>NC_135787.1:92899500-93513000 GCF_051106095.1 Pogona vitticeps | reverse complement strand
AACTATAGATATTTTCTAAGCTAATCATATTCCCTAAAAGTACAATAGGTTTCTTGTAATCAGTGGAATTTTCTGCCACCAGGGAAACCAGAATACTTTGGAAGTTGACCCTGGCAACCTGCACTGTGACAGATTCTTTGTGGGTGGGGCTGATTTAAGAGCCAGATATTTAACAACATCTATTTTGGACCAAGCAAATAAATAAATTTTCTCAAAAAAGCATGAGATTAGAATAAATGAAATCCTTTAGATCTTTCTAGTTGGAAGGCAATGTCCAGCCCTATCAAGTCAAGGTCATTTAAAATTAATTTATTTATCAAATATAGCTATTAATATAAATGATAATAACTTTTCAGCTGTACAGTATATTACACAGTACACAAAACCCTTTCTCGGGGCATGTTGGGAGAACAGGAGGCAAGAGTAAGGGGGCCTCCAGACAGTCTGACCTGAAGGGGAGCTGGATTGCTAGGGTCTTTTGAGAGTACCCAAAGGGGCCATAGGGCTCTCTCTTCCTCCTCTGCTAGCTGATGCCCCTCTATACCAAGAAGGAACCGCAGGTTTGCCCTGTGGGGCGGGCTTTTCCTCCAGGCCGACCCGCCTGGGCGGCGGGGGCAGCACCCATCTTCTCCTGGAGGGGCGGCTGCTGCTGCTGCTGCTGCGAAGAGCTGTCTGCCGGGCTCTAAGTGAGGTGGTACATGCTGTAGCCCACGTGCGCAGCATAAAGTCCCACGGGGGTGACGGGCAAGCCAGTGGCGCGCTGAAACGGGCCCGACGAGGTGTAAAGGGAGGCGCCGGCCACGGCCGGCCCGCCTAGCGGGAAGGAGATGCCGAAGGCGGTGGGCGGCAGAATAGGTTTGGCTGCCATCTTGAGCTTCTCCAGCTCAGCCTCTTGCAGGCGCTTGGCCTTGGCGCGCCGGTTCTGGAACCAGATCTTGACTTGCGTCTCTGTCAGGCTGAGCGAGCTGGAGAACTCGGCGCGCTCGGCAATGGATAGGTACTGCTTCTGCCGAAACTTCCTCTCCAACGCCAGCAGCTGCGCCGTTGTGAAGGGTGTCCGAGGCTTGCGGTTGGTCTTGTGCTTCCGGAGGGTGCAGGCTGGGGGACTGGCGCGCCCTGCGGAGACAGTGAACGACGTCCGTTAAGCCAGGACCAAACACACCGACTTAGGTCCAGCTAGGGAGCCCATCCACCCAACCCCGGGAGGGAAATCCTGTGAAGTCGCGTCCCTGATCTCTACCCTGCAAGTCAAGGTCTTTTTACAGACTCTTCTTAGTCTTCCTGAGACTATAAAGTTTTAGCTTTCGGTTATTTAAACTCAAATGCTGCGGATAAACTGGGATAGGGCCGGAACACAGAGAGGCCCTTTCTAAACTTGCCAGAGATTGCAGGAAATAAGCTTAACTGAATTCAGTGTTACTGCGAAAAGCCTCGTGTTTGACATCTTGGTCCACGCTTGAAGCTTTTTCTCTCCACTGAAGTATCAACTTCAATGGCCAAAGTTGCCTCTAGACTCAATATTTCTGTCTCTCTAAATTGACTGGGACATATTTCTCCAGGATTTTATTTCTTGCTTTTGGACTTATCTTACCAAATATCTAACAATTGGATTCAAAACTCAGTTAAAAGGATGTAAATAGATTTAGGCCAATTGGTTTCTGACCCTCTCCAGTTTATATAGATGGTGTCATCCTCTGCACACCATGTGTGAATTAGTCCCGTTAAAGTTAGAGGGTTGATTTTCAGATAGATATGGCCAAGAATCAGGCAGCATCTTTTGTTAAAATAAAATGGTTCCTGCAAAACCATTTTTAGTGTGGGAGTGTATTGGAGAAATACATTCAGATAAAATTAGAAGGAAAAAGAAATGTGCCAGGCATTTTTCTCAAAATTGTTGATGCTTTAGTAATTACTTTGAACTGGATGCTGGATTTCAGAAATGTCCCCGCCACATTTCCTTCTCACACATTTGTTGCTTGAAGTCATCACACCCTAAGGGCTGAGATTTTTCTTTAGCAAACTGGATCTGTGTCCATGATATGATAAATTCTTTTTGTTGGGGAAAATAATCAATAGGAAATGGAAAGAACAGGGAGGAAAGAACATGGATTTTACAGAAGTAAGTCCCCAACCTCCCCCCAAAAAAACAACCGAAGTCATAAGGGCTGGCTGGATGATTCAAATCCACTCTTGGGAAACAAGAGTGTGTGTGTCATTAATTATAAACACCAAAAGGAAACTTCATGTTCCTTTTTTACCACTGATTTTACAAGTGACACTGACACCCAGTTGGACAAAGGTAAAAAGTTTTCAAGTCCTGCGCACATTTACTTGTAAGTAAGTCCAACAGATACAAGGGAACTTCCTAGAAACTGTGTTTTGAAATTGCAGCTTCAAAGTCAATTCAATCCAAACATTTCCATAATGAAACTGTGATAGCTCGCTTACATGTTCCTATTAACAGAAAAAGGTAACAAGGGCTGCAATCACTTCTGTACTCACTGAATAAATTTCATTAAGCTTGGTAAGACTGGCTTCTGAGTTGTAAAAAAATGCACAAGTTGTCAGTGGATGATAAACAAAATCATAAAAATGCAATTCACTTGGAAACTTTTCTGCAGAGTTGCCACTAAAATGAAGGCATAGGGCACCTTGTTGTATCTTTGTAACAAAACCTCATAGGGCATTGAGCCTTCGTAGGCTACCCACAATATGGCAATATGAACCATCAAATATTCTTTGTACTGTAATATATTTAATTTCTAGTGGTGGGAGTAGGATTCTGCATGGTTTTTACATGCAATTTTTTGAAGTGTTCCTTTTCTTACGGGTCTTCACTACTGCTTTACTTAGCTTTGTATCGGAGGAAAATTGAATTGAATAAATCCTACTTGACATAGTAACAGGAAATATGAATGAGATTTTCTTTGTAATAATTTGGAAGGCTAATTTTAGAAAAAAAGTTATTACCTGTTGAAAACCCCAATCCAACAAGATTTATTTTAAAATCAACTGTTGAATATGAGTGGACTTAAATCTTTTAAATAATTTCCAGGTAATTCATTTCTAGGTACACGTGCACAAAGATAAGACATGGAAGAAGAAGCAGTTTAATTAAACTACAGTGGTCCAGGTCCTAATGTAAAACCTAAGGAATTCTGTTTTTGATTTGAGTTTTCTTTCGGGGTATATTGTTTGGAAATCAAAGAGATCATTTCTCAACTCAGAAACAACCTAATCTGAAACGTTAACATCTAGGATGCCAGAAAATGTGAAGTGTTTCAAAACTGAACATTTCTGAAATAAACTTCAGAGACAGCTGTTTAACGATGCTAGAAATTGTTGCAATAGTTGCACTTGCCATTACTGCCTAACCAGATTCTCGGAACACTGACAGGAAATATCTTCCCTTGATACTGACAGAGCTTACTTACTACACAGTTGCAGTCACATCAGTTTAAGTTAATTCAGAATTTCTTATAAATCTGAGCCAAGAAATCATCTGTCTTAATCAACAAAGTGGGGGGCAGAACAGCAGTTCAGTGAAGGAACATTCCAGCGAAAGGAAAAGGCCTCATTAATTCTTCTTGCCTACAGGCTGTTCCTAAATGTAGTAAAACACAAGCCGCTTTCTTGAAAACCATTTGCTACAGTTTATGCAGAAAACGAATCTAGGAACTGCAGGGAAGTTGAGTCTTTTGGCTTCTGCATGCATTCCCATACCTTTATTCCTTAAAAAGCCCTAGGCAGTTACTTGGAAGAAAACTATACTATCGGCCTGGAATATAACCCCTAAATCAACATGCTTAGGGCAATGGCACACACAGTTAAAGTGACTTTGGATGCCAATAGAACCTGAGGGAAGGCATGGTAGAAGGAAGGTAGTCTGAACTTAATGGGTTTCTGATGGCTGAGCTTTATGATTTGCTTGTTTTTCCTTTTATTTCTACTTACTTCTACCTGTAAAGGGCATTAAGGAGGTGTCTTGGTTCTCCAAGAGATGTATACACATGACAATTTAACACTTCATCATAAGCCCAGAAGAGGAGCTCTTTCCAGTCATGAGAAGGCCCTGAAACCTAGAAGCCATACAATGGTGGAGGGAGTGGTGATTGATGTGACTGATCCAGTATTCATTTCAGAAGAAGCAATGTTGCCTACTTCATAAAAAAATCAAGTAAGATGTTCCCATGTTACCTTGACTACTAGTGGTAAGTGTAGATTGAATGGGGCATCAATCAACAGGATTGGTGACAGTTTACAGACAGATTCTACAGTCTGAAAAGGCTTCTCTCTATGATAATGCAAACATCAGAGCACTGGAAAGGGCTTGACTATACCCAAAAGTCCCCTGTGCAGTCTGGTGACATAAGATTCATAATGATGAAGATGTGAAGCATCAGTTTAAGCAGTATTAGACTAAAGGAAGTTTAATGCCTATCGAGGAGTCAAAAAGAGAAAATAGTTTTGGGGGCTTGTATATGGCCGTAAATGTATTTCTAAAGAGATCCCCAATAATACCAGCTTCCAAGATACTTAGGGTTCAGTTTAGACCGGGCCAGAACACCATTATCTTGTAACACCCCCATGGGAGGTAAGTCCTATTGAAACCCAATATTAGTAGTAGTCGTCGTCGTAAAAATAATCATGCACTATCAAGTGAATTCTGACTTATGATCACCCTTTGCAGAGTTTTCTAAATAGAGAGCTCTCAGAAATGGTTTACCATTCCTTTCTTATGGAGGCCTCCTGGGGCTGTGCAGCTTGCCCAAGGCCCACAGGCTGGCTCTTCTCCCAGGAAGGGTGCCGTGGGAAATCGAACTCCGTACCTAAACCATCGAGCTGTCCAGCCCGCTGTGTTTAGTAGGGGAATGTCAATACCCTTACAAGTTGATGTTTCTTACTTCCAAGTAAACACATTGGAGAATTCCTGAGCATTTGAGTTAATGTCCTTAAAACAGAGATAATACCTGTGTTTCCTGAGCACGAAGCTCCAGAAGACAAGGCGCCATCAGACACATTTCCCGCTCTCAACACGTTTACTTGAAAGTAAGTTACCTTGATTTAATGGGAGCCAAACCCGGTGTATAATCCAAGTGTACTTTCGCTCAACTGGGATGTGACCAACAGGGCGCTCCTTATTTGCTTCTTTCTCACGATTCCCCCTCTTTATAAGTGACGCTGCGGTTCCCGGCTGGCCCACTTACTTGGAGGAGGCGGGGAGAAGCGGGGGCTCTGCATCCAAGCCGTCCGGTCCGCTTTCTCGGGGCTTTCGGCTTTGACCAGCGCCTCTTCGGGCAGCTTCCCTAATCCCCCGACGGCAAAATGGCTGGCCACGGCTAACGGGGAGGCCGGCCTTTCCAGCAGCGAGGCGGAAGATCCCCCCATCCTGGGGCTCAGGGTGCTCTGGCGGCCAGAGGGCCCTCCCAGGTCGGGCCCGCTGACGGGGCTGTCTCGCACTCCGCCGCAGCTTCCCGGCTTCCTGTGGTCGGCCATGAGCGCCTCGACGCTGAAGGGCAGCAGAGCCGGAGCTGCCTTGGGCTTGTCGCCGACGTCCTCCTCTCCCCTCATGGCGACCCCCTGCCCCCCCACCGGAGCCGGCTTGACGAAGGCCGGCGCGGGCAGCTCTTCTGCTCTGATCCCGCTCTGGACAGAAGTCATTTCCAGCCCTGGGGCCATGCAGCGCCGGCCCTCCAGCAGGAGCTCGAGCAGACAGAAGCGCCGCCGTTCATGGAGGTGGGGGCGCCGTCGGAGCCGGGACAGAAGGACCCGCGCCTCCTCACTGCACACAGCTCCACCTCGGGACACTTTCCGAGGCCCACTGGCCCGCTGGACTTGTTAATAAAGCGAAACGAACTCCGCCAGCAGCCAATCCGCGCGCCCAGGGGTGGTTCTCTCACTTCCTATTGGACGCGACGCGCAAGAGAGGGCGCGAGGAGGGGGGCGAGCACTCAGCCAGTGCGTGTCAACGGCGGGTCGTTCGCTCGCTCGCTGGCTCCGTTGTGAACCGTGGGGCCGGCGACTTTAGTGGGAAACTTGGCCTGGTAGTGTAGTAATTGTGTGTCTAAATTTCCTCCTTCGAATGGCTCCAATTCACACCAGCTTGCATTCTATTCATCTCAGGGTTTTGTTTGGATTCGGCTGCCCCTCCGCCGTTCTGTAACTGAAAGTGCAGGAGCTCGGTTAGGTAGCCTTGGTTTTTGGAACCCAGAATCCTTCCATCTGTTTATTTTCCTACTCTCTCTTTTCCGATCAACGGCGTTGAAATATGCAACTGGGTGTGAGCCTTTTTCTTATTTAAAAAACATGCTATATTTGCTCGACGAGCTTCTCTATTTATCAGAGTGAGCGAAAAATGAAAAGTTATTCGCTCTCCCGCTCCCGTGTTCGCTCCACGCCCATTTGGAGCATTATGAACTAATTTGGGGCATTATGAACTGATTTCAGTGGGACAAACTTATATATACGTGTGCTTCGCTTAGTAGTTGACATTGGCTACCAGGAAAAGGAAACTGATCCATTTTGGCTGCCTTGTGGTATAGTCCTATCCTAAACAACTTTTCTCGGAAGCAAGTCCCAATATGTTCATTTCAATAAATAAATAATCAAGAACAAGACAAGTCATTTGGTGGCTATGGGTTAGTGAAATAATAACTAGTAAACAACAGGGGGGAAAAACGCATAGATCTCAAATTCCGACGAGGAGGATGCATGCGACTTTATTTTGTGATCTTCTCATTGATTAAATTCGGCCGAACTTCTTATTTTGAACAGTGCTGAAATTGCTGCGCGTTCTTCTCCATAGGAGAAATGCAGAGGAAAAAAGAGAAACGCCAGGAAAACTAGTTTTTCTCAGTTTCCAAATACGCAAATGAACAAGCAAGCAAAGAGCAACAAAGAACCGTGGCAAAATATGTCCCTCCTGTTTATCTGATGTGTGTTTCTACAGATAAGATATACAATGTGGCGACCGGTTCGTTTCATTTGATAATTACAAACGTGCCTAGAGATTTAAGCTTTAATACCCAACAGGAAGTCTAACCTCTAGTCCCGACCCATTAAGGTCTCAAAAAGGAGATTTTGTTTCATGAATGATTTTTACGATCCCTTATCCTTGTGACCAAGACGGATGTGCAGTAAAAGGCACAACTCAGTCTCATAATGGGATTGGCCGCTTGCTGGGAAAAGTTTATTGATAGCTGCGGGGCTCTAATCTCGGCGAAACACAAGAGCCTCTTGCAGTCATTTAAGGGTAATTATCTAAAGGGAGGGACGGCAGAGCTCCTGTCTTTTTAACTGGACCCGCGGAAGACTGGAGATTATGTTCATTTAGGGAGGCAGGGAGGGATGTCACAGTCTCGGCTGCACTATGTTTGCTGATACATGACTGACCAGATGAACAGGAATTTAGTATGGTCCTAATGGAAAAAAGTTAATATTTTTACATCTGTGCGTAGGTTCTTGTGAACCACTGTGGTCATGGCTGAACTCTAATCCGAACGCCATGGCCGTTCTAGGCTCTGTTTTGCTTGAAGAAGTCCAACGACTCTGTAAAGTAGGCAGATTGACAGAAAAGATCACCCAGGTAGTTTCAGGGATGTGGGCGAGGGGGGGGGGGGAAACGATTTTAAGCTACACCTCTCCAGTCGGAGCCCAACATGCAGCCAGGCTGAGGCATTGCTCTATAATCAAGACAAATCATGTAACTGTTTCTTACAGCTATTTTGTTGCCGTTGTTATCCTGCTCTCTTTTTCTCATACTGGCTCCCTCACTTCCTGCACCCATCAAATTCAATTTGCCGACTCCTGAAGGACAGGGATCTTTTTTAAAAAAATGTGTATTTATTTTGTTTTATTTGTGGGGGTTGTTCATGAAAAACAGTTTTGTTAATATATACGAATCTGAATTCAGACACACAGTATATTTGTTTCCATCATTTTCATCATTCGTCTACATCCTTTTCACAGAGGAAAGGTGAAACGCAAGCCGATGCCAGCTATTTTTTAGACGAAGTTTATTTTAAAGGATACAAGGGAAAACAAACCTTTAAAGTATGTAATTTCTTCAGAAATCTCCCCACAGTACATTAGGGAGGCGACATTCTGTGAGAAAAGATTTCATAAAGGGATGCGATGGGATGCAGGAGCAGCGGATGCCTAAGTAGGAAAATGTTTTATGATCTTGACGGTATCAACAAAATATGTTCATATGCAAGTGGGCAGGATAAAGACACCAGGAAATTATCTGAAGTATTCCTTAAGGACAAATTATATCTGGTATCAATGAAAATAATATTCAGTTCACCTATCCACGTACAGTATATTTACTGTGGGCTTCGAAGAATCTGTGCAAATAAACCAGGAGGTGATAAACTGGGGCTTCACTCCGGTACTTGAAACACTGTAAGAGAAGTCACTTATTCAGATAACAGTCAAATTTACCACACCGGTTCGGGTTTGTTTTTGTTGTTGTTTTGGGCGGGGGCAGACTGAAATTCGCAGTCCAGCTGATCGTCACTGTGAAAGAGGCTGTCTTTAGGGACGTGGCTGGACTGTGTTCCCAGTTAACATGCCGGTGAGTGCTGAGTTGTGCGTGGAATTAATCCAAATGGCAGGCGACACCAACCCTGTGAATGTTTACTTAGGAGTAACTGGCATTAAATTCAGTGGAGCTTCCTCCCACAGTTACACTTTCTGGACCGATCCGGCCTTCCTTTCCAAGGGATCGCTCTCACCACGGGGGGGGGGCAATGAATGTGTTTAGAGTTCCAGCCTAAACCAGCCCTAATGTTAAAAACCTCGCAGTTCTTTTTTAAAGGAATGTGTAGAGATTTTTGTGTCTCTTCTGGATACCATTTTACCAGATAGGGCCACTTTCTGAAACTCCCCTCCCTAAAACTGTTAGGTCAAAATACTTGTTGAGTTCAAAGATTTCGTCTTTCGAGTTTACTAAACTGTGAACTCAAGTCAGTAAATGGTTTCATGTCTCACAAAATGTGATTTGAGAATCTCTCGCTTCTTTCCTTAGTTCGACCCCCGTAGCCAAATCCCGCTCCCCATGTCGGTGGGAACCAACCAAGAGCAGCTCCCCCACCCCACCCCCCGGCCTCGGCCCCCGGGGCTGCCAGCGGGCCCTTTGGAGGGGAAGGCCGGTTCGGTCCAAGGCAGCAGCTGAGCGGCTGCTCCGAGAAGCGGCTGCATCGCTAATTGCGAGAATAAACAATCTGTCACGATTAGTCAGTGCTTCTAATAGGCAGACAAGTGATGTTGTCTTTAGGCGCCAGCGGCGGCGGCATCAAAGGCTCCCGCTGGAGGCGACTATTGAGGACGTTAACCCGCATCAAGGGAGAAAGGCGCCGAAACCCTGGGACACCGGCACATTCAGCCGGGCGAAATTAGCTGGCTCGGACAAGCCCGCCTCTCCATCACCGCCCCCCCCCCCCGCCTGCACAGTGTAGCCTGGGGAGACACCGGTTATCTTCCCTCCCCCGCCCCTCAAACAGTAGGCGATTTTCATTTTGTTCCCGTCCATGATGTTTTCGGATCAGGCCCCAATCCTACCGAAGAGGACAAGGTTGTTCATTTGACTCCACTCCATCCCACCTCCTCGCCCTTGTTTCGAAGGGGATATGATCTAGGAGGAAAGAGACGAGATCCTCTTGGGAGCAGGCGTCAGGATTTCAGGAGCACAGAGGAAAGCCCGGCAGGTCGGAGGACACGAAGACACGATCCAGTGCACGTGGAACTGGAAAGAAAGCTCACAAGTAGCCCAAACTGCTGGGGCATCAGACAGCCCGGTGAACTGTAAGGAGTACCCCGAACACCAGCCGGGGGTCCCCAGTCCCTTTCCTCCTTGGCAAGGACAGGGGGAATTTACGCTCCTGCCCTTCTTCTTGCTCCCTTAATTTTAACCTGGCCATATAACCGCCCTAGCCGGAGCTGGTTTCCGTAATGGTCTTTTATGTCCGTAGGAATGAGTCTCCCCCTGGAGCCGCTAGCATCGTTTACTGCCTTACACTATAAGGAACAATATCAGAAGAGAGTTTATTGGCTGGAAGAGGAGGGACAATGAAGCTTCGTGGATTTTCAGCACAACATGGCGGAGCGAAGGATATTTCGGAGATTTTTATGATGCTTATTGTAATTGTGGACAACAGCCTGAGAGATCCTCGTCTAGGCCAATCGGTTTTTTAACATTTCTTTGGTGAGGGAAAGCTAGCCAGGGAAGAAAGAGAAATCGTTGTGTCGAGAACTCACCTTCCTAGGTCTTCTTGAGTGCAAATAATATCTAACCTGAAAATACAAAACAGAAACAGCTTTGTAACCGATCCTGAGCTTGGGGGAAAGTCTCAATTCCCAATCAGTGCGCTGTAATCTGTACTCTTTTAGCCCTGCTTGGAAACAAATTCCACTGGGAAAAAAATAGAACATAACTATTCTAAGCCAAAGTGCTTTGACTTAACCGTGTCGGGAGAGGGTCACAAGGATCCGTCAGCTCATTGGTTTTGGCAGGGTGCAGCCCAGAGATCTGAAGCGAAACTTAATGCCGCCTCATTGGATGAGCCCGAACAAGCCGTGCGTCACCATCCTCCTCATGAGCCGCCTGTCCCGTAGGCTCACAAGGTTCCCAAGGCCTCTCATTCTCGGGTCGAGTCTCCTAGAATCAGGCGGTCTGTGCCGCGGGATTCGACAAACACTTCCCGAGTGCTGGTTTATCCAGGGATGCTCCTCGGATGATGACTGGCACTCCTGCAGGGAATCGACAGACTGTGCCAACTTCTGGGTCTCCTGTCGTCAGACATAATGCTTTTTAAGGGAGCACATTCAGGCATTCATACATGTGTGACCCACACTCAGACACTCTTGTCTTCTTGTTTGTTTCATTTTATATCCTTCCTTTTTCCAATGAGATCGCCTTGATGTACATTGTTTCCTCTCTTCCTCGCACCAACCCTATCAAGCAGGCCAAGCTGAAGCAGTGGGGCTGCCCTAAGGTCCTTTAGAGAGTTGCACCAGCGAATAGGCGGTTCGAACTCCCGTTCTCCAACCCCAATACCCCAAACGCCTTAAATGAGCTGCCGATGCACTTCAGGGAATGCACCTGATGTCTGATCCGGTTTGATTGCCGCCGCTCCAGACGGTTAAAGCGAGAAAAGGATCTTTTGAGTGAGGGAACCCCGAGAAAGGCAGGCAGCTCCAATTCTCTCTACCCTTCTGACATTGGGAATACACCAACCCTGCGGAGTGCTAAGCAGGGCTCTTCGAGTCACGGAGCAGCACCTGAAGATGGAGTGCAACATCCAGTGAATAATGCACATATTCCCGATTCAGATCTACCGCCAACCAATGTTAACTGTCACACCTTTGCAAACGCAGTCTTTCCTGACGAAGTCTTTCCGTGTTCCTGGTGAGCTGGAAGTGGCTGACCTGCCTCATCACCTGTGTTGTTTAGTCGTTAAGTCGTGTCCGACTCTTCGTGACCCTATGGACCAGAACACACCAGGCCCTCCTGTCTTCTACTGCCTCCCGGAGTTGGGTCAAATTAATTATGGTCGCTTAGATGACACTGTCCAACCAACTTGTCCTCTGTCGTCCCCTTCTCCTCTTGCCTCCACACTTTCCCAACATCAGGGTCTTTTCCAGGGAGTCTTCTCTTCTCATGAGATGGCCAAAGTATTGGAGCCTCAGCTTCAGGATCTGTCCTTCCAGTGAGCACTCAGGTTTGATTTCCTTTAGAATGGGTAGGAGTGTTCTCCTTGCAGTCCAGGGGACTTTCAAGAGTCTCCTCCAGCACCACAATTCAAAAGCATCAATTCTTCGGTGGTCAGCTTTCTTTATGGTCCAGCTCCCCTTCACGGACTGCTGCCTTGTTGTGACGAAGGGGCTTGAGTAATTCCGAGAAGCTATGAGCTATGTCGTGCAGGAACACCCAAGAGGGACAGGTCATAGTGGAGAGTTCTGACTAAACACGATCCACCTGGAGCAGGAACTGGCAAGCCACTCCAATATTCGGGAAGACTTTCACGGCCGGGATCTAATGGTTGTTGTGGGTTTTTCGGGCTCTTTGGCCGTGTTCTGAAGGTTGTTCTTCCTGACGTTTCGCCAGTCTCTGTGGCCGGCATCTTCAGAGGACCAGAGCACAGAGTGCTGTCCTCTGAAGATGCCGGCCACAGAGACTGGCGAAACCTTAGGAAGGACAACCTTCAGAACACGGCCAAAGAGCCCGAAAAACCCATAACAGCCACTCCAGTATCTTTGCCGAGAAAACTCAATGGACAGAAACAAAAGGCCACATAACCTACAACGGGCAAAACGTTCATACTTTTTTCCGTCTCAGATACTATCACGGTGGAGACAATGTGCTCTGGAGTAGTCCATCAACCATAAGGCAATCTGGTGAGGTAAAATGCATAGATGGAGTGTATGAGGAAGCTTTCAAACATGCGGCTCTTCCCCCCTCCCCACCACATGTCTTCACATTAACTCAAGAAGGAAAGTAAGTAGAACAACGAGACAACGGGTATGCATGTGACAGGAGCCGTAACTCCTTCCTTGATGAGTGTGTCGCTCTGAAAACCACGTTTCCACGTAGGTATGTGCAGTACTCGCACTGAACACCGTAGGTTTAAATCACCCTAAACAAGGCTGAACAGCCTTCGGAGCCATATATATCAAGGACATTTGCTCCCGTGCAACAAGACTGCAGATTTGTATACATAACATGTAATCCTATACACGTCTACTCGGAAGTCAGTCTCACGAAGGTCCATAAGACTTCCAAGGACTTTACTTCCGAAGCTTGTACCGTCACCTGGAGGCAAAAATCCTATGGATTTTAGCGTGCAGCTAATGTATTGAAGAGGAGAGTTGGGCAGAGGGAGACGCTTGACTCGCCCTTCAGATCGTCTAGCAATACCCTCCTTTTTTCCTCGAAGGTTTTCAAACGACGTCTCTCTTTAAAAAGCTGTTACCAAAAATAAAACAGGACGGATAAACTGCTCTCCACCCGCGCTCCTCGCTCGTCCATAAACACTTCTTAGGGACCCCAGAGCTTAATAACTGTCCCGGTTAAAAACAAAAAACAGAACAGAACAAAAAATCTCCCCTCCACCACTGAACACACACGGCCAAAAGAAGAAGAAAAAAACACCCTTGGCTCTTTAAGACTGAATGAATGGAGGGCATTATTTCAAGTGGCCCAAATTAATTTGATCGCGACATTTTGATGCACTTGAGCAAGATGAAAGCACACGGCTGGCCGTCTCCTCCAAGATCTCTATAATTATAGATAATATATCCTATTTCAAAGCAATTAGCTCAATCAGGCGTAACGGGGCACTTGGCTGCCAGGCAATTAACAAGCCGCCCCTGACGGTTATTTAAGCTTCAAGATGTCTAGGGGACAGAGCCCCTTGGCCCGAAAAGGGGGGTGGAGCTGTGCATCCAAGACTCCTCCTTCCCTCTCCACCCCCCCCCCAACACCCGGAGTCACCTGCCTTGCTTGCATCCCGCATGTGAAGCAGCAACTTAACCATCCATCATATGATTAGGCAAACTGCTCCGCCACCAAATCCTCCTACACAAGCCGCAATCTGAAATACAGGGAAAGCCTGCTCCTGCGCATCTATCATTCGTCTGAAGGAACCTGAACGGGGCAACTTCCCGCTATACACTGCGGACTTTAACTTTAATAACAAGATGACATTGTCAGGTATTTCCGAATTCCAGCTACCGCTTTTTGCACCAAGCAGGCAGAATACTGCTGCTGGCTTAGTTCCCCGGCTGCATTGTTTCTACTCAGCAACCAAAACAAACCTCTCACAAATCTCGCCTTTTGTACCCTTATAACCTATACTGTATTCTAAATAGTTTTCTTTGGCTGTTCCATTAACTTCAGATCAATTTATCTTGGAATGCCCAGGTTCAAGCCAAAGAAAGTTGGCTTTTGCAAAGGGTGTCCAAAATCCCTACTTTGTTAGGCCAATCTGAAAAGCACAGCAGTTAAGCTGTGAAGATCTCCAGGTTTCTCTCGACTGCTGAAAAAAAATATCTAAAGATCTTAAAACCTGGGTGGATTTAGATTTGCTGGCTTACAGTTTAAAAAAGTTATTTGTCAGTACTTTCTAATTCTTAAGCGTTGCAAATATATTGTGCTAGAATTAAGTCGATTGTTTAAGAAATTGATTCCACGGAGCTCAAGGGGATTTCTTCCAGTGGGAATAATGCAACTAAAACCGAACTATTTACATATTATCCTCCCAACAGGTATAGACAAGAATTGGGTTTGAACCGCAGATACCCGGCATCAGTTGTTTTTAGGGTATCTGTTAGCAGAAGGGAAGAATTCTGGCTGTTAGGATCCTTTCAGGGAGCACTGGCACCTCGCCCTTATGTCTATTCTTCCTCCCATGAGATTCCCTCCGGATTTTCTAGTCTGATTTGAAGAATTTTCCATCTGATCTACAGGATGAAATACAACGTTCACAGTTTGAGCCTATCCAGCGAACAGGCCGATGTCACTCAATGTGAGATTCGTCCCACCCCGCCGCACTAAACCAAATCTCACTTAAACCAGCGGAGTGCTGTGTTGTGTTGGACTTCAAGAAAGGAACAGGAGGCTTTCTGCTGCCATTGTACCCATTCGCTTTGGGTTTCCCATCCTGGACCATTAGCGTGCTGCTTACGGAAGCCAGAAGGATTTAATTTCGAGGCGGCCATCTTTTATTGTACCGGAGTTACAGTTCCTAAAACCTGCATAGGATTGAGGTGCACACGGCGTTGCCGAGCGTGAATCAAGACAGGAGGCTTAGTATATCTTGTGCATAATTTTAAAGCCAGTGGTGCAGCAATGACTGGACCTCAGGCTTAAGTGCAGGATCGGCAGACTGTGAGATGGTGGGATAGGGACAATTTCTCTTATCTGTGGGACCATTTTATCATCGGGGGGAGTGTATGGTTACCGGTGATCTTTCCAGTCTTTGTATTTTAAATATGTACTGTACTTTCTTTCCTTTCAGGCAAATGTGTCTAACCCTGGAAGCATACTCAGTTTTATTCCTGTAGTCGTGTGCATGGTAAAACAAAACAAAAGGAACTGGTACACCCACGGAAGTCCAGATTATAAAGGAGAGATGAAGTTTCAGGATGTAGAAAATAGAATCAAGCTCTTTATTCTGTATTCTTTAAACGGGTCGTTAAACGACTGTTTGTTTGTTTTGTTTGTCATATTAGGCAGGAAGAAGCAGACAGCTCAGGCTGCTACCAGTTCTCGCTCCTTCACCTTTGCCACTTTATTTATTTCAGTAAGCTCCATTCCACTGACCTTCACGGGGCCCGGTCCCCGCTGACAGCGCCCGTGGGGCAGAAAGGCAAACTCCTCGTGCAGGAGGAGAGGGCCTGGAAATAGGCTCCTCTCCCTCGCCCCCTTGCGGTTAGTGCGAATCCAAGCGTCTCAGCCACACGCCGAGGTCCCCGGCGCGCCTGCTCAAGAAGTCCAGTTCCGCACCGACTTCAGTGACTCTGGCTCCCTCCGCCAAACGATCTTATACCAGAGGAAAGTCTCAGTTATTCTGAATGAGGGTTACTTCCTGATAAATTTGTACCGGACTGCAGCCATAAATGCATCCGAAAGGAATTCGCGTGTTAGCCCTGCGAATGGAAAGGCAGAGAGAGCGCAATCTTCCCGGTGGTCGGTGCCTCTTTGGTTCTTTCAGCATCCGCAGGTGGATGGATTTCCCTTGGTGTCGACAGGTTACTACTGACGACGAAGAAGGACAGGGCTGGCCACAAAGTTCTCCCGCGCAACCTCGCTGAAATAAATAGCCGTGTTCGGGCCGGTATGGTGTTAAGCGAGGGGGATTTGCCTGCGGGCTACAGTTGGGAGAAGGCGGAGTAAAGGCTAGCGGGTCTGGGCAGCTCCTTCGAGTATTTCTAGCACAAAGAGCGGACTATAACGTTACTTCCAAGACTATGAGGCTGCGGATTTCAAAGCCTCAAGGCTGCTTTTTGTGTGTCTCTTGTTACTATCCCTTTCGATGGACTTTAGGTACATGATTTCGGGGAACCCCAGTAACGGTAGGTTACATCCCTAGGGGTCAAACAAAGAGCTGTTGATCTCACCCAGTGCAGCCATTCAAGCTGGCTTCAATCTGTCCAAACAGTAAAACATGCCGGTCTTTGTGGGTTTTTGTTTGTTTTTTGCTGCAAACAGATCGACACGATACCCTTCGGAAACTGCCACAAATGTTTCCACTGCCTCGATTATCGTTTTATTTCCTCTCCTACGGATTCTAAATCGCCCTGTCTGTGTCTCCCAACAGAACCAAAAAGGGTACTGCCCAAGTGAATCAGCTTTCCATGTCACGGTCGAATTAGTAAAATCCACCAAGTTTGCTCCATGGTTGTTATTCACTGAAATCACATATCTAAGTTAAATTCATTTAATTCACATCACACATTTCCCTAAAAGTGCTGGTATGTTTTATACATAGATGCGACAAGCCGCACGAATATAGGGTCCTCCAATGCATGTCTTCAGCTACCGTCCTTATGTACAGTCGCAGAATGGGACGGAATATATTAAAACGTGCTCGCTTGAAAATGCGTTTTGATCATGAAAATATTATTAAACGCTTTAAAGCGGTTTCGGGAATTATGCGGTTGAATAAAGTACTGGGCGGTGTATAAAGTATTGGACAACTCGGGAATAAGTTGGTTTAGACGGCCAGATGATAAAATATTGCCTTGAATATAATATACACCCAAACTCGATTTATGTTGCACTGAAATGCAAATATCCGGGACATGTATTGATCCAACTCAAATACTTTAACTACAATTTTTGGTTATTTTGCGGGGTACTACATATCTGCCAGGGACAGAGCAAGCCTCTCCAAACACTGGATTCCTCGCCTCGGCACACTGACCTTTCCAGCAACGGAGGTGAGATTGCCCGGCGTCCAGTTCTAAAGCGCCACCGTTGGCGTGGCCAGCCGGCGGCAAACCGCCCGGACAGTCCCCCCCGGACCGCGTCAGCCGGACAGGGGAAACCTAGCGAATCCGAATTCTTTAATGGAGCTGCTCGGAAAGCACAGCCCGCGCGCACCCCGTCCAGGATCCCCCTACCGCACCCTCTGTTCGGGATCCGAGGGCTAGGACGGCTTCGGCAAGATTCCGTCCCTCGGGCGCCGGTTCGAGGGAGACAAGCGAGGGCTATTTCCTCCGACAAGAGCGGCTCCCGAGCCCGCCGCGGCTTCCCCGGAGACATGCCCTGTTTGGTCGCCAGGGGGAACGAGGCGTGAGCGTGGGCCCGCCTGCCCGCCCGCTGCCCTCGCCGCGTGTGGGTCTTGCCCAGGAACACGGGAAGCTGACAGGTTCTGCATACTGACAACCTGGCTCCCATTTTAAGTGCACTTTCTTGAGAGTAAACACCATTGAGCATACTGGATTCACTCCGGAGCAAACATGACAGCTGAAGTCCTGTATGCCGGAGATACTTGCTATAGCAGCGAAATCCTTCGCAGAAACCGTAGGTCCCAGAAGGAAAATTGGGATTGGGACTACATAGCGTTATTATAGTTAATGGACGCTCAACACGCCACGATAACAGGTGTAATCAAATGTCGTGGCCTTTCTGGTTCTTTGCTCCTCTCGCGAAGCGCCCCTTCTCGTTTCTGCAGGGCTTGTAGAGGAGAACCGTCCCAAGGCTCCCGCTTGCTACCGCCGACGGGCCCCCTAACTCCGGCCTTGTAGGCCCTGCTGGGGTCGCCGTCCTTCCCTCCCTCGTCTCCAAGGACGGGTGCGAGGGGGCTGCTCTTTGTCCGCAGGCACCGCAGGGGGTTCACAAGCCCTGGGTTCCCCACTCCCAATCACTATAAATAAATAAATAAATAAATAAATAAATAAATAAATAAATAAATAAATAAATAAATAAATAAATAAATTTCCCCCGGGGGGGGGGGGGGTCCTCGGACAAGCAGCAACCTGGCCCAGAAACCCTTGGAGGAGCCTGGTGGCACAGTGATTAAACCGCTGTACTGCAGCCAAAACTGTGCTCACAACCCGGGGTTCAATCCCAGGCAGCCGGCTCAAAGTGGACTCAGCCTTCTGTCTTTCCGAGGTCGGCAAAACGAGTACCCAGCTCGCTTGAGAGGATGTGTAGCTTGCAGAATTAACTTGTGAACCGCCCAGAGAGTGCTTGAAGCGCTATGGGGCGGTATATAAGCAGCACAGTTTCCCTTTTTTTTTTTTTTTTTTTTTTGGAGTGGGGGCTGGCAGGGGGAGGCGGGGAGGACTTCCTGCCTACCGAGCAGAGGGCAGACACCCGCAACTGGGGAGGCTCGGGCCTCCGCGGGGCTTTGAGCCGTCCAGTCTCGTATCCGCCCCCTTCCCTCTGTTGGAAGAGGGCAGATGCAACGCATCAGGTGTTGGGAAAGCCCTGGAGCGGCAAGGCAGGCTCAGCGTCGGCGGGGACAGGGGGGCAGTCGGGGCTAGAAGCGGCCGAACGTCAGAAGGCCGCGGAGCCAGAAGCGCCTGCAACGCCGCTCGCTGCTTTCGTTCCCTTTCTCCAGGTCTGTTCCCAATATATACTTCGGGGAGGCGGCGGCGGGAGGCCTGCAGACAAGGCTTCGGCAAGACCGGCTTTACAGAAGGGTATCTGTTTCAGGAGATAATAATCAGAACCTGGGAAACTGCATACCGGGGGAAGGGGGAGTTGCCACCCACATCTGTCCAGGGAAATCCTCCCTTTGCTCAACGAAATCAGGGCAGATCGGGAGAGCTCCGGAGCGTCTTCCACGTGCCTTAGACGGAATTCGGATTCTGCTCCTGCAAGAAGCTCCCGCTGGTCATGTGAGAGACAGCAGCTGTTGCTGATTTTTTCCTTGGCCATTCATTCAGTTCCAACGTATGGAAATCCTAATAGGACTTTTGAGGTAAAAGAAATGGTATCAAGGCTATACCTTAACCTGTTTTTATGAGCAAGATGGGATTTGAACCCAGTCCTCATCTGACACTCTGTCAGCTAAATCACCCTGGTTCTGATTAATTATTGTGTGGATGACTGCAGGCACACCTCATATGTGGACTCTAATCAAGTACAGGCGCTCACAATAGCTCAGTAGGTTAGGTGAGAAGTTCCAGTCTCCACCATGCCTCCTGGAGGAGGGGCCAGCTGAGATTAGACAGAGGATGTGTGGTGTATGGGGTTACATGCTCTGCCACATGCACAGCCATGGGTGAGCTGCATAATAGGAGGGGGCCACCAGGAGAAGGGACCGGTAAAGTGCTTCTGAGTAGTCTGTACTAGAAAAATCTCGAATGGGTCACCTTAAGGCGCAATCAACTTGAGGGTACTGTACACTGTTTTTATTTGATTTTTGTTTGTTTGTTTGTTTGTTTACCACCCCTTTAGTGCACATCAGTATTCTGGGTGGTTAAAAATATAAAATCCAACAGGGTGAAATAAACAAAGTAAAACAATTTTACAGAGTTCTCACTCCTGTCCTCTGAAGATGCCGGCCACAGAGACTGGCAAAACATTAGGAAGAACAACCTTCAGAACACGGCCAAAGAGCCCGAAAAAACCCACAACAACCAATAAAACAATCTTACTTTAGTGGGAGTGACCCCACTCTCTTGGAATTTGTTATACAGTGGGAAGGGGAAGCCAAGTGCAGCCAGACATGCATTCTAGACTTCAAGGAGGCCAGTTTCAGTAAACTTAGGGAATTATTGGCTGTAATTCCTTTTTAAAAATATTTTTTAAATTGTCTATAACTATAACATAAATAAATAAATACATATAACATATAAACTCAAGTACAATTTAACTGTGTTCCCCACCACCATGCACGGGACCTCTTGCCATATTCCTCCTCTTCCTCCTCCTATTGTCTTCTTCTCCAAAACTGCATTGATTCTTGATTTGGAGCTTTCCCTTTTCCCCTTATTAACACATATTCAAAAAATCTACCCCATATTTCATAAAAAATTATTCTTTTTCAACTCTCCTTTCTTAATCTTTAGGTAAAGGTAAAGGTAAAGGTTCCCCTTGACAATTTTTGTCCAGTCGTGTTCGACTCTAGGGGGCGGTGCTCATCCCCGTTTCCAAGCCATAGAGCCAGCATTTTGTCCAAAGACAATCTTCTGTGGTCACATGGCCAGTGCGACTTAGACCCGGAACGCTGTTACCTTCCCACCGAGGTGGTCCCTATTTATCTACTTGCATTTGCATGCTTTCGAACCGCTAGGTTGGCGGGAGCTGGGACAAGCGACGGGAGCTCACGCCATCGCATGGATTTCATCTTATGACTACTGGTCTTCTGACCCTGCAACACAGGCTTCTGCGGTTTAGCCCACAGCGCCACCACATCCCTTAATCTTAAATTATAAGTTAATTTATCATTTATTGCTATATTCCATATTTCTTTGTACCATTCTTCGATTTGCAATTCAACTTTTAATTTCCATTGCCTAGCAATAATCAGTCTAGCTGCTGTTAATAAATTGGTTACCAATTCTTTAGTCTTTTTGTCATATTCCACATTCTCATATATTGATAACAAAGCAATCTCGGCATTAAATTCTATATCTTTTCCACATATATAGCTTAATTCTTTAAAATTTTGTTTCCAAAATCTTTGCATTTTTTCACATTCCAACCACATATGAAAGTACATACCAATTTGTTTCTCACATTTCCAACAGACATTTGGATGATTGGCATTAACTTTATTTAATTTTAACAGTGTTAAATACCATCTTAAGCTGAGGTTTAAAATTTTTTTCCCTTATTCTCACTGACATAAATCTTAAAACCCTCATTTTCCATATCTTCCTCCATTCTTCTTCATTTATTCTTTTTCCAATGTCTTGTTCCCACACTATTTTCAGTCCTTCTTTCTCACTTTCTTCTTCCTCTAAATTAAGAAGTGAGTAAATTTTACTCACAGTACCTTTTACTGAGTTAGTCATCCGAATGTCCTCATATGACAATAAAAATTGTTCATACTTTGAATATTCTCTACCTTTATTATATTTATTTAATATTCCTTAGTCCATCTTTCTAGTTGTATATAATTCAACCATGAAATACTCCTATTCTGAAAAGTTTGTTTCATTTGATTTATCGATCTCATTTTATACAACCAGTCTTTCAGTCTATTCACTTTTTTTAAAATAAATCCACATACACTTCCATATTGGTAGGAAAATTTTCTATTTCTGTCACTAATCTGAGTGGGGAGTATGATGAATATAAATTCTTTTTACACTTATACCATATGTTTAGCAATGTCATTAAGAATGGGTTATTAATTTCACTTATTTTATCTTTCTTAACTATACCGAATAGATATTTTTCTGCATCTGTCTGTAATTCTGATGATTCCATTTCCTACCAAATTAGCTTTTCTGGATTATATATAATTTCCCCCATAAACTTCAATTGGTTAGCCAAATAGTAATTTTTTATATATATATATTTGGTAAACCTATACCACCTTTTTTGTTGTTTTATACCAATATTTTTTTTTTATTCTAGATTTCTTCCCTTCATTACAGATAATAAAGAGAATGGTGAAATAAATTTATTTGCTGACGATACATTATTTGTAGTTAATAATCCATCTGAAACAATTGAAAGGTTGAAAATACATTTGAAGAAATTTGAGAGTTTAACAGGGTTAAGGGTAAATTGGGGGAAGTCCGAATGTTTATTGCTAAACCATTCAGAAGAAGAGAAAAGAAAAGTGAAAATAATATTTGAAGGCAAAATAGGAAAGGTTATGAAATATTTGGGGATTAATATAACTTGGAATTTACAAGAAATAATTAAAATAAACTTGGATAGATTAAAAACAGAGATAATTGGAAGGATAAAGGAATATCAGAATTTTAAAATTTCATGGTTTGGTAGAGTTGCATTATGTAAAATGAAAATAATCCCTAAATTAAATTTTATATTTTGGATGCTCCCTATAAAGATTACAGAAAAACAATTAAAAGAATGGCAGATAATGATAAACTGTTACTGTAATGGAAATAAACGAGAGAGGATTAATAAAAAATTATGGTATGTCGCACAAAAAAGGGGGGTCTTGGATTACCTAATATAAAATTATATTACATAGCGAATCAGTTTAGACATATCCCAGATATAATCAAGGATAATAAAAACTTAATTTGAACGGATATTGAGATGGAAGGAATACAAGAAACTGTGGAAAGTATTTTGTTTTTAAAAAATTGCAGAAGAGATTAAAAAGATTAAAAATCCTTTTTTAAAAATATACTGGAAAGAATTCAGAGAGGTATTGAGTCCACCAATATCTCCTTTATCTCAGGTAGTTGAATTAAGGAACTCCAGAAAATTTAAAAAACTTAAAGGATGTATTAAAAAGTAAACAGATAAGCAGATTAAAAGACTGGACAGAGAAGATAAGAGGAAAAGGGGATATAAAAAAGGTATTAGGAGGAGAAGGGTATTCATGGCTAAATTTAATTCAATTGGAAAAGTGTACAAGAGAATGGTATACAGTGGGGTCTCGACTTAAGAACTTAATCCGTATTGGAAGGTGGTTCTCAAGTCGAAAAGTTCTTAAGTCGAATCTGCATTTCCCATAGGAATGCATTGAAAACCATTTAATCCGTATCTACTCTTTTCTGTCCATAGAAACTAATGGGAAGCTGCTATTCTGCCTTCTGCCACTAGAGGGGGATATTTTCTTTCTTTTTCCCCCTTAGGTTCAGGGAAGGCAGGGAACACTAAAGGCAGCACTTTAGAACTCTTTTTTTTTAAACGAAGCCAATTTTAAATAATGTTTTAAAGCATGTTGTGCTGATTTTTTCAGCACAAAGGCACTCAGGCAGGCTTTTTAGGTGCTGAGCAAGCCTCCGGAAGCCTGCTCAGAGCCAGCCGATCAGCTGTTAGGCGGGCAGAGGAGCGGGGAAAACCACAAAATGGCTGCCAGGCTCTTTCTGGGTGTCGGCTTTTAGCTCTTTCCTGCTCTTTTTCCTGTGGTTTGGGGGCTACCAAGGCCTGGTAAGTGACTTTATTTAACAGTACAGTATTTATTTTTAAGTTTCTGACCCTTTTCCCCCCTCCAGAAGCCTCTAAGGGGAGGGAGGGGGGACTTTTTCCCCTGTTCGTAACTCGAGGGAAGTTCGCATGTCGAGTCCTTACTTTCCCTATAGGGCAGGTTCGTAACTCGAATTGTTCGCAAGTCGGGTCGTTCGTAAGTCGAGACCCCACTGTACTAAAGAAGGGAAAGGTAGAGAAATGACAAAATTTGAAGAGATTATAGAAAAAAGATTGAAATCAGAGGAAAAGACAGAAAGAAAAGGAACTGTAAGCCAAATATATAAATTATTAATTCAAGTAGAACAGGGTATCTTAGGGTTAAAATGCAATGGCAAAATGATTTGGATGAAGAAGTAATAGGAGAGGAATGGGATAAAATATGGGATCAGAGAAATATGAAGAACATGTCAGTAAGGATAAAAGAAAACTGTTATAAAGTAATATGGAGGTGGTATTTAATGCCGGTTAAAATGAATATGATGGACAAAACTGTGTCAACATTATGTTGGAGTTGCAAAAAAGAGAAGGGGACATATTTACATATGTGGTGGCTATGTGAAAAAAGAAAGAAAGAATGGAAATTAATATTTAAAGAAATATCTGAAATAATTCGATTGAATATTCCAATGTCTCCAATAACAGCTTTATTGAATATGATTAAAGATCAACTGGCGAAAGAAAATAAGGATTTAATAGTAATAATGATTACGGCAGCAAGGATAATTATGGCAAGGAATTGGAGAAATGAAAATCAATTTAACTTGGAAGAATGGTATAGAGAATTATGGGACATGGCAATTAATGATAAACTGACATGTGATAAGAAAATAAGTAGAGGCCAAATGAAAAATAACGATTTTAAGAAAATATGGAATGTATTTTTAGAACATGTATTTTGGAGACGGAGGGGGTTTACACCAAGGGAAGAAACAATGAAATTTTGGAGTGAAAATGGATGGAATGAAGTGTAATGCTAGTCCTGAAGATGATGGGTGCACATGGGTAATTGTACTGTTTTGTTTTGTATTTTATAGTTTTTTTTCTGTAGAAGTAGGTGTATTTTGTATTCTTTTAATTAAAAAAACCTATACCACCTTTTTTGTTGTTTTATACCAATATTTTTTTATTCTAGATTTCTTCCCTTCATTACAGTACTTGTTAACTATTCCTTGAAAAAAATTCAAATCATCCTCTGTTAACTGTATTGGTAGCATTCTAAATGAAAAATTAATTTTTGGTAAGATTTTCATTTTTATCAATGCAATCCTTCCAAACCAGGATAGGTTAAAATTACCGTATTCCTGTAATTTCTTTTTAATAACTTCCTTTAGTTTATTATAGTTATATTCCTTTATTTTTTGAATATTTTTTGCTAAATCTATTCCTAAATATTTAATTGATTTACATATTTTAAGATCATATTTTTCAACAAACCTTTCTTGTTCTACTCTACTATGGTTAAACAACATTAGTTCAGATTTTTCCCAATTTAAACATAATCCAGTTATTTTTCCAAATGTTTAAAAATGAATTCTAATTTTATCTATACATTCTAATGGATTTTTCATTATCAGGAAGGAATCATCAGCAAATAGATTAATCTTTATTTTATTCTTTTCTCCCATACCTTCAATTAAATCATCATTCCTTATTACATTTGCCAACATTTCAATAATTAAACAAAACAGAACTGGAGAAAGAGGGCAGCATTGTCTAGTGCCTCGGCCTAGAGCTATTTGTTCTGTCATCCTGTCATTAACTATTACTACAGAGGTATTCTCTAAATATAATTGGTCTATTATCCCCCTACATTTCTTTCCAAAACCCCAACCCTTTAACAAAATCTTTAATGTAGGCCATTCCACACAATCAAAAGCCTTGAATATATCTAATGATAAAATACCTACCTTCAATTTATCTTTTTCTATATTGTATATAATATTCAAGATCCTCCTAGTTAAGTTCTCCATTTGCCTACCCTTTAAAAACCCATTTTGATTCTCTTTAATGTATTTTGTAATAAACTTTTAAATTCTATTTGCAAGTATTGCAGTAAAAATCTTTGCATCTTGATTTAATAGTGAAATAGGTCTATATGAACTTGGGTCTGTTAAATCTTTATTGGGCTTTGGGATAAGAGTTATTAATGAATGTTTCCAAGAATCTGGTATTCTCTCTCCTTCCAATATTTCATTATAGAGCACTTTTAGCTTAGGAATCTATATTGGTTTAAAAGTTTTATAGTATTCTGATCCTAATCCATCAAAACCTGGAGTTTTACCATTTTTTAGTTTATTAATAATCTCTATAAACCTCTTCCTCTTTTATCTCTTTATTTAAATCTTTTTAATCATTCTCTGATAATTTACTCTTAACATTTTCTTTAATATGTTTCTATATCTTCTTTCGATACACTATTACTTTTATATACATTTGATAGAATTCCTGTATTATCGTTAGTTTTTATTTCATTAAATTACAGTTTTTCCCATTTTATCTTTAATCACTCGAATTATATTTTTTGCTCTTTTAGTTTGAACCATTCTACCTAGAAGTTTTGAATTTTTAGTACTGTATTCAAAAAAGTTCCTCCTAGAGGATATCAAGTCCTTCTGGACCTTTTCTAACTCTAAACCTTCTAATTCCTTTCTTTTAGCTTGAATATCTAGTAATTTTTTATCTCTATCTATAAAATATTTGCTTTCTAAATCCTTTAATGGTTCTTCAATTCTTTTTATATTTTCCTCTCTCAATTTTTTTAGTCTACAGGATTCTCTTATAGCAATTCCTCTCATTATCGATCTCATAGTGTCCCATAACACTCCTATTTTATTCCCACCTGCTTCATTAAATGACCATATTTCCAGCAATTCTTTCTTAACTTTACCTACAACCTCTGTATGCTGAAAAATATTGGAGTCTATTCTCCATCTCCTAGCTTCTCTATAGTCCTTCTTAACTTTCATCTCCATCACCATCAACGCGTGATCTGTCATTTTTATCACATTAATATTCGTATCTACTACTTTTGAAATTAAGTTTTGTGATATAAACAGAAAATCTATTCTAGAATAACTATTGTGCACAGAATAATAATATGCAAACCTTTTTTCATCTCCCTTCAGTTCTCTCCATATATCTCTCAAATCTCTAATGTTTAGTTTCTTACTCAAGAGGGTATCCCTTTTATTCAACTCATCTTTTCACATGTAGATTTGTCTTTCACCTTATCCAGAACCATATTGAAATCTCATGCCATAATCACATATCCTTTCCTAACCTTTTCCATTTCTTCAATCACAGTTTTGTAAAATTCTCCTTGATTCATATTCGGTGCATACACATTTACTAATGTATAATCTTCTTTCCCCATTTGACCTTGAATTATCAAATATCTACCATTACTATCTTTTATTACTTCTTTTACCACAAATTCACAATGTTTAGATATCAATATTGCTACCCCTCTAAATTTAGAAGTCCCAAATGTTTTTTTGTATATATGCATGTTTTGCAATTTCAATTCGTGACTCCATCCTTTGGTTGATGTGTCTCTTGTAGATAGAGAATATCAACTCTACTTTTCTTTAATAATAATTCTATCCTCCTTCTCTTTAATACAGACCCTATGGCAATTAATGATAAACTGACATGTGATATGAAAATAAGAAGAGGCCTATCAAAAATAATGATTTTAACAAAATATGGAGTGTATTCTTGCAAGGGAAGGGGTATACATGGAGGGAAGAAACAATGAGGTTTTGGAGAGAAAATGGATTGAATCTATTTAAAAAATATTATTAATGCTAGCCCTGAGGGTGATGGTGGCACTGGTGTATTATGTAATTGTATTTTATTGTGGTGTTAAGTTTATTTTGTTTAGGTTGGATATTTGTTAAATAAATAAATAAATAAATAAATAAATAAATAAATAAATAAATAAATAAATAAATAAATAAATAAATAAATAAATAAAAGAAATGGAAAAACGGGCAAAACACCAAATAGGAATACAAGCAAATAGCCAGTATATGTAGGGGGAAGGTAAGAAAAGCAAAAGTGTAGAATGAACTCAGGCTTACCTGACAGATCAAAAACAATAAAAAGTGCTTTTTAGTTATGCCTGCAGCAAAAGGTAAAACAAAGAAATGATGGGAGCACTGTGTGGAGAAGATGGCCAACAGAGGACGGGGAAATGCTGAACTTCTCAATACCTTCTTTGTGTCAGTTTTCTCCAAAAATGAAAATAGTGGTGGTTGTGGGTTTTTCGGGTTCTTTGGCCGTGTTCTGAAGCTTGTTCTTCCTGATGTTTCGCCAGTCTCTGTGGCCAATATCTTCAGAGGACTGGAATAGGAACTCTGTCCATGCTCGGCTTGTGTTTGTTGGATAGTATTTATAGCTGTGGGAACGGATTTTGTCTTTTTTCAGGAGATAGGGTGATCAGCATGCTTTTGTTGTGATGGGGGGGAACCCGGACAAGACGGAGGTCTTGAAGGTGGGTGGTCCCTCCATCGGCGGTCTGGGTGACTCCCTTTCTTTTGGGGGGGCGACCCTCACTGCAAAGAGCGAGGTTCGCAGCTTGGGGATACATCTGGACCCGGTACTTACCATGGAAACGCAGGTGGCATCTGTGGCCCGTTCCGCCTATTTTCATCTATGGCGGATTGCCCAGCTGAGACCATATCTTGATGGGGGGCCCTCACTACTCTTGTCCACATGCTCATAATCTCAAGACTAAGCCATTGTAATGCACTCTACATGGGGCTGCCTTTGAGATTGATGCGGAAACTTCGAATGGTGCAAAATGCAGCAGCCAGGCTTCTGAGTGGTGTGAGAAAATATCAACATATCTCCCTACCCTGGCTGCTTTGCACTTGTTGCCCATTCATTTCCGCATTGATTTCAAAGTGCTAATGATGACGTAAAAAGCCCTAAATGGTTTGGGACCTCGATATTTGGCAGATCATCTTCTCCCACCCAGGTCTACCTGAATCACTCGACAAAGCCAGCAGGGACGGCTGAGGGGCCTAACACCAAGAGAGGCCTGGAAGGAAAGAACAAGAAACTGGGCCTTCTCGGCAGGGGCCCCTCAACTATGGAATAGCATCTCTACGGAAATCCATCTGGCTCCCTCGCTGGGCGTTTTTAAAAGCCATTTAAAAACCTGGCTCTTTAGGCAGGCCTTCCCTCCAGTCAATTAACTCTTTTTTGTTTTTTTAATTTTCCCCATCTTGGTAATGTATATAGAAATAATTTGTAGGATTTTATTATGTATGTCCATTGTTATCTTTTATCTATATAAGCTGCCCCAAGCAGACTGTGTCTAGGAGGACGGGGTATAAGTCTAATAAAAGTAAAGTAAAAGGAGAGGGAGAGATTATCTGTCACTGTGATTGATGGGTGTCGTTAGCTGGTCTTTTTTGTGCAATGATCTCTGGCCCTTGTGGCTGGGTAAGAGTTTGTTGACATTTTGCAGGTTGCATTTTTCAGAATGGGGCACCAGGCTAAGTTTAGTTTCACGCTTTCTTCTTTCCTGTTGAAATTTTGTGTATGTTTATGGATTTCAATGGCTTCCCTATGCAGTCTAACATACAGATTGCTGGTGTTGAAATATTTCAGTATTTTGAAATAGAATTTCATGTCCAGCTTGTTTAAGGGCATGTTCAACTAATGCTGATTTTTCCGGTTGTTTTAATCTGCAGTGTCTCTCATGTTCTTTGATTCTGGTGTGAATGCTGTGTTTTGTGGTCCCAATATATACCTGTCCACAACTGCAAGGTATCTGGTATACTCCTGCAGTGGTGAGGGGGTCCCTTTTGTCCTTTGCTGACTGTAACATCTGATGTATTTTTGTGGTGGATCTGAATACTGGGAAAATAGTGCTCAACCTGAAGGTCGAAGAGCAAGTGATGTAGTGGGGGAAATGCAGCACAGAATAGGTAGAGTAGTAGTACCTGGCTACTCTAAATGAATTCAAGTCTTCTGGGCCAGACGAATTACATCCAAGGATATTAAAAGAACTGGCAGAAGTAATTTCAGAACCATTGGCAATAATCTTTGAGAATTCTTGGAGAACAGAAGTCCCCACAGACTGGAGGAGGACAAATGTTGTCCCTATCTATAAAAAGGGAAAAAAGAAGACCCAAATAATTATCACCCAGTCAGCCTGACATCAATTCCTGGAAAAATTCTAGAGCAGATCATTAAACAGATAGTTATTACTTACAAAGCAATGCTGTCATCACTAAAAGTCAACACGGGTTTCTCAAAAACAAGTCATGCCAGACTAATCTGATCTCTTTTTTTATAGTGTTACAGGCTTGATAGATGAAGGAAATGATGTGGATGTTGCATATCTTGATTTCAGTAAGGCCTTTGACAAAGTTCCCCATGATATTCTTGCAAGGAAGCTAGTAAAATGTGGGCTAGACAGTGCTACTTTTGGTGGATTTGTAATTGGTTGACTGGGTGCTCACGAATGTAATTGGTTGGTGATCACCAATAGCTTCTCTTCATCCTGGAGAGACGTAACTAGTGGGGTGCTTCAGGGTTCTGTTCTGGGCCCTTTGCATTCTTATCAATGACTTGGATGAAGATAGAGTATGCTGATTAAATTTGCAGATGATACCACATTGGGAAAGGTTTCTCATTCCCAAGAGGACAGGATAAAAATTCAGAATGACCTTGACAGAGTCCTGGGCCAAAATTAACAAAATGAATTTCAACAGGGAGAAATGTAAGGTCCTACACCTAGCATCTTAAAAAGCAGAGACATCACCTTGCCAACAAAAGTCAGCATAGCCAAAGCTATGGTGTTTCCTGTAGTGATGTACAGCAGCGAGAGCTGGACCATAAAGAAAGCTGACTGCCAAAGAATTAATGCTTTTGAATTTTGGTGCTGGAGGAGGCTCTTGAGGGTCCCCTGGACTGCAAGGAGAACAAACCTATCAATTTTGCAGGAAAGCAACCCTGAGTGCTCACTGGAAGGACAGATCCTGAAGCTGAGGTTCCAATACTTTGGCCATCTCATGAGAAGAGAAGACTCCCTGGAAAAGTCCCTGATGTTGGGAAAGTGTGAGGGCAAGAGGAGAAGGGGACAAAAGAGGACGAGATGGATGGACAGTGTCATCAAAGCTACCAACATGAATTTGACCCAACTCCGGGAAGAAGTGGAAGTCAGGAGGGCCTGGCATCCTCTGGTCCATGGGGCCACGAAGAGTTGGACATGGCTAAACAACTAAACAAACAAACAAACAGCAACACACCTAGGCAGAAAAAAAGGAACTGCTCAGATATAGGATGGAAGATACCTGGCTAGACAACAGTACCTGTGAAAGGGATCTAGGAGTCTTGTTAGACCACAAACTGAACATGCGTCAGCAGTGTGATGTGGATGCCAAGAAAGCCAATGCAATTCTTGGTTGCATCAATAGGATTATAGTGTGTAGTATCACGGGAAGTGATAGTACCACTCTATTCTGCTTTGGTCAGACCTCACCTGGAGTATTGTGTTCAGTTCTGGGCACCTCAATTCAAGAAGGATGTTGACAACCTTGAACGTGTCCAGAGGAGGGCGACCAGTGCATTTTTGGTTTTCTGTGTGGGATTTTATCAGATTTGACTTTTCTTCTTCTTTTTTGTTTGTTGTTCCAACGCAAACCAAAGAAATGAACACGTGAGTACCAAAACATTTGCACCTGCAACAATTTTCTGAGAGAAGGTTTGCATTTCCTGACAGAATTGCAAGGGTGCCAATATTTTTGGCCGTGACTGTATCATTACTGTTGTGCCTTACTTTGTGTCAAATTCAATGAAACTGGAAGACTTGTAGACCCAGAGTAACTGGAAGAATTCATCTGTTTGAAAAATACACATTAACAATATAGCATAATCTCATCTGAATCCCTTTGTCTCTTAGCTGGGATTATTAGATTTGGGGAATTTAGGGCACAGTGGAGTTTGTACTGAAGAGCTTCCTGGTGCCCTAGAGCTTTTGTGCAGATTCCAGAAGCAAAACAGCTGCTGTGAGGCTTCAGCCTGGCCACGTGTATGTCTTCCTTTGAAATAAGACCACAGTTGCACCAGAAGGCGTTAAGACCTCAATTACTGATGCCTGCATTAAATTTCAGGGGTAAAAACAGAACACCTTTATTAGTGAGAAGATACATTTTTTTGCCAAAATGGAGACTGCTTAGGGATTATATCTATTAGGACTCCCTTTGCAAAGTTAAACAGAAACTGGTGGTTTTTGAAAAGTTGCAAGAAACAAGTACACCAAGTTCTTAAATGTAGTTTGTGATCAGTCTCATTCAGTCTAATTGCTAAGTACATTTTCACATGTACTTTGATGTGTATACCTAGGAAGATTTAATAGCAAGCTAATAGTATAATAATTGTGTGCCATCAAGTTGATTTCAACTTATGGCAACCCTTCTCACAGTATTCAGAAGTGGTTTACCAGTGTTGTCTTCTGTGGGTTCTCTGGGACTATGTAACTTACCCAAGGTGACGCAGGCTGTCTTTTCTCCTACCACAGTGGCTCCCAACCTTGGGTAAACCAGGTGTCCTTGGACTGTAATTCCCAGAAACCTTCACCACCAGCTGTGCTGGCAGGGGTTTCTGGGAGTTGTCATCCAAGAACACTTGGATTAACCAAGATTGAGAGCCACTGTCCTAGAAGGCACAACAGAGGATTTGCAGTCCCATATTCTAGATCAGGGGTCTCCAAACTTACACAATACAAGTTAATCTTCCCCACCTGTGCCACCTTCACATTTGGGACTGGCTAACCAAAAGTATCATTTAAAAACTTTTCACCCAGTTCCACTTCAAAAATACTTTGATTCTTCTGGTGGCTTATAACCTTTTCCTTTCAAAAAGGCATGTTCCAAATATAAATTCTATACATCTTTAAAATAATTAAACGTTGTCATTCTTCTTACTTTCATTTCACTTTAATTTATCATTAATTGCTAAACTCCACATTTATTTTTACCAGTCTTCAAGAGTAATTTTTCACTTTTCCAATTCTTTGCAAATATTAATCTTGCTACTGTGGCCCTTATAATAATTAACTCTTTTTGTTCTTTTTTAAGATGGTCATTCTGAATTATATTTAGGAGGGTGATAATTGGTGATATTTGAATATCATATCCAGTAATTTCTCTGAAAACCAGTGCCCATTCTTTATTTCACAAGTCTGCCACATATGCATGCCCTTTTTCCTTTTTACATATCCAGCATTGAGATGGCACATTTTTATTTACTATATTCAACCTTACTGGGGTAGAGTACCATCTCCATGCTACTTTATAACATGCTACTTTGTAACAAATTTCTTTTACCCTTAGAGACATATTTTTCATTCGTCTTTGTGACCATATCTTGTTCCAATCCTCTCCTTTAATCTCTTCCTCAAAATCCTCCTGCCACTGGTTTTTCGTCATCGCTTGTTCAAATCCAGCATGTATTATAATCTTATAAATTACACTAACTGTGCCTTTTCTTTTGTTTCTTTGCTCTTGAATTTGTCTTTGCTTGATGATCTCCTCACATTTTGCCAGTTTTCTAATTTCTCCTCTTTCTTGTCCAATTTTCCATTTGAAGTATTGAAAGATATTCCCTCTTCTTCCCTCAAAATTTCCTTTATAATATTTTTTATCTTTCATTGTTTTCATCCAACTCCTTAACGTGCTTAACCTTTTCTCTATTAATACTTCTTTATTTTTAAGAGTTTTGATGAAATTCTGAGGCTCCACTACTTGTTGTAAAGGTAAGTACGCGGACTGAATATATATCTATACTCTTTCCAACACGTTAACATGTTAATCAGAAAGGGGTTAGTTGTTCTCTTTTTCTTCTACCATTTTTTGTTTAAAAAGGAAGCCCTCCAATCTGTTAGAATATTCTGACAGTTCCATTTCCCTCCATATTAAACTTCTGTTATGTGCAATGATATCCATAATATGTCTAAGCTGGTTTGCGATGTTTCAACATATGCCTATTTCGGATTGCCTGTGTCTGTGTAACAATGGCCAAGTGGAAACTGTAGGTCATGTCTTACTGTACTGTCTTTTCTATAGAGATCTACGCACCAACCTCCTGAGCCCAATCATTCTCAGATATCCAGGGAGACCTGATGAATTTTACATCAAGCTACTTCTTTCTGATCAAGACTCCCTTATTACATGCTCTGCAGCAAAATTTTGTGCAGCAGCAATGGCACATCACTCCCTTATAGTGTCCTGAGTTCAAAGGTTGACTGGTTTTAGCATGAGGGTAGTTTGTTGTCGAGTGTAGAGAAATGTTGTTCCAACCAAAGGGAGGAAATAATTACAGATCTTTACAAATATGTAAGAAGGACTCCCTATAACCTGTCCAAACCAGTTTGCCCTAGACAATCCGGTGGTTCAAAGGATAGCTATAAAAATGCTGTATTTGATTCTCCTCATATTTTACAACCAGTACACAATTAATTATTTGTTGTACACTTTTAAAATTACATTTTGTATATTTTAACCATATAATATGCTTTATGATTTGGCTGTACACTTTTTAAATTGCATTTTGTATAGTTTAGCCACATATGTTTTATGAATTGGTTTCATATTTTTAAACTGCATTTTGTATATTTTAAGCTATAAATATGTTTTATGAGCTGGTCACCCGACCATAATAAATAAATTCAATTCAATATTAGGCAGTCGAAACCCTCCTTCTTTTTGTGGAATATACCATAGTTTCTTATTGACCCTTGTTTGTTTGTTTCCATTATAGTAGTTATTTATCAATTTCTTCCAATCTTTTGAATATGTTTCTCCAATCTTTGTTGGGAACCTTCAAAATACAGAATTAAGTTTAGGAATAATCTCCATTTAAATAATGTTAACCTACAAAACCATGACAATTTTAATTTTTGATACTGATTTATCTGTTCATTAATTTCTTTCTTCAATTTATCCATATTTAATGTAGTTGTTTCTTGTAAATTCCATGTGATATAAATTCCTAAATATTAAATTATATTTTCAATTCTTCCTTTCAATTCTTTTTTCAACTCCTTTTCATCTGCTGCTGAATGATTTAATAAAATACATTCAGATTTCTCCCAATTCACTTTCTTTTTTTAAAACATTTTTTATTAATTTTCCAATCTATCTACATTGTTTGTGCTTGTCAAACATCGTGTTACATACTTGCTTGCAATTATTTGTTTTTTACATCTCAATGTCTTCCCGATTATCCCCCCAAATTCCAACCATCTTTCAAACCATTCATATACAGATTTTAGTATATAATATAACTACTATCATAATATTACTCTCATATTATATAAAGTTCTCAGGATCTTCTAATAACATTCTTATTGAAAGTGGTTCCAGATCCATGACCCAGCTTTATATCTAGTTTAGTTTGCCTAAAATAAAAAATCACCATATTACATCTTTACCCTGATTCGGGCTCCCTTATTTCAATTTAGTTCTCCTTTTAATATATAGAATATACCCTTTTACAGATCCAGATGATAAATATAAACATATTTCCAATATTAAGGGGCCCTTCCTTGTTTTCCCTTTTTTCATCTTTCTAGGTAATTCCCTCTCTGATTCCTCTTTTTTCATTCCCTGCTATATCTCTAAACATTCTGTCATCTTTCATGTCCTCTGAAACCATTTTGTAGTTCTGATTTATGTCCACTGACTCCTTTTGTACTTGGTCTATCTTCAATGAGTCTTCCAGGCTTTTTTTGATTAATTTTGCTGTTTTTTTCCCTTTGTCATCCCCTGGTACTCTCCTCTGGTCCAAGACTGATGTTTCTCTTAGGTTAACTTTCTCAAGCTGCTGCTTGGTTTGGCATACATCATCTGTGATACTCCCATTTCCTTCCTTGTTGTTTCCTGTTGCTTGTGGACTATAGTTCTTCTGATGTTGATTAGATAATTTTGCCTCTTGATAATGAGATCTCACGGTCGTTAATATTTTTTGAAGCATAGATTTTACTTCATTCCCAAATTGTCCTTGTTGTGCCATTCTGTTTCTGCTGCCTAGATGCTTATAAACAGATATTCTAAATTTCCAGAGTCATTTCAAGAGTTCTGCTTTGGCTATGTAAAGTTGAACCAAATTTGACTCAAGGAACAGTTTTGAAAAGTCCACTTTAGGGTTAATTCCAGCCAGAAGCTCACGAGGAAATAAACAGTTTTTCAGACTTAAGCAACAACAGTATATTCAAGGTCACATCTTCTGGGAATCATTCCAAATGCTCTGGATAGTCAAAACAATGTCCACACTTAATTTGCAGGAAGGTCTCTTAAGCTTATAACGCCAGGTTGTGAATATCTTTAAAGTATAATTTTAAAAAGTTACTTTCTTCAGCTATCCCTCTCACCAGCTTTTCTGCCGCTTTAAAAAGTTACTGAGATAAGATAGCAATTCTTTTTTTCCATATGTAGGGGTACGTAGGCAATTAGTTGTAAAAAGATTCTCACCCGATGGAAAAACAGCGATGCCAGGTGCTGTTCCTTGCTTCTCTCAGCCGGCTGCCAGCAACTTGGAAGCTCACCGAAGCTGCTTATTTCTGCCCGTTGGCTGATTAGGGAGTTTCCTGGATCGAACCGGGGTGGCCGCCGCCCCCGTGATCAACAGGCTTTCTCCCCCAGTTCACCACCCCTCCAGGGTGGTTCCGACACCCTACGGTGCCCCAAAATGGGTCAGAATTCAGCCCAGGGGACAGAGCTCTGCCCTCCTGCTGCTGTCTCGTCGCGACGTCAAGCCGGAAGTCTCCCAATTCACTTTCAAACCAGGTATTTTTTTTAACAAATTAAAATGTGTTCCCATTTTCTGCAATGTATCTTTTGGGTTTTTAATTATTAATAATGTGTCATCTGCAAAGAGGTTTATTTTATCCTCCTCTCTAGTATCTGCACCTTTAATTAAACTGTCCTTTCTGATTACTTGCGCAAACACTTCTATTACCAATGTAAATAAAATTGGAGATAAGAGGCAACCCTGTCTCATTCCTAGGCCTAAGAGTATTGGTTCTGTGATACCATAATTTATTATTATTTTTGCAGAGTTCTGTGAATATAGTTGTTGAATTATTTGTCTAAGTTGAGTGCCAAATCCTAGCTGTTTAATCAATATTTTTAATGCATCCCATTCAATCGAATCAAAAGCTTTGAAAATATGTAGGGATATCACACCTGTCTTACATTTTGATTTTTTTTCCAGGTGCATTAGGTTAAGCACCTTCCTCATTGTATCTGGCATCTGTCTACCTTGTATAAATACATTTTTATCTTTTTCAATATAATTCCCATATGAAATGATTTAATCTTGCTTCCAAAATTACCGTAAATATTTTAGCATCTTGATTTATCAATAAAATTGGCTTATAAAACTCAAGGTTTATAGGGTTTTTACCTGGTTTTAAAATTCAAATTATTAATTATTCTTTCCAGGACTGGGGAATTTCTTCTCCATTTAATATACCATTTTATAAATCTTTTAATTTTGGGATAAGATTCTTTTTGATAGTTTTATAATATTCTGGGCCTAGTCCATCTGTACCAGGTGTTATTTCTAACCTATTTATAATAACTTCTATCTCTTCCTCTGTAATTGTTCTCTTCATTGTTTCCCTATCCTCTTCATTTCATACTTAAAAAAATTATTTTCCAAATATTCTTTGATCTTTTCTAAAGAGAGATTCTTGCTTGAATATAAATCTTTATAATTTTTTAAAAAGCTTCTAGTTTTATTTTCATTGTATTACATCTCTCCCCATTCTGATTTTTTATAACTCCTATATTACTTCTATGTTACTCTTACTTTTTTTGGGAGGGGGATGCTTTAGCCAGAAGCTTTGAATTCTTATTACCAAATTCAAAATAATCCTTATTTAAATATATTAGATCCCTCTGGACCTTTTCCATATATATCCCTGCTAGTTCCTTCCTTTTAGTTTGTAATTCCACCATAATCTCCTTTTCTCTAGTTCTTATAACTTCTTTTTCTGACTTCTTAATATTATCCTCTAGTTCTTGAATTCTTTTCTTTTGCTGTATCTTAATAATATGTGCCACTTTTATGGCATATCCTCTGGCTACAGAGTTCATAGCATCCCAGATTATCTTAGCCTTTCCGCCTCCTTTCATATTTATTTCCCAAGTCTCTTCTAAATTCTTTTGGAGCCCTTCTATAATATTTTGATGATAAATATTTGTGTCTATCTTCCATCTATTTGCTTCTTTGTAATCACATTTTACTAATAGTTCCCTGACATGATCAGAAATTTGAATAACTGGACTTGAAGATCCTTCCTCTTGATTGTGTTCTCCTCAGCCAGATCACCAAGAGGAAGATTTCTCTTCCATGAAAGGTTCCCACTCATAGAGTGGAGTAGGTGGAGAAGACAGCATAGAATTACTGGATTTTAATACAGAGGCAGAATGCTGTAGATCTGAAGATTGATCATGACTCACAAATGTGCAGTTATAGAAGCGTGGTTTGAATGTCTGGTGAGAGCGGAGTTGAGATTTGACTGTTTAGGAAGAGAAAGTGTGATAAAATGTATAGATTGATGAACTAGGACTCTGGAGACTAAGGTTCAAATCCTCACTCAGCCACGTAAACTCACTGAGGGAGTGGAAGTGGTAAAACCACTCCTTAAAGATCTCACTTACATTGAAAGCCCTGTTAGGGTCAATTTTGGCTTGGCAGTACGAAGCAGCAGCAACATAGGCAGCAGAAAAGGGAAAAGACTAGTTGACATATGACTGTCTCCAGGGAGACATTAAGTTAGAGCAGAGAGTTGAAAGAAATTTGTAGACTGTGGTGGAGTTTATTGAGAAATATATTTAGATTTCACTGTTGCTTTAAATTTTAGCATTTGTATCCAAGAACCTACCTTTCCCTTCATACCTATTACACCTCTTGTTACAGTAACGTTGACATCACCTGTCTGTCACTGCTGAAGCTGTATGTCATCTGCCAATAGCGTGACAGAAGGTGGGACATAAGGGGTGGAGCTAGTGTATATAAAGGGGAGTGAATGATGTGAGTGCTTCAGATAGGGATTTGAGATAGGGCTGGTTAGGGACCAGATAGGGTTATGCTAGGAAGGTTAGGGCTTGAAGATATTGTGAAGTAAGAACTGTGCTATCTAGTGAGGGTCTGTGAGAGTGTGTGTGTGAATGTTACTTTATTATAGTGATTGCCTTATTATTTTCTTCAAGTGATTTACCATTCTTTTTGTTGTAAATAAACATAAGTTCTTTTATTTTGAAATCATACATTGGCCTGAAGTATTATTTGAGGGAATGGTTGGTGGCAGTGTGAATTAAGTGTGAGTGAGTGTGAAGTAATAGCCCCTTTGTGACGTATGAGGAGGCTGTTACACCTCTTGTCCCTAAATAAAAATCCTATTTGATTGTTTGAACCTCTTTTCTTGATTTATTTTATATAGAACTATGAGTAGGACTACTAATGCAGAAACATGCACTCACACATTACGTAAAGCTATAGTTTACCACTAGGATTTTAGGTATTAAGAAGGTTCTGAAAATGTGCCTAAGTGGTGCCTGGGACAGCCTGACTCAGCTAGTGTGAAAATCAGTGGAAAGATGAGCCCCTCCTTGGGGCGGAACATCATGCAGGTTGCAATTACAGTACTGATTAGTGACTGGCATGACCTGATTTGTGACCAGAATTATAAAAATGCATGCTTGTGGATCCTCCTCATCTTCTAATTCTTCACAGTTCTGGTAGTTCTGTCTAGTAATTCTTACAGTGGCGTGTCTCCAGATTAAGCTGACTCCCTGAAAGGCAAAACCTAATGCCAAGTGCTGTTTAATTTGCATGCTTTTGGTCTGCTGATGGGATGAACATTGAAAGTGCTTCTTTCTGACTCTGACATAGCGTAATTATGTGAAAATAGATCCTGGCTTATCATTTGCAGCATCACATCCGGGAGGAATTGGAAGCCTTCCCTGTTGCTTTGATTTTTGTTTTCAGCCACACTTGCTTTTAAATCATCTGGAAACCTTTTACCTTTTCTTTCCCTCTCAGGCGAGGGGAAATAGGAAGCCCCTTTTCCTTGGAGGTTCCAGAAGCAGGGTTGATAGAGCTCCCAGGCCACATTATTAGAACAAGGAAAACTTCACAAATCTGTGGTGTTATCCAATATGTTGCTATATTGTCATACAGTTTGTACAAATATGAGCACCCGTTGAAGTCCCAATTGATTCCCCTTCCTTCAGCTGTGAATTAATGAGACATAAAGCTGTTTGAATATGTGTTGAGTATATGGAAGCTCAGATGAACAGGAATACTGGTTACAATTCTACACAATTAAATATCTTTAAGAACCACTGAAGTTTATACACAGGCACATAGCTCACCATTGATTATCAATGAAACTTAAGAAGTACTAATAGCTGAATTGTGCAATTGCAAGAATCCTAACAGACCAGGTGGATAATGCTTAGTTGAGATATTGAGAAGCCAGTGATCTAGTAGCCAGAAGGGTCAAATTCTGCCCTGCCTCAGATGACAGATTGCTGGGAGCAACTGCTGCCAAAAGAAGTTATGTCTGTCTATATGTTATTGCCTCTGTGCCTGTATAAACACTAGGGTTCCCTCATGTTCACAGTACTTGGCAATAATGGAATTTTACTGGGAAGTAGCTTTCAAGTATCTGAACCCCTCAGTGGTTAGGGATCCTATATGTAGGAATTGTGATAACAAAGAGAATTCAGGGTAATGAAGGAGTAGAGGAGTTGCATCTCACTTCAGACTTGAACCATTTTTATAGATTTGTTTATGAACATGTTCAAAATGACTGAGCAGAGTGGATATCTACCAAAACCATGCAGCTTTGGAGTCCCATCAAATCCTGTAAATTATGCTGATGTGTCAAAAATGCTATCTTAAAACAGCACAGTGATACTGAAATGAAACGAGGTGGATAGTTTTAGCACATGGAGTTTTATTTCTCAAATCTTGGCAACTCTTTGCTACCACACTGAAGTTCACTTTATACACAAATTTCTGTTTGTTTTCGGTTACTTTCTTAGCTGTTCATCTCTCTTCTTCCACAACCACATTTCTAGAAACTCCATCTTGTTCTTTTTTCCTTCTGATTGTAACTATATATGATAACTGTGAGTAAACTTCACTTCCTTCTAATGATGCATTTAAATTAATTACTTTTTTGCTACAAAGGGCTAGACTGTATGAGGGATGGTGAGACTGGATTAAATCTCTCCTCATTTTTCTGCCTTCTGCTCTACTAATAAAAGGAATGACCAAATTCCTCAGTTCTAACGGACAGTGGGAATGGGATCCTTTCTGGGATACAGTTGATAGGCTAGAAATTAGACATGTGTAGAAGGCCACTGACCTGCTTTGTTCCTGAATATTGTACATGCAAATTGTGACTTTCCCACCCTCTGACCTTTAAGATACATTCTAGCCCACTCCATCCAATATCTTTCACATCTGTCTGTTTTTGCTCTGTGGAGATGGGTGTCATGCATCCCCAAATAGAACAAATACTCTTATCAGTCTGCTTTTGCACATTTGGCCAAAGATAGTGCACATGCCTAACAGAAATCTGATTCTTACACAGAGCCGCCTAGAGTGGTCCTGACCCAACCAGATAGGCGGGATATAAATAAAATAAAATAAATAAAAAATAAAAAGATGTTAGGGTGGCTAGAACCAGGGAGAGAGTTTCAAGTGAAGTTAAACCCTGTATTTTTGTTATATGTAAGAGTGGTTGCCACCCATAGATTGAGATCTTCAGCAGAAAACCTTCTTGCAGGAATCCCTGTCTTCTGTGGGGTGGTAGGGAAGGCCTCCTTGTTGGTGATGCCCCAGTGTGTGAAGAGTTCACCTAGTGCCTTATTTTTATGTTTTGTTTTCCAGACTTTTTGGTGCAAACATTAATCTTGTGGATTTTGCAGCCTTGCTTTCTTTTTAGTCTATTTGCCATTTACATTTTTATTGTAATTTTTTTGTCATAACGATGATATAAATTGCTCTGAGAGTATGACTTTAGGATTGCATAAAAACATCCATGATAAACAAATACACATGGAGAAAATAAAGTGTCATGTTGCCATGTACAGAGACTGCTCTGGGTGATAAAGCTACTGGTGTCAAATCCTCTTCAAGTAAAGTCTGAAATGTCAACATGCATAAGATGCAGATTGGCTTGGTTGAACAAAGGCCTGGTCTTTTTTATTTGGAGCACAGTGACATGGTTATCCATGAACCTCATCAATGCCTTTCTGTCATTCCTCATTTCTACAACCTCTGCATGCATGTGCTGCCTATACCCAGAAAAGGCCTCCGCATCCTTTTCCAGGGTAGCAGGGAGTCCATTGTTCTCTGTGGCTGCATGCTTCATTAAACGTTTTGCAATGCCATGGGAACTCTTTCTCCTTTCCTGTTCTATATCATGGCAGGATGAGTAGAAGGAGACAGTGTTGCCTTGTGGTTAAAGGATCCCTGAATTTTAAATGAGAAATACACAGGAATGTAGCATTTTGATATATACAGAGCATTTGACTTTTTGAGGTAATTTATGATTGCCACTATGCTCAGAGACTTAAATAATTATTTTCACAAGGTAGGACTGATACTGGCTTTGGCATTTTGAGGTTATTTAAAGGACTGTTTGAAGTTCAGTGGCTATACGACTCCCATTAAAGTAGTTGTTGCTTCCATGGCAGGCCTGACTAGTTTGGCAACTCTCAGAAGCACTGATTACTTCTATTATGTTAAGGTGTGTTTCCTATTCTGCACATAATCGTTTGATGTTATGAGAGGGATGAATGAGTAAATTTTGTCCTGACAGTTGAGAAAGCACTGTGGGCATATGAGAATAGTAATGTGGAGACTAAACTGCCAGCCTGCACTGAGTCTCCTCCTACATCTGCCTAAATTCCACACCAGCAGGGGAATATTCATAATAATCATGGTTAAGTTGCCATACAGGTAAAGGGCAGGGCAACCAATGGCTTCTCTGCCACTCCAAGTCTCCCAGTCTCCTGTACAGTATATATCTGTCCTGTGTCAGAGAAATGGCATGATGGCATGATGCCTTTTGTAATGATCAGGATGGTTCAGGCTATGTGTGCAGCAAGAACAGCCATACTTGTTTCTTTCTTTGACAAGTCGTCATTATCATTAGCAGCAGTGATCTCCACATTAACATGGAATGCAGCCTCTACTTTTGCAAAAAAGAGAAAGGTGAGGAAAGGTAGCTGATAGTAATGCCATGATCTGCACAGCAAAGAAGAATTTATACTTTATAGTTATATATAGTTATGTGTAGAATATATAGACTACATAGTTTACATACATAATTTATATTGTAAATTATAGAATTTATAGAATGCAATTATTATTTATAAAATAAATAATAAATAAGTAGTCAACAACCAGTTCCTGCTGGTCATGGAACAGGCAGCAAGAAGCAAATAAATAAATAAATAAATAAATAAATAAATAAATAAATAAATAAATAATAATAATAATAATAATAATAAGAAGGTCTACATCTAGACATTAGGAAAGAGCGCTCTTCCCTTCCTTATTAACCATTCTATAATATTAAAATGTCAACCCTTAGCATTTATTAGCACCACATCTCGTAGTGTCTCTCTGCAACACTACTAGTGGTGACAATGAAAAGTATTTTGCTCATATCAAAAAGGAAAAGGGATCAAAACTCATTGGCCTCTTTCTTCTCAATAATTGTTCCTGTTTTGTACAATGTGGTCATCATTTGAAGGAAAATGTAGAAGGGAGGTAATGAATGTAGCAAAGAGCCACATCTGGCAGATTAACAAATGCTGTGAAATCTCAAGAACCTGTAGTCTTCCTGTAGCTTCTGTAGCTTTTTCCTGTGTCTCTATGTACTTCTCCAAATGTATGATAGAAAGGAAGCTCATAAAATGACAACAAAAGAGGGAAAACATCCATAAGATCCAAGAAAACAAAGGGAATTCTAAACCAAGATTACAAATGCTGAAAGAATATCAACTCTAATTAAAGAAAATAAAAAGATGAAAACAATATACTGAAGAGATGCAATATACGAAAGAGATGCAAGGATGATTGATTGATTGATTGATTGATTGATTGATTGATATCCTACCTTTCTCCTTCAGAAGGACCTAAAATATTATTTAATGTTAAAAACAATGAATATATAAGTCGTAAAATGCACCAAACAAATGCCACACTAAAAGATGATAACAGCAGTAACACCAAAAGCAAACTCAAAGCAGTGAGACATAACAATCCATTTTAAAAAATTCACTAAGGCAGCCTGTTATGAAGGGAAAACTTGCTTGACGAGCAAAGTCTTTGCCTGCTTGTGGAAGGACAGCAAAGATGGGGCCAGCCTTGCCTCCTGTGTGAGCGAGTTCCAAAATCTGGGATCAGCAACAGAGAAGGCCCTCTTCCATGTCCCCACCCAAATCATCAAGAGTAGATAGGATACCAATAGAGATATTCCAAGCTACTGAGACTATATCAAAATCTGAACAAGAATATGCCAACAAATATTGAAAACAAAACAATAGCACACAGATTGGAAATATTCAGTATATATTCTAATTCCTAAGAAATAAAGGTAAAGGTTCCCCTTGACAATTTTTGTCCAGTCGTGTTCGACTCTAGGGGGCGGTGCTCATCCCCGTTTCCAAGCCATAGAGCCAGCGTTTTGTCCGAAGCCAATGTTCCGTGGTCACATGGCCAGTGTGACTTAGACACGGAACACTGTTACCTTCCCACCAAGGTGCTCCCTATTTATCTACTTGCATTTGCATGCTTTCGAACCGCTAGAAAGGACTTGCCAAAAAGTACTGGAGTGATAGGACCATTGCATTAATTCACCATGCAGGCAAAATGATGCTCAAGGTGTTGAAACAAAGACTTTTGCCATGTATGGAACAAGAAATGCCTGAGATTAAAGCTGGATTCAGAAAAGGAAGAGGTGCTAGAGATCATATTACAAATGTACGTTGCCTATTGGAGCATACCAAAGAATTTCAGAAGAAAGACAGTTTGTGCTTTACAGATTATAACAAATCCTGTGACTTTTAGAATTATAAATTATTCTAAAAGAAATGGATGTGCTCTAACATTTGAATGTCCTGACATGTAACATTTACATTTACCCAACACTTGGGCAACACTCCAAATGAGACAAGTTTGTCTTCCTTCCATATAACTTTTGATAGGGTATTGTTTTAATTGCATCTCTAAATGATCTGTGAATTAAATAATTAGATACTTTCAAAGCTTCAACCCAAAATGAAAAAGGAAGTCCTGCATCTTTTAAATAGAGCCTCCAGCACTGATTGCAGTCTACCATTCTGCCTCTTTATTAACCCATTTTCTGTAGGAGTAGCCACGTTGGTAAATCTTTGCCTTATACCTCTGGCCTTCAGCCAATTACACAATGCATTATTTGTGAATTCAGTGCCCTTATCTGATTGGATCTCTGCCACCCTGTTAGGTTGATATTTTCTCTCAACAAATTTTATCCAATTTTTCAAAGTTTTAGCTGTCTCATCCTTTGTATGTATTGATGTATTGGGTAGGTAAATGAATATCTTGTGTGGTGGCCAATGATATTCAGTGCGTACTTTGCACCTCCTAATGACTTTGTCATGGGTCCTATCAGATCCACTGCCACAATCTGGAAAGGATGTTGTATTTGTCTGTAGCTACATTTAGAAACCGGTGCAGCCCTACTTTTTGTTTGTTGATGCCACATCACAATTTAAGTACTTTGCACAAACTTTTATTTTCAAACCATCTGAGTGCTCAATTGTTTTCTTAATTAAGTTGTGTCATGGTTGTGAATATTAAGGTTAAAACTTGAATTGAAGATGGGATATATAGTTGTGGAGAATTATAAAATGAGTCCATATTGGTTCTGTGTTAGAATGATTTTGTATGATGGGAATGTTTTCTCCAAGAGGCGATGGGAAAGTTCCATGTGATCAGCCATGTTAGGAAACGATAAGGAGTAAAGACACAACATGTTGTCTGGATCTAGGCCCAAGATGAATAGATGGAAAACAACACCTGGACTTCTCATGGGAAAAGGAGGTGTGATGTGAACGGACTGTCCTTAAAGCCATTCGGTCAACACCTCGATGGACGAAGGAAAAGGGTGGTGCCAAGGAGATAGAAAATGGAGGATGGTGCCACATGGAGGAACTTCCAGATTTCTGATACCTGATTCCAGTTTCCAGATTATAGGGAGCCATTTTGTATTCTTTATGCTAAGATATAGAATGTAGAGAGTGATAGAGGGGGGCTAACCCTTGCCTACCCTTAAAGAAGCTTTTTAAAATTATAGTATATTTTTGCTATTTGAATTTTGTTATGATTTTAACTGCAATATATTTTGGAAATGTAACATGTTTTGCTTATGAAACAAACTGAATATCTTTAAAGAATTTATTTTTCAATAAAAATTATTCTCAAAATCCTTAAGAATGAATGGTCTTTTGAACAGCAAGTCTGCTGAGCCTGCTTCCAGAATAGTTGTTAGGCCACAGAATGCTACAGAGTCCTTTTTTTTGCCTGAGCTTTGTTCGTTCTTGCAGACTCCAAAGCTTATGTGTTTTTTCTTGCTTAACTCAATTAAGTGCAAGCAAGTGTCTTTTTAGAACATACTTGTGATAAGGGGTTTGTGTTATCTGCTCAGCTGTACACAGACACCCGGATACTCTCTGTTCGATAATTGAGCAGTCCTTAATTGGATGCTGGGTTCTGACAAGTTGTACCCCATGTGACCAAATCTCCTGTGTAATAAATGTATACACTGATCATGTTCAGGCTTATTTAGGCTTAGACATGCTTGCACCTGGTCTGCGTGTATTAATTTATACAAGCCGTTGCACTGTTCAGCCTGCCCACAGACATTACCATTCCTTTTAATAATACAGCCTGTATCATTAAATGTTACTTCACACCCCTTTTCTGTTAAGCATTTCACACTAAGCAAATTGTGTTTAATTGGGGCACCAACAATACTTCTTCAAGCTTACCTAAACCAGGTAATTGAACAGAACCTTGTGCTATTACCGGGGAACACAAACCATTTGCTAAGCTTACACATTGTAACTTCAATTGTCCCTGGATATAAGCAACTCCGGATTCCTGGTCACATGGTAGCTGGCTCCGCTGTCAAGGATCCAGTCTTGTCCTTGAAAATGCTCAGCCTGATAAACTACTGAAGCCTCTGGAATCTGTCGGCTCCCACTTCTTGGCTGCTTCTGCTGCCACCGCTTGTCTTTCCCTTCTGAAGCTCTGCTGGACGAGAATTTCTCCTTTCTCTGCGGATAGGACTTTAGCAGATCTGAGGAACTGCCACAGGAAAAAAAAGAGGTTACCTACATGTAACTCTAGTTCTTTGAGTGATCATCTGTGAATTAACACTAATGGATTAATCCGCGCTTGCATGGAGCAGCCTTGGAACTTTCTAGCTCAAGCACATGGTGCCGGGACCTCCTCTTGTTGGCTATAACTCCACCCCCAGCACAGAATGCCTCAATTCCATGGAACCGATCACTTCTGCACAGCATGCAATGGCATACGTGGCGTACAGCAGGGAGGAAGGGCGGGGAGTGTGGATTCACAGATGACCATTCGAAGAACCAGTTACAGGTAGGTATCCTCTTTTTCTTCTTCATGGTTTCTGTGAAAGCACACTAATGGGTGACCAGCAAGCTCACTTGCCAGGAGGAGGGACATCACAAAAGTGCCAAAGCCGGACAGCTTGACTTACCGCAGCCTCAGCCTTAGCCCGGATATCTAGGCGGTAATGGGAGATGAAGGTAGATGGAGTGGCCCATGTGGCAGCTTGGCAGATGTCTGCAATGTCTACCACACGCGGAAAGGCCATTGAGGATGCTTTGCTCTTGTAGAGTGAGCTCTGACTGGGCCTGGAAGAGGAATCTCAGCTAAATTATAGGCAAAGCAGATAGTCTGGACAATTCATCTCAAGATGGTCTGAGAGGAAGCTGGTGCTCCCATAGAGGGACCAGCAAAGGCGACAAAGAGTCATTGTGTCGTACGGAAAGTGGCTATGTGGTGGATATAATATGAGAGAGCTTGCTTGACATTAAGGGAGTGTAGAGCCTTTTCGAGTGGTGAGGTTGGTGAAGGAAAGAAAGCAGGAAGCACAATTGGCTGATTTAAGTGGAAAGAAGATGAAACTTTGGGGAAAAGGTAAGGTCCAGATGCAGAGTCATCTTGTCTGGGTGAAACTGCAGGAATGGAGGGTCTGCCCTCAACGCAGCTAGTTCTGCAGCCCTCCACGCTGAGGTTATTGCCAGGAGGAAAGCAGTTTTGAAGAACAACAAGTGGAGCGAAGCAGGAGCCAAGTGTTCAAAGGGAGGCCTCATGAGTTGTCAAAGAACTAGTTGGAGTGACCACTGTGATGTTAGGGGTTTATAGGCAGGGCACATATTTTTCAGCCCTCATAGGAACTGCTTCAAGGTAGGATGTCTAAAGAGCATGGCTGCTTGAGAAGATGGAGGCTGGTGGGCCACAATGGTGGCTGTGTACACCTTTAAGGTGGAGTGTGAAAGCCCGTGTTGAAATAGATGGAGGAGGAATTGAAGAAGTGCATCTAGAGATGTTGGGCTGGAAGGTAAGTGGCGTGTCGATGCAAATCTACAGAACATGTTCCATTTATGGGAGTAGGTCAAAGAGTTCAAGGGCTTGCAGGCATGATTGAGAACATCTGCTACAGTCAGGGAAGTCTCCAGGCCATCAGGTGGAGATCCCGATGAAAAATCCATCCTTTGTCTCGAGATAGTAGGTGAGGGACCATCTTCAGCCTGATGTATTCTGAGGCTCTGGAGAATTGAATCGGAAACCATGGCTAATGAGGCCACCAAGGAGCTATAAGGATCATGTCTGCATTTTCATGTTGGATCTTTATGATGGTCCTTTGGAGAAGGGGAAAGGGTGGGAACATGTAAAGGAGGCCAGATGACCATCACATCAGAAACATGTCCCCTAGGGACTGGCAGCTGACGCCGGCTCGTGAGCAATACCTGGTAGATTTCTTGTTGGCTTGGGATGCAAAAACATCTATTTCTGGAGTTCCCCATTGGTGGCAGAGGTGGTGAAAGTTTGCATCGTCTAGACCACATTTGTGGGAGCAGAATTGTCGCCTACTTAGATGGTCTGCAAAGGTATTCCCCTTGCCTGCTACATGCACAGCCACAGGGTATATGTGCCAGACAAAGCATCATTCCCAGAGGTTGATGGTATGAAACAGAAGTTGCAATGAATGAGTGCCACCCTGTTTATTTATATATATGCTGTGGTATTATCTGACGCTACTTGGATTACATGAACATAGAGCAGGGGTTCGAAGGCTCAAAATGCTTTGGCAATAACCAGGAGCTCCAGTTCGTTGATATGAAGGCCAACCTCCACTGAGGACCAGCGGCTGTGAACTGTGTGGCAGCCAAGATGAGCACCTCAGCCTGTCAGGATGGCATCCGCAGTGACTTGGACCGTGGGTGTGAAGAGTCCAAAAGCCTTTCCTACCAGCAAATTGGAAGGGAGTCTCTGCCAATCAAGCTGTGCAGTAAGCTCTGGCATCACGTGCAGCAGTGTGGACGGATGGTCATCAGTCATCGAGAAGAGTGACAGGAACCAGGTCTGAAGAGACTGCATCTTCAGCTGTGCATGTTGCACCACAGCCATGATAGATGCCATCGACCCCAAGAGTTGCTGGACATCGAGAATGGGAATCCATGCACCTGATGAGAAGGAGCATAATGCAGATTGCATCTTCAAAATTCTATTTTCAGGGAGAAAGGCTTGACCCAAGGAAACATCCAAAGTAGCTCCTATATAATTCACACATTGGGTAGGGTGCAAAGTGGACTTCTCTATGTTGACTCTCAGTCCCAATGTTGACAAGAGGGAAAGTGTTAAGTTCGTGTGTCTATGAGCTTCTGACTGGGACTCAGCTACCAGGAGCCAGTCATCCAAATACAGGTAAATTGTGACTCCCAAGAGTGAGTCACCACCAGAGCTAGACATTTAGTGAACAAGCCAAAGGGGAGGGCTTTAAATTCATAGGTTCTGCCTCCTACTGAGAACCTCAGGAAATGCCGGTGGTCTGACCTGATGCTAATGTGGAAATAAGCATCCTTGAGGTCAATCATTGTGAACCAATCCCTGTGACGTAACATGTGGATAACAGAGTCGAGGGAAACCATACAAAATCTGCAAGGAGTAATGAAAGAGTTCAGGCCGCGAAGATTAAGAATTGGACAGAGGCTTCCATCCTTCTTGGGGATGGTAAAGTACCCTGAATAGAAACCTACTGAAACATCAGGGAGATGCAAAGGAATAATGGCATCTTTCTCTAGTAGGGCCTGAATTTCATCTTCCAAAGGGGGGAGGGGGATGGACTTGAAATGGCCTGTGATTTTTATTTATTTATTTATTTATTTATTTATTTATTTGATTTGATTTATATCCTGCCCATCTGGTCTATCTGACCACTCTGAACAGTGATGGAGGGAGTATCAAATTCTATAGCGTAGCCAGTGGCTATGATAGATAATACACAAGAGTCAAATGTGATGGAGTGCCAGGAGTGCAAGAAAGGGGCCAAACAGACTGACGGGACAACAATAGAGAAGTTGTAACTATTAAAGAGACTGCTTGTTTTTGCGGTCTTGTCAGGTTTAGCTGGCACGGGCGTTGCCTGCCCACTTGCCTAGGAGATGCAGTTGGTAGCTTTGAGCCTGGGGCCTCTGACGTTCTTGATACCCCTAGATTGGTAAGAACACCTCCAGGTGCCTCTTGGATGAGACTGTTGCACAGAGTAGGACTGCACCATCTTCCAGAGCTTGAGAAGGTTGTCAAGTATTTCACTGGTCTTTTCATCAAAAAGTTCTACTCCGTCAAACAGCAGGTCCTCTATCCGTGCCCTGGCATCTTCCGAAATGCCAGCAGAGTGCTACCAAGCATGACAGCGAAGAGAGATGGCAGTGGCTAGCTGCTTGGAAGCTGCTTCTAAAGTGTGGCGGGTGGCAATGCACTTGTGTCTTGGGAGCCCCATGGCCTCCTGATGATGTGAGAGGCCCTGGGTTCTAACGTCCTCAGGAGCTGCTTCCAGAATGGGCACTGCCAAATTCCATAAATGGCAGTGGTAAGCACCCATGGCAGCCAAATAGTTGGCCACCCTGAGGACAAAAGAGGCTAGAGAGTATATCCTGTGGCCTAGGACATCCAACTTACATCCTTCTTTGTCAGAAGAAGTATCAGAATGATTCTGGGCCCTGTTTTGAGTGCTGTCAACAACAAAATAATTCGGAAGAGGGTGCTTTAAGAGGCAATCCGCATCAGTCATATACTTTATACAGATTCTACATCCTTCTCAGAATTTGATAGGAAGTAGAAGGTTTAAGCCATGACTCTCTCATGAGTTCGGAGAGGGACTCTATGAATCTGAGGCATACTGGAGGAGTCTGTTCTTGAGTGATGTCTTCATACACCTTATCTGTTTTCTTAACTGCAAGCACCTCGACCTTCACTATTCAGTGAATGAGGTGGCAGTAGGAGGAGTAATCCTCTGATAGTGTCGGAGGATGGTTGTCTGCCACGTCCAACACAGGAGGAGGAATATTAGTTGGTGAGTCCTCCTCTCCCTCTGAGACCTGAGAGTCAGAGTCCCGATCATTGGAAAGGAAATAAGGTGCCTCCTCTAGTGGCGCTGGGGAGAAGTTTTATCTAGCTCAGGCTCGAGCCAAGCTCACCTTGGGTCCGACTGCAGGGTAAACATAGCCTGCATGGCCCACCTCTGGGTCTGATGCCAGCTGAGAATGCTTGACACCTTCAATGGTAGCAAGAAGTGCCTTTTGCGAGGTCAAGGAGGTGGAGGAATATAGCCCTCTTCAGCCTTGGATGCTAATGTTTTTATGTTTTTTTATTGTTTTAATATTCTGTAAGCCGCCCAGAGTGGTAGAATATACCAGATGGGCGGGATATAAATCGAACAAATAAAATAAAATAAAATAAAATAAAATAAAATAAAATAAAATAAAATAAAATAAATAAATAAATAAATAAATAAATAAATAAATAAATAAATAAATAAATAAATGAATGTCACGCCATCCATGGTACTGAGGCAGAGCCAGCAAAAAGGGCTGAGCCTAGGGTTCAAAGTGTCGATACCAAGGTCACATCGATAGGGTCCTGGATGAAAAGGCAGGTCCCGTTCAAAGTCCTCCGCTCTGTACGCTGGCAGATAGTCAAGCTAATGCCATCAGCCTTGATGAGCAGGGTACCCCCTCGACTCCGACTACCGGCTATCTGGGTCCGGTTGCTCCAGGTGTCGGGATTTATTGGTTCTCTTATGAGGAACCTCAGTTGGAGCTGGTGGTGGTGGTGAGGCCACCAGTTGCTGCATCGAGCCCAATGAAGAATGTGAGCTGGCCTGTGACAATTCAACAACCTCTAGAGAGGTGTTACCCCAGTCAGGAATATCACTGACGGAAGGGGATGGCGGCGGCAGCTGCAGGGTTACATCCTCTTCCCCCGAGGGTACACTCAGGCTCACAGAATGTTGCCAGGATATCTCTGGCCTCAGTGCTGAGATTTCAGCAGCTTTAGCAGGCTTAGGGGTTGTCTTCTTCTTCTTCTAACTCGATGTCGAAGATTGCAATGGTGTCGATGCCATGACCATCGACCTTGAGCTCGAGGACGATTTTGGTTTGGCTTTTGAGGTATATAAAGATAAAAATGCTATGATTTCCCATGTAGAAATGGAGCATAAACATTTTATGGACCAAACCTTAGAAAAACTCAAACATGAATAAAGTATAATATCATCCTGGTTTGCAGGTATGATTTCACACAAAATTTTAGACAAACGTAGATGCTTCATAGGGTTTTTTGTGTGTGTGTTTGTGTGTGTGTGGCGAGTTCAATTGTTCTCATTAGATCTTTATAACCACAACATGTCTGTTCACCATGCATCATAAAACCATCTCAAATCTGCAGCTTAACCTCAGAACAGGAGGCTCCTTCACCATCTCACATAATAGCATTGCTTGTTTGCACTATTCTTACAGAACTTTCCAAATGTATGTCATTTTCCCTTTCATTCTTGGAGAGATTGCACATTAAGGCAATTACAGACAAACCCTTCCAGAGAATTTGAACACCAAAACATCCTTTGTGTAGAGGTCTGAGGCAATTATTGGCATTAGAGGGTACTAAGGGATGCATTCCATCTCTCTGATGTAACAGTAGTTTTAAAATGAAGCAGTTTACCCTCTTAGATAATCCAGTGCAGATTTGAACCATTAATATTAGTATTATTATAAAATGATAAAGATCTGAGATGGAAACTTGTTCAAAAATAACAAAAGCTGTTTGGGGATTCAAGATAGTTAATGGACAGCCCATTAAGACATTCTATGGAAGCTCTGGCAATACAAATGGAGAGTGTGCAAAAGTACCATTCCTCTCAGCTGTATGGATTGTGTCTGAAGCTTTGCTTTGTTCATCTGCCAATTTGTTTGCCTGTATTTTTACTACATAATATAGACTGGCAAGATTCCTATTGGTGTTTGCATAAGAATTTTATAACTTTCTGTGGCTAATTGTGAGTAACTGATGAGGTGCCAGGGGATATATCAGTTGCTTGCCTGGTCACATGCCTGATTACACAACTGACATATACACCACCAGTAGAGATGGGGAGGACTCACCATTTTGGCCAGTTGTCCCGCTTTGTGAATCGTCAAAAGTTGATGACTCACTAAGCACGAAGTTGCCCCCATGAAGGGATGAATAATGAGTTATTCGTTGATTCATGGGGGTAGTTATTTAAAAAACCACCCCACCCAACCCCTGCCCCCCACTGCCAGTGCCACCCCACCACTACTGTGCTACCACTGCCCCATCACCCCCATTACCATAATTGTTGCTGCTGCTACCGAGGTCTCTATGAGGCCTCCGCAGCCACGGTGTGTAAAAGGAAAACTGGCTGCCCTTTGCAAATATGTGGCTGCGTCTTCATTTAAGGTAGCTGCCATCTTTGCAAAGGGAAGCCCGGTTTCCCTCAAGGCCTGATGGAGACCTTGGCAGCGGCGGTGACAATTATGGTAAGGGGGTGTTGGTGGGGTGGGGGGGCTAAGGTAGGGTGAGGAAGGGGTGGGGGTTGGATGTGGGGGTGGGTGGCTGCCTATTGGCCCACCAATCAGTTGATCGGCGGGCGGTAGGCAGAATAGTGTGTTTTTTTTAAAAAAAAATACGAAGGACAAATAAAATAGGGAAATAGTCATCAAACCGTATTTGTCAAGACTTAACATTTGATGAATATTTTCATTGAAAAAACAGATCCATTTTATATTCGTCCCCATCTCTAACCACCACCTTATCTAGGTACTGTATGTCGGAAGGAAGGAAGGAAGGAAGGAAGGAAGGAAGGAAGGAAGGAAGGAAGGAAGGAAGGAAGGAAGGAAGGAAGGCTATACAGGCTTTCTTCTACTTTATACTGTAATGCCTGACCAAGCTTGACAGCTTCAGTGAACCACTTAAGCTACATAAAAAAGCCTGTTCATGATGTTTTAATTGGTCTGTTAATAACCTAGCTGAAGATATGCACCTGTCAGTTGTGTCTCATAGAATGAGAGAATAATAGAAAAGTGAAGTTGGAAGGGCCTACAAGGACATCAAGTCCCCCTGCTCAATACAGGAATACAATCAAAGCATATCTGCCAGGTTATTATCCAAGTTTTTTTAAATGCCTCCAGTGTTGGAGCACTCACCAACTCCTGAAATAACTGGTTCCACTGTTGCACTGCTCTAACAGTTAGGAAGTTTTTCCTGATATTCAAATGACATCTGAATTCCTTTAATTTGAGCCCAATGTTGCATGTCCTGCACTCTGGGATGATCGAGAACAGATCTTGCCCCTCCTCTGTATGACAACCTTTCAAATATTTGAGAAGTTCTATGTATGTTTGCGTTATGTATGTTGGAAGCCGCCTAGAGTGGTCATTTGACTAGATGGGTGAGGTATAAATACAATACATAGATAAACAAATAAATATCAACCCTCAGTGTTCTTTTCTCAAGGCTAAACATGCCCAATGTATTTGCGAAGGCTTTCATGCCTGGGATCTAATGGTTGTTGTGGGGTTTTCAGGCTCGTTGGCCGTGTTCTGAAGGTTGTTCTTCCTAACGTTTCACCAGTCTCTGTGGCCAGCATCTTCAGAGGACAGCACTCTGTGAGCAAAGCCAATTCTCCGGAGAAAAACGGATTGCCTGGGACAGAGAGGATTCAGGATTAGTATTCTCCTAAATTAGGCAAAATGAGTCCTTGTTTTACCAAAGGAAGCATCACTCCACCCTTTCACCAAATCTGACCTGTTTTATAGACTTTGAGAACCAAAATATAATCGTGAGTTCCAGGAATATTAAAATCTCCTAGTACTCGGGAAAATACTGGACTCAAGGTAGCATATTCCATGGTCTTAAAAGAAAAACCAATTAAATAATTCAATTGAGTAATTGTAGCAGTTATTCTGTTCAAGAGGTCAAACTCCAGATATTTAGTACATACATACATATAAACGTTATTGTTCCTGGCCATAGACCTTTACAATATTGTTTCTACTGTAGCATATAAAATCCAAATAAAGCAGGTAATCACCTTAAAATCATTAAAACCATTAATTACTTTAAAACCATTAAAACCATTAAAATCATTAAAACCAATAAAACCAATAAAACCCAGTCTAAAAATATTGTCATAATGTAAAACGTCAATCCACTGGATACAGCATTTGTGTGGCATTATGATCCCTGACAAATCGAAGCCTCAACTTCTTAGCTGCTAGTGCAAATTGTGCTACAGCATATGTAATGTACAACTGTGCATCAGCAAGCAATCCTACTACTGTTTCAGAGATATTATAGTTAAAATACATCTGAATGATGGGTGACAGAAATCTTTCTCTAGGATTTTTATAGAGGGGACAGAACAGTAGGTAATGAGTTAGATCCTCAATTTGGTTGCAGCCGAAGACACATTTTCGTTCCTCGACTGGGATTCCTTTATATCTCCCTTCGAGGTATGCTGAGGCCATCTGTCCAAATCTAAGTTCCGTGAAAGCTCTGCGAATCTGGGGAAAAGTCAATGACTCAAAGTATTTTGGTTTTGCATGATTCACCTGAAGTTGAGGATACCAAGTAGAAAAACGGGACCCAACAATAGCTGCCCTATCCTGGCTAGCATCAAGATCAAAGATGCAGTTCCTAAGGTCACGAGAGCTTAAACTAAGGAACTTTTCCATCAAAAGGTTATAGACATTTAATTTTTGGTGACATTGTTGTGCCCATCCACCAGACTTTAGTTGTTCTAACCAACAGCACTTTGTCAGGGAGGAGTCCTCCAAACTGTTCAGTCTATGCCAATATCTAAGATAAGCCAGATCAATTCTAGCAGCAATTGAGGGTAGGCCTAACTCAGCTCTGAGGTGAGCTGAGGGAGTTCCTGGGGGGAGACCCAGTATCAGCCTCATAAATTTGTTCTGCGGGATTTCTAGTTTGGGCTTGGCTGCCTCTCCCCATAGTTCTGTCCCATAGAGCATCTGTGCTACAATTTTAACAACAAACACCTTGAGAACGGGATTTACCAGCTGGCCTCCTCTGCTGTAGAAAAATCTTTTTAATTGCCCTATTGATCTGGTACTCAGTAAGATTGTAGCATTTAAATGCTGTCTCCAGGAGAGTTTCTCAGAAAATTGAATGCCCAAGTATTTAAATGAGTGTATCTGCTCAATAGCATGTCCATCCAGAGACTAGTTATGCTTAGGGGCTCTCTTCCCACAGACCATAATTTTTGTTTTGGTATAATTGGTTGTTAGCCGTTCCTCTTTACAGAGCTGCCCAAATTTGGCCAGCATTCTTTTAAGACCAATTTTATTCAAAGATAGCAGAACCAGGTCATCAGCATAAGGCAGTATTGAGATCTTCCTACAGCCAATGGCTGGAGGGAAGAATGTGGGGGAAGCCATTTGAGGGATAAGGCTGTTTATATAAAAGTTCAAAAGAAAAGGTGCTAAAATACAACCTTGTTTTACCCCTCATGTAATGCTGACCTGTTGTGATAGAGTTCCCTGTAAGCCTATACGCACTTGCATCGTATTTTCTTTATGTAGTAGCTGTATGAGCCACAGGAGTCTCTTATCAATGTTTGTTTTTTCCACTTTATACCAAAGGTGTTCTCTATCTATCAGGTCAAAGGCTGATGAAAAATCCACAAAGGCAGCGTAAAGATATTTGTTTGGAGGTTTGGTGTATTTACTAATTACATGGTGTAAAACAAAGGCTTGATCTATTGTGCTTCTGCCTTTTCTGAAGCCTGCCTGTTCTTCGAAGATGATAGAATGTTTGTTGTCCGAATCTAGAAGCCTATTCAAGAGGTATCTGTCATAAAGCTTAGAGGCCACATTGAGGAGACTGATGGGTCTAAAGTTACAAGGGTCTAAAGGATCTCCTTTCTTAAAAATTGGCACAACAATGCTAGTTTGCCAACCTGCAGGAAGGTTGCCTGTACTATTGATGTAGGTGAATAGACTGGCTAGAATGGGAGACCACCACTGAATGTCAATAGCAAAGACCTCAGCGGGGATCATATCTTCACCAGGCGCCTTGCCATTCCGGAGAGTTTGAATCAGGTCCCTAATTTCTTTGGGGGAAACAGGTGGCCATTCAGGGGAATTAGAGAGGGTCTCATGAGTAATATTTCTATGAATACTACCCCAAAAAATGTGACTGAAGTGGGAGACCCATACCTCTGGCGTGATGGAGTTGGCAATCTCAAAGGCTTTCTGTGAGAAGCCTCTATCTGCTTCCAGAATTTGGGGTCATTACCCTCGATGAGGGCCTGGCCCAAAGATTTCCAATTCTCTAAATAGAAAGCCTTCTTTTTTCCTCTAAGCAGAGATTTATATTCTTTCTGTAGATGTAGCAGGGAAGCTGTAGCTTCATCAGTGCCAATATGTCTCGCCTGTCTTGTTGCTCTGCTCAGCTCTTTTTTCTTGGTCTTACATTCCCTGTCGAACCAGGACCATTGAGCTTCGGACATTCTTTCTGGGTGTGTAATGGTTAGGTGTGGTTTAAGTGCGAGAATTATGTCCTGGTAGACCTTGCAAATATTCTGGGTCCCCAGAAGAGCATGTTGTCGTAGCTCTTGGAGTTTATTGGTGCTCAGCATCTGCCTTATACTGTCATCAGTTTTAATAGACCATTTAAGCCTTTTCTCACCTAGAACGTGGCCTGGCATTTTATGGTCTGTTAATACCCCTGACTGATTTTGTTGGAATCTTAAGGACACTCTGAGAGGGAGATGGTCACTTTCTGGCCTGTCATCGATTGCTAGAGAGTATACATAAGGGAGGACAGCAGAAGATCCTATAATATAGTCTACCACACTAGCACCCTTATCTGTTAGAAAAGTGTAGTAGCCATTTGAGGTGTCCAGATAAGAGCCATTTAGGCATACAAGATGGAATTTGTAGATCAATTGAAAGAGGAATTTGCCATAGTTGTTGATTACCTTGTCTTGGGAGGTTCGGGAGGTACTTTTATCCATATCACGGGCTTTTTCCATCATATAAACACTGTTTCCCATTCTAGCATTAAAGTCACCACACATTATAAGAAGATGGTTGGGATATTCAGAAAGTAATGTATCAAGAATGTCCTCCAATTTAGCCCAAACCTCTGAGGCAGTACCAACTATTCTCGGAGGGAGATAGACATTGACACAGATCAAAGGACATGGTTTGCAGCCATGTATTGTTACAACTTGCCAGTGGCTAGAGTTCAGTTCAGCTATCTCTGTTGCTTTCAAGGCAGTAGTGGAGGAAATTGAAATAGCCAAGCCCCCACTTCCTCGTCCTGAAGCTGAATTTTTTTGAGCTGGGAATTCCCATGTCCTATATCCCTGTAAATTTGAAGAGTCTTTCTCCAGAAGCCAAGTCTCTTGCAGGCAAATTATGTCAAATGTCTGGAGGTACTGTATGAAATCTGAGTCAGCCAATTTATTCTTCCATCTTGCAATATTCCAAGATAGCAGATTCAGAGGCTGGCACTGTATCTTATCTGATGTTAGTCAATCTTGGGAGAGGGCAGCTAGAGGGGCATATCTGTTGTCCAGGTACCATTCAGAATTAGACCTACTGGAAGTTCTGAAGTGACTGGGTAGGTGGCTCTTCCCCTTGGAAGTTTGATACATTCTGTGACTACTGGGAGACTTATTGACACCAATCCTTGGAGCCTCTCTTTTTTTGTATTCTCTGGTTGTTACGTATGTTTGTGAAACCACAGGGATGATTGATCAAGATATTATTGGGGGCAGATACGAAAGGTGGACATACTTCTTTCCCTCTGTAGTTTAAGTTAGGCTCACAGGGTGTAACATCAGCATGGGTGGGGGCATTTCTCCTGTGCCTGGAGTACTCATAATTAAAAGAGGGCTCAACAGTTCTTTCTGATTTTCCATGAGGTGTTGGAATCCTTTTAAAATTTACATTGAGTCCAGATTCATCAACCATTACCCTCCCATCAAAAGTACCTCTGTGATTCTCATCATACAGCTGTCTGTTTGTTTTGAATGGTCTTTGCAAGTTTTGTTTTGCAGTTGACTTAAAATTTGGCTTACGGTGTATTATATGCGTTCCCCATTTGAAAGATATCGGTATGTCTTCAAACTTATATATTAAGCTCCAAAAATGCTAAGCATGTCCATTTTCTTTAAATGACAGATGCACTCTCCCCCTCCACATCTTAGGCTTTCTAGGATAAATACAGGAACAATGCATATACATTAAGGGACCCCAATCTTTACCCAGAATGTCCAAGATATCCCGTGTTACATTGATGTTAGTTTTCCACGTATTATTGGACCTTTTTAGAGGCCAGTTGTATATAGTAATGTGACTCACAGTGTTAGTTGGTGAGACTGTAGTCTGTGGCTTCTCTGTTCCGGAGTCTACTTTCGTAAGAAGTCGTAGGTAGGTATTGTCCGGCTGTGTGTTGTCCCTATCTGTAGGGGCTATAAATGAGCACTGTGGGCCATTTACACGTGGGGTAGCATCTTGCCATTCATCAATTACTATGAAGTCTGCATTTGAAAGGGTTAAGTTCAGGTCCTCAGTAGCTTTGTTTGCATTGCAATTCTCAGCCTGAGTCTCTGGAACCATTTCAGAGTTTGCGGCCAACTCTGTGTCCACCAACCTCTGAATAAGATGCTCTTCTTTTTGAGTTAAGCAGGGATTATTCTTGTTTATTTCTAGTATATGAGTCCCACTTCCTGAGTGATGGAAGTCTGAATCTGGATTAGGGAATGTCCGGGGTGGGGGGGGGTGCTGCTGTCAAAATCCCTGTTTCTATCAGGGTGGCTATGAGTTGGAGAGTTGCTTTCAGGTCAAATATTTCTTGATGCAGTGCATGAAGTTTATCGAAGATGCTCTGAGTTCATTTTGCAGATAAGAAGCACTAGTCCCGCAATTGATTGTAGATAATTTTGATGTCCTCATTCTCAAGCCCACAAGATTTGTCTATCTGTTCTTCTATGGATACATTCCTTGGCTCGGTGTCTGATAAATTTGGATTTTTCTCAGGCAGATCTGTTGATAAAATTGATGACCTTTCCTGCAATCCTGGGTCCACTGACCAATTACCAATCAAGTAACCAAAAGGGTCTTCAGCCACCTCATTTCTTTGGGAATCTCTGATGGTCATGTTCAAATTTTGATTGTTTGAGATAGATGGGATACTTGAGACATATTCCCTTGAAAACCTTTGCCCAGCAGAACTGGAAAAGTCCTGTTGATTAATGGAGGTTAAAGGCACACAGAAGTCTACTATAGCTCTTTGACTTTTGCTTCTGGGAGCATTGTTACTTCCAGCACGAGCTTTCTGGGCTCTAGTAACAACCATTGATAGTGATTGTACGTGCTGTTGAATCTCAGCTGCAGCCAGAAAAGTTAGAGCCGTCTGCGAAACCTAGCACAAGTCCTAGTGTGGTTTCTTTATTTCTTTATTATCTTGCCTTCTGTGGTGTCTCCTTATCAGATAGCTCAGGCAACTCCCAATATTTGACTTCAAAGTCTTTTTAAACAACTCACAGTATTGCAGCGTAGTTCCTGCACGGCCTTGAATTTTCCTTGAAAGAGTCTCAGTCCTTTCCAAACATTGTGTTGCTGATAAACTCCCCCGGGAGACTCAGCGCTTCTTGCTCTCTTTGGCTCCAGGCACCACCGGTAAGCAAAGTTCTTTAATAAAACAACTTGAGCAGTTGAATGCTTTGTAGGTATTAAAAATGAAGATTAAAGATTAAAAAGGGAGCAGAGCTTGATACCAACGCTGTTCCTCCCTCAAACCGGAACTGGAACCCCCAGATATTTAGTATATTTTGTTTTATTAGAAAAATAAAGTTTTGAAAGAATTCAGTATGCAAAAGCAAAGCACATAGAAATATTTTCATAACTAACCAGTTAGAAAAGTAACTAGTTCCTGCTATAAAAAGAAAATAACAAACTGACTAACTACATGAAAATAGAAAAGACATGCGTCTCCTCTAATTATAAAAACTATATCTTAAAAGAATTTCGTGAACTCCATAGTCCATAGTCCAATTAAGCATTCATAGTCCATTCAAAACCATACCAAACTTTCTGGAAATCCAAACGGCATTAGTCCATGATGTTAAGTTTCCCAGTAGGAATCCATTATGTGAAAAAGTCCCACTCTCCGTCAGCCATTCTCCATTTTCTCTCTTCGCTGGAAATAACTCCCTCCTTCTTCTTCCCCGTTGTCAACCAATCAGGAGTAAGCAAAAGACAGTCTCTCCCCACCTTCCTTTCCCATGGGATACCAACACCTGTTTTCTGGTGTTGGAATGTTTAGTCTCTTCACTAGGCCTCTGTCTCCAAGGAGACCAGATAAGGATGTTAGCTTCTGTGAAGAAAACTGCATCTGGAAATTTCCAATACAAGCATACAGACTTCAAGATGGATTCTTTCTGGCTAATTTCATGACTACAAATCCCATCTGAAAATTACTTTCTAGCTTCCATAACACATGTTATCACACTCTGTCCTCAAGGTGATGCCTAACCAGTGCTGAATAGAGGGGGACTAGCACCTTGTGGGATTTGGAAACTATAATTTTATTAATGAAGCCTAAAATAGCATTTACCTTTTTTGTAGCCACAACACACTGTTGGCTCATATTTAGCTTGTAATCTACGACTATTTGAAGATCCTTCTTGGTAGTAGTTCTGCTGAGTTAGGTATCAACCATCTTGTAATTGTGCAATTGGTTTCTTTTATCGAGGTGCAGTACTTTGCACTTAAATGAGGGTTGGAAATTTCAACAAGCTTCAAAATGGCTCTAGAAATCAACTGTTTTTCTTCTTGACTCTTCTTACCTGGCTGAAAAAAAAGATGTCCCAACTAGATTGATCCAGATGCTCTTGATGGGACAGACAATCTCTTCCTCCTGTATTTCTGTGCAGGAATGCATATTTATCACATATACTGCAACTCCACCTCACTTGTTATTCTCTCTTCATTTTGATCAGTTTATATGCCTCAATTGCTGTATTACAGACATGGGAGTCATCCTACCAAGTTTGTACATTTTTATGAATATTATTATGATTATTATTATGATTATTGTTTTGATTATTATTGTGATTATTGTTGTTAATGTTATTATTGTTGTCCTTTTGATAAATTTGGTCCATTCCTCTTATTGTGTGTAAGGCTTCATCTACCCTTAACTCTGTGCTTTCATTCCCCCCACATTCCAATTCAGTTTAAAGCCCTCCTGATGAAGTTTGTCATGCTGTGGGCAACAAATTCTTCCCGGTCCTTGTTAGATCCGTCTCTTGCTAGCAGTCCTTCTTCCAGGAAGCTTAGCCAATGGTCCCAAAAAAACCAATCCCTCTCATCGATACCACCGCTGTACCCAGTCATTCACCCAGAGGATCTTCCTTTCTCTTTTGATTCCTCTTCCAAGCACCAGTAGGATGGATGAAAAAGCTATCTGGGCCTAAAGTCCTTGAGTTTCCTTCTCAGAGCTTCAAAGTTGGACATGATTTCTAGGTAGCTCCTCTTGGCTGTGTTCCCACTTGGAGAAGAAGAAAGGGACATGTATCTGTACTCTTTATGAGTGATGACAATCCTTCCATCACACCCCTTATCTGACCTCCAGGGAGACAGCATATCTGATGAGACCATGGATCCTCCCAGCGTATATTGGTGTTGATCAACTGCATCCCCACTGACTTAATGGGTCTACTCCAGTTGCAACTTATTACTGGATTTGGTTAATGTGTATCTGTGACACCTGTATGCTCATTTGACTATGCACATACAACTGTATGAATGTTGTTTACAGTGGGTGGAGGGAAAAATAGAGTTTTTCCCTTCCCATAGTATCTCACATAAAGTCTATAAACTATTGGTCAATACGTTTTAAGGCCAGTTAGCAACATCAGTGCCTTTTTCTTTTTCACAAAAAGGTTTGCTACATATAAGGTTTCCCTTGGAGCAGAAAAATAAAGTGTTACTTACTGTAGAACAAGATCCTCTTCCACCATGTTCCCCTGCAATTTTTATTCCTCTTCCCCAGAGTGCTACATGGAGACACCAAGCTTCAGACAGATTAACTGTGTTTTCATCATATGAAATCTACCTTTACCATTACTCTGGGAAAAACACACACCTTCTTAGAATAAGAGGAAATCCTTGCTACTGGCATTCCTTATTTAAATCTGAAGTTTAGCCTGTAGAGATTATGACTGGCAAAATATAGGATAATCTTCTTCTTAATAGGCCTTATTAAGGAAAATGAGAGTTTCAATATAGCCTTTCAAGGTCTTTATTAGCCTAAATATAAATTTTCCTTTAATCCTACTGGAATGGCTAAGCAGTGTTTACTTATCAAAGAATCCTGTGCCTGAAGGTTCATGAAGGGTAACAATAAATGATAAAATAAAGATTACAATTGTCTAAAAACATTGCATTATTTTGTAGGAGAAGGGATGGAGTGCTGATATTGTTGTAGTGTCTGATACAAAGCAAGGAGATCCAGTTAAATTCCCACTCACAGTGCTGTAATGTGGATTATCTTATTCTTTTTTCCTACCATAATCTATTTTACAGGGCTGCTGCACTTGTAAAGTTTGAAACATAAAGATATATGGGTCCTTTTGGAGAAAAATATTTTAAATAAATAAATAAAATATGTACATAGCCCTGAACTTCCTGAGGACAGTTTACAGACAGTGAATGTCATAAACGATAACATTCATTTATGCTTTTTGACTCCTGACTCTAGGGAGAGCACAGCTGACAAATAAACCTAAAGGCAGACAAAGACAGAGAGCTAAGTGGGTTTTCTCTAGAAAAACACCAGGAAAGGGCCTGAAGTGTGTTGCTAACAGGAAGAGCCATGGGCTCAGCAGAACAGGAGGGCTGTGTCCTTAACAGGAACAGCCATGTTATTGGCCTAATGGAAAGGGGAGTGTCCTGATTACTGCTGAGGGCTATAAGTAGCAGTTGTGAGTTCTGGGATGGCCTTTTCATTCCTCACTAAAGGCAGACCAAGGGAGCTTGTGGCCAGGAGAGCAAACGGAGTTTGCCAGGGGAGGCCCCTAACTAATTTTTTGGGTTCCTTTGGGTATATGTAAAACTACATTAAAATTAGCAATACAAGAAGACAGGTATCACAAATGAAAAGTGGAAAATAAAAAAGCTAGAAGTGATTATGGATGGCGGAGACAATTCAGTTGTTGTTATATGCAAAGTTTGTGCTAGGTTTGTCTTTGTTCCTCAGTGTAAAATGCTGTATACATGTAACAAGTGTAAACTTGTGGCACTGTTAAAAGAGGAAGTCAGAGACCTGGAGCAGTAAGTAGCCACACATAAGGGAAGATGAAGCCTACATTGATAGAACTCTTGAGCAGCAGCAGCTGTCAGAGGGGGCACTGCTGGTGGAAGAAAACTAAAACATTTCAATGAAGGAAAATGTTCTAGAGGCTACAAACATTGTGGAGGAACCACCATGGGAAAGAATCACCATTAGGAGCATCTGGATCATTCTAGTTGGGGCAAAAAACAACAACAAAGGAACTTGGTAGTTGGAGTCTACGAATGGGAGAGAGAGGAAGTGGAAACAACCTTTGAAGAACAAATTGCAGGGTTTAAAAGAGATGTAGTAGTAATGGGAGATTTTATTTATTTATTTATTTATTTATTTATTTATTTATTTATTTATTTATTTATTTATTTATATCCTGCTTATCTGGTCAATTAAGATCAATCTAGGTGGCTTACACCATAAAATACATGAATAAATATAAAAAGATTATTATACAATAGACAAATTCAACAAACAAAGTAAATTATGCAGATATATCTTGGAAGGCAAATTCTGCCAAGTCTGGCCCTTCCAAGAAATTCCTAAGTTGTGTGGTTGATAATTCTCCTACAAAAAGTGGAGAAAGAAACTAGAGGATGTGCTATCCTTGACTTGATTCTGACCAACAGAGATGACTTGGTGGAGGAAGTGGCAGTAAGGTGAACTCTAGGCGAGAGTAACCATGTCCTTCTAGAATTCTTGATTTCAAAGGAAACAAAAGCATAGCCATGCACATCTGCAGGATTTTTTAAAAATCCAATTTTAATAACCTCAGAACAAGGATAAGCAAGATCCCATGGCAGGAGATCCTAAAAAGAAAAGGACTCCAAGAAGGGTGGGAGCTTCTAAAAGAAATGAAATTCTAAAGGCACAACTACAAATAATTCCAACAAGAAATAAAAATGGGAGGTGGCAAAAAAAGGCCAGCATGGCTTCCTAAAAAGCTCAGGAAGGACCTAAAAACCATAAAAGCCATGTACAGGAAGCAGAAAGAAGGCCAGGCCACCAAGGAAGAGTACAGAAAAATAGCAAGGAAATGCAGAGATGGCATTAAGAGGCCAAAAGCTGAAAATGAGCTGAGGTTAGCTAGGGACACTAAAAGCAATAAAAAAAGCATTCTTCGGGTATTTGAGTAGCAAAAGACAAACAAAAACATAGGGGCACAGCTCCACATTGGAGATAGAAAAATGATGAAAGAGGACAAAGAAAAAGCAGAGGTTCTCAATTTGTATTTTAGTCCAGTCTTTTCCCACAATACAGGCTATGAACTTCTAAACAAATTGGAAGTTTAAATTTGGGGGGGGGGGACATGATTGCAGCTGGAGATAGATAAACAAATAGTCAAGGGATACCTTACAACTTTGAATGAGTTCAAATCTCCAGTGCCAGATGAACTGCATTTGAGAGTACTGAAGGAACTGGCTGAAGAACTCTCAGAACTGCTATCCATTATTTTCTTGAAATCATGGAAATGGGGGAGGTGCCAGAAGATTGGAGGAAGGCTAATGTTGTCCCTGTCTTCAAAAAGGGCAATAAAAGGAATGTGGGAACTACAGACCTGTCAGCCTGACATCAATCCCAGGCCAAATTCTGGAACAGAATACCCTTGAGTATTGTGTCCAGTTCTGGACATCACACTTCAAGAATGCTAAAAAAATTGGAAGAAGTTCAGAGGAGGGCAACAAGGATGATCAAGGGGGTGGTAATGAAGCCCTAGGAGGATAGGCTGAAAGAACCGGGTATATTTATCCTTGAGAAAAGAAGACTGAGGGGTGATATGATAGCACTTTTCAAATATTTGAAAGACTGCCATATAGAGGAGGGGCAAGATCTGCTCTCGATCATCCCAGAGTGTAGGACATGCAAGAATGGGCTCAAGCTAAAGGAAGCCAGATTTTGGTTGAATATCAGGAAAAAGCTTCTTAACTGTGATGATCACCCACATCATTCATGCCATTCATATTCATGAGCTGATTTGCATGAACCTATGAGAGTACTGGAGAGGCGGAGTCAACAGCAACATGAGGCTTGGCGGGAGGAGGAGTAGTCAGATAGGGCTGGTTAGTCAGAGAGAGAGGGAACAGATACTGAGAGAGATAGAGCTGGTTAGGAAAATAGAAAAGAGGTATGTACTGAGAGAACTATTGATGATTTCCTTGTGTATGTTTATCTGAGAAATTTCTGTTATTATTCAGTCTGCTTCACTTCAATAAATAAGTTCTGTTTCTGTTCACAAATCAAGTGTTCAGACAAATGTCATATATATTGTGGATTGAGGTAATCCAATGGTAGCAGTGAGAAGAAAATGCAACATGAGCGTTTGTGAGAGAAAGAAAAGCAGGAGCCACAAGGGCGAATGCCACAATTGGTGGCAGCAGCGGGATATGAAATAATCCAGCAAAGCCAAAGTTTAAGAGTGAATTTTCTGGACTTGTGGGTACCTTTTAGTCAGAGGTCTGTGGTGAAGAAGTGGGTGACCTGCTAGAGCTTTTGTGGAAAAGCTTAGTGATGGGGCTTCTGAACCCAGATCTGGGGGAACTAAAGATAGAGAACTGACTCTAAAGGGAAAATTCATTTTTGTTTACCTCAGGATTTGAAAGACCCAGTGGGCTGGCTTGAAATCCAAGGCTCTGAGAGATAAGGGAGCACTGGTGGATCAAAAGTGGAAGCAAGGGTCAGAACAGATCTGAGGTTATAAGAAAATAAAAAGCAGAGTCTTGAAAATAAAATTTGTTTTGTTTTTGGAGGCAAGAAGGTTGTCGCATTGTGGCTTGTGTGTGAGGCCAGAGAAAGTGTAGCCATCTTTAGCTGCTGAGTGAGAGCTACATAGTACCCCAGAAAAATACTGGAAAAAGAAAGCAGCAGTTAAAGTGTTTTAAAAAGAGGCCTGACTAATTCAGCAATAGAAATCAGTCCCTCTTATCAAGGAAGTACATACTTATGCCACCCAAAATAACTAAAAAGCCAGTAATGGAGGAAATCGATTCTCAAGTGGTTGAGGGGAATGGGAATGGAAATGGAGACCCTGAAATACCTGCGGAACCTGAGGAACCCTCAAGGGAAATTATTCAAAGCTCCCTAGATCTGGAGAAATGGAAAGTGGAACAGGAGTATAGTTTCAGAGAAAAAGCCATGGAATTAGAAATTATAGTGAAATCCAAGCAAGAGCCCAGACAAATGGAATTTCAAATACAAATGAAAAAATTAAAATTAGCTTCTCAAAATAGTAATAATAACAACTCTAGTGAGGGAAATCTCTCAAAAATCGATCTAAAGACATTTCCCCATTATAGGAAATCTTTCCTGATTTCATTTCAGAGAGCGTGCTGGGACTTTGAGATTAAGGATGATGAGAGGATGATACATTGAGATCACAAATAAGTGGAGATTTAGCAGAGTTTTATTTTCAGATGTCTCTGGAGCAGGTTGGAGATTTTGAGGCATATAGAAAAATGGTATATTCTAGATTTGGCATAAACGCAGAACACCTTAGAAGAAAATTTTGTTCCCTTACCAAAAAGCCTGAAGAATCTTATGCCCAAGTAGGGGCTAAATTGATTCAATGTTTGGACAAATGGATGGAACGTGATATGGTCACTTCTCTAGACCAAATGAAAACTGTGATTGGGTTAGAACGATTTTATTCTATTTTGCCTGGGGAAGTGTATTATTTGGTCAAGGACAAATATCATAAAAATGTATTAGAAGCATCTGAAAATGCAGATTGCATCAGTGAGATAAGAGATCCTTGATTTTCTGAGGTAAAAATTGATAGAAAAGTGTTGGATGATAGGAGGAGAGGACCCCCACCTGGTAGACATTACCTCAGAAGTACCCAAGCTACTGGAAGCCATTTTAGAGACAAGCCCTCATCTCCAGAGCACAGTCATCTGAAACCTAATAGCTCTGAGGTAAAAGTTAATAAGGCCCTTTGTTTTGAACCCAAGGCAAGTAAATGTTGTTATACGTGTGGGCAGAAAAGTCATTTTTGGGCTCAGTCTGAGACCAGGGATTGTAATCAGCGTAAAGGTGGAGATTCTAGTCCCCCTAAGAAGGTGTTTTGTGTACAGCATAATGGAACAGCTAAGACTGCAGCTGAAGCTAGCCATGGAGCTGTTGCCATAGCAACGCAAGTAACAGAAGGGTCAGAGAGCCAAGATCCCCCTGTGACCAGGGTTGCTCAGAGCTTTCTGATAGAAAGTAATCAGAATTTTCTACATAGCTCAGGATATGTTATCTATGTTAACAATAAGTATCTAGCACTCAAAGATTCTTGTTCACAAGTTACAGTATGTCACCCTGATATAGTCCCTAAGGAAAATATGTTAGACCGTGAAAATATTTCTGTTAAAGGGATTGGTTCTGAAATAGTGGTGCTGACCATGGCAAAAATACCAATGAGATATAAGGGATGGTCAGGAGTTTGGAAGGTGGCCATATCTGATCAAATTCCTGCCCCATGTTTAATAGGTCTGGATTTAGCTGAGCATGTGCAGAGTGTTTTTATGACAACTCGCTCTCAGGGAAGGCAGATTGAAGCCACTGAGGGAAATGATGGAAATCTTCCTGAAATAAGAGAAGTGAGAGAGACAGCTGATCTGGTTATTCTGAGAAGCCCTAAGAATCTATCTTTCATCAAAGAAAGAACAAAAGGAAGACCCAACCTCAAAGGAATGCTTTTCACAAGTTAAGGATATTCCATTGACCCCTGAAAATCCTGAACAATGCCACAGTCTAGAGGAAAACCATGAGGTAGCAGAAAAGGCTGAGGATGTCATATTGAAAAACCCTAATAATACTTCCTGTATTGAGGAGCAGAAGGAAGATATTACTTTAAATGATTGTATTAGAACACCTAATCCCATTCCACTGACACCTGAACATCCAGAGAGGTTTATAGCTGATAAAAAGCTGATATATATATATAGAGAGAGGTTTTATCAACATCTCATAGGAGTGGAGATGAACATCACAAACAAGTAATTGTCCCTGTAAAATATAGGAAAAAGTCCTTAGAAGTAGCAGAGCCAAGTTGGGGGAGTACTCATGGAAAGGAGAAAAGCTTGTGTGCGGACCTGTGGATCTGTTGCAGCAGCATTGGAAAGTTGAAGGGACTAGTATTAAGAAGGCTCCCCATGCAGCTGCAAAAGTCCTGAGAATCTTGCAGAACAAACCCCTACCTGAGAAACCAGAGATTAAAGGAACAGAACCATATGTTGAAAATCTCAATACATCTGACATAAACCAAGTACTTGAGATTACACTTAAAAGAAACATGCCTGTGCATTTGGAGGTGACCCATGATAGTGGCCCACCACATATGGGAAACTTTGCAACAAAAGTATTTATTTATTTATTTATTTATTTATTTATTTATTTATTTATTTATTTATTTATTTATTTATTTATTTATTTATTTATTTATTTATTTATTTAATATCCCACCTATCAAATCAATTAAGATTATTCTAGGCGGCTGACAACAATAAAACAACAACAATATAGTTAAAACAATTTTTCAAAGGAAAAGTTGCAGCAAGATGGGACAGAACTAGGGAGTGGAAGGGAAGGGGAATCAGGAACTGACAAAGGGGAAGTCCTGCCGATACATCAGTGTTTTTAGTTGTTTTTTTAAAATGCCCAGCGAGGGAGCCGCGCGAATATTAGGAGGGAGGTTATTCCAGAGGCGAGGAACCACCGCCGAGAAGGCCCGATTTCTCATCTTCTCCTTCCGGGCCTCCCTCGGCGTTAGGCTCCTCAGCCTCACATCCTGGCTTGCACGAGTGGCACGGGTAGATCTTGGTGGGAGAAGGCGTTCTGCCAAGTATCGAGGCCCTAAGCCATTTAGGGCTTTATATGTAAGCATCAACACTTTGAAGTCGATGCGGAAATGGATGGGCAGCCAATGCAGTGCGGCCAGAGTGGGCAAAATGTGTTGGTATTTTTTCACACCACTAAGAAGTCTGGCCACCGCATTCTGCACCACCTGTAGTTTCCGCAACAGCCTCAAAGGCAGCCCCACGTAGAGCGCATTACAGTGGTCTAATCTTGAGATTACGAGCGCATGCACCAACATAGTGAGCGCCCCCACCTCGAGATAGGGCCGCAGCTGGGCTATCCGCCTAAGATGAAAAAAGGCGGTTTGGACAACCAACGCCACCTGGGATTCCATGGTGAGTGCCGGGTCCAGATGGATCCCCAGGCTGCGGACCCCATCCTTGGCGGGGAGGGTCACCCCCCCGAAAGTGAGGGAGTTTCCCAAGCCCCCGACTGTGGGGGCGCCCACCCTCAGTACCTCCGTCTTGTCCGGGTTCAGCCTAAGCCCGTTCTCCTGCATCCATTGCAGTACGGTCCCCAGGCAGCGCTGAAGGGACAGAACGGCATCTCCTGTGGTAGGTGGAAAGGAGATGTACAGCTGAGTATCATCAGCATACTGATGACACCGAGCTCCACATCCCCTGATGACCCCACCCAGTGGCCTCATATAGATGTTAAACAGCATTGGGGAGATAATCGACCCCTGTGGAACCCCACAGTTGAGACTCCATGGGGCCGAGACACTCTCCCCAAGCTGTACTCTCTGGGGGCGGTCCTCCAAGAAGGAACGGAGCCAGGCCAGTGCCAGGCCACCAATTCCCAGCTCAGAGAGCCTCCCCAGGAGGATACCGTGGTCAATGGTATCGAAGGCCGCTGAGATGTCAAGGAGGACCAGCAGGGACACTTTTCCCCTGTCGGCCTCCCTCAATAGGTCATCACACAGGGCAACCAATGCCGTTTCTGTACCATGGCGCGGCCTGAAGCCCGACTGAAATGGATCCAGGGCATCTGTTTCATCCAGGTGCGCCTGAAGCTGGTCGGCCACCACCCTCTCAACCACCTTGCTTAGGAAAGAAACATTGGTGATGGGCCTATAGTTGCCAATCTCATCCGCCGCCAAACTTGGTTTCTTCCTAATGGGCCTAATGAGTGTCTCCTTGAGGGCAGATGGAAATCTGCCCTCCAGGAGAGACCCATTAATTATTACAGTGGCCCATTCCATTGTTGTAGGCCTGGCTGCTTTGATTAGCCAGGCCGGGCAAGGGTCAAGGGAGGAGGTGGTGGCCCGACAGCGACCAAGCACCCTGGCCACAGTGTCAGGCATGACTGGCTGAAAGGAATCAAAAGTTACCGGGCAAGACGGAGCACTGGACATCTCAGCTCGACTCACTGTATTCAAAAAAGGAGAGAGTTCCCGGCGGATGGCCTCCACTTTAGATTTAAAAAATGCTGCAAATTGGTCCGGTGAAAAACTAGGGGGAGGCCCATCACCCGGACCAATTCCGGGTAGGTCGCGCACTATACGGAATAATTCCGCCTGCTGGTTGGATGCTTCCCTTATCCGGTTAGCAAAGTATGCTCGACTGGCAGCCTTTACCTTAGCCAGGTAAAGGTTAGAGGCGACCTTAACAGCTATCCAATTGTGATCCATCGGGTCCTTTCTCCATTTGCACTCTAGCCCTCTCCTAATCTGCTTCAGCGGCCAAAGGTCCTGGTTAAACCAAGGCGCCAGGCGGGCTCTGCGTTGGAGAGGGCGCTTAGGTGCGATCATGTCTACAGCCCTAGCCGCAGTGGCGAACCAGCTGACGGTCAGAGCCTCGACAGTACCTATTGGTGAGTTTGTTGGTGAGGAGGAAGTCATGAGCAATAAGATCTCAAGGAAGAATGCAGTCATAGCTGTGCTGGGGAAGTGGAAGAAACCACCTAACCTTCCCACAGCTGAGAAAATTAAGCCACTATTCAGTAAGAGGACAGGTTTATCATGGAAAAGACAAGCCAAGGACATCCACTGGACTTCAGAGTGCCCGATGACTGCCAGTTGACAGAAGAGAGCAAGGACTTCAAGATCTGCCTTTGTTGTGCCGGAGTACAACCGGGGTTCACAATCTGTGTAAATGCATCGAACGTCGGACTTGGAGTGGTGCTGTGCCAAGCAGATGACAGCAGGAATCTACACCCAGTGACTCTAATCAGCAGGAGATTCCAACCTATGGAGAGACATTTGTATGCCATCGAGAGGGTGTGGCTATTGATTGTTTGGACACTGCAAAGACTGAAGCCCTACATTTGGGGAAGGAATTTGATCCTTTGCAGTGACCCTTTCACTCTGGTGTGGCTACAAACTATGAAATACACTAATAGTAAATTTGCAAGATGGAATCTGAACCTGAAAGACTTTGACTTTGAGATCCACAGCATAAAAGGGACTCAAAATATGGTTGCTGATGCTTGGTCTTGAAGGCCAAATGACTAAGAGAGTGTAATGTTCTGTTAAATGTTCTGTGTGTTATGAAATGCAATCAAAATACAAAGTCTCGTTGAATGCTGATGAACTGAGAGGTGTATAGTGATGGGAAATAATAATGGGGAGTAGGGGTAATGTAATCTATCTTAATGTGAGTAATGCAAATGTTTGTAATTGCATTGGTTGTTTTAAATGTTTAAAGTAATAAGTTTGATCTAGTAAACATAGTAATAGAGAGAAAACTAGTATAAGATATGTATAAGTATATGGTAAATGTGATGTGTATGTTGAAATATGGTATATAATTTAGGACATAACTGGTAAGCATATTATTATGATGGTGTTTTGTATGAAATGTTCCCTGTATGTTCCGTTGTTCATAAGGGTAAACTGTGAGGTTTTATCTCATGAAACAAACTTTTTCTTAGGGGGGAGGAATGTGATGATCACCCACGTCACTCATGCCATTCATATTCATGAGCTGATTTGCATGAACTTATGAGAGGACTGGAGAGGCGGAGTCAGCAGCTACATGATGCTTGGCAGGAGAAGGAGGAGTCAGATAGGGCTGGTTAGTCAGAGAGAGAGAGGGAACAGAGGGAACTGTTGATGATTTCCTTGTGTATAATGTTTATCTGAGAAACTTCTGTTATTATTCAATCTGCTTCACTTCAATAAATAAGTTCTGTTTCTGTTCACAAGTCAAGTGTTCAGACAAATGTCATTTATATTGTGGATTGAGGTAATCCACTGGTGGCAGTGAGAAGAAAATGCAACGTGAGCCTTTGTGAGAGAAAGACAAGCAGGGGCCACAAGGGCTAAACACCACACTGTCAGAGCAGTATGGCAATGGAACCAGTTACCTCAGGAGTTGGTGAGTGCTCCAACGCTGGAGGTATACAAGAAAAACTTGGATAATCACCTGGCAGATATGCTTTGATTGTATTCCTACGTTGATCAGGGGGTTGAACTTGATGGCCTTGTAGGCCCCTTCCAACTTCACTTTTCCATGATTTCTATCATAAGCTGCCTATCTATCTATCTATCTATCTATCTATCTATCTATCTATCTATCTATCTATCTATCTATCTATCTATCTATCTATCTATCTATCTATCTATCTATCTATCTATCTATCTATCTATCTATCTATCTATCTATCTATCTATCTATCTATCTATCTATCAAATAAATTAATAAATAAATAAATATTGATAGGCTTATAGGTCCCTTCTAAATCCATTATTCTATGATCTTATGTTTAATTGTTCAATTACTTTACAATGCCATGTTTATGTTGATTCACACTTTCCTCACACTTACAATTACATGTTTTGTACATTATCAGATTTTCATTTCATCTGTGTTATGTTAGCCACTAGACATCCTTTTGGCTTTAATCTAGTTATTAAATTAGCATCAGCACTATTTGTACTGGTCTTTTGATCTTCCCCAATAGCTGATTGAGTGTCCCTTTACCAAGGGATCTCATCTTCCAACACTATTGGATAGTCTTGTCAAAGGGGAGTTTAAATTTATGAATTATTCAGAAGTGGTTTACCATTGCCTTCTCCTATTCAGCAGTAACAAAAGTTAGCTTGAGTGTCAAAGGATCCTTCACCAGTGTCATCTTCTACTACAACTGCTGTCTTCAGAACTTTCTCCATTGGAATTATCAATTCTTTTCTACTGATGTGGCCATTAACCCAAAGAGGCATCTTAGTCTGATGTTTCAGCTTTGACTATTGTATTTTAGATGATTCTGCTATGATTCCTGACTCATAAAAGAACCTAATATCATAATGCCACTGTGATCTGCTTTTCTGGCACACATTATAACCATTGCAATAATTTCTTTTTCCTATTTGACCATGTTCTAGTTGGAGTGTCCCCTCCAACCAGCTAGTCAATCAGAAAATAAGTCTTGGCCCTGCTCAATTCTCTACCCTTCCTCTGTAGTGTCAGTATCTGGAGTATGAACATTATCTATTTGATTTGAGCTATTGCTTTGCTCACCACCTTTTCCCCCAAATTTGGACTCTAAGGTGCCTTACAATATAATTTTTAAAAATGTACAACTGAGATTACATTATATATTATAAATATTAAGCCATAATTAAATCAGTTAACAGAACAGTTATAATAGGAACATCTTACTTAAAATAATTATTAAAATTAGTAATAGAAAAGTGCAGCACATCCTTTAAAATTCCTTTCTTGGTCAGTTAGTCAGTTGATATAGGCATGTGTGATGCTGGAAGAACATCAGGGAGGTAGTGAAACATGCCTCCTGTGATGCACTGGACCCCCTAAAGGGTTGCTGGGCATTTGGCCGGAGAGTTCGACAGGCACTTATCTACCACCTTTGCGCTGGGGCAAGTCCCAAGATCTCAGCAGTGCATAGCATAAGTCCTTTGAACAAGTCTGACCTAAAAAGAAGACTTTATACTTGCTTAGTACTTTGCAAGTACAGGCACATGGGCTTTGTGATCCCTTAGAACTCACCAAAGCTCAATTAGGTAGGACTCTTAAATGAAAAGCTAGTTTGTAGCCCTCTCCACCTCCTGGATTTAGCCAGACCCTGCTGTTCAAGAGACCAGATCTTTAGTAGAATTTTTTATAATTAATTTCTATTAGAAAAATATAGTTTCATTAGAAATCAGTTTATTTATTTAATTAATTAATATGCCGCCCACACTACCCAAAGTTCTCTGGGCGGCTTACAACAATTAAAACACAATACAATTTAGAACAATTAAAACACAATTAAAATATGTATAAAAATTGCCATCGGACCCACAGCTAATATTATTTCAATTAAAAGCCTTCTGGAACAGGAAGGTTTTGACCTGGCGCCGAAATGTCATCAGCGTCGGCGCCAGACGAATCTCAGTCGGGAGGGCATTCCATAGTCTGGGGGCAGCTGCCGAAAAGGCCCTTTGTCTACAAGCCGTCTTTCTTACCTCCTTAAGGGATGGCTCTTTCAAAAGGGCCCCCTGGCTAGATCTTAACTGCCGGGTAGGTTCATATGGAAGCATAAGCATTATTATCAAGAACATATTCAAAGATCATTGCAGTTAAATAACTATTTCCCATTTCAAATAATAAACATGAAAAAGCTAAAACTAAGGTAAGCTATAGTGGGCTATGGTGGCCATCGTCATGGAATCGAAATCCACAACAGAACAACACTTGAACCATTGAACACATTCACATAACCCATCATCGATTTTCTAGCTTTCTAACTTCTCCCTTCTTCATTACCTTTCTGGCTGTTAACCAATTAACCTTTAGGGGTTGTACCACCTCTCTCCTCTCCTTATTCCCATGAGAGTCCAGGTGTTGTTTATCTCTTTTCCAACTAGCTTGGAATGTTGAGTCTTCTATGGGCCTCTCCTTTCAGCCTTCAAAACACTATCTCAATCCAGGCTGTAATGGTCTTCAGGAAAACATTCTCGTGGACCTTAGAAAAACACATTCCAATGCCTCTCAAATCATCTCTACACAGAACCTGTCTGACTTCATTTTACATTTCTCTGACTACATAGCCCATCATCATGACATGTTTCTGACTACATATCCCATCATCATGACACCTCAATTAGTAGAGAGTTCCATAGTGTTTGAGTAGCTACCAGAAAAGTCCTGTGTCCTCATCATTTATGGATCTGATATTTATTTATTTATTTATTTATTTATTTATTTATTTATTTATTTATTTATTTATTTATTTATTTATTTATCTATTTATCTATTTATTTATTTATTTATATCCTGCCTATCTGGTCTTGCGACCACTCTAGGCGGCTTCCAAACAGATAAAAAACAACATATAAGTATGACAAAATGAAGAAAAAAATTAGATCAGTAAACAGATTCTTCAAGATGGAAAAGAATAACAGGGGGTAAATCAAGAAGGGAAAGTTAAGTATTAACTGGAGGGAAGGCCTGCTTAAACATCCACGTTTTTAATTGGTTCTTAATTGATAGGGGCAAGACCAAGAGAATAGATACTTCCACAGATCCCAAAGCCTGGGTAAACCTATATGGGGTAATGTTTTCTTTCAGAAAGCGTGGCACCAAACAGCTTGTGCTTTCAATTTCATTTAATGTTGAATAGCATTGGGCACAAGAGGAACAGGCTGGCAGCCAGGCTATTAAACAGAAGTCCCTCATCACCACTGTCTGAGCTCACCCCTTTAGCAAGGATTACAGCCATTGTAGAATAGTGCAAGTTCATCTCTGAAAAGCAGTTGAGAAGGACCAACGTTTCAGCAGAGCCAGTAAGGACAAAATCTGCCTATATACTTCCTGGGGTACATAACCTACCAAAGCAATTGAAGAAATCTCTGACTCATAAATAGACCTGAAGGCAGATTGAAATGGACCTAAATGGTCCATCTCATTTAGGAACCCTGGAACTGAAAGGAAGTTAGCATGAAGAAAGGCAAAGAGTATTGAAGGTTGGTAAAATATCAAAATACTGTATTTGAGAAATGATATGCCACTTTTCCCCATCCCATTCTTCTAACTGAACACCATCACCTTGGTGGGCCTTCCAGTCCTAAACAGTACTATGGAAAATGCTGTTACACATATCTATGTAGAACATTCATTAGCTCCTACTTTTCCTTTGATCTCTCTTTTCCTGTAGCTAGGCAGCTGGCAGGCCATGATCACAGCTTGTAACCCTGTTCATGATCAACCCTTTGTTATTTTGCCGTTTCCAGCTGTTTCTTTCATCCACCTGTTGCCATCTTCCACTGTATGGTCACTGAAGCAATCCAATGCTACATTTCCTCAAGAGTAGAGATAAAATGCAACAGAATAGTTTACAACAGAGTTTGATATAGCAGTGGATAATGCCACAGTAGGAAAAAAATGAAACGGGTAGTCATTAACTAAGAACTGGTTCACATGACAGAAAGTACATTTTCATGCCAAGAACACATCTGTCAGGAACATTATGTGAACAAACTAGGCATAAAAAATTCTGGCTGCAGTGACTATAAATATAAAACTAAGTAGTTGTTTGTCTTATTTATATTGTCTGGTATAATGCTCAGTAGAAACAGTTCTGAGGTTAGTGGAACATTACAAAGCAATATTTTTGTAGCAGAGTATGTACTCCTATCCAATATTGTTGTGCTACTCTGCAAATCCACCACATATGGCAAAAGCTTCCATCTTGTGCTTCACACTTCCAACAAACATTTGACACCTCTGCATAAATTTTTGACAATTTTTCCAGAGTCATATGCCACCTATAAAACATCTTGTATATGTTCTCCTTGAAATTAACCGATTTTGTGAGCTTTATATTATTTTTTCATATTTGCAATCATTGATCAATATCAATATTATGTCCTATATTTTGTGCCCATCTAAACGTACATTCTTTGCATTTTAATTTCTAACAAATAATCATACATTTTCTTAATTACTTTGTCTTTTGAGCCCAGCAGAAGTTTATCAAATATCATTTGTTCTGGGTAAAAGCCCTCTATTTTATCTTTTCTATACCTAGGTTCCACTTGTGCTCTGGACCACAAAGAAAGAAAGAAAGAAAGAAAGAAAGAAAGAAAGAAAGAAAGAAAGAAAGAAAGAAAGAAAGATAGATAGATAGATAGATAGATAGATAGATAGATAGATAGATAGATAGATAGATAGATAGATAGATAGATAGATAGATACTGTATATACACTGTATGTTTGTGTCTCTAACTCTTCTTTAGACTAACTCACAATCCTTTTTTAATAAATCTTGATATCTTAGAAGTTTCACTTCCACCATGAGATTAGGTTGTGTAAAGACCTCTAAATGATACCCAGACTGATGTTTTTTGGTAAATCTGTTGGATAATCTTTTTCCAAGTCCCTAGTAGGGCTCTTCTTATCATGACTGGTGGGCTCCTGTACTAGCCTTTTTGTTCACCTGGATTGATAAAATGGCATGTTTTCCTGAGGATTGGGGCCTAGCCATTGTAGTCCCAATTTATAAAAGAGGAAACAGAGGGGATCCTGTTAACTATTGACCAATAAGTCTATTAAACACCATTAGTAAACTATATTCAAGGGATTTATTGGGCCAATTACAAGATTGGCTACTTGAGGAGCATATACTTGCAGAGGAACAAGCAGTATTTAGGCTGGGAAGATCCACCATAGACCAGGGTCTTATCTTACACCACCTGGCATCTAAATACTCTGCCCCCAAAGGTGGTGCTCTATATGCAGCCTTCATAGATTTCAAATCTGCTTTTGACCTCATACCAAGGGAACACCTGTGGTCAAAATTTGAGTCCACAAGTATCGATAAATGGCTTCTCCTCTTGATGAGGTGACTTCATGAAAATATGCATTTGCGGGTTCTTGGTAACTCCGTGGGGATCTTATCCAACCAAGTCCCTGTACGTAATGGAGTGAGACAAGGATGCATACTAGCCCCCACCTTGTTCAACTTCTATATCAATGGCTTAGTTGAGAATTTAAGTAACCCAAATTTTCATCAACCCAAACTTGCCTCTTGCCCAATTGCATTCTTACTCTATGCTGATGATGCTGTTTTACTGTCAACAACGTGCGTAGGATTTAGAAGATTCCTGAGATCCTTCGCCTCTTACTGTAATAAAGAGCAACTAATAATTAATTATGCTGAAACCAAGATTATGGTTGTAAGTAGAATGAGAATAAAGCATAAGTGGACACCCTGTAGAGCAAGTAGCATGCTACAAATACCTTGGCATAGTTTGTCACTCTTCAGGATCCTGGCTTACTCATGTAAACCACGTAGCAATGAGTGCCCAGAAAAATACTGGAGCACTAAGAAGATTTTTCCATACTGATGGGGGTAAACATGTACCATCGGCAATACAAGTTTTAAAGGCCAGGATTATTTCACAAATGCTTTATGGCTCTCAACTATTCACTTACACTAATCTACAACCTCTGGAGATTGTTCAGACCAAATTCGCGAGAGCCATTCCTGGAGTTCCACCTTGTACTTCCAATGTGCCTCTTCGCTTAGAGGTTGGGTTAATATCTATCAAAGCACGGGCTAAAGTCCTTATGGTGAAATACTGGCTTAAACTGATTTTTGCATTAGAAGGCTTGGCTACTGATCCTAATAGATTCCTTCCAGTCAGAGTGGAAGAAGCATATAACTGAAGAGTTATCAAAAATTGGCTTTTCTCCCAGTATACTTATAGCAATGGGTCTCAAGGAGGCCATCAAAGCAGTGAAGTTAAGGGTATGGGACATTGAACTACAGGACCATGTTGGCCAGTTAGGGAAATATAATTTTCTAAAGAAATCTGATTTTATCACCTCCTCGTATCTAGCCAGCACTATGTCATCTAAAGCCATAAGGGCTTTCACACTAGCTAGGCTCAATGTACTTCCTTCTAAGCTTTTGGAGGGAAGATTTCGAGGTTTGCCTACATCAGATTGTCTCTGCCCTTGTAATAGTGATAAAGTTGAATCAGTTGGTCATGTTCTGCTTTTCTGTATGGAGCTTTTATCACCTATTATCTGTAAATTTCCTGGGAGATCAGAGGAGGATTATGTCCAGCTGCTACTCTCTGACAATACCCCTTATATTACGAGACAAATGGCCAAATTCTGTGCGGCAGTAATGGTTATTCGTAATCAAATATTTGGGTAGGTGATTTTAGATGGATATACAGTGGTGCCTCGCTTAACGAGCGCACCGTATAACGAAGAATCCGTATAGCGATCCCTTTTTGGGGATCGCTATACGGAGCTGCCCCAATCGCCGCACTTGCTTTGCGACGATTGGGGCGTCCGGCGGCCATTTTGGAGCCGCCGAACAGCTGATTGGCAGCTCCAAAATGGCTGCCGGATGACCCGAAATGGCCCCCTGTCAGTGTTTTCGCGCCCTCCCCTTGCTTACCGAGGTCGCGAAAATGCTGCGGGGGACCATTTCGGGTCATCCACGGACATTAAAATGGCTGCGGATGACCCGGAATGCCCCCCCGCAGCATTTTTACGACCTCGGTAAGCAAGGGGAGGGCGCGAAAACACTGACAGGGGGCCATTTCGGGTCATCCGGCGGCCATTATGGAGCCGCCGAACAGCTGATCAGCGGCTCCAAAATGGCCGCCGGACCACGAAAACATCGCTGGAGGGGTAAGTTTTGGTGCCTATTGGAACGCATTAAACTAAGTTTAATGCGTTCCAATAGGCTTTTCCTGCCCCGTACAGCGATGTTTTCGCATAGCGAAGGTTAATCCGGAACGGATTAACCTCGCTATGCGGGGCACCACTGTATTTTAATATAACTCTGTCTGAGGTTTTACTTATATTAAGGATACATGATGTTATTAACTGGAAAGAAGGGGTTGTTTTATCATGTTTTAATGGAGTTTTATTACCCTGACTGACTTTACCAAACTATAATTATATGTATCTATTTTATATTGATTTGGTTTTACTAGTCTTTGACTGTAATAAAGTATTCTTCTTATCATGTGTGAGTTGAAATGTTTCTGCTGTTTATCTTTTTTCTACCATAGAAAAGCATGCCAATCGAACTACAAATCATGTCCTTCCCAATTGAGTAGTCTATCATTTTCTAAGGTTATCCATTCCTTTATCCAGTCTAATACACAGGCTCTATAATACAAAACCCAATCTGGGAGACCAAAACCTGCTCTTTGTTTGGCATCTTGCATTGCTTTAATTTTAATTCTTGTTTTTTTTTACCTTGCCAGACAAATCTCATAATTATCTTGTTAAGTTCTTGGAAAAAAGTCTGTTTTAATATTATGGGAATTATCTGAAATAAAAATAGAATTTTAACACAGGTGTTATAGTATGTAAATCAGCTTTAAGCCCAGCAGTTTAATATGCAACCGTGGCAAAAATTTTCCTTCTTCTCAAGAATCCTAGCACTGTTGTTCTGTCTCTCGACCTCTATTACCAGAGTCCCATTCTTTATGCCAAGAATTGGAAGAAATTGGTGATACTGAAACAAGAGGAACTTACTGAGAAGATACGGGAAGCGGCAGAAATGAATCTTTTATCAGAAGTACTGTTGAATACAAAAGGCAACTGAACGATGGGATTTATTATATAAATAGCTTGAGTCACCAGATAGTGCTTGAATAACATAGATTTAAACTAAGATGTAAATGTAAGTTAAAACCTGGAGGACAATCAAATTCTAGGAAAGTGGAAAGTTGATTTGATATTGCAACATGAATAGATTGGATGTCAGTACATTTTGTGTTCTTTCCCATCCTTTTTTTCTCCCCCCATATCCCCCTTTTGTACCCCTCACCTTATCCCAAGCTGTTAATAAAAAAAATGAAATGAAATGAAAACTAGTTAAGAACAGTGCAGTAAGTAAATCAAGAGTTATCTCTGGGCCATCTCCTTTATGGAACTTTTTTTAAAAAAATATAGTGTGGACAGTTTAAAGATTTTTGTGGATACAGCAGTGGATATTCCAATTTCTCACAGCTCTGTCTTAGTAGTGCTCTTCAGAATGTCTATTAGGTGCTGGTTTTAATCAGAAGTAGCTGACCAGAGTCATATATTTGTTCCTTTAATTCTCTTTACTGGTAAAATTCAGTGATTTATATAGGAGGCTGGAGGAAGAAAGCAAAGGAGAATATGTAGGCATGCACGTTTTACTGGCCTGCTGGCCTTTACTGCAAGCCTGTCAGAAAATACAACAACTATTTTCATATAATACAGTTTCCAGAATGCCAGCAACAGTCATTGTGGCTACTGGGTGTTCTGGAAGTTGTAATCCCCAAAAAACTGACAATTCAAGACAATAGATTAAGCACTTCAGTGAAGCTAATATATAAAGTATGGATCATCTGTATGTCAAAGATGTATAAGATACATAACCAAGGAGCAATGCAACAGAGTAGCACATATCTGTGGACAGTCATACTTACTGTGTCTCCCAGGAGACCTCACCCTTACTGTTCTCTCTGAGGGGTCCTCAGAACCTGGCATTTAGAAAAGTTCCAGCTCTTGACAGGGACACAAAGCAGCAGCAGTATGGGGGGAAATGGCAAATTCTGGCACATTGATAGCTGGAGCAGCCATCTTCACTTTACCTAAATAAATAAATAAAAATAAATAAATAATGAGACATTTGATCCATCTCTTTATTTGTTTTTTAGAATCCTTCACAAAACTCAGCTCATTCTGAGCCTTGACACCACTGGGCAGCCCTCTCCCTTTTCCCCCACCAAATGCATTTGTGAAAGTGGTGGTACTGAGAGAAAGGCCTTCTCTGCTGATCTTCTACTGGGCAGGCTCATCAAGGGAGATGTGGTCCCTGAGATAGCTGTTTAGAGCTTTAGAGGTTAAAAACAGCACTTTGAATTGTGCCTGGAAACATATCTGCAAACAAGAGAGCTGCTGTAACAGGGGTTATGTGATCGCTGTAACCAGCCACAGAACAATCATTTTTAAATACTGCTTTATAGGTTCTGTCTTTAATTGTTTTCTAAATATTAGGAGGGACTGAACCTGATGCACATTGATTGGAAGCTTCTTCCACAGAATGGGACCACCACTGAGAAGGTCTGGTTCCCTGTTGACACCTTTTTAGCCTCCCTTGGTATGACCATTAGAGAAGGGCACAAATTAAACAATAAATTGACAAATTCAATGAAAAATTGCTATTTCGTCAATTCATATTTGTCAGAGGAGAGTACTCCAAAGAATATAAATTGATGAATTTTTAGAGATTTTTAATTCATTGATTCATTTTCGATCCATTTTCACACTGTTTCCCCCTCAGGCCATCTGCAACCTGCTCTTGTCAACCAGAAGTCTCTAGGCAACCCTTGGAGGGACCTAGAGACTCCTGGATTGGCAGGTCAGGCAGCCAAATGTGCTACTCAAAGGGCTCTGGGGGAGTTGCTTGCTTTTAATACATTTTCCCTGTAGCCATTTTCCACTTCTGCTCTGAGTTTTCGCTCAGGGTGTTTGAACTGCTGTCTGTGTGCTCTTTAGGCTGGCAGCAGTTATTCATAGGTTGAGTGTGCAAAGCACACCTTTATTTCATTATTATTTAAAATAGTGGGACTTTGGGGTGAGCTTTCTTTAGGGTGGGTGATCTCTTTCTGTATTTTACCTTTCCCCTCCTCAAATCCCTGTGTGTGTGTAGATGCATGCGTGCATGGTGGGGACTGGGTGTTCCTTTGGATATTTTTTCCTACTTCTATCCTTCATTTCTCTTTCTCTCTTTTTTTTAAAAAAATTCCCCCCCCCTCCAAATTGATCCATTTGGTTGGCTCCAGTTCTGGGTTAGGGCATGTGCTCTGGGATTTTTTATTCAACTCCTCCCCCACCATCCTGTTTCTTCCCCCTGAGGACCCCACATTCTTGTAAAAATATTATTTTATTCAACCCTCTCTTAGATCAGCCCAGTTAATTTTTCATTTCATTTGCAAGCAAGCCCCCTGCTCTCCCCTTTATTTCTCAATCCAAGGGCGACTGTGCTTTAGGAAGTAGGAGGTAAAAACAGAGTACACAAAAATGAAGGGCAGTGGGATCTTTAAGGAGAAGAAGCCCTTCAGTAGGGCAGTGACCACTGTTCCTCCTCCAGTGGGCTTGGTCCTTAAGTGCCCAAAAGAAGTGCTGCTGCTCTTTCTTGAGGCATCAGAGGAGTTACTGGTTCCAGAGGATCTGGAAACCTCCCAGTCCTCTGAACCAGTAGTGTCAGGGCAGATTTCCCCACCACCTCCACCCCTGTCCCCAAATTCCTCTCCTCAGGCTTTCCGGATGAGCACCACACAGACCTCCAAGAACAACAGTGGCCAAGGCAGGCAGTGTCTTGGCCACTGTGGTTCGTGTTGCAGTCGTGCAGTGGTTAAACCGCTGTACTGCAGCCAAAACTGTGCTCACAACCTGGGGTTCAATCCCAGGTAGCTGGCTCAAGGTTGACTCAGCCTTCTATCCTTCCGAGGTCGGTAAAATGAGTACCCAGCTCGCTGGGGGGGGGCACGCAATCTATAGCCTTCATAATTAACTTGTAAACTGCCCAGAGAGTGCTTGAAGTGCTATGGGGCAGTATATAAGCAGCACGCTTTGCTTTGCTTTGCTTTGAGTCATCATAGTTCCAAACATGTTAGAGGCTCCCTATGGGTCCATTTCAACTCTGTCAACAATAGCCCATAACTGGTGCACTGCAAGGTCCACAAGGGCTCTGACCCTGGATATCTGTCCTTCACTGCCCTCTGCCTGTGGAAGCCTGTTTGTTGCCATTTGGGGAGGGGAAGAGATCAGCAGTAGGGGGAGAAGTGCGGAAAGTTTGAAGGCCACCATGGGGGTTGCTGCAAGTGGGAGATTGAGACAGGATATAGTTCCCCTTGGGGCTGCAGTCTTCAGCAGATGGTCCAGGAGCAAAGCACAGGAAGTGGGCACTCATCTTGTTGCTGATGATTATCCTGCTTGAACTTCTACTGTCCATTGTGGAAAGCCCAGACTTCTGCCATTTCCTCCAAATTTTTGCCCCCCTAATATGTCATCCACTCTCAGAGAACCATCAGCAGCAGAGTCCTCCCCTCTCTCTATGACTCTGTGTGGGAGGTGGTCTATGGCTAGTTGGCACAGGCATATGGCTGTAATTTCCACTTTATTGCCAACCTGTGAAGTGGAGATCACCATGGGTGCTTCTCACTCAGCGCAGCAGAAAGGTCTCTGGGCCCATAACCTCTGTCAGCTTCTTGCTGTTTAATGTGCAGAGTTCTCTGATTGAAGAAAAAACAGACACATGCTCTTCTGCTACAAAAAGACACGTGTATTAACAAAAATATATACAAATATACAAAGTAGCAGACCTTCGGCATGGCAGCAAAAATAGAGGCAAAGTACATAGAGGATAGTAGCATAGAGGAAGGAGAAGATACATGTCAGCTTTCTGAGCGGAAATCACGGTTTAGCAGAGTATTTGGCGGTTCAGGCATTCCAGAAATAACTCACACGTAGTCCAGCAGTATTTCCTTCAGCATAGTGTATTTACAGCAAATATATACAGCAGTCTGGCAGCATAGCAGGCAGATGTGATCTTCAAGCAGGTGAAGATACAACTAACTGTACAATTCTACATATATACATATACACAACCAATCAGGTTACACATTACCTCATTACACATTACCTCATCTCTAGGTTACATCAGCCCTAGATTACATCATTCCTGCTGAGTCACCCTGACTCAGTTTCAGCACACCTGATTGTTATGGCTTCTCATTAAACTACTCCATTCTGTTCAGGCCTGCAATTTACCTTGACAATACATTCATGTTCACAATGTTCCCTTATATACAGTTGAACTGATGCTTCTGTCCAATCACTTCAAGTGTTGCATCATCTTCCTTTACATGGGTGTTGCATCATCCACAGATGTTGCATCTTCTTCTTCTTAGTCACTGTGACTCAGCACTTACACAGGTGATCATCATGGCAGTTCATTAATGTTACACTCTGGACCTGTTCAGGCCTATAAAATTCTCAATACTTTGACATGGCCCACTGGTGGCAGCTGGATGACCTGGAGGGTGGCAGGGCATTGGCAACATTGTCACAGGGGGAGGCACTTATCCTGCCACCAGGCTACAGGGCCGTCCTGCTGCAGGAATGTGGAGGCTCAGGCAATGGGAATAAACATTGCTGATGGGTTTTGGCTATGCTGCAGGAGTGGGCACAGGAGGGTGAGATCATCCATGGGCAGATGCTGGGAGAAACATGTTGGAAGTGTTGAATGCAGCAAGAATTTAGGGTATTGTGTGCATTGTGCACAAGTTATACCTGGCCTGGGGAGCCACATCAAGCCTGAGTAGGACACAGGAACACAGGAGACTCAGGCACTCCTTGAAAACTGCTGCTACCTGATTAGCCACTTCTCATACATCTGCCTGACAGCTGCATGAGAAGCAGGAGTTGTTGGGGCAGGAGGAACATGTTCTTCTTCCAACATGTCCACTAGCTGGAATTCCATCTACACCATGGTCGCCTGGCTCATGGAGCAGAAGACTGTTTTGGAGAACATCATGTCCTCCGTATTCATTCTGCCTGGGGGAAGAGATGTGTGTATCAGTGCCATGGATTGGCTTGCTTTCGCCCAGATGCTGGAGGTCCTCAGGCCCTTTCAGGAGACCACAGATGTTTTCTGCACTCACAATGCAAGCCAGGAGCAAATCATCTCCCTTATTTGTACCCTCTGGAATTTATCTCAGGGATCCTCTGTACTTTTGAGGGCCAGGGCCTTAGTTCAGAGCTTGTGGGTAGGCTTGTGGTAGCAATTCTATCCTGCCTGCAGAGACAGAGTTTACCACATGGCTTGACTGTGCGATCCCTGCATCAAGGGCAGCTTGGTTGCATAAACTGTGTAGCTGGAGAAGTAGAGAACAAAGTTCTCTACTGAGTTCTACAGAGTGCTGGGAGTGCCACATGTGTGTGGAGTGCCGGGGATGAAAAGGTGTGAGATAGATGAGGGGTAGGGGGATTCCCAGGAGCCATGTGTAGGGACCTTTTCTCCTGGTGAGGGCTCCACCCCCCAGTACTGGAGCTTGGTGGTGAGCTGGATGGTTAACACCACAGAGAAGGGCAGACAAGTGACAAAAGAGAACTCTGCAGAGTCCATGGTGAAGGAGTACCTGAGAGAGCCCCACCACCCCATCACATACCCTCCAGTACTGGGCATGGAAAATGGGCATATGGCCAGACAGCCCCTCTGTCTCCTCAACCCATCAAATGCAGATCCACCTCTGTCACTCCCTTCCCCATCTCTGCTGCCTCTGCCACTCTGGGAAATCAGTGTGCCTGCTGATCACCCATCTGTTCTGCTCAGGGCAAAAAAAACACCTCTCTGCCAGCAATCTGTGCTACCTAGGGATATAAAACTAAATCTATGCAAGTGGTCAGTGCCACTCAAGGCACAAAACCCACCTGTCTGGCAGCAACCTGTGCAACTCAGGGCACAACCCCACCTGTCTGGCAGCAACCTGGGCAACTCAGGGCACAACCCCACCTGTCTGGCAGCAATTTGTGCTGCCCAGGGGCACAGAACTGCCTGTATTCCAGCCTCCTCTGAAACGTGGGGCAAACCAAACTACCTCTATGCCCAGTGTCGGAAGAAAATGGCTATACTGTCTAAATGAAAAGTCTGTGAGTTTGAGGAAAATGCCATTAAGTTTGCCCCTTCTGTGAATTGGAGGAACCATTAAGCAACCTACTGCAACCCAGGGGAGGAGAGAAAACTGCCTCAATTACCATACCAGCCATTCTTCTAACTGAAGGTAAGAAGGAAGGTTAGAGAATCATTGCTCTAACCATGGAGAAGAAATATACCTGCCAGGTAGTCATTCCTAGAATTCAAGGGAAAGAAAAAACAATTTTCCTGCAAGTCTTTCCTCAAACCTGAGTGAAGAAAGAAACCTGCTTCATTTTCCCAACCAATCAAGAATGCAACTGAGGGGGAAAAAGAAACCTGCCCACCAGTTGTTCCTCTAAACTCAGAGGAAGAATAAACCCGCCCATCATTCATTGCTATAACCCAGGGCAAGAAAGAAACCTGCCTGCCAATCATTCCTCAAACCTAGAGGAAGAAGAAACCTGTTCACCAGTAATTCTTCTAACTGAGGGGAAGAAAGAAACCTGCCTGCTGGTAATTCCATGAACCAAGAGGAAAGAGAAATCTGTCCACAGGATTATACTGTACATTACAACTGCCTCCTTAGCAGAGCGAGAAAACACCATCACATTCCTCCTATTCTGGCTGCGTTGCATTGGCTGCCCATTTGGTTCCATGTTGACTTCAAAGTTTTGATCCTTACATTTAAAGCCCTGAATGGTTTAGGACCTCGATACTTGGCGGAACACTTACTCCTACCCAATTCTACCCATGTCACTCGCGTGAGTCAGGAGGTGAGGCTGAGGAGCCTCAGGGACACTGAGGGAGGCCAGGAAGTTAAAAACTAGAAACTGGGCCTTCTCAGTGGTGGCTCCTCACCTCAGGAACAACTTACCTCCGGAGATTCGCGCGGCTTCCTCGCTGGGTATTTTTAAAAAACAACTGAAAACTTGGATGTTTAGACAGGCCTTCCCCCCTTCTAGTTAATTCCTAATTTTTCTTCCCTTCTTATTTGTTAAAATTTATTTTGTTTTTCTTGCCATCTTGGAGAATTTTTTTTCTGATTATGTAATTATGTTATATATATATTTGTTTTCATTTTATGTTGTAAGCTGCCTAGAGTGGTCGCAGTGACCAGATAGGCGGGGTATAAATGGAATAAATAAATAAATAAATAAATAAATAAATAAATAAATAAATAAATAAATAAATAAATAAATAAATAAATAAATAAATAAATAAATAAATAAATTCTCTCCCTACATCTTGGTTCTCAGGCTTTATTTTGTTGTAGCATTATCTGTTTTATTTTGTATTGTTGTTGCAAAGACTTGCAGTGTTTTAGAAGATTCACAAATTATGCAAACAAACATCTGGGGTCAAAAGGAGTCTCAATGGAAATATTTTTCCCCCTACAAGCCAAAACATGGTGTAGATCGCAAATGTTCATTTCTTTGTTGAGCTCTGACTAGCTTTCTTAAACAGTCACTCTGAGGAGAAAAGGGAGAAGACGATTAACCAGCACTTCAGTTTGTCACTTCTTGAAGTACCCTGCTATACAGAACACACATCTGTTAGCTTTTGGTTTGCAAAGATGGACCAGATAGCACCTCTCTATGAATTAGACTTGCCCAGGGGCCTCCAGTTTCTGACCCTTATTGAACAGTGTCTGGCAGAGGTTTTTTCCCTGCTGAACATTTCCGTAACACAAATTATAAACACAGAGATGGGACCTAGTGAATCACACCGCTAGAAAGCTAACATTTTGAAAAAAATCAAATTTAATTTTTAATTTTTTAAAAAACAAATCATGTTTTCTGGTTCAGCAGAATTCTTTGTTAGGCTGGGTCTTGGCCTCACAACACCAAAGTCACACTAATTTAGTACAGTAGATGGCAGGAATCCTGCACAGCATTCTAGGGTGCAGCCACCTCATCTCTGTAGGTACATGGACCACCACTACTTAGGATCAATATTATGAGGGCCAGTGATGATCCAGAGACTTTCTTAACACCATTGAATGGGTTGCTACCACCATAGGGTGGCTGAAGGACCAATGGGCCTTAATCCTCGCTCCCTGTTTGATGAGTCCGTCACAGGAGATCATGGATGTGCTATTGAGATGATGAAGTGAAACAAGCCATTCTCAGCATTTTGAATCTTACTGAATCTTACTGAGGAAGTGTATCATCAGTAGTTCATGGAATTGCACCTGAAGGTCATGTAGGGCAATACAGCCTGGTGACTGAAACTGGCAGTTCATTCAAGCAAGTGCAAATTGTAGAACTTACCCTGGTGCAGTTGGCGGCTACCTAGGGGGCAACCCCAAGGACTGAGTTAATAGCCACTATCTGGGTTTGGTTGATGAGACCATGATTCTTTTCAAATCATGCCTGCCCACTGATGACATGGTGACTGGACCTGCAAGTCTTTTTCAAGAAAAAGACAAAAGAAAGAGCAAAATGTCCCTGCACTCTCATATTGGATACCCTTTACTCATCCGAGTGGTTTGTTAAGGGCTAGAAAAAACAATTATGCTTCACTTGTGGCCAGCAAGCGCATTTTTAAAAATACTTCCTCTGATGGATTATTCTTGGGCAACTGCCTTCTCCCAGGTGCACGGGTTGAACCTCAGGGTTGGGAGGCCGAGCTTTGGATCAATGGGACTAGGAAGCAAACTATGGTGGATTGTGATTGTGGATGGACTTTAATACAGACAGTGTGGGGTGCTCAAACTCTGGATAGTCCGGTGGTTCAATGTGTCCATAGGGATTTGAAACTGTATGATGCATGCTGGGAGTCTCTCAATGTGGGGAATCAGTGTCATCTTAAAGTGTGCATGGCCCTGCATTCAGCCCAGGAGGTGCTCTTGGGCAGAGATTGGGAGGAGACAGAGGAACTCCGACACCTGGCAGAGGACATGCAGGTTTGGCAGTAGAGGAGGGGGCCCCTAGATTGATTAGGGGAAGTGTCTTGCAAACAGATGCACCAAAGGTGGCATAGTGACCTGTCCTTCACCCAGGATCTGGTGGTGGTACTGCCAGAAGTTGTGTAGACACTGGCCCCCACCTTACTATGAGCCATAGGAAGGACTCTTATACTGGTGCCATATGGGGGAAGAAGTGAACCCTGAGGGCCATCTGGTAGTGCAGCAAAAGCTGTGGCTGGCTGATTTAGAGTTGAATATTATTTCCCTATGCAGAATATCAGTAAGCTTAGGCCAAGCCTCCCCCCAGAGGACTGCTAGTACCCCTGCCCCTGGTGGATTACTTGTTTGAAAGATTTGGAGAAGTCCACAGGGGAACACACTCATATTCTAGTAGTGGTAGACTAGGCCACTGTGTATTTGGAGATGCTATTCTTGCTATAAATCTCAACCAGAACTCTGGCTCAGGAACTTGTAAGTCTTTTCTCATTTGTAGACTTCCCTTAGATAAGTCCTTATGGGTCAAGACACAAACTTTATGAGCCAGACATTTCAGCAGATGTGCTCCTTGCTACACATTCAGACATTAAAAATACCAGTTAATCACCCCAAAATTAATGGATTAGTTCAGGGGTCTCCAAACTACAGCCCCGAACCACATCCAGCTCACATTGCCTTTTTATCTGCAATCAAATTATTGTACAGGTAGAGACTCCAGGGCTTGTTGGATTTGCTGCAGGAACAGAGAGAAGAGGGATGAGATGGCTCCTGTCCTCTGGTCCATCAGGTGTTGAAAATGAGAGAACACTAACATACCAAAGCTAGACTGGTGAAGGAAGGAAGCACTACGATGTGTGCAGCAGACCGAAAAATGGTGTTATAACTTAAGTGTTTGAGCCAAGGCACAGGGTGTTTCTTTTATTGCCATCCTTGACTGCTAAACACTTTGTCCTGTAGCAAGGCCCCTTTGAGGTACTACAGTGGGTGGATTAAGCTTTCATGTAAACCTCTTAAAGGAGTACAGTGGTGACCCGCATAGCGAGGTCAATCCGTTCCGGATTAACCTTCGCTATGGGGAAACATCGCTAAACGGAACGGAAAAGCCCATTGGTTCCAAATGGGCCCAAAACTCACCGTTCTGCGATGTTTCCCCATCCGGCCGCGGCCATTTTGGGTGTTTCGGCGGCCATTTTGGGTGTTCCGGCAGCCATTTTGGAACCGCCAAACAGCTGTTCCCCCATCGCAATACAAAGATCGGTAAGCGAAATGCTTAACGATCATCGCAAAGCGATTTGCGCCCTATTAAAACATCGGTATGCGATCGCATTAGCAATCGCAAAATCCGCATCACTATGCGGATTCATCGTTAAACGGTGCACTCGTTATGCGAGGCACTGCTGTAGAATGTTTGTGAGGTGTTGCTTGGGGCTGTGTTGGATACTGCCCTAGGGTCAGAGGCCATGTTGATGGAACAGTTGCAGATGGGACAGTTCCCTCTACATGAGGAGCTCTTGCTGACACAGGTGGCCCAAGTGTGGGCCTTTGATGTGGAATTTTCAGCTGCCTTCACACACCATTGTGAACCTGAAGTACTTGTTCACATGCCAGGCTGTGTTTGGCCTCAGTAGTAGTGAAAAGTAATAGAAGATGAGATGGACAATATGTTATGCCTGGGAGTCACTGAACCATCCCGAAGCCCCTGATAAAGCACCTGGTGTTGGTGCTGAAACCAGATGTTAGCCTCCAGTTCTGCATTGACTTCTGGTAGCTTAATGTGATGTCAGAATTCAGTGATTAACCCATGCTCCGGGTGGTTGAATGCTTGCATGAATTATTCTTTTTGGCTTTACTTAATGTAAGGAAGGACTATTGGCAAATTCCTTTAAGGAAGCAGGATAGGGAGAAGACACCCTTCACAACTCCTTACTCCATGGAGGAGCAGAGGAAGTGTTTAATTTGCCAGTATCTTGCAGTAGCTCTCTTCTTCAGTTGCCTCATGATATGGCAAATGGACCACAGAAAGAACTGGACCAAATAGGGTCATTTGAGGTCCATTATGTCATTTGGACGCAAGGATTGCACAAAATGCTATACAGGACCTTTACCTGACCAAGTGACCCTATTTTAGCCCACACTAGCCCATACCAAAAGAGTCCATGTAGACAAGCTCTACCTATGTTGACTTTGCTTGTTTATGAATCACAGTCAAAGATATGTAATGAGTTCCGATTTTGAATGAATCCAACAAGAGTGGTTAGCCATGGTTGCAATGCTAAGTGAGGAGGAAGAAATCTATTCATATGAGAGCAGCTGCCTGCCTCTCCAGTGGTGATGGCTACAAAAAGAATCTGTGCTTTCTCTTTGCACTGCATGCAAAGTCAAAAACCCTTTTTCCTCCAGGGAGGCCATTACTCCTGGAACAATTTTCAACAGTAGCTGGAATGCTCCAACTGTCCTCAGGAGTGGAATCTATCACCCAGCATGCTGAATCCCATCAAGCAAGGCTGGGAGAAAGGGTCAAGTGGTCCACTGCCATGCTGTTGGAGCTCATCAGAGACATATTTAATTTAATTAAGGCTGTCAGTGCTATTGATTTTGGCAGTTTCAATTATAGCGCTGTTACGGCTTCTGGATCTACTGATCTGTGATGAGCCATATCAGCACTGGCACACATGGAGGAAAAAGCCCTTTGTCTCCTTTAAAAGCTGACGCATCTGTCATCAGCCATAACTTATGACTTTTATCCAGCCCAGCTCCTCTTCTGTTCTTCATAATTAATTTCTCATTAGACAGCTCTTTATTGTTTAATTTGTGCAGTTTATAATCAAATTGGGCACATTAATTGTCGCCGAATTTAAGGCTAATGAAAAATAAAGGTTTTCAATAACTTACTCTTCCATTATTCCAGACAAGATAAAATAAAACACTTCAAGGATTGTCAGCTTTTTAAATTATAAATTAGGTTGTTTAAAGAGCATGGGCATTTAGGAAGCAGTTATCACACATTTAGTAATTATAAATCCTATCCTGCAGTACAATTATTGGAGTTATATTTACAATTACTCTTCACTTTTCCCCACCCCACCCTCTTGTTATTTAACTGCATTACATCTTATTCCTGTTAGTTGAAAACAACTGACTTTTCAGATAATGAGGAGTGTGTGTGTCAGTTTGTTACATGCATAATTTCACATCATAACTAACTTTGAAGAGGTCAAGGAAGTTCTTAAGAAATCCTGGGAAATTTACAATTCAGTTGTTGTAAAGGGTATTCAACATGTTGTTTTTCTTTCAGAGAATGTTTTTAGACAGGGGTAGCTTACCGCTTGAGCCAGGAAAAACTGACTCAGGTATCACTTCTGCCTTGAACTAAGTGAGCAGATTGAGATTGTAATCCTATACATACCTATGTATGTACCTGGAAGGCAGCTCCACTGAACTGAAGAAGCTTACTTCTAAGTAGACATACAGTACATGAAACTACAGTCCCATGCATCTTTTTCACTGGAACAATGGAGCTTTCTTCAGCAGACATGATGTTAGTCTTAGCCATTATTTGTAGCATTGACATAAAATTAGAGACCCACTCTGCAGGGCTATTCTGTGACAGAATTTGTGAAGGGCATTTTGAACTCTTTTTAAAAAAAAAAAAAAAATACCCACAACTCCAATCTAAATATGGTTTATAAAAACCAGGAATGGCAATATTTATCCAGCATTCAGATGCACATGGTATACATGTTGCTCACATCAGGCAAAGAGTACTGAGACAGAAAATAAAGTCTTACAACATTCAGAGCATACAGACATACAAAGAGAATACTGAAGTTAAATGAAAATCAAATTGATGCAACTACAACACAAACTGGTGTATATATGTAGGGGACAAGAGAAGTTACATTGTTTCTCTGTAACCATGGAAAACAATGAACATTTAAGATGATCTGATGGGTCCCAAAAGACTACACATATTTCTATTCCTCTTGATTTTTTCCTCATATGTGGAAAGCTCGGGGAGAAAAGCTATAATGTTTGCAGACATGTTTTCTATTCTTTTTAATCTTTAATGTGTTTAATCTTGGAGTTATTATAGCTGCACAAGACTGTAGCTATGATATGGGGCTGCAGAACAAACCAAGATTCTGCAAGGCAATTTAAAAAAATTGAGGATAGACCAAACAAAAAATTACAACCCTCAAACTAGGCTTCTGATCTGTATTGAATTTGGCACTGGTGTAGAAGAAAATCTGCTCCTCCTCTGTGCCAGTTTTAGGGAAGACTGGACAAAGAACTTTTGAGTTATGATTTTTTAAAGGAAAAACTGTTTCCCACTTATTCAGAAATAGGAAAGCACAGACAATCTTAGATTTAAAATAGATCAGATACATTGATTTGCTTGTGCTGACAGGAAACAGTGATCACGTAGTTGAGGGTAAATATTTCTCATATTCTCACCATCCAGTCCATGGGATGTTTCTGCCAGTTTGGGCCTTAGTGACAACCATAGGTGAAATCTATAAATCTATAAATTTAACTTAGTTTACACAAAAGCAGATAGTTGAAACTAACAGCAGCAGGAGGAGCACGATTCTGAAGAAGTAGCAGTTTTCATATAAACCTGCAAAGAGCTTCTCTCTTCCCAGTGCTTTTAATACTCTTGGGGGCCCAGAGTCAGTGGCAAATAAATATAGAGGCACATTCCCAGGACAACACAAAAAGCAATGTTCTCCTCCAAGGCTCTTAAAATAGTAGACAGACCTCTTTGCTCACTTAGGCAACAAAAAACATGAAAGGTTGCCAAGATACGAGGTTTTGGGCCTGTCTTGGCAAAGCTGAGTTCTGGGAATGAAGAGCAGGAAAATCTCAGTTCATGTCTAGGTGGAAGCAGACCCCATATAAACAAACAACCCACTTGTGTGGACAACCAGCCTGTTCTCCAAGTCCAACAGGTTAACCTCAATGGGTCGGTCTTGATTTGCAAGTAAAGCTTCCTTCCAGGCCTCAGCATTCTGATAAATTATTTCTCCACACTCCTCCTTTCCAAAGGCCACCCAATAAGCAAAATAATTCAGGTCATCAGGCAGCTTCCAATGATTAAGCAATAATTAAAACTCTGCAGCCTTGAACCTCCTTGTTTCTCTCCCACTTTTCCAGCCTCGATAAGCCACTTTGCAGTCTCAGTGGATAACTCCTCTTTTAGTAAAACAATAAAAGGTTCTTTATAGAATGGATTTAAAGATAAAAGATTTTAAAAGGGAGTGGAGCTCAGCACAAATGCTGTTCCTCCCTCAAACTAGAACTGGGAAAAAATCCAGATATATTGAAAAGACCAGCTTTCTTTATCTTGAAAGAGACTGGTTGGTCCCACCTGCATTTCTTTTTATTAGGAAAGAATCCAGGCTGCAGGGGCTGAAATATTGATCCTCACGAAAAGCCTTTCAAAAGGAGAAAACAGGCTCTTTGTTATAACACTGAGCATGTTTGGTACAGTCTTGTCAGCAGGAGCTTCACAAAATAATACATTGTATACATTTGTATGTGGAAGAGAGAGATATTTGGAAAGTTGCAGGGGAACTAAAGGTCACAGAAGCAGACTGAAAAGAACGTTTTTTTCAAAGTGTTAAAAAAACAACAGATTTGCTTTAAAGAAAGTAATGGAGTGACAGTTCTCCAGAAAGGGGGACATTTGCCATGTATTTTCAGGGAATTAGCATACAGTTTTGTAAAGGATATTCAATGTATTCCCTCTTATTTTAGAAAAATAAATATCAGTTGCATTTTGTTCTAGAACTTTCAGTAAACACACTCTCAAGATTTTTAAAACTAAGTAGTCTCCTTGTTAAATATTTGGGCAGACTGATTGTAGCAGTGATAAACTGGTACTGGAGTGGGTAAGGTTAGGAGGCCCTGATTGCTGTGGGTAGGGAAGTGGTTGCATGTCCAGCGTCTTTCTAGTTTAGTTTCATTTTTAATAAGTCAGTACAAATTTATGATCAAATTTGATTCCTGTGGCGATCCCCTCTGAAGCCCCTATTCCCTCAGGTCTTCACGAGGTTCTCGCTCCTCTTCTTTCTTCACTGCCATCAGGTATTGCTGCTTCAATACCATTCACTCAAGGAGACATGTGTACTTTTGAAACTTAACTCATTTATTAGACCAGATGGGCGGGATACAAATCAAATAAATAAATAAATAAATAATAAATAGATCTGGGAAGTTAACATCTGATTAATCTACAGTAAGTAAATCACAGGTTGCTAATCACTTGTACTCGTATCAGTTCTGCTTTAACTTTAAATCTCTAATAATTCTCTGTACCATTCAGCATTCTTACAGACCTCCAACTCTAAGTTCACTTTTAAGTTTCATACTGTCTCTCACTTACAGAATCTCTCTCCCAGGCTCCATACACCAGCCTTTATATCCAGCCCCCTCTCCCCTTGGCTCCACCTTCCGTCCTCTCATTGGCTCCATCTCCACTGTTCTACTGTGACGGACAGGTGAGGGCAGGGCTGCTTACTACAATTCCCATATCCTGAGCTGAGCTCATATATAGAGAACAGTGTAACAAGTGAGGAGATTGCATAGACCTTAAGCGTTCTGCTGCCCAACTTTGCTGAGGTTGTCCCACAAACCATGTGAATTGTCTAAGCCAAAAGCAAAAGATTATACTGATTATTATAATAGAAAAACATAACCATCCACCATTCCAACCCCAGCTGCATGTTCAAAAAAGAACAGAAGGTTGTCGCCTTCTATCTGGGCATTTTAAGACATTTGCTGGATGGTAATCTGCTTCTAGCAGTGTTCAGATGTCATATACCTAGAAATGTATTGGCCTCATGCTAGCTCCTAGGACAGACCTGGGCAAAATGCGGCCCTCCAGATGTTGCTGAACTGCAACTCCCAGCAATCCTAGCCCACAAAGCCAATAGTGAGGATTGCTGGGAGTTGCAGTTCAGCAACATCTGGAGGGCTGCATTTTGCCCAGGTCTGTCCTAGGATGATTCCAACTCGTATTACTGGGACTGGTGGCCGAGGTTCCCCTGCTGGAATGAAAGAGTAAGTTCCAATTTGTGGTTGCAAGCCTGCTCTCATGCACTTTATACCTGAGTCCTTTGACCCTGGGGAGCAATGAAAGAGTAGCTTGAGCCCATCCAATCCATGTACAGTCCAGTCCTGTTTCTTCCTCCAGGCTCGGGTTCATTTGTTGGCTGATGGCATGGGGGTAGCCTCTTTTACCCTCTGGTAATGTATCCACAGATTCCCTCATGTTTTCTTTGCCTCACTACATCTGTGTAACTAAACAGCACAATGCTAGATTATTTGTTTTGGTTTAATTTGGCTTAGTAACATGCTTTTTCTTTAATAAAATAAAGATTATAAAACTCATTTGGTTTCCTGAACAGTACACTTGTCATAGGGTCATCTGAGAGTGCTGCCTCGGCCTAGCTTACTTAGAGTCCTGTCAGTGGTGCAAGTTAAGTCTAAGGACTACAAAGCCCACTTGACCTTTTCACAATAATATCTGAGAGTACCAGGGTGTTCTTATGTGGGCAGACTTGTGAGAAGGAGTGTTGTAGCATGGCTGGCTGAATTGGACTCTTTCAGCTCATTTTAGCATGTGCAAACTCCTGATTGCTCTCTGTCCAAGCGTACACGTGTGTTTCGAATCCAGCAAAGCATAGAAACCAGTCCATATAGGTAGGCCACCAAACTCTCTCCTTTTTCAGTATTTTGGTTTGGCAGCTGTCTGTCTTCTCACAGACCTTAGGGTCACAGGGACAGCAGTTGGTCGAAAGTGCAGAAGAGATTCCCAGTGGGACAAGCAAACTGTTAGGAAACAATTGGATTTAATCAGTAGGCATGTGCAGGTTGTTACAACGTTGTAGTGAAGAAATTCCAAGATGCATGTCCTTTATTTTTGGAGTGCTTGCACCCAAGTTGAGCAGGTCATTTCACAATCTTAGGATTGCATAAATGACTCTGATTACATTGTTTTGGACCTTGCATCCAGGTTTTTTTCTTTTTTGTTTTTGGCCTAAGCGTACTCCTATAATCTTAGGATTTGCCGGAGCACCTGGCCGTGTTCCAGACTAGCTCTGGGTCTCCCCACTACGATCTTAGGATCTGGCAGGAGTACCTAGTTGCATCTGGCTTGGCCTAGAGTCATGCCCTATGATCTTGGAGGTATCTATCTGCACCCAGTTCAGTCATTGATCATCTCTGTAACTCTAGGGTTCACAGAGTGATCACAGTTTTTCTTTTCTCTTCCTTTTGGATTTTTCAGTATTTTGGTTTGGCAGCTGTCTGTCTTCTCACAGACCTTAGGGTCACAGGGACAGCAGTTGGTCGAAAGTGCAGAAGAGATTTTTAATTTTATTTTGGTTTGGCAGCTGTTTGTTCTCTCGCCTATCTTAGGATAGCAGAAGGGACAGCAGTTGGTCAGAAGTGCAGAGGAGATCTTTAAATTTTTTTTCTCTCCTTTTTTGTTTGTTTTCGCTGACCTAGCCTAGGCTAGAGTGCCAGCAGAAATGGAGGAGCAAAACCAGTCTAAAACCGTGGATATACTCTTAGAAGCGGCTTCTGGATTTTTCGAGCAAGCCAAGCAGAAAATTAGGGAAAGAGATTTCCTGATACGTGAGCTTTATCAGGAAAACATCCTTTTAAAACGTTTTCTTAGCACAGAACCTGGCTTGATGCAAAGGTTTTTCCAAGTTCAGCAGGGTTCCTTTGGGGATTACTGCAACGAGACGCTTCAAACAATTGGGAGCAACCCTGAGATGCAAGATGTTTGTGTGGAAAGAGTTAAAGAGGCCCAGTGGAATGCTAAGGAGCATTCCAGAGAAGACAGCGATTCATCGTCCGTCCAAACAGAGGATTTACAGGCCCAGGAGCCGCGCGAAGAGAGAGGAATGCAGGAGAAAGTTCGCCGGGGAATAACATCGGCCGACCCAAGGGAAAACTGCAGTGCTCCAGAGAATTGCAGTGCATTGGAATTCAGCTCAGCACCAACCTCAGCTCCTTTTCAGAGCACAGGACAGGTGAGAAGTTCTGAAATAATTCGGGATGAGACTATGGGTTTGCCAGGACTTGTGTCAGCAGATCTTGATGCATGTCAGATCTCAAACAACCCCCCTTCTCTTAGCCCAGAGGGAACAGCGAAAGCAGACCCTGTTAGGTTGGCAGAGACCCCATGTAATTCATGGCAGTTCGGAAGTAAAGAAAAATGCCAAGGGGGTGGCCTACTCAAGGTACCGGAAAAGTCAGTTGAGGAAGCTGGAGGAGTGAAGGTTTTCTCAGAGTCTTTGCCAAGTGTTTCAGTGGTTGATAGTGGAGCGGTTTTGCAGCATGGACTTTCACATTGTCGCGATAGTACAAATGACTCTGTAAACTTGATTAAAGATAGAAAGCTGCGTTTGAACTTGTCAGATTGTGAGACTGTCCCTAACACAACCAACGATGGGGGAAGCGCTAACTTTTTGGGATTACAAAGTACTGATGTTTCTCCAGAGACTGAAAGATTTGGCCCAGTACCACAGTTAATCTTCTCAGAAAGATCTTTAGAAAGAAAAGCAGAGGTTTGGGACAATACTTATTTTCAACAGCCTATTTTCCAAGGAAGTGGTGAGAATGCTGATACTGTTTCTGAGGCTATGCAGAGTACTCCCAAGAGAACTTTGTTGTGACCAAACCTGATAGCACAGCTAATTCAGCAATACAGGGATCCAGGGGTGAAGGCATTGATCAATTTGGCCCAGGACAGATATTGGAGCCTGTGTTAGCTAAACCCCAAAACGTCTTCTCGAATTCACCGGGAGAAACTGATGTGGTGAAACTTTTTATTACAGTCAATGAAGGATTTACTGCTGTTTCTGTTCCTATAGATCTAGAAGGGTCTAAGGGCAATTTAGTGTCTGGAACTGTTGAAAGGCTTTACCAGATTTTAATTAAAGAGGAACATCGCCCTGATACATCATTTACTTGCCCTCAGGGATTTTACCAACTCAGAAAACTAACACCTGGAATGGAAAATACCTATGTTACTTTTCAGAAATTGGTTGATGAATTCTTTGGTGATTTATATTATGTGATTGGCTATGTAGACAACCTTGTAATTTACAGCCCTGATCCAATTCAAGCAGACCAAAATGCTTTGTCATTCTTAGAGAAGCAGAGACATCGAAGCCCAAGATTAATGCAGTGGTATTTCAGATTGCAAATATAGAAAAGTATTCAAAAACCCAAAAATCCATTAAGATGAATAAAAACAATTCCAGTCCAAGAAATCATTAGTAAACAAAATAATCCAAGTTGGTTATAAAAAGGCTATAGTCCTCAGTGATACTATAGAATAAAAATCCCTAAACAAAAGTAAAAATCCATTATATGTCCCATAGTCCTTAGAAAAGAAAAATCCAGTAAATATACCATAGTCCTTACTAAATTACAAGAGCATAGTCCACATGGAGTATTCCAAGAAAAGAAGTCCATAAAGAATATTCCATAGAACAGTCCATAGAAAATAGTCCATGCATAGTCCTTAGGAAAAATCCCATAAGTCCAAAAGTAATCCAGCAAATCATAGAAACCAGTCCATGTAGGTAGGCCACCAAACTCTCTCTCAAGACATCAGGGTAAGTCCCAAATGGCTGAAATGTAGGTCACGAATCACTGAAAGGTCGGTCTTGGAAAGACAATGTCCATAGGTAAAAAGTTCCTTTTTCAAGAGTAACTGGCAAGGGCCTAATGCACCTTCCCACGATGTCATCCAATCAGAGTTCGTTACTAGGCAAACAGTCCTGTTACATCACATGAATTCTTTCTCATACACAGCAGATGTTATTTGGGTTTATGGTGGTTTCTCAAAAAGTCACAACAATTTCCATCTATTTAATCACACAGTCCTTTCTCAGGCCTTCAGAATAACATGCTCTCTGCTCACCTAGAAAACAACTTGTCAGCATAGCACAGATACTATATACAAAGAAACAAAATGGAACCTCTCTGGTTCACTTCATAATTACAAAACCCATATGCCTTAAAAAGATTTTAACTCAAAAACCCATCTCATCACAAGCAGCACCAAATAAGAACCTCTTCAACATGTTTCAAAAGGGCCAGTTGTCTATGACTATAGGTTGTGTAGATTCTTTATTTCTGCCCAGGAGCAGATGGAGTTTGGAAGAACTCCTGCACTTGTGTGTGGGTGTGCATACAGTTATGCAAGTAAGCATTAAGCTAATCCTTTAGGTATTACCAATATACTGTTTGTTGTATTCTTGTAGGCTTTCATGGCCGGGCCCCGATGGTTGTTGTAAGTTTTTCGGGCTGTTTGACCATGTTCTGGAGGTTCTGACAGAGTTCTAACTCCTGTTCTCTGAAGATGCCGGCCACAGAGATTGGCAAAATGTTGGGAAGATAAACCTCCAGAACATGGCCAAACAGCCCAAAAAACCTACAACAACCATACCATGTGTTGTTAGCAGCCATCCTGTTTGACTCTCCTGAGCACCTGAATGGAGGCCTATCTCCTTTCTATTGGTTCATAGGAGGGTTTTGGAAGGAGTGTAACAGCAGGTGTTTTTATAACTGTAATTAGGGCAATTCAAGCAGCCTATTTTGCTGTATTATCTGCTAAACTATTTCCCTTTCTTTCAGTGGAATCAGCTACAGTTCTTTACCATGCCCTTTGATGTGAATAATAGCTATGGGGTAAATGTATTACATTGAGGAGAATTCACATTCCTTCTCATAAGCTATTGGCATCTCTTCTGCAGTGTGAAAATCCTGGTTCTTCCACATTATCTCCAAGGGCATGTGCTACCCCAAATACATAGTATGAGTCTGTGCAAATATTTACCTTATTTCCTTTACTAAGTACCAGGGCCTGAATAAGAGCTATTAACTTAGCCTTCTGGGCTGAAGGTCCTGGTCCTAAAGGGGCTGACTATAACTGCAGAGCCTGTCACTACTGTATATCCTGCTTTTCACACTCCTTTCTCTACTTGACTACCTTCGTCATTGTGTAGTGTTAAATCAGCATATGGCAAAAGTATGTCCCATTGGGCGAATGGCGTACTCTTCATGAATTGTTTGAACACAATTGTGGGTCAATTCTGATTGCTTGCCCTCTTCCTCAACATGTGGCAACAAGGTGGCTGGGTTTAAACCTGAAATAGTGGATTGGTGCAAATCAGGGTTATCCAGAAGCATAGCCTGATATTGGCTAATCTGTGCATGTGATATCCAAAGCCCTTCTTTTTGTTCCAATACTGTAAAGACAGCGTGTGGAACATGCACTGTCATATTAGATCCCAGAGTAAACTTCCCAGCCTCCTTGCATAGCATTGCCATTGCTGCTATTGTTTATAGGCAGGAAGGTCAGCACAATGCTACTGAGTCTAATTGCTTAGAGAGATAACCAACCGGCCTTCACAAACTAGCAAATATCTGAGTTAAGAATCCTGATGTATGACCTTTGTTCTCATGTACAAACAGGTCAAAAGGTTTGGCTGGGTCACACAATCCCAGTGCATGGACTTCATGAAGTTTAGTCTTAAGGGTTTGGAAGGCTTTTTTCATTTTGCTTTATTTTCTATGATTTCTTCCGGTCCTTTTAATCCCTCATACAGTGGTTGAGCAATGACTGAGAAATCTAGCATCCACAATCAGCAAAATCCCACCATTCCCAAAAAAGTATGCAATTGTCGCTTGGTCTCAGGGAGAAGGACTTTCTTTTCTTGTCCTGTAGCAGTTATTACTGTTTTAGCTGACTTCAAGGGTGCATGGCTAGGGGGAGGGATAGTGTTGCAAGCGCACTGAAGCCTCTATTCTCTCAGGCCTTCAGGAGGTGCTCACTCTTCTTCTTTAGTTGCTGCCACCAAGTTTACCCACTCCTTTCAGCTCAAATTCCCTGACTAAATATCTTTTCCTGCTCTGGGCACCTTTCTACTCCAATGTGTTACTGGATCAAGTACGTATCCCCACCCTGGACACCAGTTTATGTTGCGAGCGCACTGAAGCTTCTATTATCTCAGGCCTTCAGGAGGTGCTCACTCTTCTTCTTTAGTTGTTACCACCAATACCAATTCAGTACCAATTATTTACTGAGACATGTGTTGCTTTGAAACTTAAACTTGTTTATTTGATCAGTAATATATAATAGGTAAATCACAAGTTGCTAATCAATTTCTCTCACTCACTAAACTCACTGACACACAGAACCCTACTCTCACTGACTTTCTGGCTCACTCTCTCACAGACTCACAGATCTCTAAACTCTCCCTCATACTCCATACACCCCCCTTTATATCCCAGCCCCTCCCCCTTTAGCACCACCTTCTGTTCACTAATTGGCTCCTTTTCCACTGCTCAGCTGTGATGGACAGGTGAGGGCAGGGCTGAACGCTACAGTAGCTCCTGTGTCCACTAGCAGGGATGTTGGTTTCCCTCCCACCACCACTTCAATCATGGGGTCCCCTGTTGAGGAGGATAGGGTGATCCTGGGACCCCATCAGTTATGACTCAACTCCTCCACTACCATCTGTCAGATGGTGTTTTGCTCCCTCTGTCCTTCCTGGTCTTTTAATGCACATTCACACACACACACATGGCCCCGGCAGAATCAGATTCTGAAGTGGTCCTGCCATAAGGGTTGCATTTCCTCTGCCAAGAGTTGTGTACCCCTTCCTTCTTGTCCTTGGCTTCTCCCCCTCTTCCGCAAGTTCCATATTCATCCTTCCCTCTTCCTGAGGCTTGTACGGAGGCCACAAGAACCTTTTTCCTTCTTTGCTTTCTCCTGTTCAGCTGCTTCTTCCCAATTATTAAAAAGCTTGAAGGCTACTTCTACCAACATCTGCGTAGGGGTATTAAGTGGTTCATCTAGTTATTTCATGATTAAACAAAAGGGCTCATTCTGGATCACGATCAAATAGTACACAATATAATAACAACATACCCTCCTGCAGCAGGAGCATAAGTCTCCAAACACACACTTTTGATATGTCTTGGGATTAGGACTGGCCCACATCGTGACTACCCAACTTCAATTGATTAAGTCAACTCTTTATTAGTATATTATTGCTTGCTTGCATGTGTATCTATTGCTGCCCTCTCCTTATTCAATGTCTTCCAAAACCACCCTCGATGCCAAGTTCTTCAATGTATATGATGCTCTCTGACTTACCTTCAACCAGATCACAGGTAGAACTGGACTGAGGGTATGTTGCCATTAAATGAGTTAAGTGTTCATCAAAGTGTCTGTAAAAGTGACCACATTGATGAACAAAAGAAAAGGGAGGAATTGTTAGTCTACATTTATTAAATTGTTACACTGTATTCATTGTTATACATTTAACAAGAAAACTGCCGGTCTTACAGGAGTTATTTTATATTGCAAAAGTATTGTGCCTTTGTTGCTTGCCTACATGCATGTGTGTATGTTTCTGACATTCCTTAATGCTGTTGTGTAGTCTGTAGGAAGAGACAGAGAGGACTCCTTGCAACCTTGAAAAGAGGCCTTTGGCAGGGCCTGGACAATACAAGGTTCTTATCAAGGATGGTCAGTACTGTTTTGAAACCAGTCAAAACCTGCTCTCCAGGTCTCACCCAACATCTTTCCAAGACACCCCCAAGCTCTTTAGTATATAAAAAAACTGATAAACTAAGGTATAAGGGTCTGTTGCTGTCTTTTGTTAGGGGCTTTTGTTCACCTTTAGAGCATAAGAATATAAGCCCTGCTGGATCAGGCCAAGGGCCCATCTAGTCCAGCTTCCTGTATCTCACAGTGACCCCACCAGATACCTCTGGGAGCACACAAGACAACTAGATACCTGTCTCCTGATACCCCTCCCCTGCATCTGGCATTTTGAGGTACCTTCCTTTTAAGCCTGGAGATTATACATCCCCATCATGGCTTGTAACCTGCAAAGGACTTTTCCTCCAGGAATCTGTCCAATCCCCTTCTAAAGGCTTCTAGGCCAGATGTCATCACCACATCCTGTGGCAAGGAGTACCACAGACTAACAACACGCTGGGTAAAGAAATATTTTCTTTTGTATGTTCTCACTCTCTCAACGCTCAATTGGAGTAGATGTCCCCTGGTTCTGGTATTGTGTGAGAGGAAAAGGAGCTTCCTTCTATCTACTTTATCCACCCTCTGCATAATTTTGTATGTATTAACCACAACCCCCCCCCCCCCGAGGTGCCTTTTCTCTAGACTATGTCAATGAGTGGTAAGTTGGAAAAGAAGAGGGGACTGGGCTAAAACAAACAAAATGAACTTCAAAATAGAAAAATATAAAATTCTACATTCCGGAAAAATCAGATGCATAAAAAAGGATGGATAATTGCTGACATGGCAGTAATTTAAAAGGATCTAGCAATCTTAGTAGACCATATGCTGAACGTGAATCAACCATGTGATGCAGAGGCAAAACAGTGAATTTATGAAATAGTGAATTTACAAATAGGCTTCATCAACAGAATTACACCCATCCAGATCAAGGGAGATAATAGTATAATTCTATTTCATTTTGGTCAGATCTAGAGATGGGTGTATTTGTATATGAATACCCCCGTATAGGTGGATATCATGAGGGTCTGGTCTCCTGGGGCTGGAAAATTCATTCATCCATCCACTGTTGCAGCCGGCTCTACACTCCCTTCCAATCGCTCTGGAGCTCACAGTCAACTAGCCACTCCTGGCAGAAGGAGGGAAGACGAGCCTCCATGCCAGGCTGATGAATGGCTAGTCGACCACAAGCTCTGGAGCGATTGGAAGGGGGTGCAGAACTGACAGCAGCAGATGGGTGAGTGGACGGTCTGGCCCCTTGTTGGATGTTGGAGAATTGGAGGTTGTTCAAGACTTTGGGTACCTTGGCTCAGCAATCTCTGACACTCTCTTCCTAGATGTTGAGCTGGACAAACAAATTGGAAAAGCTGCTACCATTTTCTCTAGACTCACAAAGAGAGTATGGCTTAATAAGAAGCTGATGGCATATACCAAGATCCAGGTGTATAGAGCCTGTGTCCTGAGCACACTCCTGTACTACAGTGAGACCTAACAGCGACGTCTACGTTGGCTTTGGCATGTCATGAGAATGGCTGAAAGCCGGATTCCAAAAGATCTCCTATATGGCGAATTAGTGCAGGGAAAGTGCCCCAGAGGGAAACCACAGCTGTGATACAAAGATATATGCAAGTGGGATCTGAAGGCCTTAGGAATGAACCTCAACAGATGGGAAAACTTGACATCTGAACCTGGAGGCAGGCGGTGCATCATGGCCTCTCCCAGTTTGAAGAGATCCTTGTCCAACAGGCCGAGGCAAAGAGGCAGTCCCGAATCCAGCAAAATCAGGGAGCTGGACAGAGGACAGACTGTACAATATTTGTCTTAGTGTGGAAGTGATTGTTACTCTCAAATTGGCCTTCTCAGCCATGCTAGACGCTGTTCCAAGTCCTCCATACTGAGCTTGTTACCATAGTCTTTCAAGTCTGAAGGATGCCTACACACTGGTTCAAAAATTAATTTTCAAAAATCTAAGTTTTTATGTCTAAATATCCCTATTATAGAACAAAACAAAATTTAAAAAGCATTTCATTTAGAGTTATGCTATTCAAATTTTAAATATTTAGGAATATGGGTAACAAAAAACCTCAATCAATTAGTTTACAGACACTATAAAATCTATTTAAATTAGCAAAAGAAAAAATAACAAAGTGGGTTAATTTGAACCTATCAATGTTGGGGAGAATTCCTATAATTAAATCATATATACTACCAAAATTTCAATTTCTATTGCAAAATATTCCACTACAGCCAGATACAAAAAAAGTTAAACTATGGCAAGGAAAGCTAGAAAAATTCATTGCAGGAAAGGGAAGGAAGATAAGATTCATAAATAGTGTTAAATATAGACCGGTCAAAAGGGGGATTAGGGATACCAGAGCTCCAAAAATATTAAGAAGCTCTACAAATAAACCAGATTATTAAATTTATACAAATCGACGAGATTCACAAGAATCCTGATTGGGTGGAAATGGAAGGTGAAACAAAAATGGACATAGTAAATAAGTATATTTATACCACTAAAATAATTAGAAAAGAAGAACACATACAGAACCCATTCATTTCCAAAACATTAAGGATATGGCGAAAACAGAAAAACTTTGGCCCCGCCAATATCCCCTTTATCCCCCCTTTTGGATCACCCAGATTTTAAGAGAAATATGCACAATTTAAGGAGTGGAAACAAATTGAAATATATAGAATTACTGACTTATTCTATTCAAGGGAACCAATAACTATTAGGCAAATAGAAGAGAAAACAAAGCAAATAAAAACCAATTAGCTACAAATAAGACAAATAAGAAGTTTCGCTACTCACTTACAACAAAAACCTGGCTCTCTAAGAATATTAACTGAATGTGAACAATATTGCATTCAAAAAGATAAAAATAAAAAGAGAGGACTAACCTCACTAATATATAAAGGTATTATTGAGAAAGAATATGTAAAAGGCAGAGGACCTAAAACAGTATGGGAAACAAATTTAAATATTAATATACCTGAGGAAATCTGGACAGGAATATGGAATAAATACCCATATATTTTTTTTTTAGCAGCAAATGATGGTGCCATTTATATCCTGCAAAGTTACATAGAATTAATAAAGATATATCGGATAAATGCTGGAAGAACTGTGGACAAAAAGGAACTTTGAAACATTTGTGGATTTCTTACTCCCAAATAAAGCATTCTGGCACAAGGTAATTAGATGGATAGAGACGCTGGCCAATCAAAAAATAGATATGAATGAAACATTATTGTCATTTTCATTAGTTATAGGGGGGGAATGAGAAACTTTAAAAAAGAGAATTAGTTGTAATACTTATAGGCACCACAAGATCTGAGATTGCTAGAAATTGGGAAAATAGAAGCATTTACGAATAAGATATGGCATACAATTTTGATGGAAAAATGACTAATAAAGTTAGACTATATAGAGGAGAAATAAGGCTCAGTCAATTCACTGAAAACTGGAAGCCTTTATTAAAATATGCCAATAAAATAAATCTCAACATGTGGTTTGGAAAAATGTTTCAAATGCAGTACATGGCATGGAGCACCCCATGGGCATGGCCTTAACAGAGCGAAAGGCCATCCAGATAGACTGGGAGGAGATGGAAGGCAGACTGGATATCACATTTTGCTAAGAGGGCCCCGAGAAAGCTGGGACCAAAGTGACAGTGTAGTTAAAAGACACACAGTGTACTGTGCAAAATTCTGAGGGATGACATTATTCATGGACATTCCCCCAAGGATAGGACATGTGGTGAATTAATCTGTACTCCCCTGGAGCTTTCTTAGGTACAGCTCCTAATGGAAATATGTGCAAATTCTGTACCAGGGGAAAATGGAACAGCCTCACTAAATGCTCCATCAGGAACTCCTTGCTAATCTTAGCCTCTACTATGTGAGGGAGTTCACAGGTTGATTTTAAGTTATCAGTGGCTGTAGTGACTGGGGTCCTGTAGGGGGAGAATTTCTGTGACATGTCATATTTTTTCCTGCAACCTACATTTGAACTTATGGATGGGTTTGAACATGTTTATGAGTAACTGGTAAGAAAGGTCAGATTACTCATAAGCAAACTTGAACGTTTATGAGTTCAAATGTAGGTTGAAGAGAAAATGTGAAATATAGAAATCTTTGCCCTATCTGGAATCCCTTATTAAAATCCTCCCTTCAAATATAGCCCTGCAATTTGGGTAGGCCAAAAGAAGCAGGCACAGTGCAGTCAGCCTAATAGGAGTTGTGGCCAATGAGAGGAGGCTGCCCAGGTCCCCAGGAGGTTTATTTCTTGGACTCTGTGGCAGGGGTGGGCCAGTGCCCCACCACCTCCATCCTGGTTGTTAAGCTTTGAGGGTGGCCTGGTGACCTGAAAGGACAACTGGAAACCAGTCTTTGAACCAGCACATAACCCATGGATGTGGACCAAAACAAGTATTGCAGTTGTGGTCAAATTTACAGCAAGGCCTAGTGCACTTGCCTGCATTATACTCCCATCAGATACACTTAGTACTGTCCCTCTGCCCCCATTCTGTTGATTTGATCCCGTTGCCCTTGTGTTTTACATGTGGTCTTACCTCTATGAACCACAATGTTTTGGGGATGAGGTCTCACCTCACGGTAGCACTCTGGGACACAAATGCCTCATCATAGTCAATAGCTTCCCCATCACCTGGAGGACATAATGTAAATGATTATTTAATTGCCAGCCCCTCATCTGGTCCAGATCACCCCCAGCACTAGACACCCCTTGTTCCTCTGCAGCCTCATCCTGCTAGCTAGATTATTCTGGTTCCACCATCTCTGCTTTTCCTGCTTCGGCTTGTGTGATGGTCTCTTGCTGCTAAGTTATTTGGGCCAGAGCATGTGTGGTGTTGCACAAAACTCTCTGCTGGCCCTCCAGCTGCTGGTTAATCTGCTGCTGTGCTCTACCCCTGGGGGCTGTTGCTCAAGAACAGTGCACATGCCTTGACCATGCCCCCGTATTGTAGGGGCCAGCATCAGCAGGGTGGCCAGGCTGTGTCCTCTTTTTTGGTGGCATGGTGGAGTGCTCAAGGAGATTGCAGCATGCTAGCAGAACACTTGCGCATGGCTCCTTCATGTCCCCAAACCCTGCTCCTAGGCAAAGGATATACATTGAGGGGGCCCTATGGGCTGCTGAGAAGCCCTTAAAACCTCTTCCTGGAAGGAGAGGCTGGGGTGGCTAAGAGCCCTCTCAGCCAGCTTATCAAGGTGCCTGCCTATATACCTGTAGCTCTTTTTGTTTACTTTTTTTCTGCAGGGGCCCAGAGTAGGCAACCCTGCCCTCTGATGATGGCAGCTGATTTTCTACCTGTCTGGCAGCTTCAACGGCTGCCAGACCCCAGGTGCCACTTTTCTGCCTCACCATAGTGCTTCAAGCACTCTCTGGGTGGTTTACAAGTTAATTATGTAGGCCACACATTGCCTCCCCAGCAAGCTGGATACTCATTTTACCGACCTTGGAAGGACAGAAGGCTGAGTTAACCTTGAGCCGGCTACCTGGGATTGAACCCCGGGTCATGAGCACAGTTTTGGCTTCAGTACAGTCCTGTCTTTGCTTTTTGTGAAGCCACACTGGACTTTTTTTTATTTTTTGCTGTCTCTCACCTTTTTTTCTTGTTGGAATTCTTTGCAGTTGTGCCTTTAGAATTTCCTTTTTTAGAAGCTCCCACCCTTCTTGAAGTGCTTTGCTTCCTCCATTTGCTGTCAGCTCTGCAAAAATAGTTCATTCATCTTCAAACAAGCTAGATGTCTCTCAGTTGCAACATTTACTCAAAAAGTGGGAGAGGATGATCACTTGGAAAACATACAGACATGATAGTTTGGTAGAGAGCAGTTGGGCAAAACATTAACTGTATTCGCGAAGGCTTTCATGGCCGGGATCTAATGATTGTTGTCGGTTTTTCAGGCTCTTTGGCTGTGTTCTGAAGGTTGTCCTTCCTAACGTTTCGCCAGTCTCTGTGGCCCGCATCTTCAGAGGACAGCACTCTTGCGCTCTGGTGCAGTTTGCTTGGAAGTTGAGTATTTATGGCTGTGAGATCAGCTTTTGTCCTTTTCAGGAAAAACCCACAACAACCAAAACATTAACTCTCTGGTTTTTCTTCTATTTCTGGTTCATCAAGGACTACAAGTTTACTTTTTAAAAAGTAATGAAAGCTGGGAGGCCAGACCAGAGGGTGGTTCAAGCAAGTACTGTAGGTAGCATAGGTAGAATATGGACAAAACCTGGAAAAGCAGTAATATGGGAACTCTGTCTTTGTACATTAAGGAATCTGTATTTATTGCTTTCTGCTAGTCATTATATAGGAAGCCAGAAGACCAATGAAAGGGTGTAGAAGGAGAACAAAAGCATATTTATGTTTTTGCAGTGATCATGAAGACTGCCACCAGAGCCAATGGGAAACATGAAAGGAATCCGTCTCAGAGACAGACCTGTTTTAAATATAAGTTCACTGCTCATTTATGCTTTACGAATGTCACCATAGGATTTTCAGGTGTCAGTGGCAGTCAACTGTGTTCTTTTCACTTGCTGTCCTGTAAAGAGGATAAAGCTTTCAAATCGTGTGAATAAACTGTGATTACATCTTCATTTGCCAGTAATGGGATTACCATGCAAGTGAAAGAGGTTTCAAATAAACATACGTGTTTAAGATTGGTGTAAATTTCCCAAGACGGCTAAGAAAAATTCTTGGGGCACTCAGCGCAGCCCCCAATTTCCTTGGTCTTTAGAAAGCTGGCCTGCAAGCAAAAAGGCCTGAATAGCCTGGGATCAACTGACAGTTCCCCACTGTGGGTTGTTGCTGTTTTCCTGTGCCCATGCCCAGTGAACTGGAAAATACAATTATACATCCAGAAGAACAGTTTGACTCCAGCTAACAAGCTAAGGATTTTTCAACTAATTGATTTTTATCTGTGTGTGAAGATTTCATAAATCTTCATCAGTAAGTCACGATTAGCTGCTTTTAAGAGAGATCAGCAGAGTTGCTGCACTCTGAGCAACTCTATTAATAAAGAAATGTTTTCAGCATGGCAACGTACTTGGGCATAGCAAAGTCTACCACCTGAAAAGGACCTTATTGGTGAAACATAGAGTAGAGGAACCTGAACACAAATCAGTAGGATTATAATACAATGGATTTGCCCTCTGTAAAGCCTAAAGCACGAGTGTGAGGAGCTATTATTTTAGGTTAAAGGCTAAAGCCTTGGATATGTTTCTAATTCACAGAGAAGAGGGAAATCTAAGGTTCCAGTGGAAATTAGCGCTGAAGGTCATACTGCTGGCTTAGCAATCCTTCACATGAAAATGTATTCTTTTGATGCTGCTCTCATGTTGGATGAATGGGGGACTTTCTCTCTCTCTCTCATTTATTTATTTATTTATTTATTTATTTATTTATTTATTTATTTATTTATTTATTTATTTATTTATTTATTTATTTATTTATTTATTTGAATTGTATACCACCACATGAGTTTGAAGCACTATTTTGGTTGATTTACAGCAAAATAATACAACAGTACAAACGGTATGATTAAAAATAAAACTAATGAACAAATAAAACTGGATGCAACAAGAGGCAAACATTTCAAATAAAAGACAGTAGAAGTGGCATAAAAATTAGGCCGGGATTGTAGAGCGAAATCTTCAGAAGGTATCTAAACAGGGAGCCAGATGAAGAACCACTGGGAGCTGGTTCCTAAGTGTTGGTAACACTGTGAAGAAGGCCCATCTTCTCATGGCCTGTAAGTAAATAGCTTGGGCTGTAAGTAACCAATAAAAGGAACCAAAGAAAGAAGGAAATTCTGGTTCATTTCAGCAGTAAAGTGTGATAAGAAACTTCTACAAATAAATGGAGAGAGGGTGGTGTAATGGACAGGGTGGTGAATTAGGAGTCAGGAATCTTGACTCTGAATCACCACTTAGGCATAGACATCTCCCATAGTTACACTCCCTCTGAAAACAGGCATGAAGCTTGGGTGTGGCCCTGGATTCATCTCTGAGCGTAGATGCTCAGGTTTCAGCAGTGGCCAGGAGTACCTTTGCACAGTTAAAACTAGCGCGCAAGCTGTGCCCATTTCTTCAGAATTCTGATTTGGCCACAGTGGCACATGCCTTAATTACATCTTGGTTGGATTACTGTAATGCACTCTGTGTGGAGCTGCCTTTGAAAGTGGAACACATTACTCTGCTGTTACAGCAGCTCCAATGGCTGCTGATCCATTTCTGGGCACAATTCAATGGGCTGGTTTTAACCTATAAAGCCTTCAGTGGTTTGGTTCCAAGTTATCGAAAAGACTGCATCTCCCTCTATGAGCCCACCTGGGCATTAAGATAATAAGCTGGGGAGGCTGCTTCACTCCCATTAGCCTCACAAGTGCACTTGGTGTGGGCATTTGAGAGAGCCTTCTCTGTCTTTGCTCACAGACTCTGGAACTCTCTCCCACAGGAAGCTAGGCTGACTGCATCAGAAGGACCGCTGTCCTTCTGCAAGCAAAGACGTTTCTCTTTAGGATGGCTTTTCCTTAATGACTGGTGGTCTGAAAAGGTTTTTAAATGGATTATTTATTTATTTATTTGATTTTTACCCCGCCCCTCTAGACCATGTCTACTCGGGGCGGCTTACAAAATAAAACAAATTACTGTATGTTGTTGTTTTAAATGTGTTTTAATATTGATTTTACTACAATTGTTAATGTAATACATTTTTAATTCTTTTTAAATATTTGCATACCTACTGTTTTTAGTTTTTAAATATTGTCTTTTCAATTATGTAACTCACCTTGTGTTCTTTCTAAGGAGAAAGGCGAGAGAGAAATATTTTAAATAAATAAGTATTCACTGAAAACTCTTTTAGGATTGCTGTAAGCAGCAACGGCACATTACAACAAATTAATACTATTATAGACTATGAACCATACTTTTGTTAGGTATTATAATGATTTGCTTATGGAAGTTCATTTCTGGAAACAGTTTGCTGTCTATCTGTGTGGATTTCAGTGAGGCAGTCGTTACAGCCTGGAGAATGAGAATTCCACTCAGGAAAGATATGGGGACCTATAAAATATGCATATGTGATAAAACAATATTTTTGCAGCTTGTTGTACAGGGAGAATGACAGAACTTTGAGAGTTTGGGTAAAAAGTTTTCATGATCCTGCAGAATGCATAAAGGTTTGGATTTGTGGCTTAGATAATACCTAGGTCAAATGTTCTATACGGCAAACTTTTCGCTTGAAGTTTGGGGTCAGGAAAAAACATGCTATCATGTCAGAAGTGAAGCACTTTATAGGATCAGGAGCAATTTTTCCCACTTACATGATTTTCTGGGTGCCCCCCCCCATGGATAAATTGAAAAAAATATATAAAAAGTACAGACCTAAATTGGATGAATGTTTACTTCAATTTTGGCCATTGTTCATTTGTTTGTGGGATGAAGGTTGTGACTAGAGATGGATAAGAACTGGGAAAATGGTGGTTCATGATGGCTATTCACGAACCACGAATCATGAACTTTCACAAAATTTCCCAACAAAATGAACCATTTTGTGGTTTGTGTGATTTGGGAATTCTGGAAGCAGTAAAATGCCCCCATTTACAGATGTCAAATGGACAACAGTTATTCACCTGGGTCTCCTCCCCACCCTGTCCAATTTTGGTGAAGATTGGATTTGGGACATCCAAGTTATAGCCCCCAAAGCAGATCTCCCCAGGAAAGTGCTTCTTAACAGCTGGCTTGGGAAAAATAAAATGAATGGTTCATGTAAGGGAGCTTGAGGGAGGGTGTTGTTCATCATGAAATGGACTGAGGAGGGAACAGAAAGGGGGGCACACTTGGGAAGAGGATGGCCAAGCATCTTCTTCTCATGCCAGCTGCTGTAAAAGTGAGCTGCTCCTATAGCCAGCTGCTCCCAGAGACCAGACTTGGAGCTCTGCAGTTATCTGTCTGACCTGACAATCCTTTCTGTCAATCCTACACAAAGTTTTGTCTAAGTCCACCCTAGCATTGCCAAGGGAACTAATTGAGTGGCACCGGGCTGACTGGCCAGGCACAACAAGCCCAGAAATGAAGTGAACGACTAGGCTGCACTGATCAAATTTCTGTGTTTCATTTCATTCTAGACAAGCATTTTCCCCAAACAAACTATGAAATACAGTGGGGTCTTGACTTACGAACGGCTCGACATACGAACGTTTCGACTTACGAACCACTCTCATAGGAATATATGGACTCTACTTACGAACTTAGATTCGAGTTACGAACTCTTTTTTTCCCTTTTTTTTAAAGCTAAGTCATCTTAGGTTAAAAGGAAAAAAGAAAAAATATCCCCCTCTGGTGGCAGAAGGCGGAATAGCAGCTTCCCATTAGTTTCTATGGACGAAAAGAGCAGATACGGATTAAATGGTTTTCAATGCATTCCTATGGGAAATGCAGATTCGACTTAAGAACTTTTCGACCTGAGAACTGCCTTCCAATACGGATTAAGTTCGTAAGTCGAGACCCCACTGTAGCCCAATTTGTAGGTTTGTTTGCTTTGTGATTTGTTTCATACCCATTTTATTCCATAGTTGCAGCTCCCGGAGGCTTCTGGGTGCAGATCATGATGTACACAAAACCCAGCATCTCCAAGTGGTGCATGATAGAGAAGATGTGGGCCTCCCACTATTGCAGGAATAAAACTCTCCATTGCAAAACTAGCAACGTGCACAGGGCCAGGTACAGTAGTGCCTCGCAAGATGACATTAATCCATTCCATGGTTAATGCCATCCAGTGAAAATGTCGTCTTGCGAGGCATGGTTTTCCGTAGGAATGCCCTGAAATTTAATTAATGTGTTCCTATGGGGAAAAAAGTCCAAAACAAAACAAAAAAAATCACTTACCTCAGAAAAACAGGAAAAAGAGCACCAAACAGCTCAGAGCCGGCACCCGGTAGAGAGCCGGCAGCCATTTTCTGCTCTTCTCTGCTCCAGACCGTCCCCCTCCCCGCCTCACAGCTGATCAGCGCTGGGTCTTAGAAGCTTCCCCAGGCTTGCCCAGCAGGTAAACAGGCAGTGGAAATGCACCGGGGAAGCCTCTTAAAGCTGCACTTTGCTGGGGTGGAGATGGGTGGGGGTGAGTGGGTGGGTGGCAGGGACAGTCAACCGTTGAAGCTTTGTGTGTTCATCTCTCTTTCTATGAACAATATTGAAATGAAGGATTTTAGAATGGTTGTGATATAATTCTACAAACAAAATAACAAAGCTAGAATAGAGCAAATGGTTTTTTGAACTCAGGATTTATTTTAAATGAAAAATGTAGGTTAGCTATTTGTTAGTTAAAACTTTACAAATAGTCTAATATTGTCAGTTACCCCCAACACTACCAGTTGAAGGAAATGGAGATAAAGGACAGTGTGTGGTTTATAAAAACTATGTAGCTCTCAAAATACAAATTAGATAAGGAATTGAGGCTCATTTGAATTAGCAGCCCAGGTTCTCATATACAAAGTACACCTCAAAGTGAAGCCTTAATTTGCAACAAAAGGCAATTACTTGATCCCTCTAACCCCTCCCATACCATATCTAGCTGACATGGAATGAAGACGCTTCATAATGAAATGCAAGCAAACATACCCTATTTAAGCATTATACGGTAGCCAGAATGGGTGGGTGGGGGCTCTAATTGTGGTGGAGATGTACAAAAGCACCTCCCCTCCAAATCAATTAGATCACAGAATCATAGATTCATAGAAGGTGCATATAAAGCCACTGAGTCCAGTCCTGATCAGTGCAGGAATCCAAGTTAAAGTATATCAGAGAGATGGCTGTCTAACTTTCTCTTGAATGCCTCCAGTGTTGGAGCAATCACCATCTCTGAGGCAATTGGATCTATTGTCATCCTGCTGTAACAGTTAGAAAGATTTTCCTGATATTCAACCAAAATCTTGCTTCCTGTTACTTGTGTTCATTGTTACATCTTAGAAGTGCAGAGCTGGAAGGGACCCCATATGGATAATCAAGTTTAGTCCCTGTCAAGGAGGCAGAGTGGGAATCAAACCCCCAAACTTGAGCTCAAAGCAGATGCCTAAATCACTGAGCTATCAATCAGTTCTAATCTATAAATACTTTGAAATATTGGAGTATAAACCAAATCAGATAGATAACAAATCATCTTGAAGTTAATCTGTTGTCATTTGTATGACAAAACATTTGGAACAAACTGCAGTGGATTATATTTACAGATCTATCTTACTCTTAGCTGGCTTGATGGCTGAATGAACTAGAACATGGGGCTGCAAATCCTCCATTGTATCTTCTAGGACAGTGGTTCCCAACCTTGGGTATCCCAGGTGTTCTTGGATGACAACTCCCAGAAACCTCAGCCAGCACAGCTGGTGGTGAATTTCTGGGAATTGCAGCTAATTCACTCTGGAATAACTGAGGACAGATTCTGCCCTTGTAACCTTTCAATTATTTGAAGAGTGCTGTCTAGACATGGAATATTCATATTTGCATTCCTGCAAATATTGGGACCACAAGTGCCTGTGAAAACTGGATCCCTGAACTGGCAGGTCCACTTACCTTTCACTTACCCACCAATCTGGGGAAGCAAGTTTCCCTGCCTCCCTGCACAGTCAACCACTCTGGCAAGGAGGCAGGATGACAAATCTGTTGAATCCCCCTGCTCAGCTGTTGAGTTATCAGCTGTGCAAGAAGGCAGGGAAGCACCAGCTGAGCTGCTTCTCAGATTGGTATGAAGAGCATTAGGCCATGCACTCTGCATGGTGAGCAGCAAGTGGACCTGCCAGTTCAAGGGGGGAGGGTCCAGTTTTTCCAGGCACCCGTGGTGCCAGTTTTCATGTTTGTATCCCCAGGGATATGAATACCGCATGCGTAGTGCTGTCACATCTTCATTCAGTTTTCTTTTCTTAGAATCTTAATTCCCAAGGCTAAACATCCCAGAGTTTTGTTTGCAACTTTTTGTCTTGTCTGTGGATCTCTGTACTTCTACTGTGTAGCAAAAAGAAACTTGAAACTTTACAACAGGTACAGTATTTTAGTCAAAAATTGAATTTGTTTATAGTTTTGCCTTTAGAATTTCCTTTTTAAGAAACTCCTACACATCGTGGAGTCCTTTTGCTGTTAGAATCTCCTGCCATGGGAAGTTATATATTGTTCTGAGTTTTTTAAAATTGGCTTTCCTGATATTCAGTGCACACATGTGGCTACACTCTGCTTTGGTTTTCTTTGAAATCAAGAACTCAAGGAGAACATTGTCACTCCCCCCCCCCAGTTTCTATTACTGTCACTTCATCCACTAGGTAAAGGTAAAGGTTCCCCTTGACAATTTTTGTCCAGTCGTGTTCGACTCTAGGGGGCAGTGCTCATCCCCGTTTCCAAGCCATAGAGCCAGCGTTTTGTCCGAAGACAATCTTCCGTGGTCACATGGCCAGTGCGACTTAGATATGGAACGCTGTTACCTTCCCACCGAAGTGGTCCCTATTTATCTACTCGCATTTGCATGCTTTCGAACCGCTAGGAGCTAAGGACAGTTAATCTTCTGGTTTCTTCTACTTTTTGTAGGAGAAAATTGTCGGCAACACAAGCCAGAAATTTCTTGTAAAGGCCATGTTTGACAGAATGTACCTCCCATCAAATATCAGACTACAGTGGGGTCTCTACTTAAGAACTTAATCCGTATTGGAAGGTGGTTCTCAAGTTGAAAAGTTCTTATGTTGAATCTGCATTTCCCATAGGAACGCATTGAAAACCATTTAATCCATATCTGCTCTTTTCCGTCCATAGAAACTACAGTGGAACCTCTACTTAAGAACTTAATCCGTTTTGGAATGGTGTTCTTAAGTTGAAACATTCTTAAGTTGAAGCAAAATTTCCCATAGGAATGGATTGAAAACCAATTAATCCGTTCTGGCTGTTTTTTTGTTATGTAGAGGTGCGTTCGTACATTGAAGCATTAGTTCCCATAGGAACTAATGCAAAGCTGGTTAATACGTACTCTACCACTAGGGGGAGAATTTTTTTTTAACCTAAGATGACCTAAGGTTAAAAAAAGAGCAGGAAAGGTTTTTTTCCTGTTCTTATCTTGGATTTCTGTTTTCAAGTAGAAGCAAAATTTAGCAAATGGAGCTGTTCTTAAGTTGGATTGTTCTTAAGTAGAGACGTTCTTAAGTAGAGACCCCACTGTATTACTGGCCAAATCTGGGTTCTAAGGTTCTCTGCAAAGGAATCAGGCATAGATACAACAGCCGTACCAAAGACCTAATTTTATTTGAATAGCAGCAAATAAAAGGTCAGCTGGGACTTCTCTGAAAAGCAGAGAAGACTCCAAAAATACAGTGTACATATGTTTTATAATGATACAAACAAATAAAAAGCTACAATTCTATTGGTCATTTGTAACCCAAGTTTGGATCTAGTCCCTCATTGGGTAGTGATGCCAACTATGCTGATCTATTGGTTCCCTATAGATATGCAGATTGTGTGCTCATGTGGGGAAAAGAATCTGGGGAAAGAATTTTATCTTTTTGTATGCTTATGTGTAGGCTTCCTGATATATGACCTTCACTCTCCAGCTCCCTGGTGTGAATGTTTTGGCTTGTCATTGCTGGTTTCCTCCTGCTTGCATTACAGGACCAGGCCATCTGCCAGATCAAAAGGAGGATGGGCCAAGTGAAAGTGTTACAATGACATTCTATACGATGTGTGAATGTTCCTCTATTTGCCTGAGCTATGTCTGAATGTTCCTGGGCTTAGTTTCTCTGAGGCCTGTGTTTTCTCTGCTAAGGGTTATACTAAAATCTAGTTGTTTATTATTATTATTATTATTATTATTATTATTATTATTATTATTATTATTATTATTATTATTATTATTATTATTATTATTATTATTATTATTATTATTATTATTATTATTATTATTATTAATTGTATTTATACCCCGCCTATCTATTCATTTCGACCACTCTAGGCGGCTTACAACATAACAAATTCAAGAAAAATTTATAACAATTAATTAATTAAATGATTTTGCAATGGGAAAAATACAAAGTAAATCAAATTAAGAGGAAAAAAAGGAAAGAGGACAGGAATTAACTGTTTTTAGTTGGTTCTTAAAAGTACCCAGTGAGGGTGCAGCGCGAATCTCCAGAGGTAGGTTATTCCAGAGGCGAGGAGCCACCACCGAGAAGGCCCGGTTTCTAGTTCTTTCCTTCTGGGCCTCCCTCGGCGTCAGGCTCCTCAGCCTCACCTCCTGGCTCGCACAGGTGACACGGGTAGAGCTAGTTGAGAGTAAGCGTTACACCAAGTATCGAGGTCCTAAACCATTTAGGGCTTTATATGTAAGCATTAACACTTTGAAGTCAATGCGGAAACGGATGGGCAGCCAGTGCAGCATGGCCAGAGTAGGAGAGATATGTTAATATTTTCTCATTCCAGTAAGGAGTCTGGCCGCCGCATTCTGCACCACTTGAAGTTTCTGCATCAGCTTCAAAGGAAGCCCCACGTAGAGCGCATTACAGTAGTCTAATCTAGAAATTACGAGTGCATGTACTAAGGTAGTGAGCGCCCCCGTGTCTAGGTAAGGTCGCAGCCGGGCAATCCGCCAAAGGTGGAAAAAGGCGGTGCGGACTACCGACGCCACTTGCATTTCCATGATGAGCATCGAGTCCAAGTGTACCCCCAGGCTGTGGATCCCACTCTTCGTGGCCAGGGCCACCACCACCCCAAACATGAGGGAGTTTCCCAAGCCACCATCCACAGGGTGACCCACCCTTAGAACTTAGAACTGAGTTTGATTCTGCTCTGGTATCAAGAACATCTGAAATCTCTCAGGACTACTATATGGTGTCTCTTTGAAATTCTTGTAATTTACTTTTCAAAGGTTTCATTCACAGAGGTTATTTGGAATTCTGGTGTTTGGTGTCACCAGCATGCAGATGACATCCAACTCTACTTCTGTTTTTCATCCAAATCCAAGGAAGCTATTTCAGTTCAAGATCCATGTCTGATGTTGGTAATGGACTGGATGAAGAAGAATAAACTGAAAATTAATCCAGACAAAAAGAGGTGCATCTGGTCAGTTGATGGGCAGATCAAGGAACAGGGATGCAACCTGTACTAGATAAGGTTCCCCTCCCTTTAAAACATAGGTCAGGGAACAGGGGTAAATTACCCCAAATTGGGTAAAAGTGAAAATCCTGGGGTTAATGAGCAGAGTGCTAAACCCCCACCCTCTGCAGGCAAACTTAAAATTGTAAGCCACCTCTCCCTGTTACTTCCTGGTTGCAGCAGGCACTTGTAAATCCTCCGTTCATGGGAGATAAGCCTGCTTAATTGGCTACAGCTGTGGAATAGCCCCAAGCAATCAATCAATCCGGGGCTTTGAATGACTGCTTCCTCCGGAAATGAATGCAAGCAAGCAGAAGGCGGGGAAAGGATCAAGGAACAAACAATGGAGGGAAGAAAGGTGCGAGAGACCAAGGACTTCATCAAGCTTATTTAAATTTAAAATGGAGGGAGGAAATGGAGGGAGGGTGGGTGGGTGGATGTGTGTGTGTGTGTATGTGAGAGAGAGAAAGAGAGAGAGAGAGAGAGAGACTGACTCAAAACTGTGAAAATGAACAGGCAAGCAAAAGAAACTTTGAATTAAGGCGGCCGGGGGGAAGGGTGACTTTTTAAGGTGCTGTCTAGGTTTATCATTGCTTTCCTTCCAAGAAGCAGGCATCTTTGAATCTCATGGCTGCTGCCACCCTCTGCAGTGATCATGGAGCCCAAGAAAGTAAAATCTGTCACTGCCTCCATATCTTCCCCTTCTATTTGCCAGGAGGTAATGGGACCAGTAGCCATGATCTTAGTTTTTATGATCTTGAGCTTCAGACCATTTTTTGCACTCTCCTCTTTCACCCTCATTAAGAGGTTCTTTAAGTCCTCTTCACTTTCTGCCATGCTTTTGCGCAGTCAATGAAGCAGAAGTGGATGTTTTTCTGGAACTCTCTGGCTTTCTCCATAATCCAGCACATGTTAGCAATTTGGTCTCTAGTTCCTCTGCTCCTTTGAAATGCAGCTTATACTTGTGGGAGTTCTTGGTCTACATACTGCTGAAGCCTGCCTTGTAGGATTTTGAGCATAACCTTGCTAGCATGTGAAATGAGTGCAATTGTATGGTAGTTGGAGCATTCTTTGGCAATTCCCTTCTTTGGGATTGGGATGTAGACTGATCTTTTCCAGTCCTCTGGCCACTGCTGAGTTTTCCATTGATGATGATAAAAAAAGCACACTGGTCCTTTGATATTGGGCTGTGGCACCAGGGTGTGTGACTTGGCCTTTAGCCTTGTTTGTTCCTTTTTGCACACCACACAAAGAATGATTCAAGTGGTAGGGAAAGCCCCCCCCAACTCTGTGTTGGCTGTCTCTAGCAAGTATGTCATTGCTAGCACCACTCTGGCAGCCACTGATGATGATTAAATCCTCTGCGAGCTAGCAAAAATTTAATGCAACTTGCTAGGCACGTTGGACACCTTACTACTCCCTATACCACCCCATGGCTGGAGTAAAATGTGTTCCAGCCAAAATAGTGCACATCTTTATGAAATTTGGTGCATCCTGCTAGTTCGGTACACAGCCTGTGTAGATTCAATAATATTTTTATTTCAAATAATGTATGATTTCCTTCCTTTCGAATCAAGGGGGTAATGTCCGTGTATATAAATTTTTTGGGGGGGATAAAAGGTTAAAAAGTTCCCTGACCTCTGCTCTAAAAGCATGTGTGCATGCCTTGCGTGTATTCTTGGATTCCTCTCTGAGCCTGAATGCCCGGGTTTCAGCAGTGTCCAGAAGTGTCCTCACACAGTTAAAACTAGTGTGCCAACTGTGCCAGTTCCTGGAGAAGTCTAACCTAGCCACAGTTACACTTGCCTTTGTTACATCCTGGCTGGATTACTGTAATGCATTCTATGTGGACTGCCTTTGGAAGGTGCTCAGAAACTTCAGCAGGCCTAAACTGCTGCAGTGAGATTATTCCCTGGAGTTGGTTACATAGATCACAGAACCCCACCTGTTAAAGCAGTGACACTGGCTGCTGATCCCTTTCCAGACCCAGTTCAAAGTGGTTTAGCATCCCTTTGTGGTCCTGTTCCCTTAGAGTAGCTATAACTAAGTCAGTTACATACGAAAGGATACAGATTAGATTTTTCATTTCTGCTTCTGGCAAACAAGCACTGATTTGCATCACCTTGCTTGATGCCTTGTTGCAGTAACATTTTCTTCAGCTTCCTGTTACAGACATGAGCCTCTTGCTCATGCCTTATAGGCCCCTTCCAATGGAATCATACTATGATTCCTCCTTAGTGTAGCAGGCAGCCTGGCCCACTTCTCATTTCCCAGCATTGCCAGCTCTACTCAGAACGCCTGGTGATGAACTCATTCTTTGCTCTGCCACTGTTGGAAAAAAGATATCACAGTGCCCTCTGCTCCCACCACCACTGCATACTGACTTAACCTTGTTTTAGTTGTCTGATTAAAATAGGATATAAGCTACCTGATTTTTTTTTTACAAAGTTCTATCTTACAGAAATTTCCATATATACAGAATCCTTGGTGGTAGTCCAAATACAGTGTTGCTAACTGCAGGTTCTTCACAAAAATTCTATCCTTTGTCCCCCATTTTCATTTTATTTTTCTAGTTCCTAATGTTCTTATGTTCCTTATTTTCCAACAAAATCTCTGCATGGTCCCCATCTTACCATTAAAACCACCCATTATGAAATGTAGGTGATGCTTTTTCATATGTTTTTGTAACAGCTTTAAGGAATTTTTGTAGAATTTGTCAGTGCTTTCTTCATCTTTCTCAGCAGCTGGGAAATACATTTGTAGAATATTGATGTCTGTGGAATTTGAATTAAGATGGATAAGCATAACCATTTCTTACCCAATGCTGATTCTGAATATGAAATGAAGTTGCTAACAAGCACACTTCCACATTTTGTTACTATGATTTTTGATTCCTGACTCCAGGCAAAGCACAGCTGACAAATAAAGCTCAAGGCAGACCCAGGGAGCTCACGACCAGATCTCACAAACAGGGGAGCAAACAGAGTTTGCCGCGGGAGAGGTAGGAAGGAGACCAAGGAGAGAAAGACAGACAAGTAAATGGATTTTCTCTAGGTAAAACATGAGGAAAGGGCCTGAAGTGCATCCTCAACAGGAAGAGCTGTGTGTTCAGCTGTATCCTCAGCAGAACAGGGAGGCGTGTATCCTTAACAGGAAGAGCCATGTGAATGGCCTAACAGAAAGGGGAGTGTCCTGATTACTGCTGAGGGCTATAAGTAGCCTCTGTGAGTTCTGGGAGGGCCTTTTAATTCCTCACTCCAGGCAGAGCACAGCTGACAGATAAAGCTAAAGGTAGACCAAGGGAGTTCACGAACAGAGCCTGTGAACAGGAGAGCAAACAGTGAATTTCCTGCAGGAGTTCTCCAGAGGAGGCCCCTAACAATTTTTAAACAAGAAGGACTGGTATCCCAAACAAACGGTTGAAAGTTTAAAAAAAAACTAGAAGGGATGATGGAGGGTGGAGACAATTCAGTTGTGGTTACCTGCAAAGCTTGTGCTATATTTGTCTTTGCTCCTCAGTGTAAAATGTGTATACATGTAACAAGTGCAAAATTGTGGCACTGTTAGAAGAGGACATTAGAGACCTGGAGCAGCGAGTAGCCACACATAAGGGAAGATGAAGCCTACATTGATAGAGCTCTTAAGCAGTAGCAGCTGTCAGAGGGGGCACTGCTAATGGAAGAAAAGTAAAACATTGCAATGGAGGAAAATGCTCTAGAGGCTACAAACATAATGGAGGAACCACCATGTAAAAGAATCACAGTTAGGAGCAAAAGAGTAGACATGTGTCTAGATGGGCAGGGTATAAATTAAATAAATATATAAATAAATAAAAGAAGGAGAAGACATTTTTCCAAGTGGAACTACGAAACTGCTTTCAGTTACTTGAAGAAGAATCTGTTGGACAGCATGCAGAGGAGACCCCACAGAAGGACATGAGTAAGGCTGAAGCACAGCAGAATACAATCGCTGAATGCACACCCTACAAAAAGAAGAAGAGAGTAGTTGTGGAATTGAGACTGAAATATGCCAGGAAGATCCATGGACTGAGCAGATATGCTGTCTCCCTGGAGGTCAGATAAGGGGTGTGATGAGATGGGTTTTTGAGTTAAAATCTTGTAAGGAATATGGGTTTTGTAATTAAGAAATGGGCAAGAGAGATTCCATCTTGTTTCTCTGTATAAAGGATCTGTATAATACTGACATGCTATGTTTGCTAGTGTGAGCAGGGAGAATATTATTCTGAGAGCCTGAGAAAGGACTCGGTGTGATTAGATAGATGGGAATTGTTGTGACTCTTTGCTAAACCACAGTAACCCAAATAACATCTGTTGTTTATGGGAAAGACGTCATGTGGTGCAACAGGACTGTTTGCCTAGTAACAGACTCTGATTGGATGACATAGTGGGAAGGTACGATAAGCCCTTGCCAGTTACGCTTGAAAAAGGAACTTTTTCCCTATGGACATTGTCTTTCATGACCGACTCTTCAGTCATTCGTGACTCACCCTAACGTCTTTCGAGACTTACTTGTGGCCTACACCCATGGACTATGCATGGACTATTTCCTATGGACTATTTCCTATGGAATACCCTTTACGGACTACTACTTATGGAATACTCCTTATGGACTATAATCTTGAATTTTACACAGGACAATGGGACATATTCTTTTACTGGATTTTTCTTTTGGTACAGGATTTTTATTCTACAGGATCACTGAGGACTATAGCCTTTTGCTGACGTAATTGGACTATTTTGTTTTTCCTGATGAATTACTTTACTGGAACTGTTTTTATTATTTTTAATGGCTTTTTGTATTTTTGTAAGGTTTTTGAACACTTTTCTATTTTTCATGTTTTCTTAACTGCACTGCATCTTTGTAAATAACTAGCACAATGCTTATTTACTTGCTTTGGCTTAGTTTGGTTTTGATTCATAGGAACATGCTTATTCTTTAATAAAATAACGATTATAAAAATCAATTGGTTTCCTGAACAGTAAACTTGTCTTAAGGTCATCTGAGAGTGCTGCCTTGGCCTAGCATACTTAAGGAGTCCTGCCTGTGGTGCCAGGGAAGTCTAAGGACTACAAAGCCCACATGGTTTTCTAACAGTAATATTCATAGGGTATAAGGGGATCTTATGTGGGCAGACTTGTAAGAAGGAGGGTTGTAGCACGGCTAGCTGAGCTCTAGGACTCACTCAGCCCATTATAGCGTGTGCAAACTCCTGATTACTCTCTGTCCAGGCATACACGTGTGCTTTCGAGCGCCGTGGTGCTGACAAGGGGTGTGATGGAAGGACTACAATCACTCGTAAAACCCACAAATACATATTCCTTTTGTCTTGTTCATGTTGGAACAAACGACACAGCCAAGAGCAGCTACTGAGAAATCACATCTAACTTTGAAGCTCTGGGAAGGAAACTCAAGGACTTTGGGGCCCAGATAGTTTTTCATCCATCCTACAGGTGCTTGGAAGAGGAACTGAAAGAGAAAGGAAGATCCTCTGGGTGAATGACTGGCTACGAATCTGGTGTCGACGAGAGGGATTGGGTTTTTGGGAGCACAGGCTAAGCTTCCTGGAAGAAGGACTGCTAGCAAGAGATGCATCTAACAAGGACTGGGAAGAATGTGTTTGGCCACAATGTGACGAATTTTATCAGGAGGGCTTTAAACTGAATTGGAAATGGGAGGGAGAGGAAAAGACAGAGTTAAGCCTTGCACATAATAAGAGGAATGAACCAAACTGATCAAAAGGACAACAATAAAAACATGAACAATAATAATCACAATAATAAACATAACAATAATAATCATAATAATCATCATAATATTCACAAAGATGTAAAAAGACAAAAAGGCTACAAATCACACAACCTCCTGTGTCTGTATACAAATGCCACGAGTATAGGAAACAAACAAGAAGAACTGGAAATGTTAATTCAGGAAGGTACAGTGGGGTCTTGACTTACGAATGGCCCGAGTTATGAACATTTTGACTTACGAACCGCTCTCATAGGAAAATATTGACTTGACTTACGTACTTAGATGTTATGAACTGAAAAAAACTGAAAAAAACCACATGGGAGGCAGGGAAAGTGCAAAATGTGAACTTTCAGTTAACTGTTGGCCAGTGAAAAGGGTGCCTGTCTGCTTCCTCACTTCTCCCAGCATTTAGAGAGTGGATTGGGAGACAGTCTTCAGACTGCCTGGTACTGTACTGCCTGGACTGTATTTTCCCTGCCTTCCCTGAACCTTTCTTGACCTAAGAAAAAAGAAACAAAATATCCCCCTCTAGTGGTCGAAGGCGGAATAGCAGCTTCCCATTAGTTTCTATGGACGGAAAAGAGCAGATACGGATCCAATGGTTTTCAATGCATTCCTATGGGAAATGCAGATTTGACCTGCGAACGTTTTGACTTGAGAACCGCCTTCCAATACAGATTAAGTTCTCAAGTCAAGACCCCACTGTAACTATGACTTGATAGGAATAACTGAAAATTGGTGAGATGACTCTCATGACTGGAATACAGCAATTGAGGGATATAAACTGATCAAAAGGAACAGAGAGAATAAAAAGGGACATGGAGTTGCAATATATGTGAAAAACACACATTCCGGCACAGAAATACAGGAGGAGGAGATAGTCTGTCCCATTCAGAGCATCTGGATCAATCTAGTTGGGGAAAAAACAAATGGAACATGGTAGTTGGAGTCTATTACTGACCGCCCAATCAAAGAGAGGAAACAGATGAAACTTTTGAAAAACAAATAGGAAGGTTTTCAAAGAGACACAACATAGTAGTGATGGGAGATTTAAATTAAACAGATATATGTTGGGAGGCAAATTCTGCCAAGTGTGGCCCTTTCAAGAAATTCCTGGCTTGTGTGGCAGATAATTTTCTCCTACAAAAAGTGGAGAAAGAAACTAGAGAATATGCTATCCTTGACTTGATTCTGACCAACAGAGATGACTTAGAGAAGTGGCAGTAAGGGGAAAACTAGGCGAGAGTGACCATGTCCTTCTAGAATTCTTGATTACAAAGGACACCAAAGCAGAGTGTACACACTTTTATAAATCTAGCACACTTCTGCTAGATTTATAAAAGCCAATTTTAATAATCTCAGAATAAGGATATGTAAGGTCCCATGGCAGGAGATCCTAACAAGAAAAGGAGTCCAAGCAAGGCGAGAGCTTCTAAAAGAAGAAATTCTAAAAGCACAGCTACAAACAATTCCAACAAGAAAAAAAGGTGGGAGGTGGCAAAAAAAGATAGTGTGGCTTCACAAAAAGCTCAAGGAGGACATTAAAAACCATAAAAGACATGTACAGGAAGTGGATAGAAGGCCAGGCCACCAAGGATGAATACTGACAAGTAGCAAGGAAATACAGGGATGGCATTAGGAGGGCAAACCTGAGAATGAGCTGAGGTTAGCTGGAGACACTAAAAGCAATAAAAAGCATTTTTCAGGTACGTAAGTAATAAAAGACAAATGAAAGATATTGTGGCAGAGTGCCACAGATGAAAAAATGACAACAAAGGACAAAGAAAAAGCAGAGCTCCTCAATTCCTATTTTAGATCAGTCTTTCCCCATAAGGCAGACTATGAACTTCCAAAGAAATTGGAAGTACGGATGGGGGGGGGCAGAATTGCAGCTGGAGATTGATAAACAAATAGTCAAGGAATATCTTACATCCTTGAACAAGTTCAAATCTTCAGTGCTGGATGAATTGCATCTGAGAGTACTGAAGGAACTGGCTGAAAAACTCTCAGAACCACTATCTATTATTTTCTTGAAATCATGGGAAACAGGGAAGGTGCCAGAGGATTGGAGGAGAGTCTTACCTTCCAAAAGGGCAAAAAAGAGGAACCTGGGAACTGCAGGCCAATCCCAGGCAAAATTCTGGAACAGGTCGTAAAGCAGTCATTGTGCAAGGACTTAGAAAACAATGTAGTAAAAACTAGAAGCCAACACAGATTTGTTAAGAACAAATCCTGCCAAACTAATTGGATCTCATTTTTTGATCAGGTCACCTTCCAGATAGACAGAGCGAATGCTGTAGATGTAGTATATCTTGACTACAGCAAAGCTTTTGACAAAGTGCCCCATGATCGCCTGATTAGGAAGCTAACTAGGTGTGGGCTAGATAGATCAAGTGTCAGGTAGCTACACAATTGGCTACAGAGTTGTACTCAGAGGGTGATGATTGATGGGTCCTTCTCTAACTGGGAGGAGTAACAAGTGAGGTACCCCAAGACTCAGTCATGGGCTCTGTGCTCTTCAATATTTTCATTAATGACTTGGATGAGGGAATGCAGAGAATGCTTGTCAGATTTGCAGATGATAGAAAGTTGGGCAGAATAGCTAATACCATAGAAGACAGAAACAAAATTCAAAATGACCTTGATAGGATGGAGCACTAGGCTGAAAACAACGGAATGAAATTCAACAGAGAGAAGCAAGAACAACGTGTAATTGTGGGCCCCAGTCCTATCACAGCTCTTCTCTCACATTAATGCTACAGGAATTTTTTCCAAGGGGTGGAGACAGATCATAATTTTCCCAATTTATAAAAAAGGCAATAAATCCATCCCCCAGAACTACCACCCAATCAGCGATATTAGTTCCAAGCTCTATACCCGCCTTCTGTTTCAGAAGCTGGATAAATGGATGGAGGAAAATAATATCCTTCACCAGGAACAAGCAGGTTTTAGGAAGGGCTATAGCACAAATCTACTTGCTACATAATCTTGTATGTAAATATACCACCAAGCAATTCAAATGGTTGTTCACACCTTTATGGACTTCTCCTCTGGAGAAAGAAAAAAAAGCGTCAAAGAGAGCTCCAACTCCGTGGCGCACGGCTAGGGAACCCTCCACAGACTAGCAAGTCATGGTCGGAGAGGCCCCCCTCCCAGTCTGGAATACTGAAATTCCTTTCAACCCCCTCACATCCCTCCCATGTTTTTGCTGTTTGTGGGGAGCGTCAGAGGTCGGCATCCGGAGCAGCAAGTTGTAGTGGATCGCAGCTCTTCGGACCAAGCCCTTCCAAAACAGTCATCTTCGGCCGTTGACTCCAGCTGTGTGCACTAATCTTCTCAATCGGCTCCCCCCCACTACCCTCCTTATGGGAAAGAAAAGAACCTTCTCCCCGGGGCCTGGCGAAACTTCAAACGGCCCGAGATTCAAACAAACAAGACTGCAAAGTTTTCTTTTCCCGTCTCTCCACCTCTCCACTGATGGATCTGCTCCGACGGACGCTCCCCTTCCCCCTCTCTCCTTTCAGACTGTTGCGTCGGAGCCTACTACTATCTCTCTTACCAGTCCCCTTCGGTCCTTCCAGCAGCAGTCTCCTGCTATAAATCCTGCTATAAATCCTGCTTCTCAACAGCCTCCAGATCTGGATAACCAACTGTTCCAGCATTTCCTCAAGGTCACCTCCACGATTAACTCGGCCTTCTCCTACTTGGAAGATGTGGTGAGCCTTTTAAAAGATCTTTTAAAGGAGACGAGAACTGCTTCCTCCTCACTTTCCACAAAGGCTGCACCCCACTCCCGGGACTCTAAGACTCTACCAAAACCACCCTTACCCGTCCATCTTAACCCCCTTTCTCCTACGGGGCATCCCAAGAACCCGGTATCCTTGATTTATGATCCAAACTCTATTGTTATTACTGCAACCAACCGGGCCCAACACCGCCGTGACTGGAACAGACTGACTCTAGCTAAGACCTACCTGGCATCTCTACTAAGAATAAAACCGCTGCAAGTTGACCTTGAAAAGATCGTGAGACTGACTTCGCCCCACCCTACGGACAGATTTTTGTTGTCCTTTCACTCCAGTCGGATCCCAAGGATGTTGTTCCAGCGCTCTTCTATCCTGAGTCGCGACGGGATCCTCACCCAAAGACATTTTAAGAATGCTCAAATTTTGAACCTTCTTAAACCCAGAACCCGAATCCAGGAGTCAAGGGAAGCGACCTACCCATCAGCTACCTTCCCAACCAGGACCCCGAACCCCTGTTCACCCCCGACCCCTCCCCCCGCCCTCTGAAGAGTTCCTCAAACCCTGAGGGAAAAATTGATACCCCCACTCCAGCTGACTCTCCTGAGACCAATTCTGTGAATCCCAACCCCTTCCCACCCCCACCTGCCTCCCACATCCACTCGATATCCCAATCAAACCCCAATACAACCTTCTTTGACACCCCCTCCTCTTTGGTTACTATACCTCCAGGCAATAACGACCATCTCATTCCAACCCCCGTCCAGGCCCCCAGTACTGTTCCCTCACTTTACCCAATCTGCCATATTGTTAAACCAACTAACACAGGCTCTTTCTTGCTTGTGGATGCAACAGCTCCCGTTCCCCCTCCTACCACTTCCCAACTTATTAACCCTAACTCCTTCCCCCCTCCTTTTACAAATCCCTCCCAAATTAATCCATTCTCCCCTCCCCAAACTTCCCTCCCTAATCCTCCCCTTTTTACCTCAACTGTTCCCTCCACCCCCCCCCCCGAACCCTCTAGTAACCACACTCCTTTCAGGACAAATAGTTTACAGACTTCTATCCCTCCCTCCAACCATTCTCCAAATCTTGACTACCCAGACTGACTAATTCTTTCTACCCTGCCAGCCATCCATCAACGAACACACCTTAAGCTAATATCATGGAACATAGCTGGCTGGGCTAACAAGAATATGGACTCAGATTTTTTAAATTACCTCTCTTCATTCGATCTGATTTTTCTTCAAGAAACTTGGCTGTCCAACCCCCCCCTACATACCTGGATTCACCTCTTACCCCCTTCCAGCCTTTAAAATTCATTCTAAAGGTCGCCCCCGTGTAGGACTCTGCTGTTTAATACGGCACTCCCTCAGCCATCTCTTAACTCTTCAACCTACCCAATCATCTTACTTCCAGGCTTTTCTTCTCTCCACCACATCCTCTCAAACCCTAATACTTAACATATACATTCCTCCCCCCCCCCCTTTTACCGCCCTTCCGCTCTGGGATGGAATCCAACATTTTACCTCTGACTTTCTCAAACTCAACCCTTCTGTTTTTCTCCTCCTTCTTGGTGATTTCAACGCCAGACTAGGCCCGGACAATTCTGCCCTAGCCCAATACATGAACTGGGATCCTGAAGACTCAATTCCCCCTATATTACAAAGACCAAGACAATCCCAAGACAGTTCTTTTAACCCACATACCTCCGAGCTGGTAGATCTCCTTATAGAGTTTAATCTAGTAGTTCTAAACGGCTCTTTAGACCAAGACTCACCCGGCAAATTCACTCACTATTCTTATAGAGGTGCCAGTGTACTTGATTACACCTTATCTTCCCCTGAAGCCCTCCCCCAAATCCTCGACTTCCATGTCGATATACGGACAGAAAGTGACCATTTACCTACAATCACCCTTTTATCCCTTACCCTTCCCGCTGAGTCAGGCGACTCCCTCCCTACCCCCTCCCTCCCACCCACCCCAGATTAAGATGGACCCATAACTCTGAAGAGTCCTTCAGAGCCTGGATTCGCAAAAACGATGTGATCGATCTCAAGCAGACCCTATCCAAGACCAACTCTCCTCATCTGGCTGTCCTCGTTTATGAGTCCCTAATTAAATCCCTCACCCAATCCCTTAGCCCTTCCCGACCCCCTCCTACCCATCCCCACTGCCCATCCTGGTTTGACTCAGACTGTTTGTCAGCCAAGAAACTGACCAGGCAAACTTTCCGTGCAGCCCTTGCAGACCCCTCTTCCGACCTTGTCCTAACTTACTCCTATCTTAAAAAATTCTGCCGTACTTTGTTCGAGCAAAAAAAAAACATCTATATGCCCAACAAAACTGGAACCTTCTCCACCATTCAATTCTCTCCGACAACCATAGCCTTTTTTGGTCCCTTGTTTCTAGATCACTATCCCACTCAGACCCAACTCTCCCCACCCCGATCTCTTCCTCCTCTTGGTCAACCTACTACACCCACGTCTTTTCCACCCAGACTCCTTCCATAAAATATCCTTACCCTTCCCCTGAATTACTAGACTGGCCCCCCGTTACACCCGACGAAATCATTGAGCTTATCCACACTCTCAAATCCCGGAAATCCCCCGGTCCGGATGGAATTCCCTCAGCGTTCCTCACCAACAACCACACATGGTGGTCCATCCCTCTTGCTAACCTATTCACCATCGTCAATAAATCAGGTATCATTCCCGAATCTTGGCTTAATTCAATTATTGTCCCAATATATAAAAAAGGCGACCCCTCTCTCCCCAGCAACTATAGACCAATAAGCCTTCTATCCTTTATTGGGAAACTCTACTCAAGATTTCTCCTCAAGAAACTCACTGCCTGGGCGGAAGACATTGGTCTCCCAACTAGGGAACAAATTGCCTTCCGCCCAGGAGCTTCGACCCTGGACCATATTTTCACCCTCTCTTTCCTAGTTAATAAATACTCCCAGTCCCACAAGGCAAAACTTTACTCCGCATTCATCGATCTCAAAGGAGCCTTTAACTCCGTAGACAGTAACACCTTATGGAAGAAACTAATGAACTGGAATATTGACCCCCGTCTTCTCTCGCTCATCCAACAACTACATTCTTCCAACTCATTTCGCGTACGTTTAGACCACACTGGCGCCGTGACTGAAGATATTCCTATCCACAAAGGCATCAGACAGGGATGCATTCTGGCACCCCTCTTATTTAACCTCTATATAGCCGATCTTCCTCCTGTCTTACTCCCTCTTGACCTTCCCATCCCCTCCCTGAACAACTCACCTATTCCTCTACTCCTATATGCCGACGACGCTGTCCTTCTGTCTCTCTCCAAGCACGGTCTCCGTAAGCTGCTTTTAACCTTCCAGGAGGTCTTGCAAATCATCTATCCATTAACTCCGCGAAGACTAAAATTTTAGTCTTCTCCAAATCATGAACTCCATCCCAATGGAAAATACAAAACCTCAGCTTTCAGCAGGTATCATCCTTCAAGTATCTCGGAGTTACATTTCACTACCGCCACTCTTGGTTACTCCACCGTAAATCTGCCATATCCTCAGCTCTTCTATCTCAAAACGCCATAGTCAGATTCTTTTTCAACAAAGGCAACCAATTCATTCCTGCTGCTCTTCAGGCATTCCAACTCAAATCCATCCCTCAATTACTGTACGGAGCACCCGTTTGGATTGAAGTTGCCAACTCCGAACTGGATTGCTCAATCTCTAAATTTCTTCGTAAGATTCTGGGGATCCCCAACTCAATCAGACTGTCCACGATTGCATTAGAACTAGGTATCCACCTTCCCTCCACCTCTGCTTGGATTTCTACCTTCAAATTTTGGCTGAAACTTCATCTCAACTCCCACCCAACCTCCATCTTATATGATCTTATCTGTGATTCTCACATATCCAACTGGTTCAAACTAGTAGATGCTAAGCTCTCCACCCTTGACCTATCCCCTGAAACCTTGGCCGACCTTGACCTTCCTAAAGCCCACCTTATCATTAAGTCTAAACTACTGGAACAAGAAACTCGGACCCTCCTACTTAATCCCACTTGCTCACCATCTTACTTTGGGCTCCCCCCCTTACTGGGCCACCCAGCCAGTTATCTCTTTCACCTGACAGACCCAAGGAAAAGGAGGGCCTTTCTTCTTGCTCGTTTAAACATCTTCCCATCTGCTTATCACTTTGGCAGATACTCCAATACAAACAGATTCTGTCCACTCTGTTTCCGCGAATCAGATACAGTAGCCCATATTTTACTTCGTTGCCCCTCTCACTCTGCCCTTAGATCTTCCTTGCTACACCCTTTTCTCCTAACCCTCCCTCCCTCCCTCTCTGACCCCCTCCCAATTCTCCTAAGTGATTACTTTCCAACCACTACCCATCTTGTGGCGGAATTTCTGTCAACTATTCTTATGAAAAACCGTAATCCCCATCCCTCCCAACTTCAGTTTTAACCTTCCCCCTCTTTACTTCCCTGGTTACACTGTCTATTTTTCTTACTGTAATCAAATGCCAATAAAGGTTTATGTATGTGACTTCTCCTCTGCATTTGACACAATCACCAGAAACCGCCTGTGGGATAAGCTCACAGAGACCAACATTGATAAGAGACTCCTAACCCTAATACAAGAACTATACTCCAACACAATGCTGAGGGTAAGGATTAGCAGAGATGGAAGGCTGACAAAGGAAATTCATACTAACAAAGGGGGAAAACAAGGGTGCTTACTTGCACCCCTACTTTTTAACTTTTATATTAATAATATTATAACAATTTTAAATCATCCAGATCATCCCCCCCCCAATTGGGAATTATAAGATTGCAAGCCTTATATATGCTGATAACATTGTATTATTACTGTATCTATGAAGAAAAATGAACTGAACAGAAGCTTAAATAAGCTCCAAGCTCTAGAGCAACTAAAAATAAATTACACAAAATCTATAGTGATGATTTTTGGAAAGCATCCCCCCAAGTTTAGCTGGACTATAGGTGAAAATAAAATAAAATAGAACAAGTCCAGACCTTGAAGTACCTAGGAGTGCATTCTGATGAGAAGAACTGCTGGAAATCCCAGATACAGAGCATGGAAATATCGGTTCAAAAATTTAGCCATGGTCTGGTCAAATTTTTCCATTCTAAAGGTGGTAAACTCATAACACCAGCTTTAAAACTCTTTTCAGGGAGAGTCATCTCTCAAATGCTTCATGGAATTGAGATCTGGGGTAGGAATCAGAACAACCGACACCATTTTGAAGGAGGACAGAATAAATTTCTGAGACACATAAATTTCTGAGACACATCCCCAGGGGACCCCAGCAGCTTTTCTTAGAACAGAGACAGGCATGGTGTCCATTATAGCCAAGGCAACTCTAGCTATGTTCTCTTACTACAAAAGGGTGATGGATATGTCTGGCCACCGTCTACCTAAACGTTGCAGCCACGAAATTAAAAGACACCTGCTTATTGGTAGGAAAGCGATGACAAACCTTGAGAGCATCTTAAAAGCAGAGACATCACCTTGCCGACAAAGGTCCGCATAGTCAAAACTAGGATTTTTCCTGCAGTGATGTATAGAAGTGAGAGCTGGACCATAAAGAAGGCTGACCGCCAAAGAATTGATGCTTTTGAATTGTGGTGCTGGAGGAGACTCTTGAGAGTCCCCTGGACTGCAAGGAGAACAAACCTATCCATTCGGAAGGAAATCAACCCTGAGTGCTCACTGGAAGGACAGATCCTGAAGCTGAGGATCCAATATTTTGGCCATCTGATGAGAGGAGAAGACTTCCTGGAAAAGACTCTTATGTTGGGAAAGAGCAAAGGCGAGAGGAGAAGGGGACATCAGAGGATGAGATAGTTGGACATTGTCATTGAAACGATCAACATGAATTTGACTAAACTCTGGGAGGCAGTGGAAGACAGGAGAGCCTGGTGTGCTCTAGTCCATGGGGTCACAAAGAGTTGGACATGACTTAACGACTAAATAACAACAATATTTATAAACCTTATTAAGTACACTGAAATCCTGGACTTGTTTCCTCCAAAGTAAACCACTCTCAGAAAAGCAGCTATATATAGGAGTGCAGACCTTTAGTACATATTTTATACACTACATAAAGTATATACACACATTCACTTATTTGAAATGTAGTGTTGGAAAAGAGTTTTACACATAGCATGACTTAGAGAGATAAGTAAAGCAAATTAAGTGTGGACTTTCACTACAAGCTAAAATAACCAAACAGGTTACTGTACTACAGTGGCATCATGAGAAGACAAGCTCACTGGAAAAGGCAGCAATGCAGGAAAAAGTGCAATGCAGTAGGAAAAGAGGAAGAATGCACATGAGATGGATTGACTCAGTGAAGAAAGCCACAGTCTTTGTTTGTAAGACCTTTTGTTTGATGTTGCAGTCAAAGCAGGACCAGGAGCAGAGAGACAGAGATTCAGATTTGGGGAATAAACTATGATACTCTTGCCTGCTTTACAATGAGAAACGCAATTGCTACACACTTCAGACATCTAGTCCCAGGTGTGTCGGTTGTCTTTTACTAGGTGTTTGCTGTTAGTCAGACTCTTCTAAATATTCTGGTTCTGCCCAGTACAAATTCATCATCTAAACAGAATCTTGAAGTACTTGCTCTTCTCAGCAGAAACTGCAGAACTAAATGCAGTGGAGATTAAATTTGGAAGTTTGCTTTTTTCATGGTTTTATGAAAGAGTCAAATCTCTCTTCCCCCCCCCACAGACAGACACACACACACCCTGCCTAAATTTTCAACAATCAGTTGCTTTAGTTCAATATGTCAGTTTCCTCTCATTACATTTAAACAAGCTTGATGAAACCAACCGGTCCCTCTCTCACACCTTCCTTCCTGCCTTAATTGGCACCTTATCTCCTTGCAGTCATGTCCTTTTTTCATGGTTTTACAAAAGTCAGTCTCTCTCTCACATACACCCACCCTCACTCCCTAAATGTTCTACAATCTTACTTTTAAACAAGCTTGATGAATCCACCTGTCCCTCTCTTGCACCTTCCTTCCCACCTTAATTGGAGCTTTCCACCTCCGGTGGAAGTAGTAATTGACAAGCTGGATTGACTGCCCCAGGCAGTTCTACAGCTGTAAACAATAAAGCAGCCTTATATCCGATCTCTAAAAGAACTGATTTACAAGTGCTGCAACCAAGGAAGGTAGCAAGGATAGGTGGTTAACAGTTTGAGGTTCGACTGCAGGGGATGGGGGTGAGGGGTAGCTCTCTGCTCATTACACCCAAGATTTTTATTTTTACCCCATTTGGAGTAACTGACATCTGTTCCCTGACCACTGCATTAGAAAGCATGGATAGAATTAAAAATCATTTAGAAAAAAATGGAAAAATAACTGGATTATGTGTAAATTGGCAAAAATCTGAAATAATGTGGTTTAATCATAATAAATTAGAACAAGAAAAGTTTGCTGATAAATATGATTTTAGGATATGTAAATCTGTTAAATATTTAAGCATAGATTTAGTAAAGGAAACTCAAAATAAAGGAACATAATTACAATAAACTAAAAAGGGAGATCAAAAAAATTACAGGAATATTCTAGTTTGAACTCTCTTGGTTTGGAAGGATTGTGCTGATGAAAACGAATATTTTACCAAAGATTAATTTTTTATTTAGGATCTTACCAGTACAATTAACAGAAGATGATTTTAAATGTTGGCAAGGACTGATTGATAGATACTGTAGTGAAGGGAAGAAAGCCAGAATAAATAAAAGGTATTCGTATAAGACAATTTAAAAAGGAGGTATAGGTATACCAAATATTAAAAATTACTATATGGCTAATCAGCTGAGGTTTCTTGGGGAAATTATATATAAGCCAGAAAGGTTAATTTGGTGGAAAATGAAATCATCAGGTTGATATTAAAAACATCTGTTTGGTATAATTAAAAAACATAAAATAAGCGAAATCAATAACCTCTTTTTAAAAAAGTATGTTAAACGTGTGGTATATGTATAAAAAACCTATGTTCATCTAACTCTCCATTAGGATTAGTGACTGAAATAAAGAATTTCCCTGCCAATTTGAAAGTCTACTTAGAATTATTTAAGGAAAAAAAGTGATTACAGTGGTGCCCCGCATAGCGACGATAATCCATTCCAGATAAATTGTCGCTATCCGGATTCGTCTCTATGTGGGGCAACAAAGCCCATAGCGTTTAATGCGTTCCTATGGGCTTAAAAACTCACCTTATGCGAAAATCCTCCATAGGGGCGGCCATTTTCGGTGCCTCTAAAGCGAGGCAACACAGTGGGTGTCCATTTTGGAACCGCCGATCAGCTGTGTGAAAATGGGGCCTTTGGGAGGACCGCGGGGGAGGCATTTTCACCCAGCTGACTGGCGGGAAAGCCGGCTGCAGGTGCCGAGTGGATTTTGGCTTCCCGAGCTTCACAACCCCCTTTGGTGATCCTGTCTCCCGTCCCTGGTGCCCCCTGCCTTCTCTCCCCACAGGGACAGAAGGCACAGGGCACCAGGGAAAGGAGACAGGGACAGAGAAGGGAGCTGTGAAGTTCGGGAAGCCGAAAGCCAACAGGAGGGAGGAGGAGCTCAGAAAGCCGGCTATGGGCGCCGAGTGGATTTCAGCTTCCTGAGCTTAACAACCACCTTCTCTGTCCCTATTTCTCATCACTGGTGCCCTGTGCCTTCTGTCCCTGTGGGGAGAGAAGGCAGGGGGCACCAGGGACGAGAGACAGGGACGGAGAAAGGAGTTGTTAAGTTTGGAAGCCAAAAGCCACCAAGGGGGAGGGGGGAACAGCTCAGAAAGCCGGCTGCGGGGGCCGAGTGGATTTCGGCTTCCCGAACTTAACAACCCCCTTCTCCATCCCTGTCTCCTTTCCCTGGTGCCCTGTGCCTTCTGTCCCTGTGGGGAGAGAAGGCAGGGGGCACCAGGGATGAGAGACAGGGACGGAGAAGGGGGTTGTGAAGCTCGAGAAGCCAAAATCCACTCGGCACCTGCAGCCAGCTTTCCCGTCGGTCAGCTGTTGGAAAATGGGGCATATGGGGGAAAATTGAAAAATCCCCATAAGGAACATCGCAATGCGATCGCAAAATCTTCATCGCTATGCGGATTCATTGTTAAATGGGGCGCCCGTTAAGCAAGGCACCATTGTACATTAAAAGATTGGTTGGATAAAATGAAATCAAAAGATCAAATGAAACAAATTCTTCTAAATAATATATCATGGTTGAATTATATGCAGTTAGAAAGATGGACTAATGAATGGGTAACAAAGTACAATAAAGATCGAGAATGTACAAAGTATGAACAATGTCTTTTATGATATGAAGATATTCAGATGAATGAGTCAGTAAATGGTGTAGTAAGTAAAATTTATAGACTTCTGCCAGATTTATAAGAAGAAGAGATTGAGAATGAAGGATTGAAGCTAGTGTGGGAACAAGATTTAGGAAAAAGAATAAATGGTGAAGAATGGATGAAATTTTACAATTTATGTCGGTGAGAAAAAAGAAAAAAATTTAAAACTAAGTTTTATCTGGCACTGATAAAATTGAATAAAAGTAATCCTAATCCATTGGAAATGTGAAAAGGAAATTGGTACATACTTTCATATGTGGTAGGAATGTGAAAAAGTACAAAGATTTTGGAAACTAATCTTTAAGGAATGAACTGATATATGTGAAAGAGATATAGAATTTAATCCTGAGATAGCTTTGTTATCAATATTCATAAATGTGGAATATGATATGATGACTAGAGAGTCGATTACTAATTTATTGACAGCCAGATTAATAATAGCCAGGAATTGGAAATCAAAACCTGAATTTCAAATGGAAGAATGGTATAATGAAATATGGGTTGTTGCTATAAATGATAAGTTAACTTGTAACTTAAAGGTTAAGAAAGGAGAGATTAAAAAGAATAATTTCTATAATATATGGGGCAGATTTATTGAATATGTGCTAACAAAGGGAAAAGGGAAAGTTCCAAATCAGGAATCAATGCAGTTCTGGAGAAGAGGACAATAAAGGAAGAAGAAGAATAAAGACAATGGAAGAAGAAGAGTACTGCAAGAGGTCCCTACTAGGGTGGTGGGAAACACAATTGATTTGTATATTTTGGTTTATGTATTTTATGTTGTAGGTTTTTTAAAAGGAAAAACAAACCAGTACATGGACAACACCAGAGAAATAACGATGGAAAGCATGATAATAATTCAACATGTGCATGGCTAAAACTGGGGGCCATTAAGAAAGAGACCGAAGGCTTGATTTTTGTTGCACAAGAGCAAGAACTCAAAAGCAATCTGATTAAAACTTTGTTTATGTCGGAAATCCCCTGGAATTGCAATGTCAGTGATACAGACATTCTCTCATTCTATTACTACTAGAAAAAGGTAAAGGTAAAGGTTCCCCTTGACATTTTTAATCCATTCATGTCCAACTCTAGGGGTGGTGCTCATCCCATTTTCAAGCCGTAGAGCCAGCGCTTGTCCGAAGACAGTTACCGTTGTCACATGGCCAGCGTGACTAGGGAATGCAGTTTTACCTTCCCACCGAGGTAGTAACTATTTATCTACTTGCATTTGCGTGCTTTCGAACTGCGAGGTTGGCAAGGAGCTGGGACAAGTGACGGGAGCTCCCTGTGTCACGTGGATTTGATCTTACGACTGCTGGTCTTCTGACCCTGCAGCACAGAGGCTTCTGTGGAGCAGCATACATGCAGCACCAATATTTAAAAGATACTTAGGTTTTTGGTTAAAACTTGTACAGTCGTGCTTCGCCTTATGATTGCCCCGTATAACGACGAATCTGCTTAAAGATGCTTTTTTGCAATCACAAAAGTGATCGCAAAATGATGCTTCCTATGGGCAAAATCCGCTGTGCGATGATTGGTTCCCTGCTTCGGGACCCGATTTTTCACATTATGGGTTCCAAAATGGCCACCAGCTGAAGAAAATGGCCTCCCACTGTTTTCTAGGACGGATTCCTTGCTAGACAGGCACCGAAAATGGCCACCGTATGGAGGATCTTTGCTGGACGGTGAGTTTTTAGCCCATTGGAATGCATTAACTGGGTTTTAATGCGTTTCAATGGGTTTTTTATTTTCACTTTACGATGTTTTCGCTCTACAGTGATTTTGCTAGAACAAATTAACATCGTTAAGCAAGGCACCACTGTATCTGTTATAAAACACCAGTAAATGATTCTATTATTTTAATTGATTGTGTCTGGTATTTTGGAATAATAATAATAATAATAAATTAATGATAATCATTATAAACAGTGGGCTAACATATTTCTTTATGCTGTTTTATATATATATATATATATATATATATATATATATATATATATATATATATATATATATAATATTATATGCACAGATAATAAACTAAAGAGCGCTTCATTCAAGTTTTTTCTGGATCTATTTGAAGTATGCAATTGATCACTAAAATATAATATATACACTTGTAAGATTTACGAACTGAAGTATTTAGGCAAAATGTTCTGACTTTTGTTGTTCTGGGGAAAGTATGCTTTTAAGGCCTACTTTTAACAGAAGAACTGATGAAGGCAAATGCTGAAACATTTTTCTTAAATACTTGTGTATGTGTGTGTTATATTCATATTAAATTGCTTATTATATTAAACTAAATATTTTAATTTAACTGAATATTCTAATAACATGTTTTACTCTTGTATCATGTTTAAAGTTATTAATTGCTTTTACTCCGTATCTCTGATTTTACTGTTTTCAGACTAACTAGTACGAGTAGCCACCTGGTTAACACAGGGACAGCTTTTCTCAGCTTGGCTGAAAAAAAATCATTATGCCATTTGAGCACAGGTCTTTGTCCCTAATCTATAGGCCTGGTCACACTGATGAAATAAATTGGGAGAGGGGTCCTGCTCTATTGGATTTCTAATTTGAATGTCTGGTGCTGTCCACAGGTACAGTCAGCTGTTCAGTTGCCTGAAGCATGTACAGTGGTGCCTCGCATTACGATTGCCCTGCATTACCATGAAACCGCATTACGATGAACTTTTTGTGATCTCAATTGTAATCGCAAAACGATGGTCTGAATGGGTTTTTTTCCCTTTGCGATGATCGGTTCCCTGCTTCGGGAACCGATTCTTCATAAAACGATGATTTTCCTCCAGCTGATCGGCGGTTTCAAAATGGCCACTGGGTAAATAAAATGCCCCCCCTGCTGTTTTCTGGGACGGATTCCTTGCTGCACAGGCACCGAAAATGGCCGCCCTATGGAGGATCTTCGCTGGACGGTGAGTTTCCAGCCCATTGGAACACATTGAAGGAGTTTCAATGCGTTGCAATGGGCTTTTTATTTTCGCATTACGATGTTTTTGTTGTAAAGCGATTTCGCTGGAACGAATTAATGTCATAATGCAAGACACCACTGTATTTGCAATAGGTTATTGGCTTCACAGAGTCTACCAGTGATTCTCCTGTTTCATTTCTGATTCCAAGGCAAAATCCTCCAAGAGCATTTGGTTCTGCTTTTTTCTTACTACAGGGTTCCAGTCACCTATGCTTATCAGTGCATCCTGTTTTGGTGTTTGATCAATTTTCTCCTGGACAGTTTAATGAAACCTCTTGATTTCTGATCCATTTCTATAATAAAAAAACATAGTAATTCTTTGACTGAACATGTGTTATTCCTGTCAACTTTAGGATTCTGACTCTATTTATGTCACCTTTTAGTTTTGTTTCTCACCTATCATTAACAATTTTTACAGATGTACTGTAATATATAAATGTTCCGAATGTTTGATTCACAGTTTACCTTCATTCATACTTCTTACTTCCCATGTTCCAATTGTCTGTGTCATTCAGTAACAGATTTTCCTTTTGCCTCTGTGCACCTCAGCCAACAGACATCCTTTTGAATTTCATCTAGTTACTTTATTAGCAACATATGCTGTCCATTCTCAAGTTTAATTCCCCTCAGTAGCTTTTCATCCAAAGGAAAGTTAATCAGAGAGGATTAGACAGAAGTTGGATTGAGAATAATTCTGACAACTACTGTACCATGGCAAAAAATGCCAGATTACTGCTGTGTCCCTAAGTACAACAGTAAGAGAAAGACTCAGGCTTAATTTAGTTGTTTGGCTTCTCTGGCCCTGCAGCAGTTTAACAAGTTTCTCATGTATGAATAGGACTCTGTTGAATTTGAAGCCAAGCAAGTTCTTTATCTCTTTTCATTTTAAATAGGCAAGGTTCCGAAAGGCATAGATTTTTATTGTAAAGGGTCCTGAGTTATGCACTAAGGGTTGAGATGCCAGCATAGATCTAAGAGTCTAACTTTCAGGAGGTAGCAAAAAAGACTTTTTGTTGTAAAGTTGCTTTGACTTCTTGACTCCCAGCTGTAAGAAATCTTTGTTTCTTTCTTCTCCTTGGTTGAAAAAGGAGATTATCTACTGCAGAGCACCTATTATTTTACCTTTTCATTCATTTAAACTGTTTTCATGCATGTTGTTTCTTTTTATGCAGTCATACTTGGTGTAAATACTGACCTTTACTTTGTTGCCAGAGTAAACCTAGAGCACTTTACTACTTCAAAGGGGATATCCTGGACCTTGCAACATTTAATAGCCAGTTGGCATGAGCACTTACCTGTCTACAGTAAAATCTAACTACTCGTCAACTGTAGCTTGGCTGGTTTAAAACCAAAATAAAGCTGTTATAAAAGTCCTAGTTGAATGCTCATTCATTTCATTGTGAACATGGCAGGATCCCAGCCAGCTATGAATAAGTTATGGTTGCTGGAAAGCGCCCCCACCCCGCACTTTGCTTCAGACCATGGTTACTGAGGGGATGGAATCTTGCTTTTCATGAAGCATTAATCAACTGTTTTTCTTTTTTGAAGTTCAGTGTAGACTTCACTTTCACCAACAAGAATTGGTTAAGAGAGGGGTTTGCTGTCTTCTAGTAGCAGAAGATAAAGGAATTAAATATTGCATATACTGTTCTTTTGAAACACGTCCAATAGAATGGTAGACATTAGAACCTGATTACACTATAAGTCATAGAATCATAGAATAATGGAAGGGACCTATAAGGCCCTCAAGTCCACCCCCCTTTCTCAGTCCACAAATACAAATCAAAGGATATCTGCCAGGTGGTGGTTTAAATTTCTCTTGAATGCCTTCAGTATTTGGGCACTCCCATTGCCAAACTGCTCTGACAGTTAGAAGGTTTTCCTGATATTCAACCAAAATCTAGCTTCCTGTAACTTGATTCCATTGTTGCATGTCCTGCTCTTAGGGATGATTGAGATCATGGCCCTCCGCTCTATGACAGCCTTTTAAATATTTGAAAATTGCTACAATATCTCCCCCTCAATATTCTTTTCTCAAGGCTAAGCATGCCCAAGTCTTTCCTCATAGGGATTGGTTTCCAGCCCCCTTATTACCCTCATTGCCCTCCTCTGAACTTGTTTCAATTTGTTGACATCCTTCTTAAAGTATAGTGTCCAGAAAATAAGATCATTTTTAGGGTTAGCAAGTTACTATAGAAGATTCATACCTAAGTTAGTGAAGTAGCAGTGCTAATATCAGAAATGACTAAAAAGAAAAACTCAGATAATTATGTAAATACATCATTCTCCTTTGGTCTGGTTACATCATGTCAAAAGTACTAAAAGCAAATTATTGAGGAGGTTGCTATTGTTGCAAGATTTTAATTTTGAGTAAAAGGAAAGGAGAACATTACAGCTGATGAAATGGAAAAACTAAACATAAAGGGGAAATGTAAGTTGTGTAAATGTGATGTTAACATAGTTATGTAATACAAATGTAACTTAATAAAATATAATAAAATACTGTAATGTATTGTAACATAGGTTAATATTATGCAAAGCGATGCTGTCATATGAAACGTATTACTTGATAAATGTTGTTGAAGAATATAGTACTCTATAAGAGTATATAATTGGATTTGTGTATGTAATATGAAAAAAAGAAGTAAAGATATTTCATATCATGATTTTACATGAGATGCATGGTTCTTTGTGTATGTATTGTAGTGAACTGAGATAAGGGTTCATGACCCCCCACAAAGAAATTGAGGGGAAAGGAAATGCGGCAATTCCATAGCAGTGATAAAATATACCCAGTAACACCGGACTGGTTTGCAATTGGTGAATGGATGAGTGAGATGAGAACCAATCAGATGGTGTCAGCGGAAGATATACTGAAAGTAAGAAGACGAGAGAAAATGAGTTATGTTGAGTAGTTGACTGAAGCAGTTTCATGAATAGTTAGATAGTTAGATAGATGGAAAGAAAGCTAGAGAGCTAGAAGATTTAATGACTGTAGAACTAAGGTGTGTTATAACTGAAAAGTGCTATGAAGACATTCAAATTGTAACATATCAATGTATGAACTTCTGCCTAAAATATAAGATCTGAGCTGAAAATAAACTGTAACCACATACTTGAGTACTGATTGTGAGACAAGATTGCTTTTAATAAAATTACAATTTGGTTCATTTGAAAACTGTTTGGTTTTCATTATATTAGGCTGCAGACAAGCCCGGTGTAATGAAAAGACAGGTTAAAGGTGATTAGTCAGGCTGGGCTGGTGACAAGTAGTTCTGAGAGTTCTTCAGCAGTTCCTTCAATACTCTTGGATGCAGTTCAATCAGCCCTGAAATTTGAACTCATTCAAAGTAATAAGGTATTGCTTGACCTTTTTTATTATCAATTTCCAGCTGCAATCTTGTCCCCCCCATTTGCACTTCATATTTGTCTAGAGGGTCATAGTCAGTTCTTTGGTAAAAGACTGTGCTAAAATAGGAATTGAGCACTTTTGCCTTTTCTTTGTCTTGTGTTATCATTTTTCCATCTCCACTAATTGAGTCACTATTTTTTTCTTTATCTTTTGCTATGCACATACCAGTCTCTAGCTAGCTTCAGCTCATTCTCATTTTTTCACCTCCTAATGCCATCCCTGCAATTCCTTGCTACTTGTCTGTACTCTTCCTTTGTGGCCTGGCCTTCCTTCCACTTCTTACATGTGTCCTTTTTTGTCATCTTTGAGCTTTTTGTGAATGCACACTGGCCTCTTTTGCTGCCTCCCACCTTTTTTCTTGTTGGAATAAATTCTATTTGTGCTTTTAGAATTTCTTTTTTAAAGAAGCTCCCACATTTTATTGTTAGGAACTTTTGCCATGGGACCTCACATATCCTTATTCTGACTTCATTATAATTGGCTTTTAAAAATCCAGCATATATGTGTGTCTACACTCTGCTTTAGTTTCCTTTGAAATCAAGAATTCTAGTAGAGCATGGTTACCCTCACACAAATTTGCCTTTACTGCTACTTCCTCCACCATGTTGTCTCTATTGGCAAGAATCAACTCCACCTCCCTTTCTATTCTCTCTGTTCTTTTTGAACAATTTATATCCTTCAATTGCTGTGTTCCATTCATGGGAGTCATCCTACCAAGTTTCAATTATTCCTATCAAGTCATATTTGCGCTCCTGAGCTAAGATCTCCAGCTCGTCTTGTTTGTTTCCCATACTCCTGGCATTTGTATGTTGACACTGTAGATTGTGTGATTTGTGGCCTGCTTTTCTTTGTACATTTTTATTAATATGCATTTTATTTTTATTTTTATTATTGACCTCCATTAGAACTGTTTGGTCCATTCTTCTTATCGTGTGTAAAGGTTCAACTATCTTTATCTCTGTGCTTGTGTTTCCCTCCCTCTTCCAATTCATTTTAAATCCCTCCTGATAAAGTTGTTTACATTGTGGCCAAGCATATTCTTCCCAGTTCTTGTGAGGTGCAAGCCATCTCTTGCTAGCAGTCAGTCTTCCAGAAAGCTTAGTTTGTAATCCCAAAAACCAAATCTGTCATGTTGACACCACCTTTGTAGCCAATCATTCACCTGGAGTATTTTTCTTTTCCTTTCTATTCCTCTTCCAAGTAGGATGGATGGGAAAACTATCTGGGCTCCAAAGTTTCCTTCTCAGATCTTCAAAGTCTGAAGTTGCTCTTGGGTGTGTCATTTGTTCCCACATAGATGAGAAGAAAAGTATATGCATTTATGAGTGATGTAAAGGTAAAGGTAAAGGTTCCCCTTGACAATTTTTTGTCCAGTCGTGTTCGACTCTGGGGGGCGGTGCTCATCCCCGTTTCCAAGCCATAGAGCCAGCGTTTGTCCAAAGACAATCTTCCGTGGTCACATGGCCAGTGCAACTTAGACACGGAACGCTGTTACCTTCCCACCGAGGTGGTCCCTATTTATCTACTTGCATTTGCATGCTTTCGAACCGCTAGGTTGGCGGGAGCTGGGACAAGCGACGGGCGCTCACTCCGTTGCGTGGATTCGATCTTACAACTGCTTGGTCTTCTGACCCTGCAGCATAGACTTCTGCGGTTTAGCCTGCAGTGCCACCGAGTCCCCCTATGAGTGATGGCAATCCTGTAAATCCCTAATCTGTTCTCCCGGGAGACAGCACACCTGGCAGGTCCAAGGATCTTCCCAGCATGCTTCAGTTTCCATCCCATGCAGTAGGGAGTCTCCTATTACAAATATTCTTCTCTTTCTCTTTTTGTAGTGTGTGGTTTCAGTTCCTTGGCTTAACTGAGTTTCAGTCCCACTCATGTATTCCTGGGAGGCCTCCTCTTTGATTGTGTCTGCTTGCTATCTGCCAGACTCCTCATCAAGAACCTGAAAGTGGTTTCGCAGTTCCACTGGTGAAGATAGTCATCTTCTTTTGTTCCTAATTGTGACTCTTTTCCATGATTCTTTCTCCACTATGCTTGTTCTCTCCTCAGTATTGTCCTCCTCTGCCTTCTCTTGCTTCTCCTTAATGTCCAGTGCCTCCATTGACTGCAGCTGCTGCTCAAGAGTTCTGTCAATATATACTGCATCTTCGTTTTATAACCTTAAGTGTGACTACTTGCTGCCCCAGTTCTCTTACTTTTTCTTTTAACAGTGCCACCAGTTTACACTTGTTGCTCCCTAAAACCATTTGAGTTTCTGATGTGTTTTAAACCTTATCAGTTAAGTTTACTAGGGGAGTGATTAGAAGTTAAAGTCATCCAATTAAGTGCAATGGCTTTTGGTACTGGTTTGGGGAAAATGGAAAGTCTAATGATAGTGGGGCTCGTCAGCCTTGGGAGGCAGCCCATCTAGGAGCAGGAAAACTCCAATTTCAAACCTCCACTGCCTTGTGGCTATATCCACTGATGGAAAAGGCTTCAGGAGTTAACCTAGTGGAAAAATCCGGAGGCGGAGTCCTGGAGGCAGTTCGTGTCATTCTGTCAACTCCTGCGATGTTGCTGAAACCAGTTGTATTGGCCTTTGCCTCTCTATTGGACTATTTCAGTGATGTGGAGAGGAGGGAATTTGCTGCTTGGGTAACAGCATATCCCCCATATTATTTTACCCAGGCTTCGTGCTCTGGAGAGGACACTCCAGCTTTGCATACAGCATCGAAACACTAGATGCTGTTCCAAGTCCTCCATAGAGAGCACGTTACCATAGTCTCTCGAGACTGAAGGATGCCTATGAGGAACTGTTTCTATAACCCTCAACACAAGTCAATTCCATCTAGAAACTGGTCTCATTCATGTGATTATATGATCGTTCTTGGACAGCTGTATCATCATGCCATAATGAAAGTTTCACCACTTCTCAAGTACATTTGTGGGGTAAAATCAGAGCCTAATTTTTTAAAAAGAGACCCATTGTGTTACTTATTACTTCTTGGCAGGCAGGACATTCTGAATTGCTGTTTTTGTTTCAATCGTGTAAGCAATCCATTCTCAATATAGATTATTAGCACATTGTGTTGTCCGTGCTCTGCAGGCCGAAAAACAAAGAAAAGGTTATTTGGCTTCTTCTAGCAGCCAATTGCAAATAATTTTGAAAAGATTGTGTGTTGCTTTCTATATCCCCCCCAAAAAAAGCCCAGTGATGTGCACTAGTGACTCAAACTCAGTCCTAGCTGTGGACTACAAACAGCCCAAGTCCAGTGACCACAACTAAGGCCTAGTCAGATGGACTGCTGGAAACCAGGGATGGGATGGGGACAGAGGGGCATGTCTTTTAGCTTGCTAGTGAAATAAAGTTTGTAGCACCTGATAACCCATCTGCTGAGTTAGTGAAATCCATGGTGGAGGATATATTCCAGTTGCCCTGTGTGATGATTTGTGTTTTTATGTGTATTAGAATGGGATATGTAGTCCTAAGATTGTCCCAATAGCATCCATCTTGATTTAAAGTCTGCTCTGTAGTAGGAAAGTTTTTCATGCTGTTTCAGAGAAGCTTCGCTCTCTGATTATCTCGTTGCTAAGATGAGTAGAGAGCAGAGACTTTCGTAGTCAAAATAATTCTGCCACAAAACTTGATAACAACTCTCAAGCTCTCATGAGAAAGTTAGGCGGGACAACAAGACCCAGGAGGGGGTGTTCCTTATGAAGAATTCTGGGAAGAAGAAGGAAGTTGGTAAGAAGTTGAAAAAAGATGGAGTTGGACTGAGAAAGGTCAGACACGTGCTTTTTCCCATAATAAGACATAAGACATAAGAAATTTATTTGTCATTGCGCTCACAAGTGGGTGCAACGAAATGAGGTGCTCTTCCCCAAGGTAAAACTGGACAACACTACAAAAAAAGTTAAAATATACACAACTTTCACCATCCAAATATAGATACCCCGTTTTCTCTCAGCAATTAAAATCCACCAAAAACCTATGGCCCCACATTTAAACTCAATACTGCACTTGGGTAAAAACTGTTCTTGAATCTGCTTGTCCTTGCTTTCAATACCCTGAATCTCCTTCCTGATGGTAATAGTTTAAAGAGCTGATATCCCGGATGAGAGGAGTCTTTCAGTATGTTAGATATCTTCCTCTTACATCTGTTCTTATACAATTCTTCCAAAGAGGGGAGTGAACAGCCAATGATGTTTTGGGCCGTCTTAATCACCCTTTGAATTGCCTTTTTCTCTGCCACTGTGCAGCTCGTGAACCATACACAGAGACAGTAGGATAATATGCTCTCAATCGAACTCCGATAGAAGGTGATTAACAAACTCTCAGTCAATTGTTGCTTTCTAAGAATCCTTAGAAAATACAACCGTTGTTGTACCTTCCTGATTAACGCAGCGGTGTTTGCACTCCAAGTCAGGTCATTTGTTATGAAATGGATTATAATTTTGCTATGGACTATTTTTCCTACCATGGACTGATGGAAGTCAACTGGTTTTCATCTAGCATCAGCCTATGAAGACCCAAGACACGTGAGATGGACTGTGTTATGCTTTTTATTAATTAGCATAATTCAATTTCTTTATTTTTCTAGCTGGAGTGGGGAGGGGAGTATTCCGTTTGTCTTGATATGAAAATGTACCTGCTGAACTATTTTACTATCAACTGAAACCTTTTCTAAAGCAATTCTTTTCAATAAAGCAGTAATGATTTGATCTGCATGCATTGGTTCTTGTACAGACTAGCTGAATGTCTAATTGGCCATGTGTGTTTGCTACCAAAGATTTAGAGCCAGATTATTCTGAGTATAACTCATGGATTTGTCTGTGTGTGTTGCTTTCTTACTAAAGGAGATTGGCTTTTGAGGAAGAAGTTTAGACAGGACCTTGCTGAGACCTAAGTGGCTCTGCTCAGCAGTCAGAGGTTTGTCTGGATTTCGGACTCATCCCAGTCTCCGGCACCCCCATAAATCTCTTTGGAGATAAGGGGCTGCTTACACTCTGCACCCAGGAGGGGGTGGAGGGGGTATGCACATAAGGCAGATAAGGACAGAGTTTTTTGTTTTGTCTTTTCTAGATTTACATATAGATTAGTAATTTTAGGCCTTCTTCCTCCATTTCTCTTTGAGGATGCTTTCTGAGTTTTTCCCCATTGCTCTTGTGTTTTTATTAAAGATGAAACACAGAAGTCAGCTCTAGGAGTAAGTGTTAACATGGCAATGCTTAAGGATTTTTCACAAAAGGAATTACCCATACTACTGTTCACGCTTTGGGCCAGTGCTAAGAATGATATGGCTTTTATCAGGAAATGAAAGGATGCATTACCAACTAAGCAGTAAATTATGTCTAAAATAATTAAATAGCACCTAAATAGAGGGCTGAGAGAGAAATGGAATGAGGAGTGAGGTAATTTTGCCTAAGCATTTTGATCAAGCAGTTAATTGTTAGGGGGTAGGCAGAATAGATTCAACACTGTGTGCAGACAGTCTTTCTTTATAAATAAAGGGCTAAAACATAACTGTAACAATGGATAAAGCTTCAGGCTGTGCCAAAAAAACTGATGTGTTAAAGCCAATGTTTAGAATTACAAATACATATGTAAAACAAATATTGCTACTGTTGGACACCATGAACTTATGGAAAACCTTTTGCAATCAGTTTTGATGTGAGAAGAAAATATTGAAAAACTATTCACAAAGACATATTGTGATGTGTCTGAGAAGCAACTGAAGGATAAAATTGCCAGCAAACACGGGTCCAAAAACACGTGTAAGCCTGGACAGAGAGCAATCAGGAGTTTGCACATGCTAAAATGAGCTGAGGGAGTCCAAACTCAGCTAGCCAAGATACAACACTCCTTCTCACAGGTCTGCCCACATAAGAACACCCTTGTACTCTCAGATATTATTGTGAAAAGGTCAAGTGGGCTTTGTAGTCCTTAGACTTAACTTGCACCACTGACAGGACTCTAAGTAAGCTAGGCCGAGGCAGCACTCTCAGATGACCCTATGACAAGTGTACTGTTCAGAAAACCAACTGAGTTTTATAATCTTTATTTTATTAAAGAATAAGCATGTTACTAAGTATCAAAGCCAAATTAAACCAAAACAAATAAACTAGCATTGTGCTGCTTAGTTACAAAGATGTAGTGAGGCAAAGAAAACATGAAAAATAGAAAAGAGTTCAAAAACCTTACAAAAACACAAAAAGCCATTAAAAAGAATAAAAACAATTCCAGTCCAGGAAATCATTAGTAAACACAAAATAATCCAAGTAGGTTATAAAAAGGCTATAGTCCTCAGTGATCCTGTAGAACAAGAATCCTGTACTAAAAAGAAAGATTCAGTAAAAGTCCCATTATCCTTAGAAAAGTCAAATCCAGTAAATGTACCATAGTCCTTACAAAATTACAAGAGCATAGTCCATATGGAGTATTCCAAGAAAAGAAGTTCATAAAGAATATTCCATAGGTAACAGTCCATAGAAATTAGTCCATGCATAGTCCTTAGGGAAAAATCCCATAAGTCCATAGGTAATCCAGTATAGTAAAGGTTAGTTCCATGTGTCACGAATGACTGAAGGATCGGTCTTGAAAGACAATGTCCATAGGCAAAAAGTTCCTTTTTCAAGAGTAACTGGCAAGGGCTTATTGCACCTTCCCACGATGTCATCCAATCAGAGTTCGTTACTAGGCAAACAGTCCTGTTGCATCACATGACTTCTTTCCCATAAACAGCAGATGTTATTTGGGTTACTGTAGTTTATCAAAGAGTCACAACAATTCCCATCTATCTAATCACACCGAGTCCTTTCTCAGGCTCTCAGAATAACATTCTCTCTGCTCGCCTAGAAAACAACCTGTCAGCATAGCATAGATACTTTATACAAAGAAACAAGATGGAACCTCTCTGGCTCATTTCTTAATTACAAAACCCATATGCCTTAAAAGATTTTAACTCAAAAACCCATCTCATCACAAAAATCACTTACAGTGGATGCCACTGCTGGGTCTGTTCAGTCTATGGTGTAAAATATTTGATATTTATACTAGTAGAATGTAACACACTAGTTTTTAGCTTAAGGTTATTAATTAGAAACTCCTTTTAGAGAACAGGTATGGTCCCTAAATACTGGAGGTGGGTAAATGCCATCCCCATCTTCAGAACGGGGGGGGGGGAATGAAGGTCCAGGCAAGTAACAATGGGTCAGCTAGATACTGATGCCAGAAAAGGTTGCAGAATGTTATTATTTTTAAACAGTTGGTCTATTAGCATTTGGAAAAGAATATGATTTCTAAGATCCAGCATGCATTTCTCAAAAAGAAGTAATGATGGACCAATTTTATCTTTTTCTTTTGATCAAATCACAAGCTTGGTAAATGAGCAAAATGCTGTGAATATAGCACACCTTTACTCCGGCATGTCATTTTCATAGTCCATCTCCTTATTCTAGTGATTTTGGTGTCATCTTCTTATTGCAATCATTAGGAAGCTCTGTTTATACATCAACTTTGAGAATACCATCCTAACCAGTATTCCCTTCTACAGAGTCTAAATTGTAACTCTAAATTGGGGTGTCAACATTGCCCTTCAGATGGAGTGCAAGATCTCTCACCATTGGCTGGGCTGGCTAGGGCTGACAGTTATTCATTCCTGGCCTTATAGTGGCCTGTTCATGAAAAGGAGCAGATGTTTTTCCTTCTCCACCATCATTTTTTCAAGTGATATAGCATGCATGTATCTGGTAGATCTAATAGAGGAGAAAGCTGTTTGTGGGAAATTTTCAGGGGAAAAGTTAAGTTATTGTGGCTTCCGTGCTTTGCTGCCATTCTGTGGCAGAGAACTATCCACATGGTAGCTATCCCAGAACTCCACGTTTGTTGCTGAACATCTATTTTTAGTATGAATGGCACCATGAAAATATAGGGTGAAAGTTCTATTAGCCCAACAATTATTTCAGTTATGTATGAAAATACATACTTTTTCTTCCAATATCATATGGATTCTTTGGACTTTTTTTCTTTGTGGCTAAAGAAATACTAAAATGATCTTGAAACCATAGTCTGGAATATAGTATTCAGTTACCCAGATAATTAATTGTCCTGGAAAGAAAACAATTTGCTAATTAATTTGCTGAAATAACAAACTATAAAAGCTGCTAAGGCGGTACTTCAGCAAATCTGAGTAAATCATCATCTTGCTGACTACTGTTCACCAGCAAATGGTGATAAGTGTTAATGAAAGAAGTCTCTAGGGGAGTGCATTCATTTTGGGAGGAATGAGAAAATGGGACTGATAGACCCCCTTTGTTCATTCATCATCCATCACAAGCTAAACAATATATACCCAAATGACTCACAAATGAGTAACTATGCTTCCAATTCTCTTTGTGCTTTTGAGTTTTGATTTCCCAGCAAATAGCAGACCTGGCATAGTTAAGTCCAAGAGAGGGAGGTTTGAAAGACAAAATTATGAGAATTGAAATCTCTAGCTGCAACTCAGACACATCCTAGCAAAATGCTAATATATCCTCACACAAGCAATGGCAACTAAAGAAGGTGAGTGGAGAAAGTGCAAAGAGAAATCACAACTGCTGATAATTTAGTAGTTCATTTCCTCTTTAGTACAAAACCCAGAGACAGAATATTTGGTGTAGTGTTTGCCTAGTTTCTCACATTTGTGATTTACTTGTGTCAGTACATTAACTGTCTTTGTGCCTCACCGTATTTCCACCTCTTGCAACAGTGGTTCCTCTGAGCACATTACAGTAAACAGGAGTTTCCTGTACTGAGGTGAGCAATACTAGCAGGCCTGAGGGCCATATTTGCATACCCACCATAAGCTATCTCAGGACCAAAAATAACTGAAAACAGCACAGAATATACAGAAAAGGAAGGTGTAAGGGCTTGGTCCTCAGAGTGAGTTGTTAAGTCACTGACTTCAGTCTGCATCTTTTCAGCTCCAGAGAGATGTGAAAAACACGAAGTTTTGGTACTGCTGCCTGAAAGTCATGTGTTTTTTTGCATTATCAAGATGCACTTCCCTCTTTCATGCATTTTTGGGACTCTTCATATACAGTTTTTCTGCTCTATCCATGAAGGGCTGGTGCCTAGCCTGGAGAAGTGGAATTTCCTCCATGAAAGCTTGCAATTCATTTGTTTTTTAGTAGTTCAGTAAAGTATCACTTTACGCTTGCATTTGATTAAAATGTGACACCAAACATAAACCTTGGTAAAGGAAGATGGAAGGGGGTCTCTGGCTCAAGAAAGTCATACCTTTTAAAATGCATATTTCCAGTCTAAATTTCAAATAAAATACTGAGAGGGAAAAAGACTGTGTACACTCTTTGGGAGTGCTAGTTTTTCATGGTTTAATAAAGGTATTATCCACCATTGTTTTTGGACTTTCTACAAGAACCACTCAGCTTTTTTCATAGGATGTTTCTGATCCCATGCATTATCCCATTTTCTGAAGTTAAACTCTTCTTTTGATCTCTCACTGCCTCCTTGTCATCCCCAACCTAGCACTACTCATTTGTTCTTCAGGGGAATACAGTACAGTATGTGAGAATTTCACAGGCAGATGGAAGGGTGTAGTCTGCTGCTGGCTGTGGAGTTCTGTGGATTGGTGTGCTAAAGTAACACCATCATTAACAGAGAGATTGATAGTCCAGTCCTTTGCCTCAAGCAGTGCAACAGGAAACATCAGCTATTACAGCAATATGGAAGACAGTAGTACCTCATTCTGTAATCCACCCTTCTCAAGGGCTCCCATGCACCAGTTTTGTTCCCATACCCCATACCAATAATCTTTTGCCAAGTTCAAAAAGGTAAATGATAACAGAGCAGCCCCTCTTTTTCCAGTGACTAATAGGTAGGTAGCACATAGAATTGTCATTTGAGGAGTTGCCAGTCTGATCCTCTACTTTCTCACATAGGACAAAAACACCTGCCCCCAAAAGATGCACAGTATCCTATATTAAATACATTTGCCATGTAAGGCATTTTTTAAAAATCAAAAACCTTTATTAGCATTAAAACCAGTAACCGTACAATCAAGATTATACTTTCCACTGCAATAAAATAAATATGGTCAAGTTACGTCAAGGCTCCTTGAAACAGTCAACCTATTTTATTACAATAGCAAGATAATCAGCTACACGCTCAGTCTAATCAGGTTGTTTATCTGGTAACATCATTCGGATTAAGCTCTTGGAGGAGCCAGAGAAATTTGAAATAACAGAGCTAAGTAGTAATTGATGAAGCTCACTAAATTTAGGGCAGTGAAGAAGAATATGTAAAATTGAATCTGGTTCCGCTAAGCAGTGCTTACACCGGCAGTTCTTAAAGGGGATGTTACAATATCTGCCAGAAAGAACAGCTGAGGGAAATATATTAAATCTGGCCAGCATAAATGCCTGGTGCCAAAGTAGGTTAATGAGACTGGTCAAATAATTGGCACCAGTTATAAACAAATGGGGCAAACCATAAAAACAAGGAGAGCAAATTAAATTCAAATGAGCTGCCAGAGTCTCAATGTTCAATGTCTTAAATTCTTTGGTGGATAATATGGTAAAGTTGAGTTTCTCCACAATTTGTCAGGGAGTTCAGGTTAAGACCTATGAAAGTGATTTTAGAGTTAATAAAAGAGTATCATGTGGAGATAAAGGGATCACTTAATAAAACAGTCAAAAGGGATTGGGAATATTTCTGAAAGTGTAAACTAAGCCAAAATGTAATAGTGGATAACCAGGCAAGGGTAGTTGGAAAATGAAGATCAAGTTCATTTAATAATGTTGCAAGTCTAATCTTATTTGAGATGCCTAAAATCTTGCACAGAAAGAGGGCAGGGACCCCAAAGAGGAGCTGGTTAGTGATTTTCGCCTGGAAAACTTGGAAAGTAGCAGGGACATATTGATGTCCACTATGGAAATGGAAGTGGACTAATGCAGAAAGTTGATTCATAGACAAAGAAACTGCCACCTTACGATGGCAAGACCAGTTTAATTTGTAATGAAACAATAAGCCTAAATATTAAAAATATTTCACTTGTTCTATTGGCTTCTCATTTATTTTCCAGCTAATAGGTTTTCACGTTTTGGAGAATATCAAGATCTTTGATTTATCATTGTTGATAGTTAGATCATTCTTGGAGCAGAAATCAGCAAAAGCTGAGAGTAATTACAGTATATAAGGCCTCACTTAGTGGTAGATAAAAGAACAGTATCATCAGCATACAATAGCAATGGAACAGAAGATGAGTTAATTCTAGGAGCATAATGTTCGATTATGGTAATATGGTCTGGTAGATCTGATATGAATAAATTAAAAAGAGCAGGAGCAGGGACACAGTCTTGTTTAATCCCTTTAGAGATTGAGATATCTTTGGTCAGAAGACCTTTATTATGGACCAAACTTGGCAACTATTGTCAGAGTGAAGTTTATGTACCAAGAACAGCAGATGAGGGTCTATTCCTTTGCTGGCCAGTTTACAGTATTCCAAAGTAGAGATCGATTGATGGATTCAGATGCTCCTCGAAGGTCAATAAAGGCAACAAAAAGCTTGCCATGGAAATGAAGATATTTCTCAGCTAGAAAAACAAGAGTGAGCGAGTGAGCAAGCACTGAGGATCCCCCTCGGAAGCCTACCTGTTCCTTACCAGGCAGGCTAAGATCAGTCATCCATTTCAAGAGATGTTTTGCTAGATGCTTAGCATATATTTTACCAAGTATTGAAAGTAAGCTAATAGGGTGGTAATTAGCTGGTATACTTGGACTGCCCTTTTTAAACACTGGAATAATGATAGATGTTAACCAGCAATCAGGAAAAATACCAAAATGGTCAATTAGAATGAAAGCACGGGCCAGAGGTTTCACCCACCAGTGTGGATTGTTTTTAATTAAATCAGTTGCGATTCCATCTGGTCCTGGAGCCTTTTCTGATTTTAGGGAGGCAATTAAGTTCTAAGATCTCCTGTTTAGAGACAGGGGGCCAAGGAGGGACATCAGGAGAAATTTGCCCAGCAAATTGAGTTGCCAGTGAATTAGAAACTGTAAGTAGATTTGAATAATAATCAGTCCACTCAACAGGAGAAATAGGGGATTGTATGGCATTGTTGAGGAAGGGGTTGTAAAAGATATCAATATCCAGAATTCCTTTGTATTCCTGATACGGGAAGCATGAATCAATCTGGCCTATTGTCTTAGGGCAAAAGTGCTTCTTTTCCCATGCAGGAGGGATTGGCAGTTCTTTTTTGCCTCAAAATACAGTGCAGTTAGATCAGAGGAGCCCTGAGCATGTAAGCAGCAGAACATTAGATGAAGATTTTTTTTTAGCAGCCCAGCATTATTTGCCAAAGCAATTATAGAAAGTATTACGGTTATCCACTAAATGCTTAGGGTTTTGAAGACTGCCCAAGGACTTTATCATTGCTTCGTATGACTGGATAGCAACAAATGGAGAACTAATTTGGGAGATTGCCAGTAAGAGACACCTGACTTCAGCAGAGTTGGTCCATTGGTCATATAGATCCCTAGTTTTATTTTACCAGATGATTTTATGATTATATAAGGCAAGGGGGAGCAATAGTATTAGTTAAGAGGGGAAGCTCCCAAAATAAGGATAGAAGAACAGGTTGATGGTCAATTTCAGAATGAGAGCCAATTGTAAAGTTCACAAGTTTGGGAAGCAAGTCAGGGGAGATTAAAATGTAATCTATCATGCTCATACCCCTGGATGAGAGAAAGGTCAGTTCACCGGACTAAGTGCTAATTCTAGATCCATTGAGAATTCTCAAATTATAACTGCAACAAAGGTTGACCATATGATGCGCTGCCAGATTGATTGTTGGGTCTTTAGATGTCCTAGAATTCAAAAAGGGGTGTGGTACTAAAGCATCAAAGAACCACATTATATGAGCAGATAGAGCATTGTTGCTGGAGCCAAATCTGGCATTAAAATCACCGGCTAAAACAAGTGAGGGTGATCACCGGTTAGAGAGTCAATGTAATTCTTCAGGTCCGACCATGTGGTGGATAATGAAGAACCAGTTAGGGTGGGAGGAATATAGAGATTAACCAAGATCAGTTGTCCCATAGGGCACTTAGCCATAAAGGCCTGAGCTAATGGTGGCTTGGCCTGAAGCTGCAGAAATGTGACACTAAGTGCAGTCATAACCAGACAACATAAGCCTGCCTTAAACCGGCCTTTTGTATTAATTCTGAAGGCAGGTAAGGTGTAAGAATTAAAGTCTGAAAGAACTATTTCTTTAGTTGACCAGGTCTTTTGGAGAAATATTATATTAAAGGTTTTTAGATAGTTAACAAAATCTAATTCACGTTGTTTCCTCCACCAACCGGCAATGTTCCAAGAGATAGTTGATTTTTTTTCTATATTTATTTTTTCTATTTATTTTTATTTTTTCCATCTTGTAGAAGTTGTCATGTTATGTATAATTTTTTGTTATATTTATTTGTTTTATTTATTTATTTATTTATTTGATTTATTTGATTTATACCCCGCCCATCTGGTCTAAGAGACCACTCTAGGCGGCTTCCAATACAGTAAAAACAGTGAAGTAATGCAAAAAACAAAAAATTACATAAATCATATTGTAATAAACAGAATACAACAATAGAATAGAAAATACATAAGGAGAAAATAAACAGAAAAGTCAGATATTAACTGGAGGGAAGGCCTGAATGTATAGCCATGTTTGCTTATTCAAGTTTTTATGCATATATTTGGAAGCCGCCTAGAGTGGTCACAATGACCAGATAGGGGATATTAAATAAATAAATAAATAAATAAATAAATAAATAAATAAATAAATAAATAAATAAATAAATAAATAAATAAATAAATAAATAAGTTTACAAGGAAAGAGAGGGAGAGAGAGTATTTGTGGGGTGGGGGATAGTCAATCATCAGAGTCAGGCACAATGGAGTCAAACAGTGGCTCCACGCAAGTGAAACCATTAGGAGGAGGTCTTGATAGTAGTGGGTTCAAAAGCTTTGCAAGAAATTTGAGTGCTGATGGAGTAGGCATCAGTATGTCGGGGAGGTTGGATGTTATAGCCCTCATCAGTGCAGTTGGTTTCAATTTCTTCCAAATTTGCCTTTCACTTACCGGGCTTGAAGGAAGTTTAAATTGTTCGTCAGTATCAGTTAATAGAAGGACCTCGTTAAGGTTAGGACTGTTGATCGTACCATTGGAAGGTTCAGGAAGTTGGATAATATTTTTTTTCCAAATTAGGGAAGGTTGATTTTGCCAAATCTGATGGTGCATTGAGTTGAATCTCAGGAGGGATAACAATCTTCATGGAGGGTTCAGTTGCAGGAAAAGGATTTTGAGATGGTAAAATCACCAGGCACTCAGATCTTGTGAGTTCTTTCTCATTAGTACAGTTGGACCATAATTTACTTGTCATTGGGCAATTGTCTATGTGAGGAGCAAGAGAAAATGGTGGAGCAGGGACAGTAGGCAGCTCCGTATGAACCTCAGCCTGAACAGCCTGCATCATTCACTGGTTTTTGTCATACAGGTTATTTTTCGCACTAGGGTTTAAGATCTTGGAGATGTTTCATTCCAGTAGAAGAGTTACATTTTCCAGTGTGTGCTTAGGTTGAGGTGTCATAGCTATTGCAATTAATTCCTGTTTAAATGTCTCCACCCTCTTAAGTAGCGTAGCAGTCTCTGTTTATCTTCGGAGAGCACTCTGACCACTTTAAGATCCTCCTGGGACAAAGCCTCGTCATCGAGATCCAGTTGTAGGGAGATTTCCCATAGAGTCGAATCTATGGGATTGCTCAGTCTTGGTTTTTTTTTAAGAGGGATGTGCTTTTAGTTGGCTCTTATCCGAGTGCCCAGGCAGGAGTAGATAATGTGATGGGGGCATCCACACTGCCTAAAGTAGGTTCTCCCGATGTGATCTCCATCAGGGCATCATTTCCAGGTGATGCTGTGGATAATTCCAATAGATTTTGTATTGGGAGGGTGTGTTGAGTGTGTTGAGGCTCATGGTTGCCAGATTCCATAGGCTTTACTGCTGAGCTTAGTGGCACAGGGATAACCTCAAATTTTAAAAGTGATTCCATTTACTTTATTATGATCAACAAATCAGATGTGAATAACACAGAACAACCGCACAAGAATAAACAGAATCAATACAACTATAATATACGTTATGTGCGGCAGACTCTTAGGTGAACAAATTCCATAAATAATTGTTAGGAGCATATCCCTACCCCCAATTCATACATATTCATATATGGATACATACATGTATATATCTAGAGGATTAAGGGACCATTTCTCGCCTGCAGACCAGTGCTGCTGCACAGAAGCTGGCCACTTTACTTGTTACTGATGGACATTGGTCTGCCAGCAGATAACATGTGTAGTACTCATCATCTCTACCGGGGATGTTTTGCAAAATTGGATGAATAAAAGTGTCACGGATACCAGTATAGAAGGAGCTATACAACAGAACATGGCCAACCGTCTCCACCACACCAGCCTCACAAGGACATAAGCGCTCTTCATAGAGAATGTTCTTGTATCTGCCTTCCAGCAGGACTGAAGGAAGTACATTAAACTTTGCTAATGTAAAACCTTTTCTATATTTTGTAAGGGCCAGAATATTCAAATAGCTTGCAGGTAAAAATGCCTGACCATAATCTCTAAAGCCAGGATGGGTCGTAGCTATGCTGGCATGGTGTTGCAGCTCATTGTCTGTGATTCGCTGGTGTAGTTCCTGTTTTGCTTTTGAATAGCCCATTATAGCACTTCTTGAGAGGCCCAAATCATTTAACTTCTCATTCATAGATCTTTTCCATCTGGACTGAAACTTATCAGTTAGCACTTAGGGGAGCCAACCCCACAGGGGTGAAGAACATTTTTAGCCAAAAATTCAGCTTACGTATCCATGCCCAAGACTCTATCAACATCTGGCCTGTTTCTAGTCGTAAAAATGCATTTGGCACACAACTTGGGAGTCCAATGATAGTTCTCAGAAATTTCGTTTGAGTGGACTCCATTGCAATAAAATTTCTTTAACTACACCATTGTATACCATATAACATCTGTGCTAGCACCTTGGCATTGAAGACCTGTATGGCTGATGGTATATGCTGACCTCCTTTTGCAAAGAAAAAATGTATGAGTGACTTAATACTTCTCTGAGCATTTGCAATAGTGTTGGATAACTGAACCTTCCAAGATCCTGAGGACTGGAAGATCACACCCAGATATTTATAAGAACTTGCTCAATTGGATGGCCATTTATTTGCCATTTATGTGTGATCCGTTTCCTAGTAAACACTAAAACGTTTGATTTATCATAATTAATTACTAACTCCTCAGTTTTACAATAATTGCCCAGGGCTCTTAATAACCGCCGTAAGCCAACATGGGTTAATGAGAGAAGTACAACATCATCTGCTAGTTTAGGGGGATGAATGTTGGTTCCAGATAAATTCTTGACCAAGGAGTTAATATAGATGTTGAACAAAGTGGGAGCCAATACACAGCCTTGTTTGATGCCAGCATATGTGGGGATGGCCTTGGTGAGGTGACCTGCCCTGTTACATCTCACCTTCAACCTGTTTTTTTCATAGAGGCAGCAGATCAGGAGCAGGAGCCACCTATCAATGTTGGTTGTCTCCAACGTCTGCCAAAGCCTGTGTCGTGGAATCATATCAAATGCAGATTTGAAATCAATAAAGGCTGTATAAAGTGCTCCTTTGGTCTTAAATGAATATTTATCCACTAGATGTTGTAAAACTATACCATGATCTCCTGTAGAGCGTCCTGATCTAAATCCTGCTTGCTCATCATCTAGAAGATTTTCCTCTTCCATCCAACTATGTAGTTTCTCAAGAAGATGGTGGGCATACAGTTTACTGATAACACTTAGCAAACTGATTGGCCTATAATTTGCAGGGTCAGCTCTTTTCCCTTTTTTATAAATTGGAATGATGATAGCAAGTCCACAGTCCTCTGGTATACATGCAAGTTGGTTGATGCATGTAAATAGTGTTGCTAATACTGGGGCCCACCAATTAATATTGGCTTTAAGAATCTCAGGAGGGATGTTATCACTCCCGGGTACTTTGCCTACTTTAAGCTTAGCAATAAGTCTGGTGATTTCAGAGATTGAAACTGGGAGCCAGTCAGGGAGTTCACGGGAAGCAGTTTGTGGAGTCAAATGTCCAGATTGTTTTGCAGCATATAGACCAGTAAAATATAGTTCCCAAGTCTTAACAGGTATGTATGCATTTGCTGCACCTGTTCGACCATCAAACCCTCTCGAGACTATTTCCCAGAAGGTAACAGAATCATGTGACCTTGATGCTACAATTAATTTCTGCCAACTCATCTTCAATGCAAAATTCTTTTTGTCCTTAATTAGCTTTTTATATATTAGCTTTTTTATATATTTTTTCTTTAACTGAAACCAATCAGGCGGTAGAGATGGCAGATTTGATTCTCTATATCTCTTATAAGTTCCTAATAGAAGGTACTTCATTTCCAGACATTCCTGATCGAACCATGGTTTAGATCTATGGGTTCTACAAAAAGGGGCATCCTGTCTTATGGATTTTTTATGAATCAAACATCCTTGTAGTGCTGTGACTATTTCTTGATATAGTCCAAGAACCTTTTCAGGGGAACCTGTTTTCAAAAGGAACTCCCACACTCTAAGACAGCTTTCCGAATGCAGGAATGCAGTTGTAACATACTCTGCCTTGGCTGACCATCTCACCCGAGATACTCCAGTTTCTGCCTCTATACTGAGTTGCGGTTCGTAGTCTGCATGAACATTTTGGCTCTGACCAGATAGTATTGTAATCAGGGGAAGATGGTCACTCTCTATGCATGTACCAACTTCAAAACTGAGTACCAGATTTAACAGGTCATAGGAAATGATGCACTAATCAATAACTGAAGCAACACACCCTCCCAGGAAGGTATATTCCCCGGATCTCTCCTCCATTTAATAGCACTAAATCCAAATTATTTATCTTCCGTAAAAGACATAGACCGGAATAGTTACAAATCTGATCTTTGGATTGTCTAACAGGCATCGGATGTCCCATTTCCATTTCAGGAGCGTGTTCACCAAAATGATGGTAGAGGGCTTCATCATTTTGACCAATTCTGGTGTTAAAATCTCCTGTCAATATTACAGATGCTTTGGGATGTAAAGATGTCATTCTACTAATAAAATTTTGCAGGTCTGCCCACCTATCCTTATTTTGTTGTTTGTGCTGGAGTGGAGGAAGATACACATTAATAAACAGCAGGGTAAAACATCGAAGCTTAATAACCAGAGACATTGCCATATGTGGTAATGCGGCTAAGTTAATTTTGGTGGCTCGAAGCTTAGTAGAAACTAACACCCCAAGGCCTCCTTTGGCTCTACCTCCCCTGGAACTTGGTTCGGCTTTCAGTGTATAACTTGTAAAACCATCTAGTTCCTGTTCTTTTGTCTCCCAAGTTTCTTGGAGGCATACTATATCATATCCCCTAATAAAGTGTTGAAAAGAGGGATCCAGGAGCTTGCTTTGCCAACCTGCGATGTTCCAAGAAAGAAGTGTCAACTGAGAATATATTTGAAGAGTTGGTGTCCAGTCAATAATAGCCATTTTCTTACCAAGAGGGGGATTAGTGGAACTCTCTCTTTCTGGAAGTCCTCCCTGATTTGCCCTTGTCCAGCCTGCTATGTTCCAAAACAGATGTTTTGGTGGATGGGAGGAAATGGACAGTCTGGACAATTCTATGATTTTAAGTTTTTTTAGTATACCCTCTTGGTCCAGAAAGATGCTGCCATTGTTTATTGTGGCAGGACAGATGTTTTGGTCCCTAGAGGGCGTTTTATAAGTAGGAGGTGAGCCACGTTCATGACGTTGTAAGACCTGTAGGCCTAACCAGTCCTTCTCTGATAAGCAGTGTTTTTACAGATTTCCTAAAGGCTAGGAGGGAAGGGGCCTGGCTAGGAATTCCATAATGTAGCGTAACAACCACCACCAATAAGACCCAGTTTCTAGTTGTCAATTTCCAAGCAACCCTCAGGGTGATAGCCTGCAGCATCATAGCTTTAGTGGTGTGGGTGGCATGGGTGGATGCTCTCAGGCAGAAGTGCTCCAACAAGTAACAAGAGCCAAACCATTCAGGTCTTTATATATCAATACTTAAACCTTGAATTTGGAACAGAAGCATATAGGCAACTAATGCAGGTAGCCCAGAACTTGGAAGAAATGATCGTATCCCAAGATACCTGAAACTAAGCCTGTTCATTGCATTTTGTACGCATTGCAGCTTCCATGCCACCTTCAAGGGTATCTCTATGTACAGAACATTGCAGTATTTTATCCTCGAGATTACTAATGCATGAACTAGTCTTGTTAGGGATTTCCTATCCAGATACAGGCATAGATGTGCAATCTGCCTAAGCTGGAAAATGCCTAAGCTGGAAAATGGGATCATTACTGGATCACAATTAGTTGGGCAGTCCTATATTCAGGACTGTCACTGATATTCTGCATATTGTAATACAGCATTTTATTTGATTTTAAAAGTGTAGATTTAAAAAAATTGGTGCATTTTGGTTTTGCATGCCTGACCAAAAAAATCTGATATATATTAGAATGCATGAAGTATTGTATTGGTGTTTGTGTAAGACTTTCATAATCTGCTGTGGCTAATTGCAAGGCACATTGCTTGTGCAATCAGACACATGACCAGGCATGCAACTGAGACACACACTGTCACCTCATTGATTAACTGCAAACCTTATACAAATCCAGTAGGATTTAAGCCAATAAAGCAGAAAGATCTAGCAAGGAAACAGAAACAAAATTTAAGGCATGGGAAACATGTGTTACATTCCAGGGTCAATTTGGTATCAACCAAATTTACTTTTAAACATTGTTACATCATGTTATAAAAATATTTTACAGAAAGCAACACTTCCTTTTAAATCTACAGATCAGTGGATAGTAGTAAAGTGGCTCTGATCTTTCCATGTTCAGTCTTTAAAAAAAATCAGATCAGCTAGCCTTGACCATGTTAATAATTTAAACAAATTCATATCCTTTCTGCTCAACTGTTGTGTCTTGACTTTAAGGTGCAATAAAACAAAAGAAAGAGGGAAGAAGGTCTGAGAATAAATCATACTGCAGGGGTCATATTATCAGATGATGAGAAGACTTTGAAAAGGAAGTAGGAGACTAAAAAGATGATCATTTGCAATCCTTAGGGGATAAACTAAGGAGGGAAAACAATCTCCTTTTTTGTTTATACTATTGAGTAACTTAATTTCATCTTATTTGGAACATGACAAAAAGATGAGAACTAAAATGAAAACAGGTTTTGAATTAGGGTCAATTTTTGTTTAATCAGTCAACATTAAAGCAAAATGGAATTAGGACAGTGAGTGGATGGCATGCATGATTGACAGGAAATGTTTGAAAGCTCATCTCTGTAAATAAAATGGTCACCAGTATGTTCTGTGATGGAACTAACTGAAGAATCATTGGGATGACTCCTAATGGAAAGTCAAGACATACAATTGATTTTTTTCCATAAGAATATTTTATGCTCACTCAGAATCCACCACAAGTTACTATTGAGCAAGTCTTCACAGTCTGTAGACAAATCAGGACAAAAACAGTTCACCGCTCAGGCATGATGTCCACCAAGTTAACCTTCTTGATTTTGCTATATGTTTGGAATTGTAAAAATAGTTTAATTTCCTATAGCAGTGGTCCCCAACCTTGGGCCTCCAGATGTTTTTAGACTACAACTCCCAGAAGCCTTCACCACCACTTCTGTTGGCCAGGATTTCTGGGAGTTGAAGTCCAAGAACATCTGGAGGCCCAAGGTTGGGGACCACTGTCCTATAGGACACAGCTTGTGGGTGACATACATGTGTATCATGTATTTTAAAATAACCAAGTCCAAACAGTTTTTTCATTGTCATTTAAGCATAATCATATTTCACCATTATTTCAACTCTTATTTTGTAATTCTTATCAGTAATATCATAAACAGAAAATTAATCTTAAGTAGAATCTTCATTTTACATATTGCTATTCTATTAAATCATGACAATCAAATCTTTCCAAAACTATTCAATTTACCTTTGATTCCTTGCCTTCATTTATTGAAAAAACTTTTTAAACATTGCTTTTTTGCTAAAATTTATACCTAAACACTTAACAGTTATATATTTTAAACTCAAATTTATTCCTAATCCTCTCCTTCCCTTCTTTATCAGAATTAAACACCAACATCTCTTATTTTTGGAAATTTATCTGCAAACCTGTTATCTCCTCAAATTCCTTTAAATGCAATTTAACCAAATCCATAATCTTAAGCAGATCCTCTATTATTAATCAACAGTATATAAGCAATTCTTAGTTTTACTAAAATCTATATGATTTATTAAATAATCTTTTCTAATTCCATTTGTTCATAATTCTATAACTAATATAAATAACATAGAACGAAGGACCATCCTTTCTCTTTGCCTCAAAATCCTGATAGTCTAGCAAGGCCAAGACACTAAAACTTCTGAGAGGCAATACAAGGTCTACCTGAAATGAACTGCCTGCTTTTATGGTTCACTTAAGCATCAGTGACTCCCTCCCATTTCCTCAGTTCTTGGATTGCTTGTTGGTGGTCATTCCAATAACCTGGTCCAGAAGTAATTGTACTGTCATTGTTATTGTCATTCTTTCCCATCAACAAAAAAATAAATACACTCTAACTATGTGGGACTCTTTCATCCTCTTTCAGTGTTGTCATCTGTTTGTTAATAGTGGAAACATTCAATAGCATTCTATGAAATCTAGTCCACTCCACAGAAAATAGTAATACTGAGAAAAATGATACAGGACAGAAATTTGCAACTGTCCCCTCCCTCAAATACTGGCCATCCTGAAAAGAGTTGAACTTACAGATTCATCATGGCCCATTTTTGTAGTGGTGCTGATTACTATGTAAAGTTGTGAAATGACTGAGGAAGCTTAGGAAGGGATTTCCAGATTAATATAATTGATAAATCCTTTGAAGTCCCATTCCTCCATTGTTCACAAAGGCTTATTCCTCTGTTGTAATGTTTGGCCCAAAATGTTCTATGAACACTGCCTGAAGCCACAACTCCTGCAACAATGGCTAATGATGGAAGACTGTGTCTGTTGTAGAGTTTGAGATTTTAGTAAACATTTCTCTAGCTACACAGCAGAAGTGCAGGGACTCACAGAGGAGAATAGCTTCAGGTTTCCAAGATTCTTTTCTCATCAACTGGCACTTACAGGCTGAATAACTCACTTGGAGGCATTTATAAGATAAAAAATAAAATATTTCATTTACTTACAATGATAACAGCAACCTAAAAACATGATTGACTGCTTGTAGCAGGCCTCAAAAGACTCAATGCCTGCTTCCAACGTCTTAAAGAGAATTTAGAGGCAGGGAAGAAAGAACTGGTTACTGCTGGGTTGATTGGCAGCCCAGCCCAGAAAGGACCCTCCCTGCCACACCTACTAGAAGCAGCATGCCAGTGTGCAAAAACTCCAACCATTTCCTGCATATCACTTTCCTAAATTATTGAAATCAGTTGTTTCTGTGTATACCTGTCAGGCACCTTTTTCACATGAGGCCATATTTTTTCATCTTTACAAGGGAGCTCTTCAGTCTATCTATATTCAAGAAAAAAGAAATAAAAATTAATAAAAATAAATTGTAACTACAAAATGATTAGTTTGTCAAAATATTAAGAGCAAACATTATTATATGTTATAATGAACTGCTTCAGAGAGATATGCATAATGTTGCTTTGCATTGAAGAACAGCTTCAAACCAGTTAGATATTATCTTCTAACTGTTGTGTTGTTGTTGTTTTTGTTGTTGTTTAGTTGTTTAGTCATGTCTGACTCTTCATGACCCCATGGACCACAGCACGCCAGGCCCTCCTGTCTTCCACTGCCTCCCGGAGTTGGGTCAAATACATGTTGGTAACTTCAATGACACTGTCCAACCATCTCATTCCCTGTCGTCCCCTTCTCCTCTTGCCATCACACTTTCCTAACATCAGCGTCTTTTCCAGGGAGTCTTCTCTTCTCATGAGATGGCCAAAGTACTGGAGCCTCAGCCTCAGGATCTGTCCTTCCAGTGAGCACTCAGGGTTGATTTCCTTTAGAATGGATAGGTTTGTTCTCCTTGCAGTCCAGGGGACTCTCAAGAGCCTCCTCCAACACCACAATTCCAAAGCATCAATTCTTCGGCGGTCAGCTTTCCTTATGGTCCAGCTCTCACTTCCATACATCACTGCAAGAAAAACCATAGCTTTGACTATGCGGACTTTTGTTAGCAAGGTGATGTCTCTGCCTTTTAAGATGCTGTCGAGGTCTGTCATCACTTTCCTAAGAAGCAGGCATGTTTTAATTTTGTGGCTGCTGTCACCATCTGCAGTGATCATGGAACCCAAGAAAATAAAATCTGTCACTACCTCCTTATCTTCCCCTTCTATTTCCCAGGAGGTGATGGGACCAGTGGCCATGATCTTAGTTTTTTTGATGTTGAGCTTCAGACCATTTTTTGCACTCTCCTCTTTCACCCTCATTACAAGGTTCCTTAATTCCTCCTCACTTTCTGTCATCAGATCTAATTGTTGTAGATTATTGCAATTCTAACTTAAAATCATTCACAAATGTAATACTATCATAGGTAGTATGAAACTGTTCTGCTAAGAAACTGTTCTGCTACAGGGCAGAGAGGATTCTGAGTGAATGACTCCTTTAACAGGCAAAACCGAGTTCAACAATTTTACCCTAGGGCAGTCCCTTCACTCATGCACCAAGTCTGACCCGATTTCTTTGAGAACCAAGATATACACGTGAGTTCTAGGGAATCTAATTCTCCTAGTACACAGGAATATTCTGGACCCAAGGTAGCGTTACTTTTCCGTGGCCTTGTAAAGAATAACCATTTAGGTAAACCAAATAACCAGTTGTAGCATTTGTTCTATTCAAGAAGCCAAACTCCAGATCTTAAGCATATTTTGTTTTATTAGAAAAATAAAGTTCTGAAAGAATAAACTTTATGCAAAGCAAGGCGTCTATGTACATTTCCATCTCATCCAGTTAGACAAGAAACTGGACTCCTCTAGAAGAAACAAACATAACAAACTTTCTAACTAATGAAATTGGGAAAGGCAAGCTCCCCCTCTATTTAAGTAAAAATCTACATCTTAAAATATTACTGTAAATCCCATTGTCCATAGTCCAATCAAGAACATACCAATCTTCTGGAAAATCCACGATCCATCAGTTCATTAGGAAAAATCCTCTGCTAAAATCCATCAAACAGAAATAAGTCCCTTCTGTGTCTTTCAACCATCTTCCATGTTCACTTTCTCTCCCCTTCTGCAACTTACTCCCGCCTTCTTCACAGCTAACAACCAATCAAGGGTAAGGAAAAAAGTAACTTGTCCCACCCCATCTTCTCATGAGAACTCAAGTTGTTATCATTCTAAGTTCCTGGAATGTTATGTCTTTGTTCTCTCTGTACCAGGCCACCGTTACTAGGTAACCAGATAACAGGTCAGCCTGACCAATTTCTGTGAAGCAAAGCTGTGAAGAGAAACTGGCTTTTGGAATTTTCCACTTTCAAACACACAGAGACCAAAATGGATTCTTTTAGGCTAACTTCATAGCCACATATTCCATCAGTAAATCACTTCCTAGCTTTCATAACCAAATTCATCACACTGAGATATCAACATATCTGATTGTACAACCTTGCTGATTATATCTTGACAGTTGTAGCCATCATTGTAGAAGATGGTGGCTCAATGCCAAGTCATTCAGACGAGACTAAATTTCATTTAAGCATCTGAAAAGTGATGTCCAAACTGTAGATGGCCCTGCCCCATTCATAGGAAAAAGCACATTTAAAAATGTTTTCTACCATTCCTAGAAAGGTCAAGGAACAAAGAGGTTTATAAAGTCCTCTGTCTTGTCAGTTCTTTTTCCGTTCTGCCTGTTTGGCTTTTCATGAGAAATGTTGAAACTGTATTTTAAATTGCAGTATGAATGTCGTATTTGAAACTCAATATCTGAATACTGTGCAATGCAATCTTTTGCAATGCACACCATTATAGAACCACATTTCAAAATTACTCATATTTGCAGTGTTCTTTAACTGCTTTTCTTGGGTTTCTTGATTTTTACTAATTACGATGAACTTGCATGTATTAGAACTAAGTAATGTCAAGCAGGGGATCCGCATATTAAAGGGGGCAGTGGGGCTATGCTATGGCCTAACTTTAATTTCACATAGCTTTCTCCAACCACACCTCCAAAGTTTATGAGTTAGGCATGGACATCTGAGCCAGAATAACCTATACATGCATGAGTTTTGACAGGAGCAGAAAGCTCAAGCATCAAAGGGGCTTGATAACTCTTTCAGTGTTTGAAAATAATGTGTGAATTGAATGCTATAATCTCCAGTTTACAGGAAAAGTTTGAAATCTGTTTTAGTATTGTAATATAATACAGAGGCAAAGCCTTCCTTTCCATGACCAGCACCTAACAATACAAACAGCACTGTCCAAGGCCTAATCAAATACATGAGGTTTTGTTGCACTCATAAAATGAGTGAATTTGAAGAGTTTTTTAAATTAAAAAATAATTTAAAAGGTGACCTTTACCACCTTTATTGGGTGTGCAACAGATCACCTCTACACAGACACAGACACATTTAAAAATGGGAACCAAAAAAAGAAGAAGAAGAAGGAAGCAATATGAATTGAAAGATGATGCCAAGGAATTTGTATACAGTAGGGGTGTCTGCAGAATGTGAATCTGCAGGGGATTGGCTCCAACCTCCCTCATGGAGGCTGAACAATGCATTTTATATTGTTGTAAAACGAAAAATGGAAATAAATTTAAGGTTCTTGGTTCCTCTGGTAAAGTGGCCAGGATAGCTGCTCCAGAGCCTCCAGGGGAAAAAGCTCACAAAAGGAGAGACCTCAAGCAGACAGAGACCATGCTGTGTATTCTTCATAGTACACTCTCTCGCTCCCTCTACGGTCAATTTTGGTAAAACATGTAAAAAAATTCAGAATGTTTTTCTTTCAATACTTTTAATATTTAATGTAATATTTGCAGAACATGGATAAGTGAATCAGTGGATGAGTGGGTATTTGAAAACTAAGCTGTGTTACAACAAACCATGAAAGGAAATCCAGAGGTGGGACTAGAGGAAGGAAGGAAAAAATGGGGGCTGTGGGCTGGAACAGCAATACATCCAATACAAGCACTGAACTCCTGGAACATTCTGCAGCCCCTGTGTGAGCACTTATTATGATCTGAAATGTAATACAGGCTTGGACACAAATCAAAGCAAAGCTGAATCCTTTTGATTTGGTGTTCCAGTGTAGTCATGCCCTTAATCTTATAACAGGCAATTTTTGTCCTGATATGCCAGGAGAGGCATACAATTTTACTTTTGATGGAGGGCACATTTTACTTTTTCTCTGTGGATTACCAGTAATAAACTTCAGATTGAGAGTTTGCTGCTGTGTACTTTCAGTCAGACATAGCTCCATAGTAATGTGCCAAGGTGATATGTCTGTTTTAAGCACATACTATCCATGCTTTTAAAAAATCTGCTGACAACCTGTTTCTAATTTCTCATTCTTGTAATAGGGATTTAAAGTTATGTGAGATGTTCAAGGAATAGTTTGTCATTGCCACCCATAGGGAGTTTCAATGGCTGATCAGAGATTTGAATCAGGGTCACGTAAATCCTATTCCAACATTCTATTCACCACACCATACTAGCTCTCCTTGTGTAAACACTTTAAAATGTTATGTATGAAGTGACCTGGAAATTATGAAACTTCTGTTCTGTTCCTGTGATACTTGGTACAATGTTGGTATTAACAACAGTGCCAGCCATTTATTTCACTTGTATACATATTTGCCATATTGTCCCACTCCTATGTCTGAGGAAGTGGACTTGTCCACAAAGCTCATATTAAAATATATAATTAGTCTTTAAGGTGCCATGACATTTTTATCTTCTCTATTGTTTATATTTATTTTGGTCTTGCCTGCTACATTATTTCATTTTTATTATAATGGCACGACTGTGGAGGATCATGCAAAGCAAAGCAGGCATGGGCCATAATGTTGTTTTAACGTCTATATGAGGCCACTGGGAGAGGCTATCTGGAGATTTGAAGTGGCTTGTCATCAATATGCTGATGACAGGCAGCTCTGTCTCTCCTTCCACCCTTCTGCAGTGGATGCCACCCTGTCCCTTGAGCTCTGCCTGGCTGCAGTTCTGGAGTAAATGAGGCTGAACCCAAACAAGATGTTGATATTTTGAGTGGATGCGCTGGCTGTTTGTAGATTGGTGCCTCCCTCTTCTTTGGGAGTGCTACTCTCTCGCTTTCTGCAACAGATGAGTTATGTAGCTTGGTTGTCCTACTGGATCCAACGCTGTTTATGGACACTCAAATAGTGTCTGTGGTCTGGTTTGCCTATTGCCATCTTAGATGGATTGCCCAGCTGCATCCCTTGACACTGGGTTGCCCACTATGTTGATTCATGCACTGGTAATCTCAAGATTAGACTACTGCAATGTTCTCTATGTGGGGCTGCCCATGAGTCTATTATGGAAACTTCAACAGGTCCAGAACATGGCAGACAAATTACTGAATGGAGTGAATAAACATCATCATTTCATCCCAATTCTGGCTGCCATACACTGGTTACCTGTCCATTTCCTTACCAGCTTCAAGGTGATAGTTCTAACATATAAAGCCCTAAATAGTTTGGGACCATAGCACGTGGCAGAATGCCTACTTCCAACAGAGTCTGCCCATCCTACAGCATCTCAGTCAGACTGGCTGAGGATGCTAACCCTGAGAAAGGCCCAGAAAGAGAAGATGAGAAACCTGGCCTTCTCAGGAGTTGCTCCTAGATTGTGGAATGAACTCCCCCCCTGCAATTTGTTTGGTCCCTTTGCTGGCAATTTAAAAAAAGTAATTAAAATTATGCACAAACAAACAAACAAATAAATAAACAAACAAACAAATAAATAAATGAGACATACACTGTTTAGAGCAAATAGCAGTCTTACTCAAATCAAATGATAGCACACCAAATATGATCTGATGCAGCCAGTGCTGTTGTATTTATTAGTCCTGACTAAAAATTCATCATTGTCAGTTACATTAAAACATCTTACAATGCAGGTGAATGTTTGTTCAGAAATGCATAAATGTGATAATCTTTCTTAAGTAGTACTTGAGTTGTACTGAACTACCAAAAATGTATTAGAAATGAATGACCACTATGCACAGAATGGCTAAAATCTGGAATCAAGTCTCAAAGAAGATATGATTTTTTTAAAAAAGCCCTGAAGTTTCAATGCTTTGCATTTCAGTCTTCTTTAATTGCAGATAATTTTGAGCAATTGCTTCCCCTTCACTACATTTTAATTTTTAAAAAAGTATGTCTTCATGCCTAGCAGGGAAGCTGACTTGCCATGGGCAAGTATCAAGGAAAAAAGCCACTTAGCAAACCACAAATTTCAGAGCCCTAGCCACATCTGCATTTTATCAACCTTTTCCGGATAGTATTACACCAAACAATTGTCTGCAGATCGGTAGACAGCTGAGACTTTAAAGTGCTGAATTACTGAGAAAATGCTAGAGATAAAAAACAGCACATGTATCCGATCAATGTAATGAAACCAACCTGCTGCTAGCGCCATCCTGCCTTAGTTCTAAGTACCCTGTAGAGGAACGGAAGGCTCTCATTTAACTCTTAAGAGGAAAGCAAGGGAATGAAGAGTAAAGGTCACCTAATACCAGCCTTAATCACTGAACAGAAATACCTTTAGAAACATGAAGGAATGTTTGGGGTTCAAAATGAACATCAACTGCAGGCTGCCGAAGTGTGTCTGATCACATCAGAGCCAGCATTTCCTCTTAGAAATTCCCATGACTTGCTCTGCTACCACTGGGAGATACTAGACAGGGGATCATCTGGGGTGGAGGGGGGAGGTGAACTGTAATGAAACATCTAGAAACGATTGTCTTCATGTCTGAATAGTGAGGTGATTTCTTCACATGTAGCCCACCCAGGCCGTTTCTTTCATTATGCAGACAAATGGGCATCTTAACACTGAGCCAGCCTGTATATGAGAAAAAGAAATTGATTAAAAAACATTTGATTGAATGTGTCATGTTGAGGACCTTCCATGTTCACTCAAGTTGTAAAATCCTAGGAAATGGCCACTGTAAAATACCATGCCTGTACAGGCAAAGTGCATATGGTATGGTATCCTGTGTTGTGATTTGTTCTGTTGTCATCACTACCTTGGAAACGGGTGGCTGACAATGATAAGAGTGGTGAACTAAAATCCAGATTTGTGTGTACAAATGCAATTGAAACTATTTAGCAATTAGAGCTACCATTCTATGCTACAAATTCCCTGGCAACCAATAGCACTTAATTAGAATTAGGCAGCCAAATATTTTTCACTGAATATTCCTTGCTCTGCCAAAAACCCATTACAGCTGCTTCCAATGCTCAACTGTAAGTTTCTGAAGCTGCTGGATTTATTGGCTTCCTCCTCCTAATTTCTCTAGCTCACAACCTGTTGTCAGGTAACACACATTTGTACTAAACATTTGTACTGTACCACATAGGCAAAACTTAGCTTAAAAATTGATTTGAATCAAAATTGCAAACATATATATTAGTCACCCGGCCCAGAAATTTCTCCCAAAAATATAGGGTAGAAACAGAGAAACTAGTCAAGCATGTCAAATTCCAATAAAGTTTATGTGTGAAAAATCTGGCAAAATGATTGGCAGTTAATAATCAAAATTTAAAGTAAACTACTACTAACAAACCTTTTCTTATCCCTTTTCTTCAAACACAGTACGACCTATTCCAAGGTCTATATCTCCCAGACTGCCAGGTTTTAGAACAAGCAGTTGAGCTGTCTCTCCAACTGAATTTCCTATTGCCTTCCCCATTTTGCCTGTAATTGTAGATTGCAGTTTATCCATCTCACCCTTTAGAGCCACAGTTATGGCACTACAATGCAAAATGGCAGCAAACATGCTTTTTGTGTTCATGGTCTACATTTTTAAGTATATTGAAATATTTACTTATTTCTTGTTATGTGTGATAAAGTCACACCCAGCTTACAGTAATCTAATAGAATCTTCCAAGTATGTTTTCTCAGGAGTGGTTTTACTACTGCTATCTCCATTGAGTTTCCATGGCTGAATTGGGATTTGAACTCAGGTTGCCTGAGTTCAACACTCTAATCACTACATGCTGACTTTCATATTTTGAGATATTCTGAAGAGTTGTTTCTTCAGATCCAATGCTTACTAAGGTAAGCCAGAAGAACAAACAACTGTAGGAGATGAAGCCCCTAAATAAACTGCAGTTCTAAGAGGTCAAGGTTGATCACTGAATGATAAGAGAGGCAGAGGGAGAAAGGGGTAATTCATTTTATATCACATAACTTGGTATCACTATGGCTGTTCCTTTTGAGAAGGGAAGGGAATTTGTCTGTGGGGAAATGGCAGAGACAGGTTTGAAGATGGCCATGGGTGATGCAAGTGGAAAGGGAGCAGCATGAGACCTTGTCTCCCCAGCATTCATGTTTTAGAAAGCTCAGGGACTTCTTGAATTTCAGTTTCCTAAACTCATCTGATGCAGAGATACATGAGGATGAACATCCATGTAACCATTATTCATTTGCTTCTTTTTCCATCTCCATTTGTAGGTCACAGTGCAATTGGTATAGGCTGTAACATAGTATGCCTGTGATTTGTGCATAGAGGAAAAATTGAGTGTCGTTTTATACATGAAAGGAAGCAGTCATGCACGTGCTCGGGTGCCTCTTCCTGCCCCTGCCCAATTGCCTCTTCCAGAGCTCAAGGCTTGTCCCCTCTGGTAGTCCTGAGGCAGCAGAAGCAGGAGGTGGAGGCAAAGGAGAAGTCACAAACGCTTGGGTGCCTCTTGCTGCTGCCTTCCCCACCCGCCTGGTCACCACCTCCACTGGGACTGACGGGCTCAGCTCACATTGCCGCCTCGTCCCCTCCAGTGGTGGAGGCAGGAGGAGGCAGAGGCAAGCAAGCATTTGTGCGTGCTCGGGTGCCTCTTCCTGCTGCCACTGCCAGATCACCTCCTCCCATGATCAGGGGACAAGGCAGCGACATGAGCTGGAGGTAAGCCCCTGCAGTCAGCTGGAGGAGGAAATTGGGTGGGCAGCAGAGACAGCAGCAGAAGGAGATGGAGGTGGAGGAGCAGTTGCCCATTAACTGTTCCTCCCTCTCCATCAAGGGTCAAAATTAGGGGGTCATTTTATACATTGGGGGTCGTATACACGGTAAAATATGGTACTTCTTCATATACTGTATTATAGATAATTAGATAGACAGAGAGATAGATAGATGAAAGCTAGTACCTAACTACCTAGTGACACATTCTGGTGTTGGTATGAAAGAGGACAAAGGAAGAGGCTGTGAGTAGGTAAAGGCAGGATTCTTCAGATATGAGTACACTCAGTTCTCATTTCTTCATGCTGGAATGCATAGTCAGAGCATTATATTTACAAGATCATAGAAGGAGAAAAAACTCTTGGCAGCCAAGTAACAGATGCCCAAGTCGCTTCTGTCAACCACAGCGGAACTTCATGTGCATAAGCCAATGAGGGGACAGGAGAGGCAGAGTTTTGACAGTTAGTCAGTTGGAGAGTTAGAGAGAAGGAGGAGTGAGGTTTGCAGAGAGAGAGAGAGTCAGAGATAGAGAATTGTTACTAATAAATATAAACTGGTTAAATTGAAAATAAGTAAACAAGAAATGATCTAGTGTGGAACATAAAATATAATATTTCAATGAGTGTGATCTAATGAAAATGAATAAAGACCATCTGTGATTCTGAGTTGCCCTTTCATACCCTTTAATAAAACTAATTCTTGGCCGCCTCGCTGGGTATTTTCAGAAACCAACGCAAGACCTGGTTGTTCAGACAGCCCCCCCCTCCCCAGGCACTACTCTTTTCATCCCATCTTGAACTATTGTTGTCTTGCATATTGTTGAAAAACTGTTAATATATATTTTGAATTGTTTTTATCTTGTCTGTTGTGAGCTGCCCAGAGTAGATTATGTCTAGATGGGCGGCATATAAATGCAATAAATAAATAAATAAAATAATTCTGTTGTTGGCAGCGAGTGTAAGAGTAACATTATTTACAGTGTGGATAAAAGAAATCCACTGGTGGCAGCGAGAGAGAAAGAAGGAACGTCACCAGCGTGAACTCTTGGGTTGAGAGAAACAAACAGGGGCATGGGGTGTACGTTACAACACTCAATTCTCATTTCTTCATGCTGGAATGCATAGTGGGAGCATTATATTTACAAGATCACAGAAAGAGAAAAAACTCTTGGCAGCCAAATACTGGAGGCTAATGCAGCTCTAGTTCCTGTCTTTCTCCTGCATGTCCTTCAGTTTTTTGTCTCACATAACTGCCATTCACTGGCATGGCCAAAAGGAAGGTTTTGCCAGGAGATGAAGTGCAACACCCACTCTGCAATTGGTGTAATCCCAACCTTAAAATAAAGTATCAAACAGAGATCACAATAAACAAAGCTTTTTTTAAAATTATCTTCATTGATGAAGACCTAATATTCTTAAAAGGCTGCACACTTTTTGGTGGGGTTTTCACTTTTTGTGATTTTCCAGTTGATCTAATAAAGGTATCACCTCATTATGGCTTGGGGGTGGAGGGCTAAACTATTCAAAGGTGAGATTGTTTAAATGTACTGGCTTGCTTCCTAAAAGGAAACAAGCAATTCATCTTATGCGCCTGTTAAGAGAGCACATATAAAAATATCTAAGTTCAGAAGATACTGCCAGAGTTCCCTTAGCCCCTAGGGCATGGTTAAAAGCCATTATTCTCTAGTTCATTTTCATCAGGTACCTTACAGAGTACCTTATGAATTCCTCTTGTGCATGTTTAGGAGTCAAGAGTGCTCCAAGCACTAGCCATTCACAGCTCCCGTGATTTACAGTTCAGTGGAACTTATCTTAGATAGGTGGGAGTAAAATTGTAACCTAAACATATTCATTAATTTATGTAAAATATCTTTACCCTGACCTTCTCATTGACAAGGATGCAAGATGGCTTATAACACTGAAAGACAATATTTAAAGTTGAAAACAATAAGTATTGAAAGGTGGTTAACAATGTTAAAAGACAATATTTAAAGCTAAGAACAGTGAGTATAAAAAGGCATATTCCACCATTAAAAAGCAATATTAAAGCTAAGAACAAAAAGTATGCAAATGTATATTTTAAAAATGCCACTCTGAGAAATGGAAAAGAGAAAATGGGAAACTCAAGTAATATTAAAAATCCGGTCAAAGCAGTAATGCTTAACAATCCATCTTAAAAAATCACACAACAGGTAGCTGAGGGAAGGCTTGCCTGAAGAGAAAGATCTTTGCCTGCTTGCGGAAGGATAGCAAAGATGGGGCCAGTTTGGCCTCCTGTGGGAGGGAGTTCTGAAGTCTGGGAGCAACAATAGAGAAGGCTCTCTCCTGTGTCTCCATCAGACACACCTGTGAAGGTGGTGGGACCGAGAGAAAGTCTTCTGCTGATGATCTTAACACTCAAACTGACTCATTATGAGATGTTAAGATCATCATAATGGGAGATATGGTCTTTGAGATAGCTTGGATCAAGGCCATTCAGGGCTTTGGAGGTTTTAACCACCACTTTGAATTATGACCAGAAATGGATCGGCAGCCAGTGGACTGGCTATACACACTCAATAATAATTAGGTAAAGGTAAAGGTTCCCCTTGACAATTTTTGTCCAATCGTGTTCGACTCTAGGGGGCGGTGCTCATCCCCATTTCCAAGCCATAGAGCCAGCGTTTGTCCGAAGACAATCTTCCGTGGTCACATGGCCAGTGCGACTTAGACACAGAACGCTGTTACCTTCCCACCGAGGTGGTCCCTATTTATCTACTTGCATTTGCATGCTTTCAAACCGCTAGGTTGGCGGGAGCTGGGACAAGCGACAGGCGCTCACTCTGTCACGTGGATTCGATCTTACAACTGCTTGGTCTTCTGACCCTGCAGCACAGGCTTCTGCGGTTTAGCCCGCAGCACCACCACGTACCTTTAGCAATAATAATTATGTGTCATCAAATCAATTCCGTCTTATGGTGACAATTTCTATGGTTTTCTAGGTATAAAGTGCTGAGAAAGATACTTTCGATAAGTCCCATTGAACACACTGGAAACACTTCTCTGTAAACATGCATAGAATTTTGCTGCTCATCTGAACAAAAGCTCTGGACATTTTGAATAGTGGCTAAGGAAAATGGACGTGGACGACTACCAGAGTTCACACCCTTGCTAGTTTGAGGATGGGATGGGCAAAGCATGGGACATGGGGAACATGTTTCTCCCCCGGTCTCAAACGTGGCCCTGAGATCCACCACAATTTTTTTTAAAAAGGTTTTGCTCAAGAAATTCCCCTGTGCTCTCTAGAGAATGTGGAAAGCACCTTCTTGACCTCCTCCAAGCTCCAGTTTTTATTTCTTGTATATTTGTTTTATTTATTTTTTATATGTATTTTTATTTCTTATTCGAGTGAGTGGATTTTCCTTGAGAAAAACAGAGTAAGTCAGATGTGTGTGTGTTGTTGCAATGGACAGTCCATGTTGTTTTGAAGAAGTAAAAGATAAAAAGATGCATGCATACACATATACACTTACAGAAGATGTGGGCTGCAACAGGCCACTGCTGCCTCCTTTGAAGCAATTGTGTAAGGGCAGCAAGCACAGCCTCTCCATCCCCCAAGAAGTGGCAGTGAAGAGCAGGATCAGACACAAGCAAGGCAGCTTGCCAAGAGCACACAAAAACTCCCGAGTAGCTCACGTTTGCTATCTACATTCCCCACCCCCACCCCCACCCACCCCACTTCTGCCTGAAGGAGGGGCCCTGTTGCCATCCAGATCAACAAAAGGTCCAGGGTTGGAGGTGCTTTGCTATTTTTCAAACAGTGAAGGGTCAATTTGCCCTCCGGATTTCTGAAGAAAGGAGGCATTTCTGTTTATCCCTGCAACATTTAATGGTTACATGCCTGGCTGGCATCCATTTCCCACAATGTGTAAATTAGTCAATCCTCAAAGTCAGTAAACTTTTGCTTTGAAGTGGACATTAATGAAGTGCACCATTAGAACCTAATGATTGCTTACTTTGGTATGTTAGAGTATCTCCCCACCCCCAGCTTGGCTTTTTATGTTTTCCTGCCTTGGTGTTTCTTGTCTTTTAGTTATCTGAATTGCCCAGACAGCAAAAACTCCTGAAAGAAATGGCGGGGGCAGGGAGGGAGGGAATTAATGAAAAAAGTTACTACTGGCCTGACTGAAGTTGGCACTTCAAAGCCAGAGCAGACTAAATTGCTGCAGACTGCTTAATTCAGAAGTGCTCCCTTGTGGATGACAGTGCATGGTGACAAAGTTCAATTGGCAACAGGAGACAGGCAAGATCAAAGGCTCCCTATTGTAACAGTTTTGTTCCATGAAGAATTGCTTATTGTCAATTGGTTTTCAAGGCTTTCCTAGCTCCAGCTTTGTATCAGGATTCTCTGGTTCAGAACCAGCTTAAATAAATAAATAAATAACTATACCCTTCTGATAATATAATTCTGCTCTAAATATTGAATATGCTGAAAAATTCAACCCTGAAATAAGTAGACCAGAACCTCCTTGGCTTTTTGCGGAGAAGAAAAGGATGGGGCAGGCTGAGATATGCCAATCCAATACACAAATCCCCTTGCAATACTGATGTATTAACTGGGGTTTGGGATTTGTTCCAGGCAAAGCAATTGCTCTTCTAATACTGGATTCAGAAGGTTTGGGAAGCTTCCCTGTTTGACTGTTTTTCTGTTTATCAGATTCAGCTCAGTCATGGAGTGGCCTCTTGCTGCCTCTCAGCCTCAGATTTCAACATGTCCCAAGATGTCAGAAGAGACTTCCACTGAAGTTTACTTTCTTTTATTTCCATTACTTACTTTCAGCCCTAAAAAGTACTTTACAATATGACATATTGCCCCATTGTTTTTAGAATGTGATGTTACCTTCCAAAATATTCCTTAACCTATATCTTAGAACTATCAGCTAATTATCATCCCAATCCTGATTTGTATTGTTTTAAATTCATCAGGAATTAAAATGAATATGAGAGGCACCTGGCCAGTTATGAGGTTGTCCAATAGTGATCACCTCTGAAGCCAAGAACTGTTGCAACATTTTGGACTGAAGCAATTGTAAAGTTACCTGTAATGACAAACAAAACTGCTGAGTGATCACAGAGATTCCTAATGTTGATGGAAACTCCTTTCACACAGTGTACACAACAACAATTTCAATGTTTTGCAAAGGAAATGTCACTTTGTATGTAAAATATCAGCTTCATGTATTGCACAGTCACAGGAAACAGGAGATTAAAGAGAAATAATGTATCACAATAAAGTGGGGGTCCCTATATCTTTAGGCTGCTACTTGGAATAACATTTAATTGAAGGTGAAAAAATAAGCCAGAATTATTCTTTAAGATAAAAATGTTTACAACTCCCATTAAAAACAAACCTAGGATTCTGAATCTTAGTTTGGAAGTAAATCACACTCCCCCACCAAGAAAGTTCCTGCATCAGCTCCATTGAAATTGTGCCCTGTGTGTTTAGGTGTAGCAGTCTTGTGGTTGTAAATTATGGCAGAAGACATCATTAGCCTCTGACTTATATGATTAGTCCACATAAGCCCCAGCAGAGCAATTACAAATAATTAAATCAATTAAGGGCAACCTAACATTTGGCTATTGTGGTTAAACTGGTGTCAACTTTCATAATATTTTATCTGTAAGTGCAAATGTGTGGCTTTGGATGAGGACAAAAGCTTATATAAATGCCAACGCATGTTGCTTAGCAATGGCTTTACAACAAATTTCCCAAAAGCTGCCTTCCCAAGGAAAACAATAAGTAATGAAATTTCAATTAGAATGTGCAGGTTTGAAAGCTTAGAAATGAATTAATTAAAAAGGGATAACATGTAGGTTTTAGAAAAATATGCTGAGTATAATTAATATTTTACATTCTTGTCAATGGAGTGTTTGGTCTAGGTTTTTCTTTTTCTCTCTCTTTTTTAAGTAGCAAAAAGGTCACATTGTTCAGCACAGTGCTCAAAGGAGCTGAATTTAAATGCACTCAGAAGGTCTGAGTCTCTGGCTACATGAACTATAAAGTTCTACTAGCTTAGTCCCATGTTTAATAAATGCATAATGGTGGTGATTCACAGTTGTGGCAACTGTTCCCAAATCCTGACCTGCATATTCAGCTGAAGATATCAATAACATCCATATTTATATAGCCTCTGTATAGGAGCAGGCACCTTATAGAAAGAACATGGGCCTCAATCACACATGCAGATCCTGTTTACATATAGTTGTACAGATGTGAACTTTGTCTAGGGATTCAGCTAAACACACAAAGGGACAGAGAAAGCAGGTACTTTCTGCCTCATGTATTGAATGTGAATAGAACCCTGCTAGAGGCTGAGCTATAAATGAGTGGAAGATATATCTGGTTTGCATAATCAGTGGTGTGCTCAGCACTGCCCCCCCCCATATGGGACCGGCCTGAAAGTCAAGGTGGCATCCTCTCCATTCCATGTTCAGAAATGGAGAGGATGATGGCCGCACCTAATCTCAGCACTGACAACTGTAACTGAACGCAGGTGTGGCTCAGGTTGTGTGGAACGCATAGCTTTGTCCTCCAAGAGATTCTCTTTTGGTGCAAGTATTATCAAGTCTTCATTGCTGGGTTTCTGCCAGAGGAGTCTTCCTGGCATTCCTGCCTTTCTTTGTCTTGGGTTCATTGGCATGTCCCCATTTGAACCTGTTTTTTGTGGCCAGTGTGCTTTAAAAAATTTTATATATGAATGCTCATACAATACCTGCTTTCTAGCTACAATGGATTGACACCTGCTTTACATTCATGTGGATTTTGTTAAAATTTGGGCAGCCTCAGAATCCAGACAAAGGTGTCAGATGATTTTGTGACCGTTTCTCCCCATAATGCCTCAATTCATTATTCTCAGAGCCAAGGAATAGCTGAGGTTTGTAGGCAGGCAGTTCCAGGGAGAAAGACACCCCTACTGCAATATTCTCCACCTCCTGCTGTGGGGCTGGATCACTCACTTGCCAGTGTGAGGAGGCCAGCGGCAGTGAAAAAGGGGTGAGCAATTTGGCTATATCACAAACCTGGTTCTGGAGGGGCCAGGTATGTGTTTTCATCATCCTTTCATTTCTTGGTTTATAAATGATGGGGCTAGCTAAGTGACTAAAACTCGTGGTGAATATGGTGGTGGGGTCTTTGTTTAAAAAGGCCTCCTGGCATTCTACTCTACTGGATATGTTTTGAACAGCTTCTGGCTCAGATACAGTCACAAGCTCAAGCCTCTAAACCCCCCCCCCCCCAAAAAAGAGTATATGAAATGGCATATTCACAATCTGAATTTCTGAACATTTCTAGTTCGAACTGACCTCCAAGAAAGGGTCTTTTGTCTGCAGAAGGTGAAAAAACTGCCAATTGTTACCTTTGTCACCTCTGTTTCATATGGAATCTAAACTCTATTTTGCTTTGTTATGAACCAGGAGAATTGTCTCTGACCCAATTTTTGAATTGTTTGCTTTATCACCAAGTTTTATATCATCTTTGACTGATAAAGGGTTCTGGAGAATTTAGAATCTCATCTTCTTTCTAACTCTTTAGTAATCCAATTAAGTGATCCAACCTGAGATCAAGATACATAAGCAAGTTTACAGAGCCTTGCATCTGTTAAAACATGATTAATCTGCTGTGGAAATTAGACTTGCTTCTTACCCCAGCAACCACAGAGGAAACTACATATTATAGGATACTGCTTCCAAAGAGCTAAACAGCTTCTGTAAACAGAAAAAGACAGTTCATTTAAAAGGATATATATATATATATATATATATATATATATATATATATATATATATATATATATATATATATATATATATATATATATATATATATATATATATATATATATATATATATATATATATATATATATATATATATATATATATATATATATATATATAAAAGTACATTTGAATATATCTACGATGCCTTAATAAACAGTAATGAGTTTTCGGGATATTTTAATTGTCTGTAGTCTAATAAAAAAAATCTGATAAGACCTGTGCTTTTTCGATGACATTCCAATTTTTACAGATGTTATTAATGTACTATGATTAGTTTGCTTAGAAGAAAATATCAAAGATAAATTGTATGGTTATCAGCTGCAGGTTTATTGGTCTGAGACTTCCACCACAGGGAGTGGCTGCTGTATGGGATTGATAAACACAGAGATTTATAAGGTCAAATTTTATGAGTCTACAGATTCTTTGTGGTGTGTTACCACATCCTTATTACAAGCCCCTGCTGCTGTCCACCTCAGCCAACAGAGATAATATATTACTATCTATCCCACAGATTCCCCCTCAAAGAAGAGCGGGGGAAAGACCAGCATAAATATAAAATATTCCTGTCTTAAACTATATTTGCAACTTCATGAGCAGGTTTGTTTTCTTTGTTTCATTAAGATAGTAAGAGTTCTAAACCTCAGCAGAAAAATAATCCAGACTATTATAAAATCATGGCCAGTATCCTAGCACAGACTTAAGTAGACCCGTATAGTCTATAGTATAGTATCTATGTCACTGTTGGCTAAACCATTTAGCAGTTGACTCAAAGTATCCACTTGCTAACTGAGGCTAGAGATTGAATAGTGGCCTAGATGTGTTTCAAGTACTTAATAAATTACATAGCAACAGTGATGCAGAAAGAAATTCTGTCTTGGTTTCTAAAACAAGGGTTTGGAACCTTACTCAGCCAAAGAGTCAAACTGGCTCTGAGCCAGCCTGCCAGGGGCCAGAAGGTTTGGGGAGCCATATCCCAAAGTAAATGGGATCACTTCTTTGTTGGCATTTGACCAATGACATGACTTCCCAAATCCTATATACATACTCCCTCACATGGACAAAAGGCACTGGGACATGTGCATGTGCAAAAACACACCCCTACACAAATAGGTGCAAAGAATCTGTCCCTGGAATTCCTCCACCACCACCCCAGTACCAATACTTAATGCTGCTTTTTAAAGTCCTTAGTTGGCACTAATGGAATCATTTAAAAAGAGGTGATTCTTCAGTGGGGGACTGCAGCATTCACAACGAGTGGGACGTGGTGGCGCTGTGGGCTAAACCGCAGAAGCCTGTGCTGCAGGGTCAGAAGACCAAGCAGTCGTAAGATCGAATCCACGCGACGGAGTGAGCGCCTGTCGCTTGTCCCAGCTCCCGCCAACCTAGCGGTTCGAAAGCATGCAAATGCGAGTAGATAAATAGGTACCATCTCGGTGGGAAGGTAAAACAGCGTTCCGTGTCTAAATCACACTGGCCATGTGACCACGGAAAGATTGTCTTCGGACAAACGCTGGCTCTATGGCTTGAAGAGCGGGATGAGCGCCGCCCCCTAGAGTCGGACACGACTGGACAAAAATTGTCAAGGGGAACCTTTTACCTTTTACCGGGCTGGCCTTTTGCTTTCCTGCTGCAGTTCTTCCTCCCCACTCCCCCTATACTCTCCCTCACACTATTATTATGCTTCAATGTCTGACTGACATAACCAGAGACTTTTTAAAAGACTGATCACGAGGGGGAGCTCTTTTGAATCTATGTTGAAACATTAATAAGAGGATGGTTAACTCTCCCTTTTGCAGCAACATTAACCCTCACCCTCCCCATACATGGCCATTGGGATTGATAAAGAAATCCCCACTGGCATCACAGAGGCTTTTAAAGTTTTGATTTCAACAGGAAGTGGAGGTGTTTTTTTTTTTTTAAAAAATGGGATTGAACAGGGGAAGGGAGAGGAATGGGAGAGGAATATTAGTCCTTTTCACCCAACAGATATAAGATTTGCCCCCTAACAGCAAAGTCATCTGGAATACCCATAAAATTCTCTGAATGGAGAAGAAACATTGTACAATAAAGGTCTCCTCTCAAAACAACTATCATTTTCTGTTGGACCTGAAAGCAGAAACCTCAGTCAAGCTTTCTTAGCATCGTTTCGTTTCGTTTAGTCGTGTCCAACTCTTCGTGACCCCATGGACCAGAGCATGCCAGACCCTCCTATCTTCCACTGCCTCCCGTAGTTGTGTCAATTTCATGTTGGTTGCTTCGCAGACACTGTCCAACCATCTAATCCTCGGTCGTCCCCTTCTCTTGCAGTCACACTTTCCTAACATCAAAGTCTTCTCATGAGATGGCCAAAGTACTAGAGCCTCAGCTTCAGGATCTGTCCTTCCAGTGAGCACTCAGGGTTGATTTCCTTTAGAATTGATAGGTTTGTTCTCCTTGCAGTCCAGGGGACTCTCAAGAGCCTCCTGCAGCACCACAATTCAAAGGCATCAATTCTTCAGCGGTCTGCTCTTTATGGTCCAGCTCTCACTTCCATACATCACGACAGGAAAAACCATAGCTTTGACTATTTCGACTTTTGTTGGCAAGGTGATGTCTCTGCTTTTTAAGATGCTGTTGAGGTTTGCCATCACTTTCCTTCCAAGAAGCAGGTGTTTTTTAATTTTGTGGCTGCTGTCTCCATCTGCAGTGATCATGGAACCCAAGAAAGTAAAATCTGTCACTGCCTCCATATCTTCCCCTTCTATTTCCCAGGAGGTGATGGGACCAGTGGCCATGATCTTAGTTTTTTTGATGTTGAGTTTCAGGCCGTTTTTTGCACTCTCCTCTTTCACCCTCATTACAAGGCTCTTTAATTCCTCTTCACTTTCTGCCATCAGAGTGGTATCATCTGCATATCGGAAGTTGTTGATATTTCTTCTGGCAATCTTAATTCTGGCTTGGGATTCCTCCAGTCCAGCCTTCCACATGATGTATTCTGCATATAAGTTAAATAAGCCGGGGGACAATATACAGCCTTGTTGTCCTCCTTTCCCAATTTTGAACCAATCAGTTGTTCCATATCCAGTTCTAACTGTTGCTTCCTGTCCCACATATAGGTTTCTCAGGAGATAGACAAGGTGGTCAGGCACTCCCATTTCTTTAAGGACTTGCCATAGTTTGCTGTGGTCCACACAGTCAAAGGCTTTTGCATAGTCAATGAAGCAGAAGTAGATATTTTTCTGGAACTCTCTGGCTTTCTCTATAATCCAGCGCATGTTAGGAATTTGGTCTCTTGTACTTCTGGGAGTTCTTGGTCCACATACAGCTTGAGCCTGCCTTGTAGGATTTTGAGCATAACCTTGCTATCGTGTGAAATAAGTGCAATTGTACGGTAGTTGGAACATTCTTTGGCACTGCCCTTCTTTGGGATTGGGATGTAGACTGATATTTTCCAGTCCTCTGGCCACTGTTGAGTTTTCCAAACTTGCTGGGATATTGAATGTAGCACCTTAACAGCATCATCTTTTAAGATTTTAAATAGTTCAAGTGGAATGTCATCACCTCCACTGGCCTTGTTGTTAGCCAGGCTTTCTAAGGCCCATTTGACTTCACTCTTCAGGATGTCTGGCTCAAGGTCAGCAACTACATTTTCTGGGTTGTCCGGGATATCCAAATCTTTCTGATATAATTCGTCTGTGTATTCTTGCCACCTGTTCTTGATGTCTTCTGCTTCTGTTAGGTCCCTCCCATTTTTGTCCTTTATCATGTTCATCTTTGCACAAAATGTTCCTCTAATATCTCCAATTTTCCTGAACAGATCTCTGGTTTTTCCTTTTCTGTTATTTTCCTCTACAGTATTTCTTTGCATTGTTCATTTAAGAAGGCCCTCTTGTCTCTCCTTGCTATTCTTTGGAAGTCTGCATTCAATTATCTGTAGCTTTCCCTATCTCCCTTGCATTTTGTTTCCCTTCTCCTCTCTGCTAATTCTAAGGCCTCATTGGACAGCCACTTTTCTTTCTTGCATTTCCTTTTCTTTGGGATGTTTTTTGTTGCTGCCTCCTGTACAATGTTACGAGTCTCTATCCAAAGTTCTTCAGGCACTCTGTCCACCAAATCGAGTTCCTTAAATCTGTTCTTTACTTCCACTGTGTTTTATAGCAAATATTCCAGTCTCAACATATGCAAACAGTGTGCTGGAAAAATTATTGTTTTGCTGCATCCCCATGGGCAGCATGACTTTTCTCCAGCCTACCCATTAATTGTCACCCTTACATAACTTTAAATTACAATATTACTTTTTAGTATTACAGTATTAAGTATTTAGTATTAAGAATTACATTATTTCCCCTTCACAGATTGTTGCCTTGTCATGGCGAAGAGGCTTGAGTAATTCAGAGAAACTATGTGCTATGCTGTGCAGAGACACCCAAGACGGACAGGTCATAGTGGAGTGTTCTGACTAGACGTTATCCACCTGGAGCAGAACCTGGCAAGCCACTCCAGTATCCTTGCCAAGAAAATCCATGGACAGAAACAAAAGGCTAAAAGATATGAGGATGGAAGATGAGCCCCTCAGGTCGGAAGGCGTTGTGGCGGAATGGTTTCCTTCATGAAACAAACCTTTCCTGGGGGGAGGTATGTGGTGGAATGCCCACATCACTCCTGTCTATCATAGCTGAAGTTCAAGTGCAGGAGCCTATGAGAAGACAGGAGGGGTGGAGTCAAAGGGACAGTTAGAGAGAGGGAGGGAGTTAGAGAGGAGAATTGGAGAGTTAAGAGGAGAGAATTGGAAAGTTGGAGAGTTAGAGAAAATGAGAAGGAGATAAATGGAATAGTAAGCTAAATAAATAGAGAATATTAAAGAGTTGGTAAATGTGAATAAGAAAATACAACACCTGAATACACAACTGTGTAATCAAATATAAGAAGTTTAATGAGTGATCCTAAACAATGACAAAAGAATATCTGTGATTTTAAAACCAAAAAAGCTAAATAAACGAGTTATATTGGCAACACGTGTCTGATGCATATGTGGTTCAGTGTGGATGAGAGATCTATTGGTGGTAGTGGAAGAAAGAGTAAACGTATCCAGAGGGTGAGGCTTGGTTTGGGGAAATCAAACAGGGACCACTGGGTGGAATGTCAAAAATGCTACTGAGGAAGTGAGGAAGACAAGTACAAGTAGCTCCAGAGCTAGTGAAGTGGTTGGGCCAAAGCCAAAACGATGCTCAGCTGCAGACGTGCCTGGAAGTGAAAGGAAAGTCTGATTCTGCAAAGAAAAATACTGCATAGAAACCTGGAATGTAAGCTCTATGAACCTTGGTAAACTGGATGTGGTCAAACAGGAAATGGCAAGAATAAACATTGACATCCTGGGCATCAATGAAGTAAAATGGATGGGAATGGGCGAATTCAATTCAGATGATTATCATATATATGATTGTGGGCAAGAATCCTGTAGAAGAAATGGAGTAGCACTCATAGTCAACAAAAGAGTGGGTAAAGCTGTACTGGGATACAATCTCAAAAATTATAGAATGATTTCAATACAAATCCAAGGCAGACCTTTCAACATTACAGTAATCCAAGTTTATGCACCAACCACTGATGCTGAAGAGGCTGAAGTTGACCAATTCTATGAATACTTACAACACCTTCTAGAACTGACACCAAAGAAAGATGTTCTTCTCATTATAGGGAACTGGAATGGTAAAGTAGGGATCAAGAGATAAAAGGAACAACAGATAAGTTTGGACTTGGAGTTCAAAATGAAGCAGGGCAAAGGCTAATAGAGTTTTGCCAAGAGAACAAGCTGATCATCACAAACACTCTTTTCCAACAACACAAGAGGCGACTCTACACATGGACATCACTAGATGGGCAATACTGAAATCAGATTGATTATGTTCTCTGCAGCCAAAGATGGAGAAGCTCTACAGTCAGCAAAAACCAGACCGGGAGCTGATTGTGGCTCTGATCATCAGCTTCTTATAGCAAAACTCAAGCTTAAACTGAAGCAAGTAGGAAAAACCACTGGGCTAGTCAGGTCTAATCTAAACCAAATCCCTTATGAATGCACAGTGGAAGTGAAGGACAGATTTAAGGAACTAGATTTGGTGTAGAGAGTGCCGGAAGAATTATGGATGGAGGCTCATAATACTGTACAAGAGGCAGCAACAAAAACCATCCCAAAGAAAAGGAAATGCAAGAAATCAAAGTGGCTGTCCAATGAGGCCTTACAAGCAGCAGAGAAGAGAAGGGAAACAAAACGCAAGGGAAATAGGGAAATTTACAGAAATTGAATGCTGACTTCCAAAGAATAGCAAGGAAAGACAAGAGGGCTTTCTTAAATGAACAATGCAAAGAAATAGAGGAAAATAATAGAAAGGGAAAAACCAGAGATCTGTTCAAGAAAATTGGAGATATTAGAGGAACAAAGATGGACATGATAAAGGACAAAAATGGTACGGACCTAAGAGAAGCAGAAGACATCAAGAAGAGGTGGCAAGAATACACAGAGGAATTATACCAGAAAGATCTGGATGTCCTGGACAACCTAGATAGTGTGGCTGCTGACCTTGAGCCAGACATCCTGCAGAGCGAAGTCAAGTGGGCCTTAGAAAGCATGGCTAACAACAAGGCCAGTAGAGGTAATGGCATTCCAGTTGAACTATTTAAAAAAGATGACGCTGTAGAGGTGCTACACTCCATATGCCAGCAAGTTTGGAAAACTCAGCAGTGGCCAGAGGATTGGAAAAGATCTGTCTGCATTAGGGGTCAGGGAAGTTTTTGATCCTTTACCCCCCCCCCAAAATTTTATATATGCCAACTTTACCCTGCCCTCTCCCAGCACTGCCACTCTGCTCTCGCTGTCTGCAGCCAACCCCCTCCCCACTTCTCCATTCACCCGGGACCTGTGGCCGCCGCCCGAGGAACCAGTCTAGAGCCACCATGCCACTGGGAAATTGCATCCTTGGCGAGGGGAGGTGGGCACCACAGGGCCAGCAGGTCCACTGGCCATGAGCCCAGGTGAGGCAGGGTGGGAAGGAGCCTCTCACCAGCGCACTGGGCAGGCAGATATGGGCAGGAAAGAAAGCCCCAGCCAGGGCTCCGCCTGTCAGCAATCCCCCATCTCCAAGGAGATACCGGGGATGCTGGAGAATGGAGAGATTCCAAAACTTAGTCAGTCCTTTAGGAGCTAAGATGAGCCCAAGACTCCCAGCTAGGCCCTGACTAACACTTCTTCCTCAAATCCACCTCCTTTATTAAGAAAAGTAACACACACAGACAATTCCATGAGTTTAAACTCAGGCTAATCTGGGCTCTATATCAGGTAGCAAATACACAAGGCCAAATCAGAAAGACTAGTCTGTTCAAGAAACCAACGCATGCAATTCTAAATCATTACTGTTTTATTTAAAAAAGGATGGTTCAGAAATGAATTCAGATTATTGCAAAGTAATTCAGTTAGAACATTTTCATAACAAGGCAGACAGATCACCCCCACCACTCCAGCTGGAAAAATAAAATAATTAAAAGCATTCTAAACTAGAATAATGCATCAGCGTAGTCATTCTTACGTTCCTGTGATTCCATAGTCCATGATCCACCAGGAAAAGTTAGATTCCAGTTATAATCCATTTTGGGAAAAAGCACGTGTCTGTCCTTTCTCAATCAAACTCCATCTTTTTCCAACTTCTTTCCAACTTCCATCTTCTTCCCAGAATTCTTCATAAGGAACACCCCCTCCTGGGTCTTGTTGTCCCGCCTAACGTTCTCATGGGAGCTTGAGAGTTGTTATCATATTTTGTGGCAGAATTATTTTGACTACGAAAGTCTCTGCTCTCTACTCATCTTAGCAACGAGATAACCAGAGAGCGAAGCTTCTCTGAAACAGCATGAAAAACTTTCCTACTACAGAGCAGACTTTAAATCAAGATGGATGCTGTCAAAACAATATTATGACTACAAAACCCATTCTAGCATCTCATAAAAACACAGATCATCACACCGCCAAGCAAAGAGTCCAGCTGGCCCAGTCCACCCCCCTCCCCCCACTTTGGAGATGAGGAGGACAGGTGGGTGCCCTGTGCAGTTCCTTGCCAGGGCTTGCTCTCCCCACGATGGAATGCCCACCTACACACAGTATCATTAGAAATAAAATGGCTGGGGGTAATGAGGACAGTCGAGCTGCCTCAACTGTCCTCATTACCCCCAGGATTTTCATTTTTACTCCATTTGGGGTAAAGAAGGGCAATGTCAAAGAATGCTCCAACTACCGTACAATTGCACTCATTCCACACACTAGCAAGGTTATGCTCAAAATCCTACAACATAGGCTTCAACAGTATGTGGACCAAGAAGTCCCAGAAGTACAAGCTGGATTTCGAAGGGGCAGAGGAACTCGAGACCAAATTGCTAACATGCGCTGGATTATGGAGAAAGCCAGAGAGTTCCAGAAAAACATCTACAGTGGTGCCCCACATAGCGAGGTTAATCCGTTCCGGATTAACCATCGCTATGGGGAAACATCACTATACGGGACAAAAAAGCCCAACGAAGTTTAATGCGTTCCAAATGGGCCAAAAACTCACCGTTATGCGATGTTCCTCCATAGCGAAGGCATTTTCGTGCCCTCGGTAGGCAAGGGCAGGGTGCGAAAACACTGCGTGCGGCCATTTTGGGTGTTCCAGCGGCCATTTTGGAACTGCCGAACAGCTGATTTTTTAAAAAAGGTATGCGAAGATCGGTAAGCTAAATGCTTACTGATCATCACAAAGCGAGTTTTTGCCTATCTAGGCATCGGTATGCGATCGCATTAGCGATCCCAAAAACAGATCGCTATGCAAATTCGTTGTTAAATGGTGCACTCGTTATGCGAGGCACCACTGTACTTCTGCTTCATTGACTATGCAAAGGCCTTTGACTGTGTGGATCACAGCAAACTATGGCAAGTCCTTAAAGAAATGGGAGTGCCTGACCACCTTGTCTATCTCCTGAGAAACCTATATGTGGGACAGGAAGCAACAGTTAGAACTGGATATGGAACAACTGATTGGTTCAAAATTGGGAAAGGAGGACAACAAGGCTGTATATTGTCCCCCGGCTTATTTAACTTATATGCAGAATACATCATGCGGAAGGCTGGACTGGAGGAATCCCAGGCCAGAATTAAGATTGCTGGAAGAAATATCAACAACCTCCGATATGCAGATGATACCACTCTGATGGCAGAAAGTGAAGAGTGTGGTAAAAGTGTTCCTTAGAACTGCCTTTACACGAAACAGAGAGGGGTCCAGAATGATCTGTCCCTATTGCCAGCAAAATCGGGTCCTGTAATTTTGCCCTAGGTGACTTCTCACTCCTTCACCCAAGTCTGTCTCAATTTTAAATAAACAATCTGGAAGGTCTGCTCTTCCTTTTTTATTACTTTAGGACCCTAATTTGGTAGCATAAACGCGGCCAGATCAATAATATATTTTTAAAGTAGCCAATTTTACCATAGTAGCTGTGGTCTAAACAAGGAGCCAACTTACAGACAAATTGTCTTTTTATCTTTTATTAAAACAAGATAGCATTCAAACAAACATACTAAAGCATAATAACGTCATTAATTATTTCCAATACCCCAGCCTTCACCACCAGATATTTCCTCTATAAAACAAAAACAATAGACAGTCTAGCTATATCTTAAATTAACATTCTTACGGAGTCTTCAAATTAAAGTTCTGGCAGATGCATCTCTCTCTGTGTGTCGTCTCTGGCTGTCGTACAAGGAAAACTCTCCCCCATCTCTCTTCTCCGTCCTTCTTCTCTCTCTTTGCCCATCTTTCTTAAATTAAGCCATTGTGTCCGTTGGAGTTTTGATAAGATAAGGGTCATCTTGTTCTTCTTTACTTTTTTTTCTTCTGCTGGAAAAAGAACGGACCTTGTAAAAAATTTTCTTCCTAATTAACACCTGGACATCAGTTAGCTTCTAGTTGTTTCATTGCTGTTATGAAACAAAATCCATCTCTATTCTACTTTTACAATTTTCATAATCAAATTCATGACAAAGAGGAATTAAAGAACCTTGTAATGAGGGTGAAAGAGGAGAGTGCAAAAAACGGCCTGAAACTCAACATCAAAAATACTAAGATCATGGCCACTGGTCCCATCACCTCTTGGGGAATAGAAGGGGAAGATATGGAGGCAGTGACAGATTTTACTTTCTTGGGTTCCATGATCACTGCAGATGGAGACAGCAGCCACAAATTAAAACACGCCTGCTTCTTGGGAGGAAAGTGATGACAGACCTCGACAGCATCTTCAAAAGCAGAGACTTCACCTTGCCGACAAAGGTCCGCATAGTCAAAACTATGGTTTTTCCAGTAGTAATGTATGGAAGTGAGAGCTGGACCATAAAGAAAGCTGGCCACTGAAGAATTGATGCTTTTGAATTGTGGTGCTGGAGAGAATTTTGAGAGTCCCCTGAACTGCAAGGAGAACAAACCCATCAATCTTAAAGGAAATCAACAAAACTGAAATTTATTATATTTAAAGGAACTAATATTACTAATATGGTTTTGTTACACTAATAGGGATAAAGATAAAAACAAAGATAAATAGACAGTGATAGTAGGAAGTTATATACTTATTTATAGTTCTGAAGATAGACAAATTTAATTGAAATTATAATGGCACAGAGGGGGGGAGCAGGCTGGAAAAGGGAGTCCCCAAATTGAATCGGGTGCCACAAAGCTGATAACATACGATGCTGAATTAAGATAGATGGGGCAGAAAATGCAAGTCTTTTTTTTTCATCTGAACTGGACAGACATGCACAACAAATTAAACAAGCTATACAAGCTTTAGACAAAGAAGTAGAGCACTTGGGAACCCAAGTGAATGAGAATCAATAGAAAATCATGAAAAACAGGAAAACCATCTTTAAGCTAACAAAGCAAGTTAATATGCAAGAAAATAGACTGGCTGAATTGGAATGCAATGAATGGGATCAAGATTCAAAAATAATACAGCAGGAAAGAACTTTGATTTATCTGGAAACCGAAAAGGTCTCATATATACTACACTTTCAAAACATAGCAGAGGAAATGGAAGATGATTTAATAGCAACTATAACACAATTATTCATTCCTATTGTAGGATTGGTTTCTGAAGAAATAGAAAAGAACCTAGACAACACATGGAGATCCTCAATTGTTTATACAAGAAATAACCATATACCGAGAGCGATCCATGTAAAATTTTGAAGGAGCTCTTTTAGAAATCAAGTTTTGGCAAATTTAAAAGAGAAACAGCTGGTTTGGAAAGGTCAAGATTATAAAATATTGGAGGACATTCCCTGGAGTGTTAGAAATAAAAGGGCAGATTATAAACAATTAACAATTTTTTTGATGAAAAAGCAGATCAGCTGTAGACGGATCATCCCAGAAGGTGTGCAATTCTACTATCAAGATCAGTGATGATATATAAACACTACGCATAAAGTGGAGGCCTTCCTGGACAGATATGAAGGAAGAAAGGAGAAGAAAAGAAAAGAGGAAGAAGTTCAAAGGAGAGATGCAACAGAAAGCAGGAAATCTGTAGACTCTGGAAAAGCCCAGGAAAGCGAAGAAGAATCCGAGGAAGAGGAAGAAGAGGAGGAGGAGGAGGAAGAGGAGGAAACCAAAGAGGCAAAAAAATAATCTAAAGAAATAGTACAGATTCAGACCAGATCGACAAGGAAGAGGGAGGACTACGGAGGTAGTAAGCAAGCAGGAAATGTCTAAAAATCAGCTGAGATTAATCACAATGTAAATGGATTGAACACACCTGGAAAATGGAAAAAATATCATCAAATTAAGAAACTGAATTTAGATGTTACATATATACAAGAAACTCATATTTTAAAAAAAAGACTGGAAATATTTGGAAATGCCAAAATTAGGGAGGCTATTTGCTGCATCAGACAACAAAGAAAAAAGAGAGGGGTGGCAACATTTATAAAAGAGGATCTGAAACCTAAACCAATTTTTGCATCAGAAGTTGGAAGAATATAGATGGTAGAAATTCAAAGAGGGAAGGAAAAAACATTGATAGTGAATATTTATGCTCAAAAAAAAATCAAGATAAATTTTTCAAACAACTACAAAAAGAATTGGCTGATAAAGAGTACAAAGGTATTTGCTATGTAGGGGACTTCAATGCAGTTCTGGATAGAAAACTGGATACAAACAGTCAAACGCTACTAAAAGGGAATAAAGAAAGAAGGACTATATTATCAAAAACCTTCCAGTCTATAGCAGAAGAGTTTCACTTGGTAGACGCTGTCAGCAAACATGGGTTCAAAAACACACGTGTAAGCCTGGACAGAGAGCAATCAGGAGTTTGCACACGCTAAAATGGGCTGAGTGAATCCAAACTCAGCTAGCCATGCTACAACACTCCCTCTTACAAGTCTGCCCACATAAAAACACCCTTGTACTCTCAGATATTGCTGTGAAAAGATAAAGTGGGCTTTGTAGTCCTTAGACTTAACTTGCACCACTGACAGGACTCCTAAAGTATGCTAGGCCGAGACAGCACTCTCAGATGACCCTATGACAAGTGTACTGTTCAGGAAACCAACTGATTTTTATAATCTTTATTTTATTAAAGAATAAGCATGTTTCTAAGTATCAAAGCCAAATTAAAACAAAGCAAATAAACTAGCATTGTGCTGGTTAGTTACAAAGATGTAGTGAGGCAAAGAAAACATGAAAAATATGCAAATGTCCAAAAACCTTACAAGAACACAAAAAGCCATTAAAAAGAATAAAAACAGTTCCAGTCCAGTAATTCATTAGTAAAAACAAAATAATCCAAGTAGGTTATAAAAAGGCTATAGTCCTCAGTGATCCTGTAGAACAAAAATCCTGTATTAAAAAGAAAGATTCAGTAAAAGTCCCATTGTCCTTAGAAAAGTCCAAGAGTATAGTCCATATGAAGTATTTCAAGAAAAGAAGTCCATAAAGGATATTCCATAGGTAACAGTCCATAGAAAATAGTCCATGCATAGTCCTTAGGAAAAAGCCCATAAGTCCAAGGGTAATCCAGTATAGTAAAGGTTAGTCCCATGTGTCACGAATGAATGAAGAGTCGGTCTTGAATGACAATGTCCATAGGCTAAAAGTTCCTTTTTCAAGAGTAACTGGCAAGGGCTTATCGCACCTTCCCACGATGTCATCCAATCAGAGTTCGTTACTAGGCAAACAGTCCTGTTGCACCACATGACTTCTTTCCCATACACACCAGATGTTATTTGGGTTTACTGTGGTTTCGCAAAGAGTCACAACAATTCCCATCTAATCACACCGAGTCCTTTTCTCAGGCTATCAGAATAACATTCTCTCTGCTCGCCTAGAAAACAACCTGTCAGCATAGCAAAGATACTTTATACAAAGAAACAAGATGGAACCTCTCTGGCTCATTTCTTAATTACAAAACCCATGTGCCTTAAAAGATTTTAACTCAAAAACCCATCTCATCACAGACGCATGGGGAGCAACACATATAAAAGGGAAAGATTACACATTCTACGCAAATTCGCATAAGACATGGTCTGGAATAGATGCATTCTGGATTCCAATAAGCTGGATAAAAGTGATGAAGACTATAGACATATTCCCAAGGACTTTCGCTGCTCACAGTCCAGTTATTTTACAACTGAATATACAAAATAAAACATTGTTCTGGAGAATGAACACTAGTCTTCTGCAAAATGAAGATTTAAAGAAAGAAGTGATGCAAGAAATGTCTTGGTACTTTAAGGAAAATAAAACTCCAGATGTACCTATGAGAACAGTCTGGGATGCAGGAAAAGCAAAGCTAAGAGGGATAGTTATAAAGCATGCAGCAAGACAAAAAAGGGGAAAATACAAAAATACAAAGAATTAGAGAAAAACTCTTGCAGTTAGAACAACAGTCAGAACAAAATAGTTTAACTGGAAAACTAATAGATAATATGAAATCAGTACAACATCAAATAAATCTATGGTGGATGTCAGAAATGGCAATGAAGATAAAACAAGTGAAACTTTTTTTAAAAAAAGCAAACAAACCAGGCACATGGCTTGCCTATAGACTGAAAATAGAACAAAGAAGAAATCAAATTATAAACCTTAAAAACCAAAAAGGAGAGATTAAATGGGAGCAGAGGGAAATTTTAAAAATTGTCAAGGATTTCTATCAAGCGCAATACAAAGAACCAGGGATATCAATAATAAAGCAAAGAGAATATCTTCAGAAGTTGTTAAAGAAATTATCTAAAGAAAATAAAGAGATCTTGAATTCCTCAATAACGATGTGTGAAGTGGTGAAAGCTATTAGAAAACAAAAGAATAATAATTCTCCAGGAAATGATGGAATACTAGCTGAATATTACAAGAATTTTGAAGAAGTTCTAGGTTTACCGTTTAAGGAATTAATAGAAGAAATAGAAATAGAAAAAGAAATTCCCACTTCATGGAATGAAGCAATAATTTCAGTAATACATAAAGAAGGTACTGATCAATCAGAAACCCAAAACTATAGACCAATCTCGTTATAAAATATAGATTATAAAAATTTTGCATCAATATTAGCAAACAGATTGAAAAAAGTTTTTGTGCAGATCGTTCATCAGGACCAATCAGGATTCTTCCCAAAAAAAGACAAATAAAAAACATTAACAGAATAGTATTGAATGTCTTGGAATACTATGAAGCCCACCCTGGAAAACAGATGGCATTAATATTCTTCAATGCAGAGAAGGCCTTTGACAATATGAACTGGAATTTTCTGCTGACACCGCTGCAATTAATGGAAGCTGGAGAGAACTTTATAGGAGAAATTAAAGCAATATATTCCAAACAAGAAGCAAGAATCAAAGTGAATGGAGAGCTGACAGAAACAATTCAAACTGAAAAAGGCACAAGACAAGGATGCCCACTGCCCCCCTACTGTCTATTGTCATGCTGGAAGTCCTGAACCAACAAATTAGAGAAGATAAGAGAATCAAAGGTTAAAGGAGAAGGTTTCAAAATTCACGCTTATGCTGATGATTTAGTAATAATCTTAGAACCTATGATGTCAATAGAAATATTAGTAGAGACAATAACTGAATATGGATATATGTCAGGTCTTAAAATAAATAAACTCCCAAAAATTCTGATGAAAAATATGACAAAAGAAGAAAAAGAAGAATTATGAAAACACACCAGATATCAAGAAACATGTAAGGTTAGGTACTTAGGAATTAATATGACAAAAAAACACAAGTACATTAATGAAGGACAATTATATGGAAGTAATGAAAGAAATCAAAGTAGATTTGCAAAAATGGACTAAAGTCCAATCCCTAATGGGTAGAATAGCCATAATAAAAATGAATATACTACCAAAACTAGTTTTCCTCTTTCAGACAACCCCAATATTATTAAAATAATATTTCTTTAAAGAACTGAATAAGATAATGACCAAGTTTGTTTTGGGATGGAAAGAAACCAAGAATAAAACTTAAGGCTCTTCAGGACAATAAAAAAAGAGTAGGTTTTGGCCTACCAGACTGGGTGAATTATTACAGAGCAACTCTATCCTGGGTGAGAGAATGGATTAATGTACAAAATCTGAGACTTTTAAAAATTGAACAGCATGATTTAAGACTAGGCTGGCACGCCTACTGTAAGAAGGAGGGGGAGAGAGAGACCCCTCTCTCAGGAGTGCTGTCCCTCCCGCCAACTGCTGAGAGCCAGACTCCACCAGTTCCCCTACCCCAGAAGACAAGACCTGGACATGACCCGGGGAATTTGGAGCGAGATTTGAAAAGACTAATTATTATAGAACCCGGGAATACCTTGGCGGGCACAGGAGAAAAAAGGTGGGAAGTAGTGGAGGCAGGGTTGGGGGATATAAGAAGGTGGGAAGGAGAGTTGGCAGTAGGCTGGGAGTGGATCTGGCTGGAAGATCCATGGACAGAAAAGATGGAAAAACTACGTGTCCCAAAGGAAGAAGCAGATGCCAGGAGGAGGCATGAATTAAGCCCTAAACCATCTTACTGGGGTGAGCGAGAAACTAAGGAGTGGAGGAAGAAGTTGAGAGAGGAAAGATAAAGAGTGGAAAGAGAACGAAGGGAGAGGTTAGAATTGAGAATTTGGGAGAATCGTCAGAGAGAATACCTGGAGTCCCATGGGAGACGGTGGAGCCCCCCAGGGAATATCATTGGGTGGACATTAAAGAGGAAGACAGTATCCCACTACTGGAAGGAGAGGAGGGATTACTACTGAATTCTGATACCCCGCTGGAGTGGCCTGGACCCTGTAATAGCCAGGGTAAGAACCCTTTCAAAGTCAACGACTGGAATCCCCCTTCTGACCTGTTGCCTAAGGGGGAGAATGTTTGGAATACTTTTGTTGACATTGGGCTGTGGTTGAATACCCCAATAAATGTTATCCCCATTTCTAAACCAAGGAGAGTAGGTGCATTCTTTGAAAAAGAGTTGGAGCAAACTAATGAACCCTCACACCTACATGTGGTAACAAGATGATAAGCAATGCAAAACATTTAATTTACATCTGATCAGGAGAGCTTTATTATGGGTCTGGAAGACAGTTAAGGTACAACATTATAGAAAGATACCATTATGGGTAGCTCCATTAAAAGCGTTCTCTGACCTGGCAAGAACATGTCAAGGGACAAATAGAAGATATGCCGAGATATTAGATAGTAATTTTAATCTAAAGAACAAAGATGAACTGGCAGAACAAGGTATTATCTTAGACTGGTGGTCGATAAACTTCTTGAAATCAAGCTATGTAAAAGATAAAGCTACAGGGTTTCAGAAAGACAAAATACTTTTGGCTAAGGGGTTGCTGGATTCAGAGGAAAAATTGATTAAAGGTTTATATAATACTTTAATGGAGCAAAAATGGAAGATGAAATTGTGAAGGATTGCAAGGTAAAGAGGGCTCAAAATATAGAACTAAGTGCCTGGTGACAAATTTGGGAATGAAATAATAAAATGACTAAATCTATAAATCTAAAAGAAAATATATACAAAATGTTTTATAGATGGTATGTAACACCAGAGAAATTGACAAAAATGTATAAAAATGTTTCTAATAAGTGTTGGAAATGTGAAAAGAAAGTACAGAGCTTCTATAATATGTGGTGGATGTGCAATAGGACCAAGGGCTTTTGGGAAATGATCCATGAAATGATAGAGAAAATTTTAGAGGTTAAAATTGCTTTGTCACCAGAAATCTTATTTGAATATATTACCTACACTAGAAAAAAAACAAGACCTACTTGACCTTACACCTGATAACGGCAGCTAGAATTGTATATGCCAGTAAGTGGAAGACTACAAAGGAACCGACAAAGAAGGAATTTATTGAGAAGATTTTGGAACTAGCAGAAATGGATATTTTGACAGATACACTAAATGACAGACTGGATAATAATAAATGGGAACCTCTTTATACCTGGATGAAATCTACATCAACTTAAGTAGAAAACATTACATTAATAATATGTTACAGAGTATAAGACAAGATTAAATGAATGGAACATATTGTAATAAATCACTTTGGTTGCAGCAGATAGAAAAGTAGAAAAAATACAATAAAATATTTTTTAAAAAAGAACTCTCAGAACCACTTCTCCATTATTTTCTTGAAACCATGGAAAAAAGGTGAGGTGCCAGATGATTGGAGGACGGCCAATGTTGTCCCTATCTTTAAAAAGGGCAAAAAAGAGGAACCTGGGAGTTAAAGGTCAGTCAGCCTGACATCAATCCCAGGGAAAATTCTGGAACAAAATATAAAAGGGTCACTATGCAAGCACCTAGAAAACAATGCAGTAATAACTAGAAGCCAACACACATTTGTCAAGAACTAATCCTGCTGGACTCATCTGATCTCATTTTTTTGTTGAGTAACCTGTATCCTGACTTTAGCAAAGCTTTTGACAAAGTGCCCCATGATATCCTGATAAGCAAGCTAACTAGCTGTGGGCTGCACAGATCAAGTGTCAGGTGGATACGTAATTGGCTATAGAATCATACTCAGGGGTGTGGCCTGGAACAAAATGGCATTAGGCTGAACTTTCTGAATGCTCCTGCCTGGTGGAAATAGAAGGCAGAGAAAAGGATGATCTGGTGACTTATGGATAAGTAACTTTTATGGTTTATGAAGCATAGTGACATGGGGGGAGTAGGAGAGAAGCAAAAGTGAACTAAGGGAATGTCCACAGCAGTGATCGCAAGAAGACTTCGGTAATGAAGTCGAAGAAGAGAAAAGAGATGAGAGAAATCATTCCCCTTTCCCCTGATTACTGGCTGCAAGGCTAAAAGAACAACATCCATATAGTTGATGAAAGTTGATTAAGTTGACAAAGCTAAATGGAACATAATAAATCACTTTAAAAGCATCTTACTACCACCGGTAAAGCAAAAGAGTCACAGATCAAAGTACTGATTAGAGAATTACGTGAATTGCATAGAACTGCCTGTGACAACAGATTGCTGCCAATTTCCTGAGCCGAAAATATTTCCTGATGTTTGAAAAAATAAATAAACAGAAAGAAAATAGACAAACAAGCTAAATCAAAAGCGAAACTAGAGAAACTCTGACATGCGCAGTAAGGCTCAGTGAAGCTGTGCTATGCAGGACTATTAAACTGCTCTTGAGCTCCATCTGCTATGTATTTATATAATCACACCTAGAATCATTTCAATAGCTTTCTTGCCTTAAATAGTTGCTGGAGACTGTGTATAACTCTGGATTAAAGAAGGTATTAATGAGACAAAGAAGACCAAGACAAAGGGAAAGTAGAATTGCAGTGGAAAAGATAAAAGAAAGTAGAGTTGTTTGGAAAAGAGAAAACTCTAATCAAGATCAGCATCTAGATCTGGATCTAAAGTTTTTACACCTTCAGACCACAACTCAAAGAGGTTGTCAGAAGCTTCAACAGAAAAAAATATGGCACAGAAATTGCAAAAAAAAACACAAGAGGAAGGACCTAGGGCTGACCCAGAACCTATTGACACAAAGGTGTTACTAGAAGCCATAACAAAAGTTAATGAACATATCATAGCTTCAGATCAAAGAATACAGAACCTTGATAAGAAAGGTGCCAAAATGCAAGAAGATTATAAAAAAATGTGACTCGTGCAATGTATGGATGAACAGTTTGTAGGAGTAAAAGCATTGGTGGAACAGAATTCTTCCAGACTCATGGACCAAGAAAGAGACATTGCAGACTTAAAGACACAGCTAATCACGCAACAGGATTTTTCACAATGGTCAAACATAAGAATTAGAGGATTAGCAGAAAACGCTCATAGTTAAAAAGAATTACCAAAATTAATAATAGACTGGTTAAACAAAATATCCCCTCAATTCATTTGGTCCCAATTTGATGTGGAGAAAGCCCAGAGAGCATCAAGGAAAGTGTCATTTGTTGGTCAGATTTGCAAACTACAGGAAAAAAAGAGAGGAATTTATGAAAGTGTTAAAAACCAGAATATCTTAACATTGAAAATGATGACATCATGGTTTCCCATGATTACTGCAACAAAACAATGGCATACAGAAGAAAAATGTGAGTTCCCACAGCCATTTTAATTGCAAAGTATATATGGAGGTCATCTAGTTCATATGAAAATATGTTATAATGGGAAATATTACAATGTTATTGTGGGTTTTTCAGGCTTCTTGACCGTGTTCTGAAAGTGGTTCTTCCTAACATTTCGCCAGTCTCTGTGGCTGGCATCTTCAGAGGACAGCAAACTGTGCTCTGGGTAGGCTTGAGAGTGGGTGGAGTATTTATGGCTGTGAGAAGGCTAGTTTGTGAGGTAGGCTATTGTGCAAAAGGTCAATGAACTCCACCCAGCCACAAGGTCAGGGGATTACTGCACACAAAAGACCAGCTAATGACACCCATCAACCACAGGGAAAGATAATCTCCCCTCCTTATCAAAACAATACATCCACAACAAAACACATTAATCAACCATCTCCTGATTAGGACAATAGCCTACCTCACAAACTAGCCTTCTCACAGCCATAAATACTCCACCCACTCTCAAGCCTACCCAGAGCACAGTTTGCTGTCCTCTGAAGATATCAGCCACAGAGACTGGCGAAACGTTAGGAAGAACCACTTTCAGAACACGGCCAAGAGGCCCAAAAAACCCACAACAACCATTAGATCCTGGCCGTGAAAGCCTTCGCGAATACATTACAATGTTACTTTGGAGAAATCAGCCTTAGATTTTCTGATGAATGCTTGACTTCTAACTAAAGAAAAATGGAGTGAACAAATAACCAAGCTGGATGGCCAGAAGCAGGAGCAGGAGCAACAGACTGAGGAAGAAGAAGAGACTGCAAAGGAAGAAAAGGTGGTTAGAGTGAAAACGCAGAGTGGAGGAAAGGCTATACAGAAGACAAACTAGAACAAATTACTAAATTGGGAGGTCTGGGAAAGGTTATAATAATGTTTAATAAGGGAAATTGGTACAACATATATGAAAAATCTTTTGGTTCTTCAATGTCAAGAAGAGTAGCAATGAGATTTTAAGATAGAAAAATAGAAAAAGACACACAAGGAAGGTACATAATAATACAAGGTAAACTAAAGGGAGAAACCAATGCACCTAATGAGAAACAGGAGAATTTTTTCATAAATATATTATGTATATTGGATAGCGTGAGTATTGATGGTATTAAAATTTCTGATCATACCAGAGTAAACATGGAACTATTAGTAAAATGTGATTACAAAGAAGCGAAGACATGGAAAACAGACATAGATATTTATCAATATCACAATATTATAGAAGGGCTTCAAAAGACATTAGAAGAGACCTGAGAAATAAATATGAAAGGAGGCAGAAAGGCTAAGATAATCTGGGATGCCATGAAGTCTGTTGCCAGAGGTTATGCTATGAAAGCGGCACATACAATCAAGATACAGCAAAAGAAAAGGACTCAAGAAATAGAGGACAACATTAAGTTAGAAAGAGAAGCTACAAGAACTAGAGAAAAGAAGATAATTGTGTAATTATAAGCTAAAAGGAAGGACCTAGAAGGGAAACATATGAAAAAGGTTCAAAGGGATTTAATATATTTAAATAGGGATTATTTTGAATTTAGTAATACAAATTCAAAGCTTTTGGCTAAAGCATTCCCCCCCCCAAAAAAATAAGAGTAATATAAGAGTTATAAAAAATCAGAATGGGGATAGATGTAATAAAATTAAAGAAAAACTAGAAGCTTTTCAAAAAATTTTTAAAGACTTATACACAAGCAAGAATCCCTCAATAGAAAAAATTGAAGAATATTTGGAAAATAATGTTTAAAAAGTATTAACTGCTGGGGATAGAGAAAGAATGGGGAGAACAATTGCAGAGGAAGGGACAGAAGTTATTATAAATAAGTTAAAGCTGGGGAAGACACCTGGCACAGATGGACTAGACCGAGAAAATTATAAAACTTTTAAAAAATTCTTATAGGTCAATTTCATTGATAAATCAAGAAGCTAAAATATTTATGGAAATTTTGGCAACAAGACTAAAAAATTTCATAGGAATATATTGAGAAAGATCAAAAATATTCTAGAGCAGATAATTAAACAGACAGTTAGTTATTACAAAACAATCCTGTCATCACTAAAAGTCAACACGGGATTGTCAAAAACAAGTCATGCCAGAGTAAACTGATCTCTTTTTTTTGGTAGAGTTACAGATTTGATAGATGAAGGGAAGGCTGTGGATGTAGCATATCTTGATTTCAGTAAGGCCTTTGACAAAATTCCCCATGATATTCTTGCAAGGAAGCTAGTAAAATGTGGGCTAGACAGTGCCAGCAAAGCCAATTTCCTAAGAAATTGCTCAGTCACGGGCAGAGAGGTTCCAAAGTAAATCGCTCCTTTACCAGGCAAACTGGGTCCTTAAGTTTTGCCTTAGGGTACCTAAAATTTACTCTGGCACCAAGTCTGACCAATTTCATTGAGAACCAAGCCACACACGTGAGTACCAGGGAATTCCATCCTTCTAGCACTCATAAATCAGTTGGACCCAAATTGGTAGCGTTAAGTATACGTGGCCTTGTAAAATGCATCAATTTAGATAAGCCAATTATTTAAAACAGCTTGTGTCTATTCAAGAAGCTAACTTCCGGCTCTTAAGCGTATTTATTTTTATTAGAAAAATATAGTTCTGAAAGAAATCAGTTTAAGCAAAGCATAGCAAAGCATATTTACAATTCCCAATTCCATCCCCATTGACAGGAGATAGAATTCCTCTGAAACAAACGAAAACAATAAAACATCTAGCTAACAAAAGGAAAAGGGGGGGCGGACCTCCCCTCCAGCTTCAGGAAAAATTACATCTTAAAACAAACTACAAGTCCTCGTGTCCATCATCAAAACAACATTCCATCATGCTTCTGGAAAATAGAAAGTAAACTTTCTCAATAGGAAGAACTCAGGCTTACTGTCCTTTGAATTATAGAGTCCATGCCGAGTCCTGTATGTTGGCATCCATCTTCCGTCTCCCTCGTGGTAGAATCTCCTCCTTTCTTGTTCCCATGAGGCTCAGGGAAAGTTGTTTAGTCTTCCTCACTCTGTACTAGCCAGGTTGCTATGTTACCACCAGATAAGGCCACGCTGACAGTACAGAGGTACAGCTAGGAATCAACTTTGGAAATTTCCACTCTCAACTCACACACAGAAAAAAGATGAATTCATTTTGGCCAACTTTGTGATTACAAATCCCATCAGCAAATCATTTTATGAACTTTCATAACCAAGCTTATCATATGTCACCCCTAGAAGTACAAAATCTAGAACGTTTAAAGTTCTTATTTTGCTAACTACTGTAACTATTGGTTATGAAAGGTAACTGCTAATAATTAAAATGCATACATGTAAAATTGCACTAATCTAGCAAAGCATCAAGGTAGAAACAGACTAATAGTCGCAAATGAATATATTCTTATGGTTAAGCATGCACTCTATTGAAAATACAGAAAAGAAACAAGTTAGTATCAAAACAGTAATTCAGAGTAACAATGTACTATCAAAACGCATTATCTCATCGATCATTTGTCAGGATCTTCACAGTACATTCGAGAAAGACCATCTGCCACAACATTTAGCCTTCCAGGAATATGCTGCACTTCAAAATCAAAGTCTTGCAAAGCTATACTCCATCTCAACAATTTTTGGTTGTGAGATTTCATCTTCTCCAACCAAACCAAGACTCTGTGATCTGTTTGGAGGGTAAATTTACACCCCCATAAGTAAGGTCTTAAAAGATTTAGTGTCCAGATAACAGAAAGTGCCTCTTTTTCCGGTACTGCGTAATGTCTCTCATGTTCCAAAAGTTTTCTGGAGAAGTATGAGATAGGATAAAGATTCCCATCTTCCCCTTGTTGTAACAACACAGCACCAAGGCCTAATTCTGAGGCATCAGTCTGTAAAATGAATGGTTTGTCAAAATCAGGTGATTTCAGAATTGGTGCACCCATAGCTTTGGCCTTTAAGGCATCAAAAGCACTTTGACACTCTGGTGTCCACTTTACCTTGACCGGCTGTCTTTTCTTAGTTAGCTCAGTCAAAGGTGTAGCCAAATGACTAAAGTCAGGAATGAATTTCCTGTAGTAGCCAATCAAACCTAAGAAAGAACGTACCTGTTTCTTAGTTTTCGGAATAGGTCAATCATTAATAGCTTGTACTTTGGCTTGCAGAGGTTGAATTTCACCTTACCCAATCAAATGACCTAGGTACATGACCTTTTCTTGCATCCACTGACATTTGCTTGCTTTGACTGTCAATCCTGCTTGATGAATTCTGGATAAAACAATTTCAATGTGAGACATGTGAGAATCAAAAACAGAACTGAAAATTGCAACATCATCAAGATAAGAACTGGCAAAAGGTAAACCATGTAAAAGTTTGTCTATCATTCTCTGGAATGAAGCTCCTGCATTCTTTAAACCAAATGGTAAACGCCGGAACCGGAAAGTTCCCACGTGAGTGATGAAAGCGGTCTTATCTCGAGATTCCTCGGCTAGATCAAGTTGCCAATAAGCATTCTTTAAATCAATTATGCTGATAAATTTAGCCTGTGAAAGGCGCTCAATTAAGTCATCCATTCTGGGTAATGGGTATGGATCTGAAATTGTAACACTGTTCAACTTCCTGTAATCAACACAAAATCTTACTTCATCGAGAATTTCGCCTAGCGCGTTCTTTTTAGGGACTAGAACCACTGGAGAAGCCCATGGGGAGAATGATTCCTCAATCACCCCCAAAGATAACTGTCAGCAAACACGCGTTCGAAAACACACGTGTAAGCCTGGACAGAGAGCAATCAGGAGTTTGCACATGCTAAAATGGGCTGAGTGAGTCCAAACTCAGCTAGCCATGCTACAACACTCCCTCTTACAGATCTGCCCACATAAGAACACCCTTGTACTCTCAGATATTGCTATGAAAAGGTCAAGTGGGCTTTGTAGTCCTTAGACTTAACTTGCACCACAGACAGGACTCCTAAAGTATGCTAGGCCGAGGCAGTACTCTCAGATGACCTCAAGACAAGTGTACTGTTCAGAAAACCAATTGAGTTTTATAATCTTTAATTTATTAAAGAATAAGCATGTTACTAGGTATCAAAGCCAAATTAAACCAAAGCAAATAAACTAGCATTGTGCTGGTTAGTTACAAAGATGTAGTGAGGCAAAGAAAACATGAAAAACAGAAAAGTGTTCAAAAAACTTACAAAAACACAAAAAGCCATTAAAAAAGAATAACAACAGTTCCAGTCCAGTAATTCATTAGTAGAAACAAAATAATCCAAGTAGGTTATAAAAAGGCTATAGTCCTCAGTGATCCTGTAGAACAAAAATACTGTTACAAAAAAGAAAGATTCAGTAAAAGTCCCATTATCCTTAGAAAAGTCCATATGAAGTATTTCAAGAAAAGGAGTTCATAAAGGATATTCCCTAGGTAACAGTCCATAGAAAATAGTCCATGCATAGTCCTTAGGAAAAAAAACCCCCATAAGTCCAAGGGTAATCCAGTATAGTAAAGGTTAGTCCCATGTGTCACGAATGAATGAAGAGTCGGTCTTGAATGACAATGTCCATAGGCTAAAAGTTCCTTTTTCAAGAGTAACTGGCAAGGGCTTATCGCACCTTCCCACGATGTCATCCACTCAGAGTTCGTTACTAGGCAAACAGTCCTGTTACACCACATGACTTCTTTCCCATACACACCAGATGTTATTTGGGTTTACTGTGGTTTTGCAAAGAGTCACAACAATTCCCATCTAATCACACCAAGTCCTTTTCTCAGGCTATCAGAATAACATTCTCTCTGCTCGCCTAGAAAACAACCTGTCAGCATAGCAAAGATACTTTATACAAAGAAACAAGATGGAACCTCTCTGGCTCATTTCTTAATTACAAAACCCATATTCCTTAAAAGATTTTAACTCAAAAACCCATCTCATCACAATAACATCTTTTGTATCTCTTCTTCAATCTGGATAGCATGATTACCAATGGCTCTATATGGGCTTGACTGTATTGGAGGACTAGACTCCGTATTGATTTCGTGACTGATCAAATTGGTGTAACCTGGTTGGTCTGAGAAAACCTCTTGGTATTCCTCTAAAATTTGGTAAAGCTTTTCTTTTTGATCTGTGGTACCTGTTAAGACAATGTTATCAGACCAGGTACCTGCGCTCTCCAATTCAGCTAACATATCAACAGTTTCATTTTCAGGTTGAAAACATGCAACATGACATTGAAAAACCATAGCAGATCTGTCTTTATACAACTTCAGACTATTAACACGATACATCACAGGTTTCTTAGTAGAATTCAACATTTTGACAAGGTAATTGACATTTCCCAATTTTTGAACAATTTCACCTGGACCTTCCCAGACAACTTCTAGCTTAGAAGGTCTGAGTGGGTTCAGAATAAGTACCAAATCACCTACTACAAATTCTCTGTGACGGGCTTTCTTGTCATGGTAGAACTTCTGTGTTGCTTGAGCATCCAACAAATTGTCTCTAGCCAACTCTTGGACAGCTAAGAGTTTCTCTTGCAGGTTTCTAACAAAATCAGCAACTGAAATAGTACTGCTTCTAACCACACCTTCCCAATCAGATCTAAGTAAATCCAAAGGTCCTTGTAGGTTTCTCCCGAATACCACCTCACTTGGAGAAAAGTTTCCAAGAGAAACATGGGGTGCACTTCGGTAGGCAAACAAAGCAAAAGGTAAAAGTTCATTCCAAATGTTTCCATATCCTTGAACCAAAGTTTTAATCATCCTAAGAAGAGTTTGTTGACCACCGTCATTTAGTCCATGTGATTGGGAATTTTTAGTCATGCTGAAGGAAAGTCGTATTCCACTAATCTCACAAATTTTGTTCACAAGGGCGCTGGTAAAAGCAATATCTTGATCACAGGTGATTTGAGAAGGTATACCTATGCGAGAACACAAGTCCACCAAAATTCTGGCAATAGTTTGCGCTGAAAGGTTGCTGATTGCATAGGCCTCGATCCATCCGCTAGCTTGACAGATGAAAGAGATGATGTATTTCTTTTTGGACTTGGTAGGAACAAAAGGTCCTAACACATCCATTTGCAGATACTGGAACACCTGGTCTGGAATCTCCATGAGTTGCATCTCCGCCTTCATGCGGTCTGTTTGACGCCCTGTTCGCTGGCAGTAATCACAGGAACCAACATAGTCCTTGACAGCTTTTGTAACACCAGGCCAGTAAAAATGTTGAGAAATTCTGCTTAAAGTTTTTTGTATTCCAAGATGGCCACTGCTCGGATTGTCATGGGCAATCTGCAGAATTTTCTCTCTATACTCACTAGGAATAACCAACTGTTGAACTGGTTCAGCCTGTGTATTAGATTTAGGGAAATACTCTCTGTACAAAAGTCCATTCGGTCCCCACAAAAAGTTCACTTGTTGCTGCACAGGTTGTACTGCATAACTGTCTGCCTGTGATCTTAAAGAGGCTAAAGTAGGATCATTCAGCTGTTTTTGTTTAAAATCAGCTGAACCCATTGGAATAGGCAAGTCCTCTGGTTCAGTCTTTGTATTGGCTGCACTATCAGGTTCGGTCACAAGAGGCTGCTGTTGCATTAAGTTCTCATCTGGGTGCTCCTCAGAGAAATCCTCAGATGGAATCTGCTGCATCACCCTGCTTTGAGAATGGGTGACTGCTTGTACTGAAGCTGCTTTTAAAGTTTGTTGGTGGTTCAAAAATGCCAAATCATTTCCCAACAAAAAGTCAGGTTTGCCCTCATGGACTAACAAATATTTGGAACCTTTCCACTTCTGGTAGCTCATTTGCAGAAAAACAAGTGGAGCAAATCTCTTAATTACTTCACCAGACCCATATGTTCTAACAGGACACCTCAGGTTGTTCAAAATCAGTTCTGGATCCACAAAATGTTTATGAACTGAAGAAATATCAGCGGCTGTATCACGAGAAGCATTTAAAACTAAATCACCCGAAGAAAAATGCAAAGTCACGGGTTCAGAAAAACTTTGCGCTGACCATGAAAATTGCTCTTCTGGTAAAATGCAACTTGGATCCAAAACAGAAAATTTTTCCCCTGTGGGTGTCTGCTGAGCCACAGTTGTAGAAACTTGGGCTACTTGTAGACCCATTATCCTTGGCACAAGCTGAGTTACCGCTGATTGCTTTCCACTGGCTTGGGAAGAAGTTGCTGTTAAGTTAACTCCTTCCTATCTCTGGGTAGGCAGATTGGCTGACTGGTTAGCTACCTGCTGTTCTGCTGGTAACTGCTGATTTTCCTGTGGCGTAGCACTAAGGTAGGCCACTTTTGGGGTGGTTTGCTTAAATTTACGTGGTGCAGTTATTGGAGTCTTGCCAACTGGCTTTCTGGTTTGGGTAGCTGGCACAGACAGTTTTGGACAATCTTTTTTTCATATGTGGACCCCCGCACTGAAAACAAGTCAGGGTTGGCTTAGTCTGGCCAGGAGCTATGCTTCTGCGCTCTCCAGCTAAGGACTGTCTCTGTTCCTGAAAAACAGGCTTCTTTTAAAATCATACTGGCTCTGCCTCCTAGGTACTTCTGGAACCAGCTTAACTTTAGCAGTAGTTTCACCCCTCTTAAAAGAAATTATTTCATCATCTTCCTGGTGAAAAGACAGGTTTTCTCTATCCATGCTCCCTAAAGAGTCTCTAGCATGCTCCTCCTCTTTAATCTGCCTATTCAACTGCTGCAGTTTCATCTCCCAGTAGTGTCCCTCCTGAATCGCATCAAACGTTTGGGCCTGAACCCATTGTTTCTGTCTCTCCATGAAATCTGCCACTATAGTAAACTGTTGCTGCATCTTTAAACTCACGCCCCTTAGATCTGCTGGGCTGCTGCTGGCATCTGCCGCTGCTGCTCCTGCTGTCCACCGGTCATCGCCATAAATCTCCTCCGTTAGCAGGTCCTGCTGAGTTGGAACATGTTCCGCCCTAGCGTCCTGCCACGTCATCCTCGGTTTGGCTCCACTTTGCAATAAAGCACTGTATTCCATAGCTTCCAAAATCTCTTTGTCTAAAGTTTTGGCTAAGAGCCACTCTGGTAAAGAAAAACGCCTGCTAGCTGCCATTTCTCACCCTGAAGCCATTATCGAAGTAATCAGCTTAGGGGAGACAGCTATAAAGCTGTCTGCTTGACAAAGACCAGATCTTCCCTCAGGAATCTGTCCCTGTCTACTGGTATACTATTGGAAACAGTAAACTTTATTTTTCCAGTGTCTCCTGGTTAACTTCTCAATAGACTCCAGCTTAAAATTAGGTAATCTTGCCACTCTCCCACCTTAATGGTCAGAGCTTGCAGTTTAGCACACCACACGCTGTTCCTGCTACACTTAAGCACTGAAAGAAACTCTCTCTGCATGCATCAGCCTAAGCTGTAATCACGCATAGGAATTTCTCCAGCCCTAAAAGAATTAATAACAACTGAAAGAATTTCTCCCTGCTTCGGCCTAAGCCTTACGCAAGGGCAATTTCTCCAGTCATAAATCAATTACCACGGCACGTGAATTCATCCCACCGCTGCCACCATGCCAGCAAAGCCAATTTCCTAAGAAATTGCTCAGCCATGGGCAGAGAGGTTCCAAAGTAAATCGGTCCTTTACCAGGCAAACTGGGTCCTTAAGTTTTGCCTTAGGGTACCTAAAATTTACTCTGGCACCAAGTCTGACCAATTTCATTGAGAACCAAGCCACACACGTGAGTACCAGGGAATTCCATCCTTCTAGCACTCATAAATCAGTTGGACCCAAATTGGTAGCGTTAAGTATACGTGGCCTTGTAAAATGCATCAATTTAGATAAGCCAGTTATTTATAACAGCTTGTGTCTATTCAAAAAGCTAACTTCCGGCTCTTAAGCATATTTACTTTTATTAGAAAAATATAGTTCTGAAAGAAATCAGTTTAAGCAAAGCATAGCAAAGCATATTTACAATTTCCAATTCCATCCCCATTGACAGGAGATAGAATTCCTCTGAAACAAACGAAAACAATAAAACATCTAGCTAACAAAAGGAAAAGGGGGGCGGACCTCCCCTCCAGCTTCAGGAAAAATTACATCTTAAAACAAACTACAAGTCCTCGTGTCCATCATCAAAACAACATTCCATCATGCTTCTGGAAAATAGAAAGTAAACTTTCTCAATAGGAAGAACTCAGGCTTACTGTCCTTTGAATTATAGAGTCCATGCCGAGTCCTGTATGTTGGCATCCATCTTCCATCTCCCTCGTGGTAGAATCTCCTCCTTTCTTGTTCCCATGAGGCTCAGGGAAAGTTGTTTAGTCTTCCTCACTCTGTACTAGCCAGGTTGCTATGTTACCACCAGATAAGGCCACGCTGACAGTACAGAGGTACAGCTAGGAATCAACTTTGGAAATTTCCACTCTCAGCTCACACACAGAAAAAAGATGAATTCATTATGGCTAATTTGTGATTACAAATCCCATCAGCAAATCATTTTATGAACTTTCATAACCAAGCTTATCACAGACAGTGCTACTGTTTGGTAGATTTGTAATTGGTTGACTGATCGAACCCAAAGGCTGCTCACCAATGGCTTCTCTTCATCCTGGAGAGAGGTAACTAGTGGGGTGCCTCAGGGTTCTGTTCTAAGCCCTGTGCTATGCAACATCTTTATCAATGACTTGGATGAAGGAATAGAGAATATGATGATTAAATTTGCAGATGATACCAAATTGGGAAGGGTTGCTAATTCCCCAGAGGACAGGATTAAAATTCAAAATGACCTTAACAGATGAGAGTCATGGGCCAAAACTAACAAAATGAATTTCAACAGGGAGAAATGTAAGGTCCTATACCTAGGCAGAAAAATCAACAGCATAGATATAGGATGGAAGACACCTGGCTAGACAACAGTACTTGTGAAAGGGATCTAGGAGTCTTGGTAGACCACAAACTGAACATGAGTCAGCAATGTAATCAGGCTGCCAAGAAAGCCAATGCAATTCTTGGTTGCATCAATAGGAGGATAGTGTCTAGATCAAGGGATGTGATAGTACCACTCTATTCTGCTTTGGTCAGGCCTCACCTGGAGTGTTGTGTCCAGTTCAGGACACTTCAATTCAAGAAGGATATTGACAACCTGGAATGTGTCCAGAGGAGCGTGACCAAAATGGTCAAAGGTCTGGAAGCCATGTCCTATGAGGAACAGTTTAGGGAGCAGGGAATGTTTAGTCTTACAAAAAGAAGGTTAAAGGGGGACATGATAGCCATGTTTAAATATTTGAAGGGATGTCATGTTGAGGAAGGGACAGGTTTGTTTTCCAGGGCTCCAGACACTAGGACAAGGAGCAATGGCTTCAAGTTACAGGAAAAGAGATTACACCACAATCTCAGGAAGAACCTCTTGACAGTCAGAGCTGGTCGGAAGTGGAATATAGTGTGGTGTGGTGGAGTCTCCTTCTTTGGAGGTTTTTAAGCAGAGGCTGGATGGCCAACTGTTGGGAGTTCTTTGATGAAGTTCCTTCAGGGAAAGGGGTTGGACTCAATGGCCCCTGTGGTCTCTTCTAATGCTGTGATTCTATGAAAATGGATTTATGCAAGGTAGACGGATGTCAGACGCAACAAGGAAGGTGCTTAATCTAACACACCTGGCAAAATTTAAAAATGTAAGTCAGGAGTGGTATCCCTATATACTTTTGAAGCCTTTGATTTGGTTGAATGGCATGCATTAAAAATATTGATTAAACAGATAGGATTTGGTACCCAATTTAGACAAATAATCCAACAACTATATTCACAGAATTCTGCAAAAATAATAATAAATGATGGTATGACAGAAGCAATATTCCTAAGCCAAGGAATGAGACAGGGTTGCCCCCTATCTCCAGTTTTATTTACATTGGTAGTAGAAGTGCTGGCACAAGTAATCAGAAAGGATAGTTCAGGTAAAGGCATAGATACTAGAGAGAAGGATAAAATAGTTTTTTGCAGATGATACATTAAGAAATTAACAATTAAGAAAATTGTTATAAGGTAGCATGGAGATGGTACTTTATTCCAGTAAGATTGAATATAATAAATAAAAATATACCATCTCAATGCTGGAGATGTAAAAAAGAAAAAGGGCATATGTGGTGGACTGATGAAATAAGAAAAAAAGAATTGGCACTGGTTTTCAAAGAAATTAGAAAAATTATTGGATATGATATTCAAATATCACCAATCATTGCCCTCCTAATAGAGCCTCGTGGTGCAGTGATTAAACTGCTGTACTGAAGCCAAAACTGTGCTCACGACACGGCATTCAATCTCAGGTAGCCGGCTCAAAGTTGACTCGGCCTTCTATCCTTCTGAGGTCGGTAAAATGAGTACCCAGCTCGCTGGGGGGAGGGGAATGTGTAGCCTGCATAATTAACTTGTAAACCACCCAGAGAGTTCTTGACGCACTATGGGGTGGTATATATGTAGTACACTTTGCTTTTGCTTTTGTTCCTAAATATAATTAAGAATGACCATCTTAAAAAAGAAAAGAAAGACTTGATTGTTATAATGGTCACAGGAGCAAGATTAGTATTTGCAAAGAACTGGAAAAGTGATAAATTAATCTGGAAGACTGGTACAAAAATGTGGAGTTTAGCAATTAATGATGTCAACATGTCAAATGAAAATAATTAGAGGAATGGCAAAGTCTAATGATTTCAAAGATGTATTGAGTTTATACTTGAAATATTTTTTTTCAAAGGGAAAAGTTATAGGCCAGCAGAAGGATCAATGTATTTTTGGAGAGGTATAGGGTGAATAGTTGTAAATATATATTATTGGTTACCTGTCCCGAGGTTGAAGGTGGCAATTTGTATTGTGTATAGTTTAATGAATATGTACTTTAAGTTAGTTTTGTTATTTGTTATTTTCCATTAATAAAATAAAAGTAAAAATTAAAAAAGAGAGAAAATCATACTCAGAATGTGATGATTAATGGTTCCTTCTCCAACCGGGAGGAAGTAACAAGTGGGATACCCCAAAGCTCAGTCCTAGGTCCAGTGCTCTTCAACATTTTTATTCATGACTTAAATGAGGGAGTGCAGGGAATGTTTGTCAAATTTGTAGATAACACAAAATTGGGTGGAATAGCCAATACCCAGGAAGCAGAAATAAAATTCAATATGATCTGGATAGGCTGGCACACTGGGCTGGCACAACAGAATAAAATTCAGGTGGGATAAGTGCAAAGTACTGCATCTGGGGGGGGGGACCAAATGCACAGTTACAAGGTGGGGGATACCTGGCTTAGCAATACTATAAGTGATAATGTCCTTGGAAATTATCACAAGCTGAATATGAGCCAACAGTGTGATGTGGCTCCAAAAAAGGTAAATACTATTTTAGGCTGCATTAACAGAAGTATAGATTCCAACACCTGTTAAGTGCTAGTCCCCCTCTATTCAGCACTGGTTAGGTTTCACCTTGAGGATTGTGTCCAGTTCTGGGCCCCACACTTCAAGAAGGGTGCTGACAAATTGGAACAAGTTCAGAGAAGAGCAACAAGGATGATCAGGGTACTGGTAACCAGGCCTTATGATGAAAGACTGAAAGAACTGGGCATGTTTAGCCTTGAGAAAAGAAGACAGAGGGGTGATATGATAACACTTTTCAAATGCTTGAAAGGGCAGCATGTGTTCTCGATCATCCCAGATTACAGGACACGCAACAGCAGGCTCAAGTTGCAGGAAGCCAGAATTTGGTTGAATATCAGGAAAAACTTCATAACTGTTAGAGCAGGACAGCAGTGGAATCAACTACTTCAAGAGGTGCTCCAACAGTGGAGGCATTCAAGAGAAATTTAGGCAACCACCTGACAGATATCCTTTGATCTGTATTCCTGCATCAAGCAGCAGGTTGGATTTGATGGCCATACCTGTAGGCCCCTTCAAACTTCACTGTTCTATGAGTCTGTGATTCCCACTCTCTCCCACCTCTTGCTTCCATTTGGCTGATTTCTTCCACTATGCTACCAGGGGAAGAAATACGTCTGCCTGCCTCAATGTCCCACTCCGCTAACCAAGGGGATTCAAACCAGTACTTAGGGTGCCTGACTCCCATTCTCTCCCACATCTTGGTTCCATGTGGTTGGTTTCTGCCACTATGCCAATTTAACCTGCCTGACTCAATGTTCCCACCATCCACTCCACTAATTAATGAAGAAGAAAAAGAAGCCTGCCCACCAGTCAGTAAAGAGCCCCTCAAACACCACCAAGGCCACATCTATTCTAACTGCCTCTAAGGCTTGTGTGAAACTAAGTATGTCTATTCTAAATGGTTCTGCTTGCTGGCCATCAAAATACCTCAGTGCCATCTGCCTCTGTGCCTGGTGGGAAACTAAAGCATGTCTATTCCAAACTCTTCTGAGCCTGATGGCAAACCAAACTACCTCAGTGTCCTCCACCTCTGTGCCTGGAGGCAAACTAAAGTAAATATATTCTAAACACTGTGCCTGGTGGCAAACCAAATTACCTCAGATGTCATCCATCCCTGAGCCTGGTAGCAAGCAGAAGTGAACCTGGTGGCAATCTAAAGTTTATATCTTCCAAATGCCTCTATGTCTGATGGCAAATTTACATATGTATCTTCCAATTACTGTACTTATGAAACCTGGGGCAAAGCAAACTATCTCATTACCATCCGCCTCTCTGCTGGTGGCAAAGTAAAATGCATCTATTCCAAATGTCTCTGTGCCTGCTGCCAAATTGAATTTACCTCCATTTCCTCTACCTCTGTGCCTGGTGGCAAACTAAAGTACAGTACATCTAATCTAAACCTCTCTGTGCCTAGTGTGAAACCGAACTTCCTCAGTTTCCTCCACCTCTGTGCCTGGTTGCAAACTAAAGTACATACACCTCTGAGCCTGGTGGCAAGCCAAGCTATCCCAGTGCCATCCACCTCTTTGTTAGTCTGCATACAGTCGTGCCCCGCTTAACGATTACCCCACATTATGACGAATCCACTTCACAACAATGTTTTTGCAATTGTAATTGCGACAGCAAAACAATGTTTTAAATGGGGTTCAGCCTCAGTCCATTCATCTGCATCCATTGAGATATAGCCTCCAGGCAGTGCTGAATGGACGAAATGGCATCCACTGTTGTAGGGAAAAAAGATGTACAGCTGAGTGTCATCAGCATACTGATGACATGAAACCCCACATCCCCCAATGACCTGACCCAGCGGCCTCATATAAACAGCACTGGGGAAATAATCGAGTCCTGAGGAACCCCCTATTTGAGACTCTATGGGGCCAATACATCCCCAAGTTATACTCTCTGGGGATGGTCCTCCAAGAAGGATTAGAGCCAGGCAAGCTCCAGATGACCAATTCCCAACTCAGAAAGCCTCCCCAGGAGAATACCATGGTCAACGGTATCAAAGGTAGCTGAGATATAGAGGAGGAGACATTTTGCCCCTGTCGGCCCCTGTCGGCCTGCCCATGTCACAGCCTGAAGCCTGACTGGAATGGATCCAGGGCATTGGTTTCATCCAAAAGGGCCTGGAGCTGGTCAGCCACCATCCTCTCTACCACTTTGCTGAGGAAGGAAACATTGGTGATGGACATATAATTGCCAATGTAATCCACCACCATATTTGGTTTCTTCCTAATGGGTCTAATGAGTGCCTCCTGGAGAGACCTATTAATTATTGCGGTGGCCCATTTGGCTTTTATAGGGCTGGCTGCTTTGATTAGCCAGGCTGGGCAAGGGTCAAGGGTTGAGGTGGTGGTACGACAGTGATCAAGCACTTTGTCCACCGTATCTGGTGTCACCAGCTAAAAGAGGCTAAGTCTGATCGGGCAAAGTGGAGCACTGGATGTCTCTGCTCGATCTACTGTATTCAAAGAAAGAGAAAGATCCCGGCTGATGGCCTCCACTTTAGATTTTTTTTTTAAATGCTACAAATTGGTCAGGTGAAATGTTAGTGGGAGGCCTAGCACTGTGACCATTTCTGGATAGATCATGTACTATACGGAAAAGTTCTGCCTGCTGATTTGAAGCCTCTCTTATCCAGACAGTGAAGTAAGCTTGACTAGCAGCCCTCAGCCTGGGAAGGTAATGGTTAGTCATGAACCTAACAGCATTCTGATTATATTCTGTCTGAGTTCTTCAACAGAGAGGGTGTTTAGGAGAAATCATGTCAACAGCCCTGGTGGCAGCGGCATGCAAGCCATCAACCAGGGCATCAACAGGAGCACCAGTGAGATCAGCCAGAATCCTATAGGATCCAGTAGCCTTTGAGGGCGGACCATTAAAATAGGTCCTTGATCCCCACAGAGAGGGAGAGCCACTGAGAGGTTGCATTTTATTAGGTGGTGATCCAACCATGACAAGGGGACCATCACAAGGTCAGTCACCATCAGACCACACTCACTCTGCTCAGGGGAAAACACCAGGTTAACATGTGACCACCCACGAGAGTGAGGCCTGGTGGCAAACTAAAATGCCTGTATTCCATATCTGTGCCTGGTGTTAGACTGAGCTACCTCAGTGTCATCTGCTTCTATGCCTGGTGGCAAATTAAGCCAGCTACTTCTGCCACTTTCCTGTGGAAACTCACGTTGTCACATCCAAAAACCAAATGTCACCAAACTTGGAGTGCCTGTAGTGGAGATTCAGGGGAAGCATCTGTATTATTTTGGTGTCTCCAGGTGCCGGGGGAGCATGTTCCTGGGGTAACCACCTTGTGGGTGTATGACTTAAATGTCCGAAACTCAAACTTCACCAACCTTGCAGAGCTAGTAGGAGAGTGTCACAAAAAGCTTTTTTTTTCAATGTTGGTGTCTCATGGTACCTGGAGGCTCAATTTATAGTTTTAAAAATAAAGTTGAACTAATTGATTCATTGATTCATCAAAAAAAATATATGAATTCATGATTTGTGATTTGTCAATCTTGTCAAAATATGAATTGTGATGAATCACAATTTTTCATTTCATGCCCAACTCTTATATTAAGTGTTGTAATGTGTGACTTACCAAGCTACTTTTATAAAAATTCAACTAATAATGGTAACATGTCACTTTTTTTAAGATTGTGATCAGTTCCCTTTAAAGAAAAGAATAACTTTCCAACTCCTTATCTGACACCTTTTCACAAAGAATTTTAGAGTGATCAATATGAAATCTGTTATTTTTTAAAAAAAGTTCTCTGCCAGCAGGCTTTCCATCTAAAGGATAGAATTCAAATAGAAAAGGGGATGGGCAGAAATTGGGGGAGAAGGACAAGTTGTTTTTAGCATGGCTGGTAGCACGTCCCTATTTTCCACCTCATCTCCCTCTTCTGGAACTTGCTGAAAAGGCTGATGGTGATGACAGTTAAGAGAGAAGTTGTGGACATGACTCTTTCAATCTTCTCATTCATTCTCACAAAATTCATATAACTGAAAGCTACAATAATTTGAAATAAAGAGAATATAACAGAGTGAAGGATGCAAGATGTAAAAGAAGACCAACAGAAATGCAGACACCCTAGACAAAGTCCAAGACATCTAGAGCCTAATGTAAAAAGTGAGACAAAAATTACAAAATCCCATACATTAATATGCAAAAGCTTGTATGTGTATCATAAAAGCATGCTGCAAATATGGTGAAAGGACTCTGAAATCTAGCATTATTGTCCTTGTCCCTGAATCAATAATTTGAGGTTGCAATGAAATTGAATTGTAATGTGGCATGGGCTACAAGAGCTGGGCAGGGCTGTTGAGAACAGGAGAATTTGGTGATTGCTCCTTCATTGGGTCACCATAAGGTGTAGGCGACTTGACTCACACAACAACAAGAAAAGTAAGTCAGGACTAGAATAGGCCCATTGAATCAGTGTGGATTTGTTCAGTGAGCTCCTCTTATAAGTTCCACTGATTCAATGAGTCTATTCTAGTTGTGACTTACTACATTAAGCAACAGGGTTTCAGCCATTGTCATCTAAATAACTTTAGTCCCCACTCCATCCATAAAGATCCAAGAAGTGAGGGGACTTACTTTCCTCTTTTATCACCTGAAAATGAGCATAACGAGAGTATCAAAATTCCTTAAATCCAACTCACCCTCCCAGGTTATAGAGAAAAGCCTGCAAGATCAGGAAAAAGAGATTGCAGCAAGGGAGAACTTTGCAACCATCAGTTCTGTTTCTGAGGTCTTTCTTCAGTGTAGCAAGGTAACATAAACTGGTTTAAATCTTATCTTATTTCTAAACTGTTAATCTATTGTTCAATTTTAAATAAAATGTGAACTAAAAAAACTAATTTGCCCTTTATTTATAACTGCTTATGTTAATTGCTGCTCTGGTCCCCTCCCCCATCTTATTGGTTTCAGTGGTAGCCTGGGAGATCAGTGGTGGGCCTAAGTCACAAAGTGAAGGCAGTCTTTCAGATAAGCAAGATTCCTATTCAGAGAATGGGTAGGTAAACCCTGGAAGTCTAGAGGCCACTTTCCCAACCCTATGACCCTCTGGGGCCCCACCAACTACTCAGAATAAACCCTGAAGTGATCAGGAGGTCACATCTGAGGTTTTGTGTGTTTTTTAATCCTCTACCAAACAAAACAATACACACATGCACACACACACCTCTTTTGATTAGAATAAAGGGTGGTGGACATGCTTGTTTCTTTTTTTTCAGAAAACTGCAACCAGTGGAAACATGATTTTCTCATTAAAAGATGTGTGAAAAAATTCCACAATCTGCAGGAAACAGATTTAGTTGTGGATTCTAGTCAAGCTTATGGCAAATCTGAATTAATCCCACATTGAGTGTGAAATAGTTCTTAAAGTTAAGATGTGAGCATATGTGTGCAAGAGAGAGAGAGAGAGAGAGAGAATTTTTGCCACAGGATTGATTTTTAGGTGTTCACTTCCAAATGCAAACTGCAGCACAGAAAACTGACATGAATTCTACTGATGTATTTCATTATTGCTTTAAACAAAACAAGTAAACAAACATGTCAGTGCCATGTAAGATACCTTATATTTATTCTTTAATATGCTCTCAACTGGTGCCTAGTAGCTGAAAGAGAGAAGATGGATGATTATTGCAAAAGAATTTAAACTGACTTGAGGGGCCCTGCTTTCTTAAGTCCCATATTCTTTATGATCAGGTAGTGAAAGTGAAATGGTGTATAATATACCACGAGCATTAATTCCTGTTTAAAAACTTTTTGAACTCTCTCAGGAAGAAACAGAAAAGTGTTGGTGTGCTTAGGTCCTTCATAAGTAAGGATGCGACAAAGGACCCTGAAGGACCTAATATATTGATATAGTATATTGATCTGGTGCTATCCCATTTGCATGCACGGACATAAAAACCATATGTCCAGCACATGACTAAACCAACTTCACAAACCCAGATCTATCACTCAATTCATTTTCATAGTGTAACCATGCCCTGCTGTCACTCCTTTAGAGGAGTCAGCCTACCTCATCTGAATTGCATTTACGAGCCAGCAGCATTGTTATTACCAGTTATGTTTTATGTTATCAACTCCAAACTATCTAGTAATATCCCTATGAAACTCTAAATCGTAGCTTATGTATTTACCACTTCAGTTAAAATCTGGCTTGTATTTAATGTAACAAATTATGTAAAAACACCAAATACAAATGATTTAAAGTAAGAGTGGACCTTTCAGAATACATTTCAGCAAAATATTTGCTTTGCCATTTCCTTTTTCTTACCAAGAGATACATCGCCAGATAGAAGTTGAGATGCTGGCCACCAATAAATTTCTTTTATGCCAACATGAGATTTGCTGCATAATACAGGACTGACACACAGTTTCTGCTTTCTGTGAATGATAAATATAATATATAGAAAGGCTCCCATTATTCTATTCAGTCAAGAAAAGTCCAGATATTACTTAGTTTTCAGTTTTACAAAGTCCACATACTAACAATAACTTGAAGCTTAACTTGGTCAGATAACAGAGAATCATTATTACATCCAATGGCTTGTAAGCACTATACTGCTCTCTCATTGCAACTTTTCCCCCTCCTGAACTCCCCCAAAATTGGTTTGCAATGCAGAGGAATTTCGGAATTTCCCAAGCTGAGTAACAAGATGATCAGGTAGCCCACTAAGATGCATAATATCAGAGCTTTTTAAACTTTTTTAAAGGCTGCAACTCAACAGTTATGCAAAGTGGATGGATTCTGGTAAGTGTAGTTCAAAAAGTTACATTTTGCAAACTCTGCATAATATAGGCATCCCAAGTCTGTTGCCAAGGTGGGGTGGAAAGACAGCATTTTACATTTTTCAAATGTGATTATAGTGTTGGCAGCTTTTCCTGTACTTTGCACATGTTGTTCAGTCCTATGATTTTGGAAATCACCCTTAAGCAGAATTCAGCTGTCTCCAAACAGGCTAGGCTTTCCCAAATTGTAATACTTATTTAGAAGCTAAAAGTGGGATAATTTATGCATCAATAAATATATTACCTCCTTGATGAAAAATGTCAGTTGAACTGCTGATTTGCTAAACACACCAAAAGCTGATTTGAAAAATAACTGGACAGAATGCTGAGTGACCATGTTGCCTGGTATGTCTGCTAGAAGGTCTCAAAATATATCTTCTTTAAATGAAGGCTGGGAATCTCTTGTAGATAATGTTTTTAACAAACTGGACACTAGCTAGCAGGTAACATGCAGCCAACTAAACAGCTGCTAAAATCCTGTTGCTTAATGTAGTAAGCTGCCACTAGAGACAGCCCACTGAATCAGATGAGACAACTTCTCTATAAGATTCATTGATTTAATGGGTCTACTCTGTTTGTGATTTACTGTACTAAGGATTTCAGCCATTATGCCAATCCTATTAGGGAGACATATTTGGAGATATAACACATAGCAAGATTTCCATTCATCATATTCTAATGTCCCTCCTCTTCTCTCTCCACCCCTAGCCTCAGACACAGGTTGCACTATAAATCATTAAAAAATAGCTTGTACTTAGAAGCATCATGCCCCCAGCTACAGTACAATCTCAAACTTTTATCTATGCTTTCTTTTTCTTTTCTTTCAAGAGATAACCATTCATTTTTATTGAAGGGACTAATGCTTTGCATTAAACCAAATTGGAAAGGAGATGCTTAAGGGTAACTGGGTGATGAAAGGACTACATTAGTGTACAAGTCCACAGGCTGCTGTTTTCTATTTGCTATGCTCAATTCACATGTGAATCATATTTAAGTTATAAAAGGTGGTGCCCAGGGAATATAAGAGTCCAATTTCCTTTAGTAATGAAATACTTCTATCAAATCATCACATGGCCCTGTATGCCAGGACAACATTCATATGAAAGAAATATTATTATCTACCTACTTTGTTTACTACCTGGAGCATTCAGTATTACAATTCACTGATCTTTACCAAGAGCATGTTTTTTTCAACCAAGAAACATCACAGCTCCAGATATGGTCATCAGTGCCATTTGCGTAAGGAGGATTTCTGTCTTGCAAATGGTTCCTGCACTACCTCTTTAAGCCATTTTTAGAGTCTTTCCAGGAACTTAAATTAAATCTTTCCATTACCCAAACAAACGTATTCTGGTACCAAATTATGCAACTACATTTTGCCCTATACAGTAAATGTTTTATTAATGTTGATTTTAATGCTGCATTTTATCATTCTGTGAAAGACTGTGTTTATTCCTGTTCAACCAGTCTTTCTGCCTCTCCCTCACAGCCACAGTGTTGGGCACCTGTTTTCTTTAATTATGTGTATACTACTAATGATCCTATGGGATTAAAAACGGCACCATAATCACAACAATTATTGTTCAGAATCAAATAGCCTTTTAGAATTAAACAAGTCTCGTGGTCCTAGTTCCATTCTGGGTTATTTTTTATTTAAAATGTTCAAGTATTTGTCTATTGTGGATTAAGTAAACATAAAAAGGAGTGAAAAACATGGAAACCCCTGTAGAAGAGTAGTTGTAGCAGGAGATTCCCTACTGCATGGGATTGAAACCAAAATATTCCAGGAGGACCCTTGGACCATGCTGTCTCTCTGAAGGATGGATAAGTGATGTGACAGAAAGACTGCTGTTGCAACATATAGTACCTGTGCAAAGCACAGTAAAAGCTGTCAATACTATAATCACATATTAAAAATGGAAGATGCTCCCTTCCCTCACTCACACAACAGACATGGCACGCCTACATTATACAGAGTGATTGCTCAGCAAATGCAGTGATGCATGTCCCCTTCTTCTTGTCTATGTGTGACCAAATGACACAGCCAGGAGCAACTAGGAAGACAACACATCAGACTTTGTAGCTTTTGAGGAGGAAACTCAAGGACTTTGGGGTCCAGAGAGTCTTCTCATCCATCCTACCAGTACTTGGAAGAGGAATCAATGGTATTAAAACATAGATCCAATATACAGATCTTCATAGATCCACACGATTTTATGCAGGATCATCCCAAAAACACTTTCCAATCTTATGGACCATCAGTGTCAACAGAGTAACAGAAATCATAGGCCCCCCAGTCCATGGCTTTGCAGAGGTGTAAAACCATGGATCTGATGCATTGATCCTCATGGATTCACATTATTTTTTTGTATGTAGGATCAACATTCCATCAGGGCTGTGCACGAGCAACAAGTAGCCAGTTTCTTTACTTCCAGTTTTGGATGAAATCCCAACTCTCCCCTGCATGCACAGTGTGTGACTCTCATGCAGTGGGGCTGAAAATTAGAGGAAAGTTTGTGTAAGGATTATTCCCAAATGACTGCCCAAGCATATGCCCCATCTCTGTCCACACACTAAAACACAAAAATTGTGGATCCTTCAGTGCAGAGCTTTGCAATCACACAAAAATCCTCATGGATCCACATGATTTTGACATAGGAACATCCCCAAACACTATCAAATCATAGGTCCCATCTGTGCCCACAGACTATACCACAGAAGTCATGGTCCTTCAGCACATGGCTTTGCAGTGGTGAAAAAGTATGACTCTGCTACACAGATCCACATGATTTTTATGTAGAATCATCCCCAAGTCACTGTCCAATCGTAGTCCCCATCTCAAAATAATGGAACCTTTTAGTGGAAGTGATCACAGTCTATTTAGATTCATCTGAGCAAAGGAAAAACTGAGAGCGACATAATGTACACTTTGGACTTTTACAAAAGTTGATATCAGTAGGTTTAGTAAATACTGCATGAGATCTCAGTTTCAAAAACACTGTAAAGAAATTCTTCATGGATCAAAGTTTCCTAAAGGCAAGACATATTGCCTTAGAAGCAATAAATATCTAAATAACCTGTCAAATACACCATGGCAGTTGTTTGGCACTGTAACAGTTCACTTCATGTCCTTCCCCACCTACAACATATAGCCAGTAGTGAAGGACGTCTGGCCTCTCCCTCCCTCAAGCTCCCCTGCTAAACATCCATGTAAAACACATATGCCATTTACCCTCTCTATGTACTCACTGTGGTGCATAAACTTGCAGAGACTGCAAGCAGCTTTACAGTTAGTGTAACAACTAAACCATCCCGTTTAGTGATACATGTATGTTGTTGCTGTTGTTGTTGAAGCGTAAGTGGCCACCTGATGCCTTGCCTGTCAGAATCCCATATAAGGTCAAATGGGAGCTGGAGGAGAAGAGACAAGTAAATGGGAGAAATCCCACAGTGTAATCTAAGAATGCATAAAGCAAGACCAGATCGTTATAGCCCTGCACTGTATGGACAGTCATTTGTGCAGGATTCTCTGTCAGATATTATAGATTTCTATTGGCATGCTGTGATTGAGTGGTGAATTAGTCAAAATGTTGCAGTCTATCATTGCAGACTGCAACATTTGTTGGTTTTCCATGGAGTTCCATTGAGTTCACTGGGATGGTTAAAAGTTGTACTACTCAGAGTTGTGATATGCCAGCATAAAAGCCTAGTGTATATATTTGGCATATAGTCCTCTTTGCCATGCCCTTGTCAGACCTGTTTTAAACTCTGCTGGTGGAATTATACTGGAAGTAGGATATGCCACAGGCCATTCTGCCAACATATAGTCAGCATCCTGCCAGTGAATGCTCACACACCAGACTTTCTGCCAAATTCAGATCACAAAGCTGTTTTGTTAGGTAATCTAAAAGTCACTTGCTTGGGTATAAGCCCCACAAAGTTTCTTGGCACTTAACTCTGCATAAACATGCATGAAATTATGCTAAAAGTTCATATGTGTTGGGGTAGTGGTGATCTAATCTTTGACAAATGGAAAAGTGCTAACAAGTAATGTTGATACTTTCGAGGACATTAAAGAGAGCAGTGGATTTTTTATTGAGTCAGGTAAATGTATAATATTTGATACAAATTGAAATGTTATTTTGTAAATCTTTAACAGGCTTTTGCTTTTGTTTAGATATCATATTTTATACATGGGAAGCCACTCTTCTTTAAAAATGCATTTATCAGTGAGCTAACTAAGCATGTTCTGTTTGTAGAAATTTTTGAAAGAAAAAAGAAACCAGGCAAAATGTCCCACAAAACCCTGAGCTGGTCAGTAGATCTTAATTATTCTAAGAGCTAGCTAGCAGCTGTCTGACCATTGGATATGGTGATTTGCATGGTTAACAATTGGATGTCTATTTATTATCTGAATGGCCTGCAAAAACGGTTTGCTGGGAGACTATTCATAACAGCAGAGTCAAAAGTCTTGTGAAAGGCATATGCATTTCCATTTCTGTTCCCCGTCTCTCCAAAATTGGCAATTTATTACATCCAAAAATAGCAGTCAGCCCAGAAAGGGACAAAATTGACACAGTTCCCTTTTGATCTTTTAGTTTTGAATAGGCATTCACCAGTGAACTTCCCAATGAATATTCATTGAATGCAAAAGAAGTAGCTCACACTTTTAAAGTGGACATGCTTTAAATATTGTATGTGGTGGCTGGATGTTGTCATTGAAATTGGATTAAGGTAGCTTCAAATATTTCACAGAACCAAGGCGCACTCTTACTTCTAAAAGTAAACTATTATTTTCATTGTCTTATTTGCTTTCATATGCTTGTTAATGACTGTACCCTGTTTCTCCAGATTTCTATCCTTCAAGAAGATTTGTCTGCAAATTCATCCTGGAAATACAGCAAAAAGAAAAAGGCCTGAAATGAAAAGAATAAAGATGCAAAAGAAACAGACTGGTAGGCAGCCAGCTGGCAGGCAGCAAACCAAGATGGAGATCATCAGGAGCTCAGCACACAGTAATCCCACAAGGAACAATGGAAACAAAGAGTAGTTCTCACTGGTTTGGCTGCTGAAAGCCCTTGTAATTCTTCTGGATGATTTTTTTTTCAGGTGATTTGAGCTACAAAAGGAACATGAAAGATATACTAAACTTTTGTGTACCTCTTTTGTAAACATGAATAATTTGTGCTTTACATGCCCTATTTCAACAGTTGTCACATCTTTTAATTGTTATTTAATATCTTTGTGCTTCCAAATCCGGAGCTGGAGTCCCGAAGGCAGCTCGTGTCGTTCTGCCAACTCCTGCGACGTTGCTGGAACCAGTCGTATTGGCTCTTGCCTTTCCATTGGACCATTTCAGCAATGTGGAGAGGGGGGATCTGCTGCTTGGGTAACAGCCTATCCTCCATATTACCTTACCCGGGCTTCATGCTCTGGAGAGGACACTCCTCAATTCAGAGCATGTTACCATAGTCTCTCGAGACTGAAGGATGCCTATGGAAATGGAAGCTTCCAAATATTTTTGTGCTTCATCTTTTGGCAGCTTAGATGGTGTAAGTAACTGAAAGATGTTGCAAAGATGTTCCATTCATTATTCTGTGAAGATCTTTTGTTCTTCATATAACTAAGGCCAACTAGAAGCTGCTGGGAGTATTTCAAATTACCATGTGCTTTAATATGCAAGTAAGCTAAGTCCTGCATATCTCACAAATACAAGCATCTGCCTCTGCCGCATCTACCTTCCCAGCATCTCCAGAGACTTGCACGTCTTACTGGGACAGGAGAAGGGCAAGGTTGCAAGGATCGCCACTCTGACTCTATTTTAGTTGTCTTGACAAGGACATACAGCATTTGCACCCATTTCTGCTGAGTGTGTTGAGACTCATAGCCCCATTCCCTATCCTGGCAGGAGATATCCAATGGTGATGCCATGAAAATGGTGGGGCCATCGAAAATATGTTGTGTGATAACATTGGTTATGGAAGCTAGAAAGTAATTTTCAGATGGGATTTGTAGTTATGAAATTAGCCAGAAAGAATCCATCTTGAAGTCTGTATGCATGTATTAGAAATTTCCAGATGCTATTTTCTTTACAGTTGCTAGCATCCTTATCTGGTCTCCCTGGAGACAGAGGCCTAGTGGGGAGACTAAACATTCCAACACAATAAAACAGGTGTCAGAATCCCATGGGAAAGGAAGGTGGAGAGAGACAGTCTTTTGCTTTCTCCTGATTGGTTGACAACGGGGAAGAAGAAGGAGGGGGTTATTTCCAGCGTGGAGAGAAAATGGAGAATGGCTGACTGAGAGAAGGACTTTTTCACGTAATGGATTCCTACTAGGAACTTTACATCAAGGACTAATGCAGTTTGGATTTCAAGAAAGTTTGGTATGGTTTTGAATGGACTATGAATGCTTATATGGACTATGGACTATGGAGTTCACAAAATTCCTTTAAGATGTAGCTTATATAATGAGCTAGAGGGGAAGCATGTCTTTCCTATTTTCATGTAGTTAGTAAGTCTGTTGTTTTATTTTTATAGCAGGAACTAGTTACTTTCCTAACTGGTTAGTTATGGAAATGTTTCTATGTGCTTTGCTTTTGCATAAACTGAATTCTTCCAAAACTTTATTTTTCTAATAAAACAAAATATACTAAATATCTGGAGTTTGACCTCTTGAACAGAATAACTGCTACAATTACCCAATTGAATTACTTAATTGGTTTTTCTTTATGGCCACAGAATATGCTACCTTGAGTCCAGTATTTTCCTGAGTACTAGGAGATTTTAATATTCCTGGAACTCACGATTATATTTTGGTTCTCGAAGTCTATAAATCGGGTCAGACTTGGTGAAGGGGTGGAGTGGTGCTGCCTTGGGTAAAACAGGGACTCATTTTGCCTAATTTAGGAGCATACTAATCCTGAATCCTCTCTGTCCTGTGCAAACCGTTCTCTTAGGAGAAGGGGCTTTGCTCACATGTTGTGACAAACCTGGAATGTAATTGCCTTTTATCACACACATTGCATCAGCAGGGATGCCAGGAGAGGTGTCTTTCCCTCTGAGTGTTGTCTGAGTGAATGAGGCTGGCTACCATCATGGCATATCTCCAGATATCTCTTCCTGTGTGGATTAGTTGTTCTCTCTTAATACCCAGCCAGCATCTAATGTTAGTCATCCAAAAAAAAAAAAAAAAATCCATCTTAAACCTCTTCCATTTTTACCCTGTATCTTCTCTTCAATTATATATATCAGTAGATTATATATTTGTCAGACAATCTTTGTGTTCCAAATATAAGAGCTTGTGTTTTTTGTATTGATCATTAAGCAGAAATGTTCAATAGATAAATAAAGGAATGAGTCTAAGCCATGCATTTCAAATTAAGTGAACTCCTTACTATTTCTGATATGCATGGCAGCACACAACATCCAAACAAGGATAGCAATGTATAAAATAAAAAAAATGCAAACACGTGCCAGAAAAGGTAACTGTGTCTTTAATATAATACTCCCTCCCTCTCTGTTGAACAACAGTGTCATAATTTACTTTTTAAATTCTTTATTATAATTAGACATAGGGATGAATAGGAAAACGAATCATGATATTCATGAGAAATAGCTGATTCATGGAAAATTTGTCCCTTCATATTTGTAAATTCCTGAGATCCCAATGAATATGAAGGGACAAATATGTAGCCATTTTTATTTATTCTCCATAGTTGGAGAATATGGCCTTTCCTCTTTGCCTGTGGACCCATCAAACAGCTAGTTTATTATTAAATTAAGCAGAAATAGTATATAATACTTTTTTAAAAGTAAAAATATGACTTAAAGGCAAATTAAAAACAATGAAATCCTCATCAGATAGTCATGTTTCAACTTGCTTATAAATTCAGTCATATTATAAGTAAGTTTAACTTATAAATTCAAGTAAAGGTCGCAGAAAAAATAGGACATGTCATAGAAATGCTCCCCCTACTTATCACTTTATAATCTGCTCAAGAATGTTCCCCAAAATTGATATCAGGCTGACTGGCCTGTAGTTCCCAGGTTCCTCTTTTATGCCCTTTTTGAAGAAAACAATATCATTAGCCCTCCTCCAATATGGCACTCTGTGATTTCAGAAAAAGAACAACAGTGGCTCTGTTTTTCAGCCAGTTCCTTCAATACTCTTGGCTGCAGTTCTTCAGGTGTCAGACATTTGAAATTGTTCAAAGAAATGCAGCATTTCTTGAGTATTTGTTTATCATTCTCAAACGGCATTCCAGTCCCCTCCCCTTGTGTGACGATTCCATAGCAGTGATGAAATTTACCCAGCAACATGACTGGTTTGTGATTGGCTGATGAATGACTGAGATGAGAAACAAACAGATGGCATCAGCGAAGAGTTATTAAAAGTAAGAAGAGGAGAGAAAATTACTTATGTTGAGCAGTTAACTGAAGTTGTTGGTTTGATGATTAGTTAGATAGATGAACAGAAACTAGAGAGCTAGAAGACTTAAATGACTGTAGAACTAAGATGTGTTATAATGTGTTAGTAACCGAGAAGTTCTATGAAGAAATTCAAATATTAATTTATTAACACCTGCCTGAAATATATGATCCAGGCTGAACATTAACTGTAACGACACACATGAGTACCATTTGTGAGACCAGACTGCTGTTAATAAAATTACTATTTGGTTCATTTGAAAACTGTTTGGTTTTCAATATATTAGGCTGTAGGTAATCCCAGTGAAAGGAAAGGGCAGGTTAAAGGTGATTAGCCAGGTTGGGCTGGTCGCATATTTGGTTGCAGCATTGTGAGATCCAACAAATCCAGTAAAAATTTTAAGGGATCAGGAGAGGTCACACAAATGACAGTATTGTGAGATACTGAGGATCTGTGGATCTGAAGTATCTGTGGGATCAGAGGGATCCTAGAGTTATGGAAGTCCAGAAAAGTTCCAATAGAAAGATTTTTGTGAAAGTGTTGAGGAGGCAGTGTTCAATGTAGAGTTGGCGTTAGGATTGTGATGAATTTGGTTATGAAAGCTAGAAAGTGATTTACTGATGGAATATGTGGTTATGAAGTTAGCCTAAAAGAATCCATTTTGGTCTCTGTGTGCTTGAAAGTGGAAAATTCCAAAAGGCAGTTTTGCTTCACAGAAATTGGCCAGGCTGACCTGTTATCTCGTTACCTAGTAACGGTGGCCTGGTACAGAGAAAGCAAAGTCATAACATTCCAGGAGCTTAGAATGATAACAACTTGAGTTCTCATGAGAAGATGGGGTGGGACAAGTTACTTTTTTCCTTACCCCAGATTGGTTGTTAGCTGTGAAGAAGAAGGCGGGAGTAAGTGGCAGAAGGAGAGAGAAAGTGAACATGGATAACGGTTGAAAGACACAGAAAGGAATTATTTCTGTTTGATGGATTTTAGCAGAGGATTTTCCATATTGGACTGATGGATCTTGGATTTTCCAGAAGATTGGTATGTTCTTGATTGGATTATGGACAATGGGATTTATAGTAATATTTTAAGATGTAGATTTTTACTGAAATAGAGGGGGAGCTTGCCTTTCCCAATTTTATTAGTTAGAAAGTTTGTTATGTTTGTTTTTTCTAGAGGAGTCCACTTTCTTGTCTAACTGGATGAGATGGAAATGTACATAGATGCCTTGCTTTGCATAAACTTTATTCTTTCAGAACTTTATTTTTCTAATAAAACAAAATATGCTTAATATCTGGATTTTGGCGTCTTGAATAGAACAAATTCTACAATTGGTTATTTGGTTTACCTAAATGGTTATTATTTATAAGGCCACGGAAAAGTAACGCTACCTTAGGTCCAGAATATTCCTGTGTACTAGAAGAATTAGATTCCCTAGAACTCATGTGTATATCTTGGTTCTCAAAGAAATCGGGTCAGACTTGGTGCATGAGTGTAAGGACTGCCCTAGGGTAAAATTGTTGGACCCGGTTTTACCTGTTAAAGGAGTCATTCACTCAGAATCCTCTCTGTCCCGTGGCAGAACAGTTTCTTAGGAAACTGGCTTTGCTGACAAGGACTACTGGGATTTGAAAAGAATCCAGTAGAATCATTAATGAAGGCAGAAAAAGTCTAAAGAAAGAACAAAGGGAAAAGATTCAGAGACAGGAAAAACGGACAGAATCAAGAAATCTAAGGAAAATATTTTGGATGTCCTAGAAAAGTCTTGGATAGCTCCTAAAAGGGGATTTTAAAGATCTGATGGTAAAAGGGGGGAACTCTGTGAGAGAGTTAGATTTTTTTTCCTTTAAAAATATAGTCATTTACTCTGGTAGTTAACACCAGCCTCTGAGGTAAGCATTCTTGGGTGAAAGTGTGAGAACTATTGGAGAGATGGGAGTTAAAAGTATAGAAGTCTCCTGAGGTGAAAAGTTGTTGGTATAGCAAGGAGCTTCCAGGGGAGGAATTAAAATCTCTGAGGTAGTAAACCTGGGGTAAGGTAGTAGTAGGAAAGCTGGAAAAGAGGTTTGAGTTTAAAGCATCAATAACCGAACCTCTGAGGTATTAAGGTAACGTAAGAAGCCAATGGAAAAAATAACCTGGTCACTGAAAATGAAGTGGCAGGTTTTGAATTTCAGTATTTCCTGAATTTGTTCAGAGTAGATATGAGGAAATATAGAATAATGCCTCCTAAAAAAGTTTTAAAAGCATTTATGGAGACAAGCAGGGGATGTTGAATGAGAGGGAGATGAATAGGTTTTGTCTACAAGTCCAGTTGATACTGAAAGCCCACATGATTTAGAGGCTTGGAAATTCGAGAGAAAATTGGAACAAGGGACAGCAATAAAGTTAAGATAATTGAAATTAAAAGAAAAGATAATGGAATTTCAGTTAAAGATGAGAGAATTGGAATGAGCAGCTCAATCTTCAAATAATAACAGGAATGATATAAATAATGGTCCTCAAATTGATATGAAAATATTTCCAAGATACAGTGGGGTCTTGACTTGCGAACTTAATCCGTATTGGGAGGCGGTTCGCATGTCAAAAAGTTCACAGGTCAAATCTGCATTTCCCATAGGAATGCATTGAAAACCATTTAATCCGTATCTGCTCTTTTCCGTCCATAGAAACTAATAGGAAGCTGCTATTCTGCCTTCTACCATTAGAGGGGGATTTTTTTTCTTTTTTCCCCCTTAGGTTCAGGAAAGGACGGGGGGAGGCAGGGAACAATTTTAAAAGCACTTTTGAAATCTTTTTTTCAACGAAGCCAATTTTAAATCATGTTTTAAAGCATGTTGTGCTGATTTTTTCAGCACAAAGACACACAGGCAGGACTCTGGAAGTCACACCTTAGCCCTTTCTTTCCAAGCCAGCCAGAATGCCTGACCCACACAGTTCTTCAGCACAAAGACACATGGGCAGGACTCTGGAAGTCACACCTTAGCCCTTTCTTTCCTAGCCAAGCCAGAATGCCTGACCCACACGATTCTTCAGCACAAAGACACACGGGCAGGACTCTGGAAGTCACACCTTAGCCCTTTCTTTCCAAGCCAAGCCAAAGCCTCCCTCCCTGCCAAGCTGCCCATTTTACAGCATGCCATCCAGCATAGCAAGCATCAGAAGCCCATTTTCCATTTCCCATTTTACAGTGCATTCAAAGGGGGAAAACATGCATGCATCATGGGTAGAAAATGTTCAGATTCTAAGGAAAGCATTCATTTTGGAGTCTCAGAACATGTTTCCTTAAATCACACAGCACAATTAAGAAGGCAGGAAAAATGGAAGGAATTAATTTTGGAGTCTCACAACACGTTTCCTTAAATCACACAGCACACTTTAAAAGGCAGGAAAACAAAAAGAATTCATTTTAAAAAGGCAAAGCATTCATTTTAAAAAAGAAAGCATTCATTTTGGTCTTAGAACACGTTTCCTTAAATCACACAGCACAATTAAGAAGGCAGGAAAAACGGAAGGAATTCATTTTGGAGTCTAACAACACGTTTACCCAGATCCAAAGGGCAAAATTAAAAAGGGCAGCAAAATGGAAAGACCCATCAGAGCACAGAAACATACTTTAACCCCCCCCCACCTAGCCCTAACCACCCCCACCAAGCTGCAAAAAGCCCATTACTGTACAGTACTCACCCAGAACAGACAGCCTCTTTGCTTAAAAAATACAGTCAGACGAGTGAGGTAGCAGGCTACAGCACTGTTCTCTCTAACCCTGGCCAACGGACAAATGAAAGCAGCTCGAATCTGCCGCTTTCCCCACCTCTCCCCCCTTTTTTGCCCTTATTTGGTCCTAGGCACTGCCCTGGCCAATGGACGAATGACAGCAGTTTGAATTTCTCGCTTTCCCCGCCTCTCCCGCTTTCCCCCCCACTTTTCGGTTCGTACTTCAATTCTCCGTTCACAAGTCAAAATGGATTTTTGCGGACGGAGAAGTACGTAACTCAAAAAGTTTGTACCTTGGGCCGTTCGCAAGTCGACCCCACTGTAGTATAAAGGGGACAATATTGACTGATTTTGTACCAGTTTTGAGATAACTTGCTTGGATTTGAAAATTTCAGATATGGGCCAAATGTCATATACAGTATTAGGTCTCAAATTTGTGACCAAATTTGTTTAGCAAAAATGTATGGGAAGATGAGAATAGAAGCAGCACAGAATTATGATTTATTTAAATACCAAGTGAAGCAAAGGTTTCAGCTGACAGCAGAACACCACAGGAGAGGGTTAAGAAATATATTTAAACATAAAGAAGAAACTCATGCTCAAATGGCATGCAGATTGGATAGTTTTCTGAATAGCTGGACTGAAGTGTCAGGTCTGGAAACTCTGGAGCAGTTAAAACATTTATTAGGCTTAGAACAATTTTATTGGGTTTTACCAAATGAAATTAGATGGCTAGTTTAGAATAAAAATCCATCATATTTAGAAGCCTCTTCTAAAGATGATGCACAAGAAAGCACGCAAACAGTTTGCTACAGACAAGCAGACTAAGGACATGGGTTTCTGGAACCATGTCCTGTGGTCCAGTGAAACCAAGATAAACTTATATGGTTCAGATGGTGTCAAGCATGTGTGGCAGCAACCAGGTGAGGAGTACAAACACAAGTGTGTTGTGCCTACATTCAAACATGGTGGTGGGAGTGTCATGGTCTGGGGTTGCATGAGTGCTGCTAGCACTGGGAGCTACAATTCACTGAGGGAACCATGAATGCCAACATGTACTATGACATACTGAAGCAGCGCATGATTCCCTCCCTTTGGAGTCTGGGCCGCAGGGCAGAATTCCACATGATCACGACCACAAACACACCTCCAAAACAACCACTGCCTTGCTAAAGAAGCTGAGGGTAAAGGTGATGGACTGGCCAAGCATGTCTCCAGACCTACTATTGAGCATCTGTGGGGCATCCTGAAATGGAAGGTGGAGGTGTACAAAGTCTCTAATATCCACCAGCTCTGTGATGTCGTCATGGAGTAGTGGAAGAGGACTCCAGTGGCAACCTGTGAAGTTCTGGTGAACTCTTATGCCCAAGAGGGTTAATGCAGTGCTGAAAAATAATGGTGGCCACACACAATATTGACACTTTGTGCCCAATTTGGACATTGGCACTTAAGGGTGTACTCACTTTTGTTGCCAGCGGTTTAAACATTAATGGCTGTGTGTTGCTTTTTTTAAAACAAGGAATGACAAAAAGGAAAAGGGGAATTGAGGTTAAATGGGAAGAGGAGAAACAATAACATACTAACGTCCATTCTATACATATTGCCTTATCAAAATTCCAAATTACTCTTTTTACTATTTTCTGCCTTCCAAGTTTAAGTTCTCATTTCAATATATGCTCTTCATACACTGCCTGTTGACTCAGACCATTTGTAGAATAAGTCTCATCTTTCTGTTGCCCTTTGTAAAGGACAGTCCTTCATCACTTCTGATAAAATGTCCATTTCCGCTGTTTCCCATATCTTCTCTATAAGATCTTCTTGTTTCGGTACCATTGGACTTTTCCAATTTTTGGCATAGAGAATTCTGGCTGCAGTAACTATGTATATAACTATATATTCCTTTGTCTTGTCTTATCTGAGGCAGAGCTTTGTCACTGTGCTGTTCAGCTGTACCTGGGGTGAGAGCCACCAGGGAAAAGCTGAAAACCGACCAGCCTGGACCCCCTTAAGGACAACAAGGGTCAGGAGGGGCCAGGAGAGGCCTCTTCTGGGCTGTGAGTGAGCGTCGGAGGAAGGAATGAGGGGCGGCGGCTCATCTTTTTCTCCCTCTAAAGAGAATCACGAAGTGCAGGCTGGAACGGAACACCATATTGGTGGTGACTAACAGTGAGTAACTCTGATTTACCCCCGGGAAGAAGGAGGACAGAGAATTATAGTTAAAAACTGATAACAACAAACAAAATTGAAGCCCTTAACCTAAATGAACTGGTAAAAAGATAAGTGCCAAAAGGAGTATAGAAGCGGCAAATCTTTGCTTACCGATTCTGCTGACGTACTAATCTGAAAACGAAACTAAGCTTTGAGCAGACCGATTCAAAGTCAAGAAAATAAAGCTGTTCCTGGAAAAACTGCTTGATGAATTTAACAATTGTGGACAGAGCTTGTGTTGATGTTATAAAGAACTTAACATAAAGAGTTTTTAACAGCAGATCAAGTACCAGTTTTTGGACTTTGGGACTATATCTTATCTTGGCGGGGGAGAAACTCCCCCCTCCCTTGGAGTCTACGGCAGGAGGGAGCAATTTGAAAGCAGGACTGGAGCTGTGGATCAGAGCTACAGTGCATTTACGGTGCCTTAGACAGACTGTGTATTGGAAGATAACGACACCTACTGGAGGAAAGCAGAATACCAATGCCAACTTTTAATTGACATTTAATTGACTTTTTTTAAAAGCCTCTGGGATTCTAGAGACTTTGCACTAAGAACGGAACTGTGGAAACATCAAGGTGGGAACGGCAAGGTTTTCCTTTCTTTTTTGTTTTTTCTTTTTTTTCCTTCTAGTTCCAACTTGGCTGTTGAAATAATACTGGGAACTGTGGAACATTGAACATTGATTCTTATGCTGGTGGGAGCGTACATGGCTTGTTGTCTTTACTAGTACATCCAATTGTCTGGTAAAAAGCCCTTGGGACGCTAGAACTTTATATTAAGAACGGAAATGTGAAAACATTGATGGCAAAGGCAGGGGTCTCTTTTTCTTAGCTTCAATTTGGCTTTTGGAATAACATTGGGAATTGTGGAATATTGACTCTTGTGTCTTCGGGACTCTATCTAGCCTGGATCTCTCCTGATGGACTACGTGGGTAACTCAAGAGCAGTGGCATATTAAAGTTGTAATTTAAAGTGTTTAAAAACTGACTCATATAGTGTAATATTGGGTAAAGAGTGGGGGAGGCCTAGGTGAGGTGGTTGATAGTGGGCTTGTATTTTGGTTGTATAGTGAACCATAATTGCTGCAAAGAAACCTAAACCCCAAACACCTGGGACTTCCCCTGCTCAAATATCAATGTTAGGAAAACTAACTTCCCAGGAATCAGAAAAATCAGATTGTGGCAAACCACTATGCAAAATCTACTAACTACAAGATTCTTGTTGGAATTCTTGTTCCCATCAGCTCTGCCTTCATGTCCTTCATTTGGTCTGTTATTTGAGTCAAGCACTCATTTATTTGTTGATAAATGAGTGCTTGACTCAAATAACAGACCAAATGAAGGACATGAAGGCAGAGCTGATGGAGTCAAAGCAGCAGGTAACAGAAATTAAAACAAAAACTCAAGATATAGAAGAAAAAGTAAAAAGTACAGAGGCCAGGGTGGACAGAATTGAAGAAACAGTACAACTGACAAAGAGAAATCAAAGGCAATGTGAAGACAGGCTAATAATGCTAAAGATGGAAAAAACAACTAAGATGTTAAGATTTCAAAATGTACCAGAAAACTAAGGTGAAGATTTAGAGACATTAATGAGTGAAGCCTTGGTGCCAGAAATAGAGATGGATGTAGCGGAATTCCACCAATGTCTGGAAGCATCCTTCAGAATTAGTACAGCATATGTTAGAAAAAATAAGCTACCCAAAGAAGTTCATCTGAGATTCACGAAGAAAGCAATTAGAGATAAGATTTTAAGGGTGTCACAAGATAAACAACTGATAATAGAAGATAAGAAAATTAACGTCTTAAAACAAATTCTATGGCAAGTGAGACAGAGAAGAAAGGAATATTCCTCTCTGGCACAGCTACTCCAACAAAATGGAATCTCATATAGATGGTTAACACCAGAAGGGTTATTTTTCCGGATTGACATACAGAGATATAACATAACATCCCTGATGAAAGCATGAGACTTTATGGAAAAAAATAAGAATTTGAAAATACCTAGCGAGGGAGAGAAGGAGAAGAAACCAGAAGAAGGATCTTGAGAGAAGCCAACACAATTACCACAACCAGAATCAGACACTGAATCAGGAGAACAGGAAGCATCCGATCCAAGATGTACTAGAGGCATGATGAAGAAAAAACAAAAGGATAGTAATCTGCAACAAGATGCCTAGAAAACAAATGAAGATTTTTTTTTCAGTAAATGTAAATGGCCTAAACTCACCTCAAAAGTGGAAAAAGATCTTTCTACAATTGCAGAAACAGAAATCTGATATTATATGCATCCAAGAAACTCATCTGAAAAGAAAAGATTTGAAACTGTTAGAATGGCCAAGGTTAGGAAAATTATTTGCAGCTTCGGACGTGAGTAAAAAGAAGAAAGATGTAGCCATCTATATTAAGAAAGAATTGGAACCAAACCTGATTTTTGCCTCAGATGATGGAAGGATATTAATGGTGGAAATTCAAAGAGAATCAAAGAAATTGTTAATCGTCAATATCTACGCACCAAATGGAAATCAGGAAATTTTTTATAAACAACTGCAACGAAAATTGGCAAATAAAGATTATGATCACTACTGTGTAATTGGAGATTTTAATGCCGTCTTTGATAAAGAATTAGACACAAAATCAGAATAAAATAGGTAAAAGTGGTAAAAAAGAGAAGCACAATTCCAAGAATTTTTTTACAACCGGCAGAAGAATTAAATATTGTAGATGCATGGAGAACATGTAATCCAAGGACAAGAGATTATACTTTTTACTCTAAAGACATAAATCATGGTCAAGAATTGATACATGCTGGATGTCAACAAACTTAATGAAAGAATTGGAACAAATAGATATTCTACCTAATACATTTGCAGACCATAATCTAATTTTGTTACGAGTAGGTAGTAGACCAAGAGAATTTAATTGGAAGCTTAATGCACTTCACTTAAAAAATGAAGAACTTAAGAAACAAGCAAAAGAAGAAATGGATTAAAAAAAAAACAGAATATGAGACCAGATACCTCAATGTTTATGGTCTGGGAGGCAAGTAAGGCTTTTTTTAGATGAATATCCATAAGATTTGCAGCAAAACAAAAAAGAGAAAGATAGAAAAATATTAGACCTTGGAAAAAAGATTAGCTTCAGACAAGAGGCAGTTGAAACAAAACCAAACAAATAAAGAACTGACAGAGAGGATAAAATTTGTACAACACCAAATAAATATATTACTCACTGAAGAAACTGCAAGGAAGTTTAAATTTGCAAAGCAAAATTTTTTTGAGAACGCAAATAAACCGGGAAGATGGCTAGCATATAAATTAAGGAAAGAGAAGAAGACAATAATATGAACTTTGAAAGATTAAAAAGGAGTGGAGAAATTTAAACAAAATGAAATAAACAAGATTGCTGAGGACTTCTATCGGAAGCTATCAATCAATCAATAGTTTATTTACAGTCCTTAGACCAGTCACATAAGTATAAAACCTTATAGAACCTTAAAATTTCTAACTTTCAGTATTCCATTAGAACATGTTGGCATACATACAACTGGGAACGGCAATCTAATTGGTATTTAACTTCCGCAATCGAAGAATTGCTACACAGAACCTCGCAACCCGACAGGTGATCTGGACATCAACATCTGAGAGAAGGAACTCTAGCCTATTTCCCTCTGAACGTCCTGGCAATCTATCTATTAAGGGGGTTATAGTCTCTTTTCGCACTGCTTCATACAATGGGCAGGTGAAGAACATGTGCTGTATGGTCTCGATCTCCCTCAGGTGGCAGGAGCATAACCTTTCAGCAAAAGGGGTATTTTTATACTTCCCTTCTAGTACAGCAGAGGGGAGGGCCAAACACCTTGCCAGAGTAAAGGCTCTTCTAATTCCTTTAATTTCCAAAGATGTTAAGTATTTGGCCGGTACCATACAATTTTTGATGTAAGTCCGTGCTGCCATATTTTGGATGCTAGAAAGGTCTGTTTGGTATTCATTGTCCTCTATTCTTTGTTTAACTATTTGTTTTGCCTGCTCTATTCCAGAGGATATAAGTGCCTGAGGTGAGAGGCCAATTTTCCCCAAGTAGCCCTGGACCGATTTAACCCACTTAGATTGATAGTTATCTTTAAATAATAAGGAAAATAGGCCTTCTGGATTTAACTGTCCCTTTAGCCACATATATATAGATTGAATTCTAATCCAGGCTTCTACTTTAAGGCATTCTGTTTCTAGCCTTATCCTTGCATTTGACACGCATCTTGGGACCTGGAGTATAGTTCTTAAGAATTTGGATTGGACTATTTCTTGTGGTGCGAAGTGAGAACTGGGTGGCCCCATGAATGAGCCGTACAGCAGCTGGGCTAATGCCTTTGCTCTATACAATTTGAGGGCTGCCGGTATGAAGGACCCTCCTTGGGAGAGATGGAATTTTACTATACTATTTGCCGATCTTTCTCCCTGATCAGCCACAAATTTACTATGCTGAAGCCTAGATCCTGAGGCCTGTAATACTACCCCCAGATATTTGAAGCTGTTCACCTGCTCGATACTGTGTCCATTTATTTGCCATGACCTACTCTTGGGTCTCTGTCCAAAGGCGACTATCTTGGTCTTCTGATAGTTAATCGTTAATGATTTATATTCACAGTATGAGGCAAGCTTCTTAAGTGCCCTCCTCAGCCCTGTGGGGGTTCTGGATAGAATTACTGTATCATCAGCATAGAGTAAGGCTGGCACTGTTCTATCTGTAAGTTTAGGTGAATGGAGATCGGCGGTGTTAAGCCAGCTTGATAAGTCGTTTATGTAAAATATGAATAATGCTGGTGCCAGCAGGCAGCCTTGCCTAACACCTCTGTGCGTTTGCACAGATTCCGTGAGGTGTCCCTGTCTGCTGCACCTGACTCTCAGGTATGTTTCTTCATGTAGGGCCCTGATTAGATATAGAAGTCTTTTGTCTATAGATGAGTTTGATAGATTGTCCCAGAGGTGTGTTCTCGATATAGAATCGAATGCTGATTTAAAGTCCACAAAGGCAGCATAGAGTGATGTTACTCCTTTGGCTGAGTATTTCTCTATAAGATGCTGTATAATTAGGCATTGTTCTATTGTGGATCTCCCTGGCTGAAAGCCTGCTTGTTCTGCCCCAATGATATTTTCTACTTCGAGCCACTCCAGGAGTTTGTCTAGGAGGTGCCTTGCATATAGTTTGCTTATAATATTCAGCAAACTTATTGGCCTGTAGTTGGCTGGATCCTCCCTTTTCCCTTTCTTATAAAATGGGACCACTGTGGCCGTTTTCCATGATATCGGGATTTGGCCTGTGTCATTAATATGGGTGAAGAGAGGTGCTAGAAAAGAGCCCCACCATGTCTTGTTTTCTTTTAGGAGTTCTGGTGGGATGCCATCAAGGCCTGGGGCTTTTCCATTTTTTAACTGATCTATATGAGCTATTATTTCGCCTGGGGTCACCGGGGGCCATTTGGGAGTGCTTCCAAGCATTACTGGAGAAGGGGGTACAATAACATCCTCATACATACTTGTAAAGTGGGATACCCATTTATCTGGTGGAATACAAGAGGATAATGGGTGTTTGGGCTCTGATAGTCTGCCTGAGATTAGTTTCCAGAAAAGGGATGGATTTTTGGCTTTTGCTGCTTCAATCACCTTCCTCCATAGTTCTCTCGTGTGTTCTCTTTTACTGTGATGTATCTGCTGTTTGTATTCTTTCTTATGTACCAGTAGTTTTAGGAGGACCTCTTTTTTGACATGGTCTTCTGCTCTCAGGTATTCCTGGTATGTCTGATTAACTAATTGTTTTGCTGCCTTACAGCTTTGGTTGAACCAAGGTTTGGATCGGTTATATGAATTCTGAAGGTTTCTGCTATATGAGTGGACGAGATGTGGCTGTAATTGTTGTAGGAGAGTTTCATATTTATCTATGGGATTCCAGTGGACTGTCTGGCTTCCTACTGGATTAAGGGCATCAATCAAATTTTTCGAAGTTAAAAGTTGTTTTAAATTTTGTGCCAGTTTAGGTGACCATCTTACTCGGCAACCCACTCTTTCTAGTGCTGTAATTTCAGTATGATATCTTGGTTCTGTGTCTAAATCTCTGACGTTTAGGTGGAAACTTAGATGTAGGGGGAAATGATCCCCCTCCATGTAAGGAAGTACTTGGAGAGTTTTGACCATGAAAAGGAGCCCCCTGCACACCAGGATGTAGTCAATTGTACTAGCTTTAGTTGCTGCCATAAATGTATATTTTCCTGGAGTATCACCTGTGATTGTGCCATTTAAAACTGAGAGGCCCAGTCTGTAGGCAAATTTGTACAGACAGGCCCCGGCATAATTTGCATGTTGGTCCTTAGATGCCCTCTCCTGATTCAGGGTCCCCACATTATCATTTCTTATGTTGGCTATCATCTTAAATTTGGTTCCCAGATAGTCATCATCTGGTCCCATACGGGCGTTTAGATCCCCACCAGTCAGGACCAGAGCATCCGGATGTTCCATGATAAGCTCTCTTACATAGTTTTCAAGGTCTGTCCAGTTTCCGTCTGTTTCAGCTTTTCTGGATGTGGGAGGTAAGTATATGTTAATAATCAATAGGGTTTTCATACTTCCTGTAAGTACTACTGCCATGGCCAGCTGTCTCAGGGGGGGTTTCATCGTAGATTTCACTTTCAGAGCCGTTGATACCAGGATGCTCAGTCCCCCCTTCAGTCTCCCCGGTCCGCGCCCTGGGATTGCCTTTACCATGAAAGAGTTGAAACCATCTAGAATTATATCTTTGTCAGACCAAGTTTCTTGCAAAAGAATGATGTCATATTTGCTACGAAAGAAAGGAGTATCATGGGTTTGGGAGATACATCTGGTCCAACCTGCCACATTCCATGATAAAAGTTCAATTTTAGATGCAGATGTTTGGTTGCTTTCTGGGGCACACCGTGATTCTTGAGTGTCTGGTGCCTCATTTCGCTCCTGAATGTTCAGTTGTTCTGCCTTTGGGGTCATTTCCCCTCTTGTGGCAGAGAGCATTTTAATGGGGTTCCCTTCCTTGTATAACGTTAGCTTCTCCAGAGCAGGCAGGGATACATCTGATGACTGACATCCTCTGTAGGTGAGGGGAGCAACTGGTGTGGGAAAAGGATAATCTTTACGGGCCCAGTCTTTGTTGTTTTGATTTCTTTGTGTCTCTCTGCTAAAGGGATATCTTTCAGCTCTACCCAGGTAGGTAGTCGTTGTTGTGTTTGGAACTGTGGTATCTTTGTGGAGTTGGACTTTTTGTTTGTTTTCCCCCCATGCAATATTCCTGGACAAAGGCTTCTTAAGATGTTTATATTTTTTGCCTTCCAATAGTCAGTTCTGGGGATAAGCTACTAAAGGGGCATATCTATTGCCCATATGCCACTCAGAGGTGGAGTCAGAAATAGTTCCCATTGAGCAGGCTGGATGTAACTTCTCTTTGTATGGATGGTATATTCTATTTTTTCTGGAGGATGTAATACCTTTTGAAAGATGCCTTGGCCTTGAGAGCATTTTCACCTGATTACTCTGGTTTTTGATTTTGCTTGTAAGATCACGAGGCTTGTTAATTGGGATATTGTTTGGGAAGGTTGCAACATTGATCTGCGTTTCCTTTCCTCTGCCATCTGATTTGGTTTTGGAAGGTGATCTGTTGTAAATGGTGGAAGCTTCAGCCCTATCTCTGTACAGGTCATAGCTAGGTTTTTCGGCTGTTATCTTCCTTATGGAAGCGGCTGTGGGGCCATCTCTTTGTTCTGGAACCTGAATTTCTCTGGATGTATTTGTTAGTTTGTAGGTGTCCAATTTTGTGATCGGTCTTAGGTTGATATTTGAGTAAGTTGTATGTATTCCCCATTTGAAAGATACTGCTATTTTTTCAAACTTGTACAACAGGCTCCAAAAATGATGGGCCTGTTCACTATTGGCGAAGATCAAGTGCACCCTGCCTCTTAGTTGCCCGGGCTTGCTGGGATAGATGCAGTAACATTTTGTGTTCATTTGAGCATCCCAATCCTTGCCCAGAATTTCTGTTATTGTCCACAATACTTCTGAGTTGGAGGCCCAGGTGCCATTTGGTTTTCTTAGTGGCCAGTTGTAGATGGTGATGTGGTTCACAGGCTTGAGTGATGGGCTTTCAGCAGGGGTGGACCCTTCACTGTCTGAGGTTGCTGACCATTGGGGTTTTTTAATCTGTATATTTTCCTTGCATGTTGTCACAGCAAGTGGATGCTGGGGATAGGGTTCTTCTGGGGTGTTTCCCCACCATTCGTCTATGGTTATTAGCTCTAGATTAGAGGATGTTAGGTCAGGTCCCTCTGTGTCCTCTGTGTCCTCATTTCGCTCATATGGATCATCCCAGGCCTTTGGGGTCTTCCCAGAGATGGGCATTCGGTCCTGAGTTGCTTTTTCTGATAACTGTGGGTAACTCTGACCTTTAAAGGCTAGGGAGTTATCTTTGTGTGTTTGATCTTTTGTACCCAGCTCCTTTTTTGCCTGAAGTCCTCTCTGTTCAGTATTCTGAGGGTTTGAGGGGGGTGCTGCTTTTAAAATCCCCAACTTTATCATGTCAGCAATGCATTGTAGTATTGCTTTAGTATCAGCGATTTCTTTCTTTAGATCATGCAGATTATTGAAAATTGTCTGGTTGGATTTAGCTGAGAGGAGACACTGATCACGTAGTTGGGTGTAAATAATCCTAGTTTGTTCACTCTCGGGCCCTTGAGCATCTTGGGGGCCTACTGTTCCTTCCATATGGTTCTCCTTAGGCCCAGGTGTTGATAGATTTAAGTATTTATAGAATGATTCCATAGAGGCAGAGAGAGCCTTCTCTAGGAGTTCTGGGTCCAGAGACCAATTGCCAATTTCTTCTCCGGAGTGCGGAGTTCCGACTGCAGCCCCCTGGTATGTCTCTCCATTACTTATGCCTACATTGTCCGTAGTGAGTGGGGTACTTGATGTAAATTCCCTCAGCGGCCTTTGATTATAGGAGGGTACATGTTCACGTTGATCTGAGACCACACAGAAGTCTGCTATAGATTTCTGATTTCGCTTTTTGGGAGCCTTTTTTAACTTGCCATAGGTTTTTTTGGTCCTAGTGGTGACCATAGTTATACTCCACAAATTAAGCTTATTTAGTGTCCCCTTCTACTTCTGCAGGTGCAAACTACCACTCAAAGGGAGAAGAATGTGGGTTTCACAGTTACGGTCAGTAGTAGCTGTATAAAAACACTTCTTAGCTCCGGTAAACACTCAAACATAAACCATTAAAGGGGCAGGTTGTTCCACCCGTTCCTTGGAGGACTTTTACTCACTGTGAGTCAATTGTAGATTAACGGAGTCAGCGGATCCGCCCCTGCTGTATGCCAAACAACCCCCGAAGGCAGATGGCTTTTCTTAAACAAAGTAAATGTTTTTCTTGCAGACTTGATTCAAGCAGGTGCTTACTGTCCGCAGTAGCGGTGTTATTTTCTTCTGTTTTCTTCCCAAGGCTGCAGTTGTGTAATTCTGTCGTACAGAGGTATTTCTAATATCTCTCGGCAGCTCCAGTGGTCATTATCTCTGTGTTTACTTTTACCAAGGTTAAAATCATGCCTTCAGCCAAGAAGTAGAATAGGAACTTCAACTAAACAAAAGCTATAAAAACCATATAAAATTACATAAAATAAAGATAAAATCACCGCTGTGTAGCCATGAGCGTCTTGCCTGGCTGAGCCGGAACCGGAAGCTATACAGTGGACCCTTGACTTACAGACGGCTTGACTTACAGACTTTTTGAGTTACAGACTTCTCTGGCCGCAAAATTTAGGTTTGACTTGCAGACTGAGATTTGACTGACAGACCAGAAAAAAACCAAAATGGAACAAAAATGGAACAAAAACGGCCGGTTACGGGATTAATCAGTTTTCAATGCACTGTAGGTCAACGGAGACTTGACTTACAGACTTTTTGACTTGAGAACCGCCTTCCAATACGGATTAAGTTCTCAAGTCAAGACCCCAGGAAAAAAGAAGTTGACAAAGAAGCTCAGAAAGAATATACATGGAAACACAACAAAATGAAATTGACTAAAGAACAAATTCAGTCCCTAAACGAGCCCTTAACATATGCAGAAATTATAGAAGCTCTCAAAAAACAAAAGAAAATGGGAAAGCACCAGGTCCAGACGGGCTACCAGCGGAATATTATAAAGAATTGGAAAAGGTGTTACTTCAACCATTTAAGAAGCTTTTAGAATGTGCCGAAGAAAAGGGGAAAATACCAACAACATGGACTGAAGCGACAATCTCTCTCATCCATAAAGAAAATACGGAGGGTAAAGAAATTCAAAATTATAGACCAATTTCATTGTTGAATGTAGATGATAAAATATATGCGACCATCCTGGCAACCAGAATGAAAAGAATTTTCATTCAGTTAATACATCAAGATCAGTCTGGGTTTCTTCTCAAAAGGCAGATGAAAAATAATATAAGGATAGTCTTAAATTCCCTGGAATACAGTGGTGCCTTGCTTAATGATATTAATTGGTTCAAAAAAAATCGCTGCTAAACGATTTCATCGCTAAGTGAAACGTGGTTTCCCATTGAAATGCATTGAAAACCAGATAATCCATTCCAGTAGGAACGAATTGTCGTCCTTAAGTGAAAATCGCCATAGGAAACATCACTAAGCGAAATTATGAAGCACACCCGGAGAAACAGATGGCCATGATATTCTTGGATGCAGAGAAAGCCTTCGATAATCTCAATTGGAATTTTATGATATATTTGCTGGAAACTCTGCAAGTTGGAGAAAGATTTTTGAAGCTAATTAAAGCAATATATACCCAACAAAAGGCACAAGTGAGAATTAATGGTGAGCTGTCGAAAGAAATACAAATACAGAAAAGTACCAGACAGGGGTGTCCACTCTCTCCACTACTATTCATCTTGACTCTAGAAATATTAACTGAACAAATCAGAGACAAAAAGGAATTGAAAGGATTGAAAGTAAAAGGCCAAATCTATAAACTTCAGGCTTTTGCAGACGACTCAGTCATTATACTGGAAGATCCAGTGCATTCAATAGAAGACCTGATGGTAACGTTGAAAAATTTTGGTGATATGGCAGGAGTGAGAATAAACCAAAAGAAAACAAAAATAGCTGGAATCTAGATATATAAAAGACAAAATAGAAGGTTTCTACTCAGAACAAACGATGTTTGATAAGCTTTTATTAGATTCAAAAGACAAAATTGTTAAGAAAATGTATAACTATCTGTAAGAAATTAAAATGCAAGATGAAATGGTTAAAGAATGTATGATTAAGTGGGCACAAAACATAGGGCATAATATTGACATTGATCAATGGTCGAAAATATGGCAAAATAATATAAAGCTTACAAGATCAGTTAATTTTAAGGAGAATATATACAAGATGTTTTATAGGTGGCATATGACTCCAGAAAAACTGTCGAAGATGTATACAGATGTATCAAATGTGTTTTGGAAAATATGAAGCACATGTGGGAAGCTATTATATGTGGTGGTCATGTAGAGTAGCAAAACAGTATTGGAAAAGAGTACATGCTATGTTGCAACAAATATTGCTTTGTAAGGTGCCATTAATCCCAGAACTGTTTTTATTGAGTATGATACCTGTGTTGCGTTATTTTGACGGGAGAACACATTTACACTGTTATACAAACTGTATACTCACTGCTTTACATTGTAGCCGAATGTCATTTCTTCAGTGTTGTCACATGAAAAGATATACTAAAATATTTAGGAAATGTGGGAGGGTGTACTCACTTCTGTGATATACTGTAACACAGAGTTTTTATTGGACAAGAATGGATCAGCAATTAAAACAATTTTGTAAGACATGTGATGTATGCCAGAGATTGGGAGTTGGAAGAAATAAAAGAAAACCTAAGCTTTGTCCTTTAACCATAATTAGTGAACCATTCAAAAAAATAGGGGTTGATATTGTGGGTGCATTGCCTTATGTTACTAGAAGAGGAAATAAATATATTTTATCTGTAGTAGACTTTTGTGAAGCAATTCCTTTAAGAAATATTGAAACCAACACAGTAGTGAGTGCCTTGATAAATATTATGTGCAGGGTAGGGTTTCCCACTGAAATTGTGTGACAGATATGGGAGCAAGTTTTACAACTAGATTAATGCAGAGGTTATGGCAGGCACTTGGAATTAAGCATTTAATGTCAACACCATATCATCCCGAAACAAAAGTGGAGAGATTTAATGGGACACTACTAAAAATGATTAAAGCATATGTGGTAGAAAACCTGAATGACCGGGATGAAAAATTACAACTCTTATTATTTGCTTATTGGGGTGTGATTCAAGAAAGTTTAGGATATAGTTCTTTTGAACTAATTTTTGGAAGATGAATCTGAGAATCCTTACATTTATTAAGACAAAATTGGGGAAAAGATGAAGACAGTGATCTGGAGATTGTAGTACCATATATGTGTAACTTGTTAAATATTTTGAAGTCAGCATTGAACACTGCAAGGAAAAAATTATAGCAGGCATAGACTAAATAAAAGACATGGTATGATTTTAAAGTGACGTGGTGGCACTGCGGGCTAAACCACAGAAGCCTTTGTGTGCTGCAGGGTCAGAAGACCAGCAGTTGTAAGATCAAATCCACACGGCGGAGTGAGCTCCCATCGCTTTTCCCAGCTCCTTGCCAACCTAGCAGTTCGAAAGAATGTAAAAATGCAGGTAGATAAATAGGTACCACCTCGGTGGGAAGGTAAAACAGCATTCCGTATATAGCCACGCTGGCCACGTGACAACGGAAACTGTCTCCGGACAAACGCTGACTCTATGGCTTGGAAACGGGGATGAGCACCGCCCCCTAGAGTCACACACGACTGACTAAAATGTCAAGGGGAACCTTTACCTTTACTTTATGATTTTAAAAAACTAGATAAAGAGAGTATAATCCAGGATATGAAGTGTTAATACTGCATTCTGTAAGGGAGAATAAGTTACAAATTTAGATGGATCTGGTTCAGATCCTGTCAAAAATGAATAATGAGAATTACATTATTAAGATATTACATTATCATTGGCAGTAGCCACAGCAGCCATTCTTCCTGGGCCTGTTCTCCTCAGGAGAGGAGGTGGAGGTTATCAAAAGTGGAGGTTATCCACCAGGATCTAGCACCCTATTTGAAAACAGTGGATCGTGCTGAGACATCCAACACAGTGTCTTGTCCATTGAGAATTACTCAACCTGTGACATTCAAAGAGGTGGACAAGGTCCTTGATCGCTGCCAAGCCTCCTCCTCCTCCCTTGACCCTTGCCCAGCCTGGCTAATCAAAGCTATCAGGCCAGTAACAACTGAATGGGCTAATGCAATAATAAATGAGTTTCTTCGGGAGGACAAGGTTCCTCTTGCCTGGAAGAAGAGTCTCATTAGGCCCATCAGGAAGAAACTGAGCTTGGTGGCAGACAATATGGACAATAATAGGCCCATTGCCAATGTTTCTTTCCTTAGCAAGGTTGTTGAGAGGGTGGTGGCGGATCAGCTTCAGGCCCTTTTGGATGAAACTAACGCTCTGGATCCATTTCAGTCAGGCTTCAGGCTTCGCCATGGCACAGAAACGGCATTGGTTGCCCTGCTTGATGACCTACTGAGGGAGGCTGACAGGGGCAAAATGTCCTTGTTGGTCCTCCTTGATATCTCAGCCACATTTGATACTGTTGACCACGGTATCCTCCTGGAGAGGCTCTCCGAGTTGGGGATCGGTGGCCTTGCTCTTGCTTGGCTCTGGTCCTTCTTGGAGAGTCATCGTCAGAGTGTCTAGCTTGGGGGCAATGTATCAGCCCTGTGGCCTCTCAATTGTGTTCAATCATCTCCCCAATGCTATCTATATGAGGCCGCTGGGATGGGTCATCCGGAAGTGTGGCACCTTGTGTCACCAGTATGCTGATGACACTCCACTCTACGTGTCCTTTTTTCCATCTGCAGTGGATGCCATTCCATCTCCTGAGCGCTGCCTGGGGACTGTTCTGCAACGGATGCTGTCAAATGGACTGAGGTTGAACCCGGACAAGATGGAGGTCTGCAGGTTGGTACACCTGATGTCAGTGGTTCGGGAAACTCCCTCTCTTTGTGGGGGGGGGACTCTCATCACGGAGAGTGTGGTTCACATTCTGGGTATTCATCTTGACCCGGCACTTATCATGGAGACTCAGGTAGCATCCGTGGTTTGATCCGCCCATTCATTCATTCATTCATTCATTCATTCATTCATTCATTCATTCATTCATTCATTCATTAGATTTTTACCCCGCCCGTCTAGACAATGTCTACTCGGGGCGGCTTTTACATCTTTGGTGGATCACCCAGCTGCATTCCTATCTTGATGTGGGATCTCTCACCACACTTGTTCATGCACTCATAGTCTCAAGAATAGCCTACTGTAATGCTCTCTATATAGGGCTTCCTTTGAGACTGATGTGGAAGCTTCAAATGGTCCAAGAACACAGCAGCCAGGCTATTAACAGGGGTGAAAAGATTCCATCATATTTCCCCAATCCTGGATATCTATTCGTTTCTGCATCAATTTCAAAGTGCTGACTATTACATATAAAGCCCTAAATAGTTTAGGGCCTCGATATTTGGCAGAGTGCCTTCTTCCACCTAATTCTGCCCATGTCACCCGTTCCAGCCAGGTTGGGTAGTTGAAGAGCCTAACTCCAAGAAGGCCTGAAGGGAAAAAATTAAAAACTAGGCCTTCTCGGCAGTGGCCCCTCGTCTCTGGAACAGCTTATCATTAGAGATCCACCTGGCCCTGCTGAGGGGCTTCAAGAGCAAATTAAAGACCTGGCTCTACAGGCAGGCCTTCCCAACAGCCATCACTTAGCTTTATTTTTCTTTCCTTTTCCTTTTTCCCCATCTTGGACTCTTATAGTAAAATTGGGCCCCATCTTTTAATGTATTTATGTTTTCATTTATTATATCTGTATTATTGTTTTTTGTATAAACTGCCCATGCACAGTACAGTGGTGCCTCGCTTAATGATTACCTCGTTAAACGACGGAATTGCTTGACTCTGAGATTTTTGCAATCATTTTTGCGATCACAAAACAATGTCCTAATAGAAAAAAATTGCTTCACGATGATCAGTTCCCTGCTTTCGGAACCAATTTTTCGCTAGACGACGATTTTCAAACAGCTGATTGGTGGCTCTAAAATGGCCACCCACTGTGCAAAATGGCTCCCCGCTGTGCTTTAGGATGGATTCCTCGCTATACAGGCACCGGAAAATGGCTGCCCTATGGAGGATCTTCGCTTTACGATGAGGTATTTAGCCCATTGGAACGCATTGAAGGGTTTTCAATGCGTTTCAATGGGTTTTTTAAATTCTTTGTATATGGTAGTGAACTTAGATAAGGGTTTACAACCCCCACAAAGATATTAAGGGGGGGTGGAATTATGGTGATACCATAGCAGTGATGAAATTTACCCAGCAACACCAGACTGGTTTCTGATTGGCTGATGGATGACTGAGATGAGAAACAATCAGATGGCAGAAGCAGAAGATATATTGAAAGTAAGAAGAGGAGAGAAAATTACTTATGTTGAGCAGCTAACTTAAGCTGTTGGGTTGATGATTAGTTAGATAAATGGAAAGAAATCTAGAGAGCTAGAAGATTTAAATAACTGTAGAACTAAGATGTGTTATACTGTATCAGTAACTGAGAAGTGCTATGAAGACATTCAAATTGTAACATATTAATTTATGAACTCCTGCCTGAAATATATGATCCAAGCTGAAAATAAACAGTAACCACACATGAGTACCATTTGTGAGACCAGATTGCTGTTAATAAAATTACAGTTTGGTTCATTTGAAAACGTTGTTTGGTTTTCATTTTATTATGATGTAGGCAATCCCAGTAAAAGGAAAGGGCAGGTTAAGGATTAGCCAGGTTGAACTGGTCACAACATGTACTTCACATTTGTCTGGAGGGTCACAGACAGTCTAAAATAGTTCAGCAGATCTTCCTATTCAGCAGATCTTCCTATTCTTTGTCATATGTTATCTTTTTTTTCTATCTCTACTGTGTAACTGAGCCACTGTTTCTTTTCTCTGTCTTTTCTATGCACATTCATTCATAGAAAAAAAAATGCTTATTCACTGTTTTCAGAATCCCTTGCTAATCTTAGCTCATTTTCAGCTTTTGCCTTCTTAATGCTATCCCTAAAATTCTTTGCTTCTTGTCTGTACTCGTCCTTTGTGTACTAGCCTTCATTCTACTTCTTGTATGTGTCCTTTTTTATTTTCAGGTCTTGTTTTTGAATTTATGTGAAGCCACATTGGTCTTTTTTGCTGTCTTCCACTTTTTTTCTTGTTGTAATTGTTTCTAGCTATGCCTTTCTAATTTCTTTTTTAAGAAACTCATACCTATCTTGGACTCAATTTCATGTTAGGAACTCCTGCCATGGGACCTTACTCATGGTAGGAGTTTATTAAAATCAGCTTTCTTAAAGTCCAGCACACACATGCGGCTATACTCCACTATTGTGTACTTGGAAATCAAGAACTCAAGTACAATATGGTTACTTTCCCCAGAGTTCCCCTTACCACTAGTTCATTAACCAAGTCATCTCTATTGGCTAGAATCAAACCATAGCTAACTAATCATCAAATTTCTTTCTTCACTTTTTGTAGGAGAAAATTATTAGCAACACAAACCAGAAATTTATTGGAAGGGCTATGTTTGGAAAAAATTACCTCCAAAGAGATATCAGGATAATAGAGATCTCCTATTATTACTACAAATTCCTGCAATTTATTTTCCAAAGGTTTGATCTGCATTTTCTCCTTGACTGGGTGGTTGGTAGTACACAAGCTATCACTTCCCATTCCTTTTTCATCTCAATTATATTAATCTAGAAGCTCTCAATGGAACAACCAAACTCATCTTCCTATATCTGTTCAGAAATATCCTTTTTTAACATACTGTGCCAGTCCATCTTCTTTTCTATTGTTTTTGAACAATTTGTATCCCTCCTGTATTTCAGTAATGGGAGTCATCCCACCATGTTTCAGTTATGCCTATGAAACTATATTTATAATCCCAAACTAAGATTTCCAGTTCTTTTTTGGGGGGTGGGGTCCAGATTCCTGGCATTCATATATAGACACCAGAGACTGTGATTTGTGGCCTGCTTTATTTTTCACAGTTTCATGAAGACCTTATTGGCCCCCATTAGAGCTGTGTACTTTGTTCCTCTTAAAGAAATGCTGAGCATGGACAGGGCTCTTTCTTGTACATAGTGTGTTTAGCCTATTCACAGAAATGGACAGTTTCTTTTAAACTGTTTGACCATTTTTACTGGATGTCTACCCAATACCTTTTCATTTAATGATGTGTATTATACCATAAAACATTGTAGAGATTAATATGTGATAGTGAATAAAGTAAATTGTCCTGTAGGCTGAAGACTTCTGCTGAAAGTGCTCAAATTGATGAAGATTTCAAAAGTATGCCAGTTTGTAACAAGTGATTAAATACATTCAGATGTGCTGCAGTGCCGACCACCATTCTGAGTTGCTTAAAATAGCCGAATTCTTCTTTTAGTTTTCAATTTAGATCTTGACAGAATATTTTCTAAGATGAAGGCCCAGTGAACAGATTTATTTAGTACTGAAGCAAAACTAGGTCTTGAATAAACTAAGCTTCCGGGATGTTGGTATTTGTGAGTGAGTATGGTAGCAACTGTCTTCCTTGCAAGGTTAGCACATGTTCTAATCTTGTGGATTTTTCATTCTCCCTGGAAACATTGTCAGAATGGAATAAACTGGAATGTTTGGGAATAATATGTTATCCTTCATCTCCTCTCCAGCTAGCTCTTCCCTGGGCTCATCCACCTCAAGTCAAGAACACTAATGTGGCAGAGTGAGCCTAGGTAGAGTGGAGCCTAGACTAGTATCGCTGCATGGTTTGATACCAAAACTCTATGGGGTGTGGTTTTTTTTGGGGGGGGTGGATGGAATTGTGAGTTCTTAAGGACTTTTTTTTGTCTGGAGCAATTTTTTCCCTGTGATACAAAGAACACACACTTTGTTATTTTGTCAGAAAGAAAAAAAGTATTAGGAAATATGAGGAATTCCATTTAGGAAAAGACTTCATGCCATCCAGAGTGGAAGAACTGGACTTCTCCTAGAATGCAGTGGAAGAGGCAGAGATTCCTGACCTTTCAGAGTGGGTGGCTGAGGTCAGTTTAAGGGCTGCTGAGCTGCATTTTACTCTTTGAGAGGCCTGGGTTTCAGAGGAGGAAGAGGGGCTGTCAGTGACAAGTGAGGCCTCCAGTGCAAGCTCCCCTCCTCCACCAAGTGATAGGGTTGGATAGGAGTCAATTATGAAGGTGTTTATGGAGAATCAAGCCAAGATGATGATGTCATAATTGGAGAATCAGATGAAACTGTTTTAGATTCAAATGGAGCTCTAAGGTGAAACAAGTGGATGCCACCTGAATTGCCAGGTGCCTGTTTAGGCAAAGGGCAATAGGGGAAAATGTATGTTAGGAAACTTGTGAAATACCAGTTAGGGTAGGATTTCCTGCAACCCAAATGGAAGAACATAATTTTGCTGTGATAAAAGGTGGAATGCCTTAGAGTCCAACGGAAGAAGTGCAAATTTGCAACCTCTGAAAATGGGAGAAGGAGGCCAGTTTCTCAAACTCCCTGGAGGAATTGCCAGAATTAAGTAAACGGAAGCATTTGAGAGTAATATAGCCTCTAATAGGCTCCACAGTATCATTTTCAACTAACTCTTCCCTGGGCTCATCCAACTCAAGACAAGAAAGGTAGGGTAGCAGAGTGACTATATAGGGAGTCCAAGTACCGTCACAGGTGTGATGGCAAGCATTTGGAATATATTACATTAATACTGTAGCAGTTGCATTAATTACCTAGTCTTATGCATGTATAGGCACAGGTAGGTGCAGATTTTAACCTTAAATCAATAATTTTGGGCCAAATTATTTAAAGAACCATCTACATGCATATGAGCAAAGATGGACCTTCAGATGAGTCTCAGTGACCCTACATTTAGGATCAGAATTAAAGTTTATTACACCTGTTTGAGTAGAGACAGGACCTTTTCACTGATGTTACCACACTATGGAATTTGCTCCCTACAGAGGTATATGTGCCATAATCTATATTGGTCTTTTCCTATACCAATATATTGTTTAAAGGGGATATTGTATGAAAGGAGGGTGTTTTTTTATTTCAGTTTTCTTTGGAACAATGAATACTAGAATTTTAACAGATGCTGCTTTAGACAGAGGATGGAGTTGTTTTGTGCTGTTTCAGTATGTAAGCTGTTTGGGGAAGATTGTTTTCAAAGGTAAAGGCAAGCGAAAGTAGATACACTGGTTCATAAATTAATTATGTATGGGTCATAAGATTGTGGCAAGTTATATTAAGGTTAGCTACTGTCCATTCCTTCTTGAAATCACCCATAAATCACTGAGAGGAAGGAGGAGGTGAGACTTACATGTATATTTACTGGATTGACCTTTTCAATGAGTTGTTTTTGTTGAAAATTAATCTATATTATCATTTGAATTTAATTCTTCTTTGAAATTTTACTCACCTTAGAAAACAAAAAAAAATTCTGTAAAACTTTTGGGTGGAACAGCACAAGATTTGAACTTTTAACTATTTTATCAAAATGTCTAGGTAAATATCCGTATGTATCTTTGAGAGGCTGCAGGGAGAATCCAGGAATATTGGCACACAAAACTTGGGGTTCGAGAAGAAGTAATTTCTGCTAGTAGAAAGCCATCATGAAACACAGTCTTCTACATATAATTCAGTGGGAGGATTTTTCGGGTAAAATTTACTGAAATGATTGGATGTAATGATATAATTCACTGCACTAAGCAACAGAATTTGGACCAAAGTATTAATACATGCTTCCATCATTCCTTCAGTTTATAGATTATTAAATAGGAACTGGACATTTTATTGACCCCAATTTTTTAAAAAAAGCATGAAGGATTATATTTATTCCTTTTTCAGAATCTTTCATGATTTTATGATAGATACCTTCCAAAACATGAAATATTTGGGTTTTCAGGAGAGAATGTGGTGAAACTGAAGTCAGCAAGCAGCTAATTGCTTGAATATCAATCACCTTATTGATATTCCAGCAATTAGCTGCTTGATTATTTCAAATATTCACTGCTGCTATCGATCTATCCGTCCGTCCCTCCCTCCCTCCGTCCCTCCGTCCGTCCGTCTGTCTGTCTGTCTGTCTGTCTGTCTGCCTGTCTGTGTGTCTGTCGTTTTGCTGCTGTTCCTCCAGTTTTGGATTGATTTATGGCTTGGATGCCATTCTTTTGGTTCTTTTTATTTTATTTCTGTTTTTGAGATACTGCCCCCGTTCCCCATTTTCCATGTTACTGCCTGGAGTGGTTTCTGGCCTGCCCTTCAATTAATGGACTCATACCTTTGCTCTCGAACTGAAGCCATTGAAGAGTTACGAGGGAAAGCTGCCTCCTCAGTCTCCATATTTGCTTTGAGGTCTGGAGCTGGAGAATTGATTATATTGCCCTCAGCGAGTGAGTGTGTTCTTTTATGGTTGTTGTGGGGTTTTTGGGCTCTTTGGCCATGTTCTGAAGGTTGTTCTTCCTAACGTTTCACCAGTCTCTGTGGCCAACATCTTCAGAGGACAGGAGTAGCACAATGTGCTCTGGTGCAGTTTGCTTATGAGTTTTTGTCCTTTGAAATCCACAAACACCAGGACAGCCTCAACAAAAAAGCTGGCTCCCAGCACTGAAAAATGCAACCTGCAAAAGATCAATGAACTCTACACATCCACAAGGACCGCTGATCACTACACACAAAAGACCAGCTAATAACACCCATCAATCACAGTGACAGATAATTTCTCTTCCTTATCATAAAAATATACATACAACAAAAAACACACTGATCACCATAATCACCCATCTCCTGAAAAGGACAAAAGCTGATCCAGCACCTATAAATACTGTTTTATAGCTGCACAAACAAACTGCACCAGACCACATTGTGCTACTCCTGCCCTCTGGAAGATGGCGGCCACAGAGACTGGCAAAACATGAGGAAGAATAACCTTCAGTACACGGCCAAAGAGCCTGAAAAACCCACAACAACCACTAGATCCCAGCCGTGAAAGCCTCCGCAAATACATTGTAATTTTTATGTTTATCATTATTTTGATATGATTACTCTTTATTTATTTTATTTTATTTATTTATTATTAGGTTTTTATCACGCCCTTCTAGACAGGAGTCTACTCAGGGCGGCTCACAATATATTGTGCACAAAACGGATTTAAAAACAATTAAAATCTACAAAAATAATATAATCAAGATGGGAAGATAAACAACAACAACAATGAAACAAGAAAAGTAAAAATGAAGTATTGGCAGGAGGGGAGGCCTGCCTAAAGAGCCAAGTTTTAATTGGCTCTTGAAAGCACCCAGCAAGGTTGCCAGGCAGATCTCTGGCAGCAAGCTGTTCTAAAGTCGAGGGGCCACTGCCAAGAAGGCCCAGTTTCTTGTTCTTTCTTTCCGGGCCTCTCTCAGCGTCAGGCCCCTCAGCCGTCTTTCCTGGCTATAGCGAGTGACTCGGGTAGATCTAGGTGGGAGAAGGCATTCTGCCAGGTATCGAGGTCCTAAACCATTTAGGGCTTTGTATGTAAGCATTAACACTTTGAAGTCAATGTGGAAAAGAATGGGCAGCCAATGCAAAGCAGCCAGAATGAGAGAGATATGCTGGGATTTTCTTGTTCTACTAAGTAATCTGGGTGCTGCATTCTGCACCATTGGAAGCTTCCACATCAATCTCAAAGGTAGCCCCACATAGAGAGCATTACAGTGGCCTAATCTCGAGATTACAAGCACATGGACCAGAATGGTGAGGGCCCCACCATCAAGATAGGGACACAGCTGGGCAATCCACCACAGATGGAAGTAGGCAAAGCGGACCACTGATGGCACCTGGGTTTCCATGGTGAGCGCCAGGTCCAGATGTAATCCCAAGCTGCGAACCTCACTCTTCGTGGTGAGAGTCACACACCCCCAAAAGAGAGGGAGTTTCCAAAGCTGCCAATGGAGGGCCACCCACCCTCAGGACCTCCGTCTTGTCTGGGTTCAGGCTCAACCCATTCTCCTGCATCCATTGCAGTACAGCCTCCAAGCAACGCTGAAGGGACAGAACGGCATCCACTGAAGTAGGTGAAAAGGAGATATAGAGCTGCGTGTCATCAGCATGAGGTTCTACACCTCCTGATGACCCCACCCAGCAGCCTCATATGGATGTTAAACAGCATTGGGGAGATAGTCGAACCCTGTGGAACCCCACAAGTGAGACTCCACGGGGCCGAAACACTCTCCCCAAGCTGAGCTCTCTGAGGGCGATCCTCCAAGAAGGATTGCAGCCAGGCAAGCAACAGGCCACTGATTCCCAACTCGGAGTGTTTCCCCAGGAGGATACCATGGTTGACGGTATCAAAGGCAGCTGAGATATCGAGGAAGACCAACAAGGACATTTTGCCCCTGTCAGCCTCCCTCAACAGGTCATCCAACAGTGCAAACAGTGCTGTTCCTGTGCCATGGCACGGCCTGAAGCCAGACTGGAATGGATCCAGGGCATTGGTTTCATCCATTGGCGACAGGCCTATAATTGCCAATATCGTCCACCGCCAAATTTGGTTTCTTTCTAATGGGCCTAATGAATGTCTCCTTGAGGGCGAGAGGAACCTTGCCCTCCTGGAGAGACCCATTAATTATCACAGTAGGCCATTCCATTGTTACAGGCCTGGCTACTTTGATTAGCCAGGCTGGGCAAGGGTCAAGAGAGGAGGTGGTGGCCCGCGTTTTGTCCACCATATCTGGTGTCACAGGCTGAAAAAATTCAAGACTCACTGGACAAGGTGGAGTGCTGGACATCTCTGCTTGGTCCACTGTATTTAAAAAAGGAGATCCTGGTGGATGGCCTCCACTTTAGATTTTTAAAATGCTGCAAATTGCTCAGGTGAGATAGTAGGAGGCCCATCACCTAGACCAATTCCAGATAGATCGTGAACAATACGGAAAAGTTCCACCTGCTGATTTGAAGCTTCGCTTATCTGGTCAGTGAACTGTGATCGTCTAGCAGCCTTCACCTTGGCAAGGTAATGGTCAGTTGCAATCCTGACAACTTTCTTATTATAATCCGTCAGTTCCTGTCTTCAACTGTCAGTTCCTGTCTCCAGCTTTCTTATTTGTACTGTTGCTGATAAACTCATGAGGATGATGAGGATGAGAATGTGATAATAAATGTGAATTTTAAACTACTGTTGGTGCCTGCATAGGTCTGAGCATGCTTGATTTTTCTTTCTTATGCACTGTTGTCCTTACACTTGGCTATTTGTTTTGTTGTTTCGGGGGGGGGGTTGTGTTTTTATTTGGTACAGCTTTGAAGGTTCCTTGGGACTTAGTTTGTTCTACTACCAGAAACCAGATTGGAAAAAACAAAATGAAAGAAATAAAAAAATGTTGGCCTTTTCAGGTTTATCAATAGAACCAGTACTCAAAAGAACCAGAATAGAAAGCAGTGAAAATGTTTTTCATGCACATCCCTATTAATAAGCATAAAATCGATCAGTTACACCAACTACAGTTTTGAAAACCCAAATAAAGCTCAAAACTGATTCAAACTGCAACTTCTGTAAGCTTCCCCATTATTAAAAACTTTGATCTTAATGATTAAAGGAGTTACGGCATTTTCCAAACACATCACCTAAATATGTGGCACAATCCAGCCAAAGCTACATAACTGGAAACCTCTGGGATTTCACTAAGAAAATTAAACATTTGCTTAAATCCTTCTAATTAAAGAAATTCTGAAAAGATATAGATGCCAAGGGAAACGGTAATTCTGGCACACAGTCCAGAACGGGTTATATGTAGATTAAAAGCTAAAACAGTTGCTTGGAAGTAAGATTTAACCATTAAAATCAATAAGGTTTATTTCCAAATATATATGTCAGGCTTTTCTCAAATTCTCAGAAAGCTGATAGATGGATTTCATTTGTAACAAGATCAATGTGTAAAGTCACAGTTTTAGAAGAGGTAGTTGTATTAGTCTGGGCAAGCATATCAGGCAAAGTCCAAAGAAACAAAAGAAGACAAAACATGTGACACCTTATATACTATTATATTTTAATATAATAGTCTTTAAGGTGCCACATTTTATTTTATTTTATTTTGTTTCTTTGGACTTTGCCTGATATGCTTGCACAGACTAACACAGCTACCTGTTCTAAAACTACACTATGAAAGGCATTGAATTTAGCCAAAGAGAGCCATCTGCCTGGTATAGATTTTGTTCTGTCCTAGTAGGAGAGTGTACAGAATTACCTCCTCTGATCGACCAGGTAAACTAGCAAGAATTGGCTCCAAATTAGATGTATGGATATCATTGTATACTGTACAGTAAATAAGCATATGTGACAGGGACTCAAGGGCCCTAGAATTGCAAGGGCAGAGCCATGTTTCCATTGGTTGGGAGTTAAATCTACCATATAGAACATTAGATGGAAGTACATTGCATCTTGCAAGAGTGAAGGCACGCCGTTTGTGTGGGCTCTCTATAATGTGCAGATAACTGGCCAGTTTGTCAATGTGTAGAGGGAGTTGTAAGTTTAAAGGTGGACAAACTTTACAGGCTGCCCCAAAAAGGTCTTGCCTTTCAGTGTCCAAAAGCCTAACTTTTAGCAGTCTATACAACTGCATAAATGATAGAGCACTCAAATGGTCAAGTGAAATGCCCAGAGTTTGAACCTTTTGAATGAACAGTTTTAGGCAGGGAGAATGGAAGGAGTCAGACAGGATGACTCTAATTAAGGGGTCTTTGTCTAGCAGGAAACAAACTCTCAGGCAGCATTTAAATTGTCTCAACCACGCTTGTGTGTTCAGTCTAGTTAATCTGGCCTCCAAACAAAAAAGCTGCATACGGCACACAGTGGGGAACAGCAAAGATTTTGTAGAGGAAAGAGGCCTGGAGTCTTTCCACCAAAGGGCTGAAAGTGTCAAGCCAGATTGGGATCCCATACAAGAGTTGGTAGACATCCTTAGCTTCGAAGACCCTCAGGACGGCAGGCATGTTTGCATTGCTCCATGCATAAAAAAGGGAAGTATTGTTTGCATAAACAGCCATACCACTTTAGTAATAATGTAGCGATGTCTGGACTATGAGTTGCAATAGTGGAAGTTTAGTCCTAAATACTTGAGTTCTTTCACCTGTTGGATAGCTTTCCTGTAAAATATCCAAGTTGAGGTTTCCAAGCTTTATTGAATACAACTATTTTGGATTTGCCATAATTAAGGGCCATTTTGTAACAGGAAAAATAATTGATGGATTTTGCAATTAACCATCTTAGACCTATCTTAGTACGTTGACAGGGGTACCATATCGTCTGCATATAGAAGAATAGGGACTGCCAGGTGTGCCAATCTAGGACAATGACTGTTCACTTCTGAGAGGAGAGGAGCAACATCATTGATATACAGGTTAAACAGAGTAGGGGCAAGGACACAGCCCTGCTTGACTCCTCTGTTGATGGAGATCTCTTCAGAAACATTGCTGTGGCAGGATAGTTGAATACAGCAGGTGTTCTCCGTATATAATCTCTGGATTAATAAAAACAATCTCCTAGGCCAGCATCCTGTAGCTTCATCCAAAGAACTTCTCAGTCCACTGAGTCAAATAAGGCTTTAAGATCTCGGAAGGCAGCATACAGGTAGGTCTTGGTCTGTGCCGCCTGTTTGGCTATAAGATGGGACAGTTCCAAGCAATGGTACATGGTGGATTTCTCCACCTGAAAGCCTGCTTTCTTGGGGCCTAGTATGTTGTTGTCATTTATCCAGGCAAGGAGCCGATTCAATAAGTGATTAGCATAGACCTTTGTCCACTACTGAAAGCAGACTAATAGGTCTGTAATTGTCCAGTAGTTTCCTGTCACAGTTTTAGTATATAGGTAAAATTATGGACTGGGTCCAGGTCTTGGGTATCATCCCAGACCTATCCACAATTGTGAAGAGCTCAGCCAAAATTTGTGCCCACCAACCTACATTTGCTTTGAATAGATCTGGGGGAAATAGGTCAGGGCCAGGAGCCTTCCCAGATATCTATCAATCTAATAAATGCTTGTTCTGGTGGTAATGGGGCCAGTCAGATATTCACTTGAAGTTGTTCTTATCAAACGGGGGAAAGTTCTTGCAGTCATTGAAGTAGAGTGACAAAAAATGCTGTTCCCATGTAAATAGAAGTGAAATCTGGACCATAAAGAAGGCTGACCACTGAATAATTTGTGCTTTTGAATTGTGGTGCTGGAGGAGATTCTTGAGAGTCCCCTGGACTGCAAAGAGAACAAACCTATCCATTTTGAAGGAAACCAACCCTGAGTGCTAACTGGAAGGATAGATCCTGAAGCTGAGGCTCCAGTACTTTGGTCATCTCATGAGAAGAGAAGACTCCCTGGAAAAGAGTGAAGGCAAGAGGAGAAGGGGACAACAGGGGACGGGATGGTTGGACAGTCCCATCGAAGCTATAAACATGAATTTGACCCAACTCTGGGAGGCAGTAAAAGACAGGAGGGCCTGTCGTGCTCTGGTCCATGGGGTCATGAAAAGTCAGACACAACTTAACGACTAAACAACAACATGTAAACGATGGAATTGAGGGGATTGGATGAGGTTTTGACTGAAAAGCCCCCAAGACTACTTCCCAAAAACATTTGGAGTTCCCACATTTAATAGCTTTAGATAGCATATCCCAGTGGGCTGCTGTACGATGTTGAAAACTTAGTCTAGTGGCCACTGCAAGTTGATGCCTAACATTAAAATAGCTGATGGGCAGGATAAAATAGTTAGATTTCTGAAAGGCACTGTAGATTTGACGTAGCTCTTGTTTAAGCTTGAGGCAGGTCCTATTAGGCCCCTCAAGAATGCCCCTTACATGGTATGTAGTTGGAGGAGTAAGAGGCCATTGAAGACAGACTGCTAGGCTTTCAACAAAGATCTAGCTGAATCCCATTTTATTTTAACTGTGGAGAGTAGTTTGGATTATGAGCATGGTCTTGTTTTGATTGCTCCACAGGGTTTTGTTTGAATAGCAAGAGTGCAAAGTAGGGTAGATGGTCACTGAGGGTTAATGGCCCAACCTTAAATTCAAGCACAGTGGGAAGTAGCAGAGCAGATATTAAGATGTAATTCATCACACTTGCTCCGTGAGGTGAGATATAGGTGAACTCCCCATCCAAATTCAAGTCAGCCAGGCCATTGAGCCAAACGAGGCCACTTAGAATACTGAAACTAGCAAGCAGTTGCCTTGCATGGCTGATTTGTTTGTACATAGATAGTCTTGTCGACGTAGAGAGGGGGGATTTGCTGCTTGGGTAACAGCCTATCCTCCATATTATTTTACCCAGGCTTCGTGCTCTGGAGAGGACACTCCAGCTTCGCATACAGCGTTGAAACAACACGGGAAGTAGCAGTTACTGGTTATAAGTCTTTGCTCAGTTGGCGTAGAGCATGACACCAGGGGCTACTTCTGACGGTGGGAGAGGTCATTGCACCTCACTAGGTAGATACCACCCGTCTTAAGCAGGGTAGCCCCCAGCCAGTAAGGTGCTACCTCGCCACAGTCTGTTAACTTCACGGGTTGCATGGGGTTTAGGGTGAAACCTGACAAGCAGATCGATAACCGTGCACCATGAAACAATTGTAAGAAAACTTCTGCCCTAAAGCTGGGCACCTGGAATGTACGGACAATGACCCCTGGCTTTTCTGACTATGGCTTTCCTGACGACCTGCAAGTAATAGATGATGTGCGCACGACAGCTGTCATTGACATGGAATTGAGTAGACTGCAGATGGACATTGTTGCCCTGCAAGAGACAAGCTTGCCAGACTCGGGATCTGTCAAAGAAAAAAACTTCTCATTCTTCTGGCAGGGAAAACCATCAAATGAGACCAGGGAATATGGTGTTGGCTTTGCAGTCAGAAATACTCTGCTGAGATGCATTGTCCCACCTACTGTGGGGGGTGAAAGAATCCTGTTTCGGCAGCTCCACTCACCAGCAGGACCAGTAACCCTCATTAGTGCATATGCACCAATACTGTCATCCACTACAGAAGTGAAAGACAAATTCTATGACGATCTGGCAGCTACTATCAAAAAAGTCCCTGAGAGAGAGGCACTGTTCATTCTCAGAGACTTTAACGCTAGAGTTGGTGCTGATCACAATTCTTGGCCCACTTATCTAGGCCATTTTGGCATTGGAAAGATGAACAAAAATGGCCAATGCTTGCTGGAGTTTTGCTATTATTATGGTCTTTGTGTCAGCAACACATTCTTTAATATGAAGCTTCAACACAGAGTTTCCTGGAGGCATCCAAGATCCAAGCATTGGCATCAGCTCAATTTGATCCTCACTAGACATTCTAGCCTTCCTAGTATTACGATCACACGCAGTTACCAGATTGCTGATTGCGATACTGATCACTCCCTGGTGTGTAGTAGAGTAAAACTGTGAACAAAGAGATTGTAGTAATCGAAGAAGCATTAAATAACATTGAGTGCCTGCCTGTCTTGGAAGAGCTGGACAGCGAACCAACTTTAGCAGAAATAAAAGCGGCCTTGGATTCCCTCGCCTCCGGCAAGGCACCTGGAAGGGACAACATCCCTGTTGAAGTGCTGAAATGCTGTAAGGAGATCATCATCACTGAATTGTATGAAGTCTTTTGTCTCTGCTGGAGGGAAGGTGGAGTACCACAGGACATGAAGGATGCAAACATCGTCACATTGTACAAGAACAAAGGAGACAGGGGCGACTGCAATAACTACCGTGGCATCTCTCTTCTTAGCGTTGTATGGAAGCTACTTGCCCGTGTTGTCCTGAAGAGGCTCCAGGTGCTTGCAGACAGAGTCTATCCAGAATCACTGTGTGGATTTCAAGCTAATAGATCCACCACTGACATGGTATTCTCCCTCCGACAGTTGCAGGAGAAATGTAGGGAAGAACAACAGCCACTCTTTGTGGCCTTCATAGATCTCACAAAGGCCTTTGATTTGGTTAGCAGGGATGGCCTTTTTAAAATACTTCCCAAGATTGGATGTCCACGTCGACTCCTTAACACCATCAGGTCCTTCCATGATGGAATGAAAGGCACTGTAGTTTTTGATGGCTCAACATCAGATCCCTTTGACATCCGAAGCAGAGTGATACAGGGCGGTGTCCTCACGCCGACCCCTTTTTGGATCCTTTTTGCTGTCATGCTGAAGCACACCTTTGGAACTGCAACAGAAGGTGTCTATCTCTGGATGAAATCAGATGGAAAGCTCTTTAATCTCTCTAGATTGAGAGCAAAGACCAAAGTCCAACTGAAATGCATGCGGGACTTCTTCTTTGCAGATGATGCAGCCATTGTTGCCCACTCTGCTGAAGACCTCCAACAACTCATGAACTCATTTCAGCAAGGCCTGCCAAGACTTTGGACTAACAATCAGCCTGAAGAAAACACAAGTCATAGGCCAGGGTGTGGACTCACCTCCCTCTATTACCATCTCCACACAAGAATTGAAGGTTGTTCATGACTTTGTATACCTCGGCTCAACCATCTCTGACACCCTCTCTCTAGATGTCGAGCTGGATAAACGCATTGGCAAAGCAGCTACCATGTTTTCTAGACTCACAAAGAGAGTATGGCTCAATAAGAAGCTGACGACACATACCAAGATCCAGGTTTATAGAGCCTGTGTCCTGCACACGCTCCTGTACTGCAGTGAGTCCTGGACCCTTTGTGCACAGCAGGTGAGGAACCTGAACACCTTCCATATGCGTTGCCTCCGACAGATTTTTGGTATCACCTGGCAGGACAAAGTTCCAAATAGAGTAGTCCTAGGACGAGCTGGCATTTTCAGCATGCATACATTACTGAAACAGCGACATCCACATTGGCTTGGGCACGTCATGAGAATGGCTGACGGTCGGATTCCAAAGGATCTCCTGTATGGAGAATTAGTGCAGGGAGATCACCCCAGAGGGAGACCACAGCTGCGATACAAGGATATCTGCAAGCGGGATCTGAAGGCCTTAGGAATAAACCTCAACAGATGGGAAACCTTGACATCCAAGCATTCAGCCTGGAGGCAGGTGTTGCATCATGGCCTCTCCCAATTTGAAGAGACCCTTGTCCAGCAGGCCGAGGCAAAGAGGAAGTCACAAAAGCAGCAAAACCAGGGAGCTGGACAGGGGACAGATTGGATTTGTCTTCAGTGTGGAAGAGATTGTCACTCTCGAATTGGCCTGCTCAGCCACACTAGACGCTGTTCCAAGTCCTCCATACAGAACACGTTACCATAGTCTTTCGAGACTGAAGGATTCCTACCTACCTAGTCTTATCCAGAGACAATGGTCTGGCAAAGACTCTCTTTTTTTATTATTGAATAACTTGGAATAGGGTATGGGATACAGAGGGTAAAGGTGAATGTATGGGAGGAAAAGAGGAGGGGGAGGAGAAACACAAAGTATACTGACATCCAGTCTATTCATATTACAATATCAAAATTCAAGCTTTCCACTTTTCTACTATTCACTGCCCTCCAGGTTTTCACTCACATTTACATCATAGTTTAGATCTATGTTATTCAAACAGTATCTGGTGACTTGAACCATTTATAAAATAAATCCCATTGTTCAGTTGCCTTTTGTATTGGACAGTCTTTCAACACTTCTGATATATATATATATATATAAGAACTTATTTGTCTTATCTATGTTGTCTGGTATCATACTCAACAAAAACAGTTCTGGAGTTAGTGGAACCTTACAAAGCAATATTTTATGTAACAAAGTATGCACTCCTATCCAATATTGTTTGTCTACTCTGCAAGTCCACCACATGTGATAAAGCTTCCCTCGTGTGCTTCACAATTCCAACAAACATTTGACACATCTGTATAAATATTTGACAATTTTTCCAGAGTCATATGCCACCGGTAAAATATCTTGACATGGTGACAGGAGCTATTCTTTGCAGGTGAAGAACCCATTGGGCTTAGAGCATGGAGGTGTTGGAGAGAAACCCTGTGGTGCCAAGCATACTATGTCCAATGTTTCAGGAAATCAAATTACTATGCAAACTCATTTTAATTTAGTTAGGTCACCTTCTCCCTTTCAGTTAGAGCCATCCTTATCCCATGGCATGGGTAATGACTCTCCACCCCCTCAGCTATCTGACTTGGAAGACCCCATGTTTCGGCATAAGAGTCCCACAATTAAATTTTTGTCTTGGAATACTGTGGGCTGGCAGACGAAAACCTCAGATCCTGCCTTCATTGAATATATCAGTAACTTTGATATTATTCTACTAAAAGAAATGTGGTCTTTAAATGAGCCAATGTTAAATGGTTATGTGGCATATTCCATTAATGCCTAACGATAGAGGAAGTCGACCCAAGGGTGGTATGGTGACTTTCTTATCAACAAAGCTACAGGCAACAGTAGTGGCATGGGATTTTTCCAACAGGATAGCTTCTGCCTTGACACTGAAGATTGCTACATGTTTGTTACTACTTATCAATGTTTATATTCCTCTGCAACAATCTCGTGTGATTGACAGATGACTTGTGTGTTAACCTAGAGTACTATATTGATCATTTAACACAATTGTATCCTGATGCTTCTATAATAGTTGCTGGAGATTGCAATGCTAGGATAGGTACAAATGATGAGACACTTTCTACACTGTTCAATGTGATCTTTCCAGAACCTATTCTTCATCCAAATTTTAATCACAGGCAATTTAAAGATTGTGGCTGTAATTATGCTGGTCTACGCTTAATGTATATGATTAATAATTCTGGTCTATCCCTTTTAAACGGGTGCATAACTGGAGTTAGACCTGGTGAATTTACCTTTACCTCTTCAGCAGGTGCTTCCATAATAGATTATGTTTTAGCCTCTAGGGACTTGATGGATCGAATACATGATTTTAATGTAGTAAATCGTGCAGAAAGCGACCATCTACCTTTGGTTTTAAAGATCTATTTTTAGCATTATAATATGTTTGCGGACCTTGCTTCTATAACACCCATTGCCGCCGATACAAGTGGTCAGAAGAATTGGATGCATCTATGAAACAGCTGCTGTTTTCAGAGCCTTGTTTATATTTCAGTAATTTAATTACTTCTCTTATTTCAGTGGAACCAGTCTTAGAGGCCTATAAACACATGGTACAATCTTTGCAAACTCATCTAACATGTAAAAAAGCCATGCAGATCGACTACTGGTCTTCTCCATACAAAGCCCTGGTTTGATTTGGAGTGCAAAGCAGCTAAACACGAGTTATTGGTCTACAGAGAACAGAACCTAGCTAGAATTCCAACAGATTGGTTTACACTTAAGAAGAAGTATAAGGCTCTGGTTAAAAGTGAAAAAGCTTCAAGCACAGAGGGAAGCCTGGCAATGTTTGATAACTGCTTCCAATTTGAAGGACACAGCCTCTTTCTGGAAGATAATAACAAAGGGAATGCTACGTAAATTATACTCCCAAACAAGATTTCTGTATATTGTCTAGTATATGGGAGGAACATTTTTGAAGTATTTACACAGTCCACTCAGCTAGTACTTTAACTTCGCAGAATGATCTTGATCATATACCTGAATGGCCCCCAGTCGCTCCAAGGAAATCTTAAGCAACTTAAACCAGGCAAGGCTCCCAGAACCGATTATATCCCACCTGACTTTATAATGTCCAACTGTGACTGGTGGGCTCCAGTACTATCCTCTCTATTCACCTGGATTGATATAATGGCATGTTTTCCTAAGGACTGGGGCCTAGCCATTGTAGTCCCAATTTACAAAAGAGGAAATAGAGGGGATCCTGCTAACTATCGACCAATAAGTCTATTAAACACTATTAGTAAACTATATGCAAGGCATTTATTAGGCATATTACAAGATTGGCTACTTGAGAAGAATATACTTGCAGAGGAACAAGCCAGATTTAAGGCTGGGAAGATCCACCATAGACCAGGGTCTTATCTTACACCACCTGGCATCTAAATACTCTGTCCCTAAAGGTGGTGCTCTATATGCAGCCTTCATATATTTCAAATCTGCTTTTGACCTCATACCAAGGGAATGCCTGTGGTCTAAATTTGAGTCCACAAGTATCGATAAACGGCTTCTCCTGTTGATGCAGCGACATCATGAACATACGCATTTGCAGGTTCTTTGTAACTCCACGGGGATCTTATCCAACCAAGTCCCTGTGCTTAATGGAGTGAGACAAGGATGCATACTAGCCCCCACCTTGTTCAATTTCTATATCAATTTCTATATCTATGTTAATTGGAAATTTAAGTAACCCCAGTTTTCATCAACCCAAACTTGCCTCTCACCCAATTTCAATCCTACTCTATGCTGATGATGCCATTTTACTGTCAACAACATGCATAGGATTCAGACTTCTGAGATCCTTCTATTGTAATAAGGAACTAATAATTAACTATGCTAAAACCAAGATTATGGTTGTGAGTAGAAGGAGAATAAAGCATAAATGGTCTCTAAATTGACACCCTGTAGAGCAAGCAGCATGCTACAAATATCTTGGCATAGTTTTTCATTCTTCAGGATCGTGGCTTACTCATGTAAACCACACATCAATGAGTGCCCATAAAAATACTGGGGCACTAACAAGATTTTTCCATACTGGTGGGGGTAAACATGTACCATCAGCAATACAAGTTTTTAAGGCCAGGACTATTCCACAAATTCTTTATGGCTGTCAATTATTTGCTTACGCTAATCTACGACCTCTGGAGATTGTTCAGACCAAATTTGCAAGAGCCATTCTTGGAGTTCCACCTTGTACTTCCAATGTGCCTCTTCACTTAGAGGTTGGGTTAATATCCATTAAAGCATGGACTAAAGTCCTTATGGTGAAATACTGGCTCAAATTGATTTTTTCATTAGAAGGCTTGGGCCCACTGATCCTACTGCATTCCTTTCAGTCAGAGTGGAAGAAGCATATAACTGAACAGATATCGAAAATTGGCTTTTCTCCCAGTATACTTATAACAATGGGTCTCACGGATGCCATCAAAGTGGTGAAGTTAAGGGTATGAGACATTGAAAATTACAGGACCATGTTGGCCAGTTTGGGAAATATAACTTTCTTAAGAAATCCGCTTTTATCACCTCCTTGTATTTAGCCAGCATGATGTCATCTAAAGCCATAAGGGCTTTCACACTAGCTACGCTCAATGTATTTCCTTCTAAGCTTCTGCCTACATCAGATTATCTCTGCCCTTGTAATAGTGATAAAGTTGAATCAGTTGGTCATGTTCTCCTTTTCTGTACTTGCTATCGGGATTTTCGTATGGAGCTTTTATCACTTATTATCTGTAAAACTCCCAGGAGATCAGAGGAGGATTATGTCCAGTTGCTACTCTCTGACAATACCCCTTATATTACGAGACAAGTGGCCAAATTCTGTGCTGCAGCAATGTTTATTCGTAATCAGATGTTTGGGTAGGTGATTTTAGATGGATAATATAATGCTTTAAATATAACACTGGCTGAGGTTTTACTTATATTAAGGATATATAATGTTATCAACTGGAAAGAAGGGGTTGTTTTATCATGTCTTAATGGAATGTTATTACTCTGACTGACTTTACGAAACTATAATTATATGTATCTATCTTATATTGATTTAGTTTTACTGGTCTTTGACCGTAATAAAGTAATCATTCATTCATCTTGTATATGTGCTCCTTGAAATTAACCAATTTTGTAAGCTTTATATTATTTTGTCACATTTGCAACCATTGATCAATATTATGGCCCACCTAATCATATATTCTTTAACCATCTCATCTTGCATTTTAATTTCTAACAAATAATTATACATTTTCTTAATTATTTTATCTTTTGAGTCTAACAGGAATTTTTCAAATATCATTTGTTCTGGGTAAAAACCCTCTATTTTGTCTTTTCTGTATCTGGATTCCACCTGTGCTCTGGACCACCAGTCTATATATATGTTTTGTTTCTCTATCTCTTCTTTAGACCTTACAATCCTTTTTTTAAATAAATCTTGATAACTTAGAAGCTTCACTTCAGTCATAAGATTAGGTTGTGTAAAGGCCTCTATAGGTGATACCCATACTGGTGGTTTTTTGGTAAATATGTTGAATAATGTATTCGCGAAGGCTTTCACAGCCAGGATCTAATGGTTGTTCTGGGTTTTTCGGGCTCTTTGGCTGTGTTCTGAAGGTTGTTTTTCCTAACATTTCGCTAGTCTCTGTGGCCGGCATCTTCAGAGGACAGCACTCTGTGAAGATGCCGGCCACAGAGACTGGCGAAACGTTAGGAAGAACAACCTTCAGAACACAGCCAAAGAGCCCGAAAACCCCACAACAACCATTGTTGAATAATCTTTTTCCAAGTTCATAATAGAGCTTTTCTTATCATATGTGAATTGAAATGTTTCTGCTCTTTATCCTTTTTTGTACCATAGAAAAGCATGCCAACTGAACTGCAAATCATGTCCTTCCAAATTAAGTAGTCTATCATTTTCCAAGGTTTTCCATTCCTTTATCCAGTCTAATACACAGGCTTCTATAATACAAAACCCAATTTGGAAGACCAAAACCTGCTCTCTGTTTGGCATCTTGCATTGCTTTAATTTTCTTTCTTGGTTTTTTACCTTGCCACACAAATCTCATAGTTATCTTATTAAGTTCTTGAAAAAAGGACTTTTTTAATATTATGGGAATTGTCTGAAATAGAAATAAAATTTTAGGTAGAACTCATTTTAATGGTTGCTGTTCTTCCCATCAACAATAACTGTAATTTGTCCCATCTCTCCAGGTTGATCTGTATCTCTTTGCTCAACTTCATATAATTATCTTTGAATAATATGCTCATTTTCTTTGTGATCTGGAACCCTAAGTATCTAACTCTCTTTTCTTCTTGGAAGTTAATCTTTCCTATTAGCTTCTGTAATTCTTGTTCTCTCATATTTTTAACAAGTATTTTTGTTTTCTTTTGGTTTATTTTCATTCCTGCCATATCGCCAAATTTTTCAGCATCTCCTTCAGGTGTTCTATTGAGTCCATTGGGTCTTCCAATATAATTACTAGATCGTCAACAAAGGCTTGGGGCTTATAGGTGTGACCTCTGACTTTCAGTCATTTTATTTCCTTTTTGCCTCTAATTTGTTCTGTTAATATTTCTAGAGTAAGAATAAATAGTAATGGTGAGAACGGGCACCCCTGTCTAGTACTTTTCTGTATTTGTAATTCTTTCATCAACTCTCCATTGATTCTAACTTTTGCCTTTTGCTGGGTATAAATTGCTTTAACTAGTTTCAAAAATCTTTCTCCAACTTGTAGCACTTCCAGTTGATGCAGCATAAAATTTCAATTCAGATTACTGAAGATTTTCTCCACATCCAAGAATATCATAGCCACCTGTTTTTTTGGGTGAGCTTCATAGTATTCCAAAGAATCTAAGATTATCCTTATATTATTTTTCATCTGCCTTTTCGGAAGAAACCCCGACTGGTCTTGATGCATTGTCTGTATTAAAATTCTTTTCAGTTTAGTTGCCAACATGGTTGCATGGTTTCTGCTGCTGGACGGGCAGTCCGCCGCCCTGGAACAGTGTAGCTGGTGTTTGCCATGCTGTCCCAGATGGCGTGAGACTATCCCAGGTCACATGACTGATTTGGCTGGGGGAGTGCAGTTATTTAAGGAAGCAATCCCCCTTGATCCCCCTCTTTCCTGTTCAGGCACCAAAGAGGATGGAGTGTCAGTGGCTTGGAAAGAATGGTTGTGTTAGCTTGATGGAGGAAAAAGCGGTAGCAGTTCATGACGGGAGGGTGGCTTTTCACTCCCTCCCCGGGTGTCACCTTCCCAGGGTTTTAACAGGCAAAAGTTCAATAAACAAGTCCAATGTCAGAAGTCCACTAGATGCAAAACAGATACCAAAATACCAGAGCCAAAACACAAACCATAGTCAGAAGTCAGAGTCCAAAGCCAAGGGTCCAGAAGACAAGGTCCAAGATGATCAGTAGTGTGGATTCAAACCAGAGGAATTGACTTGTTGCTTCCATGAGCTTTCCAGCAGTCTGGGAGCTGCTTATGTAGTAAAACAGTCATTGAACTGCTGGAAGCCTTTCATTCGGTCAGTACTCAGGGCTAGCTGATCTGATGTTTCTGCGGGCAGCATTTAGGCAATCCTCTGATCTTTGTGTCGTAAGTCTTTGCCGAAGTCTAGCCCTTACCCTGGCTACTGGGGGAGGAGAATCTGGTGGCGATTCAGCTACCTGTGTTTCTAATCCCTCAGTATTCTCCTCAACTGCAGTTAACCCCTGAAGTTCCAGATCTTCGGCTGAACTCACGACACCGGGTTGTATCGTTTAGTTTAGAATCCTGTTTAAGGATCTATTGATTTATTATTGCTTTCTTTAATTTACTTAAGGGCGAGAGAGGCGAGAAACAGTGGTGTGGTTTTGCGCCTGCCACAGTGGCAGGGCGGGGCGGTCCATTGGGGTGAGCTGTTTGTTTTTGTTTAAGTATTGTATAGTTTAGACTTTATTAGCAATTTTCGCTGCTTGATACTTGACTTAGAAGCTTTTATTATTGGATTTATTGGGTGTTAAGGGTGAGAGAGGTGAGAAGCAGCAAGGCGGCTTTCCGCCCGCCATGGTGCGACGTGACAATCCATTTTATTTTACCATACTGTAGTTTACTTTGGCTGTGTGAGCGTTTCTAGGCATCTCCTGAGCTAATGTATTATGTGTTCAGTAGTTTTCTGTGCTGTTTAAGTTATTATTAATAAGTGGTATTATTGCCCTGGGGACGCCTATTTGTTGCACTTTTTGCGCCTTTTTATCTCTCCCGCCATTTTGACTTACTGCTTTGTTTTTGGCAAAGACTGAGGGTTGTTAGCAGCAATATAGGGTAACAGTATTATTGCCTATTTTATATTGAATAAATTTAATTACAGGTTAATTAATAATATGACTGGTTTAGCGACAGGAAAATATGCAGAGTTAATTGAAGACACAGACACCTTCTTCTTCAGCAAGACATGTGTATTATACAAAATGTACAAATATACAGACTGGCAGCACTTCAGCGTAGCAGGCATTCATCAGACAAACTGGCATAGGGAATAGCAGCAAGTGATAGAGAGAGAAGAAAAAGTTATGTACACACAGTTCTCTTATATACATTTATGCTTCTCAGCTCCGTGTCTCCTAGAAAAGAAAACATTTCTGGATCGTTAGTCAAGTGATTTACAGCCCCGCTATCAATTATCCATGCAGCTGTGTTCACGGCCTTGAACACTTTATCTCTTGTTCTTTTAACAAGAGAAATTCCTTTCCTGTTGCCTTCTCCGGAGCGTCTGTAAGTTGCTGGTTCTCTGCTCTTTGAAATCGTCTCTCCTTTCATGCTGTTTTCTGTTTGTCCACAATTTCTCAAAGGATGATTCTTTGAACCACATCTCTAACAAGATTTAATTGTCATGGCACACCCACGCTGCTCTCTGTCTGTAGCTGGCGTTCTTCCTTTCACGCTGCCCTCTGGAATCCGTCTCCAGCTCTGCTGGTCAACTTTCACGTGGCTTCTTTCAGCACTTTGGGACCTCTCTTTCCAACGATCCTGTTCCTGCAAAATTCTGCTTGTAATACTGTATATTCCAAAGTTAATTGCGTGTCTGGCAAACTTTCAAGATTTGAAATAAGCATATCAAATTTATTGGGCAGACTGCTCAAAATCACGAAAACCTTATGCTCTTCTGTAAAATGAACGTTCATCAACTCCAGTTCATTAAACAGTCCTTTCATTATTTGAAGGTGCTTTGATGCACAGTCTCCAGGCTGCATTTTGCACTTATATAGTCACTCTTAAATAAATGTTCCTTAGTCGGTCCCAGACTGCCTTGGCTGTGGCCTGTCCTTGCACATGTATTAACTGATCATCTTCGATTGACAAAATCAGAGTACTAAGAGCCCTCTCATGCTCTCTTTCCTCCTCCTCATTTAACTGTGCTGGAGGATTACTCACAAATGACCATAATCCTTCTCTTCTTAACAGCATTTCAGCCTTTACTGCCGATGTCTTGTAATTTCTGTCATTCAGCCTGTTAATTACTAATCTTCCTATGCCACCTGCACTCAACGCCATTCTGCCTTCTCTTCCAGTTCTCTGTTTCATTTCCCCTCCTGAGCTAACAGACGAACTGTCTTCTCCCAAGTCTTCTATGTCACTTTCTCTCTCTTCCTTCATTTAAAGACTTCACCCACGGTACTCACCAAACATCTTGACTTCAAATGGCTTGCGCAGCGCACGTTGCTAGGCCCATAACCTCTGACTGGTTTAGCAACAGGAAAATATGCAGAGTTAATTGAAGACACAGACACCTTCTTCTTCAGCAAGACACGTGTATTATACAAAATGTACAAATATACAGACTGGCAGCACTTCAGCGTAGCAGACATTCATCAGACAAACTGGCATAGGGGATAGCAGCAAGTGATAGAGAGAGAAGAAAAAGTTATGTACACACAGTTCTCTTATATACATTTACAAAGCTTCTTTAGTCCAATCAGAGGACACATTACTTCATCTTCTGCACCTGGGTGTCTTCTCATTTTCAGACATTGCATTATCTCTTCATCAGTCACAGTGACTCAGCAGTCACACATCTGTTCATAATGGCAGTTCATTAATAACACATTTAATCTAGGTTCAGACCTACAAAAATTACAATATCCTGACATAATAGTAATAAATAAGGTTGTTTATTGGCTGGCTACATAGAATGTATATATTTACAAACTAATTGTTAAGTGTAATATATAATATTAATTACGCTGCATGGTTTTATATAGAATACATTTAATTACAGCTTAATTGCTAAGATTAAAATTATTTATAGACTGGTTGAATGTATTACAGTAGTACAGTACAGTACAGTACAGAAACCTTTATTGGCATGCTGCATAAATAAAACGATAAAACAATAAAATACCGGGGAAAGATTCATTGCTGGGGGGAGGAGGAACCAGAACATCAAAGTTGGAGCCCCTCGTTTTGGGGGAACATGTTGCGGCGTCTCTGGATAATGGCCTGGACGTATCTGGCGGTTGATAGAGTGACTTCCTTGCTAAGGTCACCTAGAAGGTATTGTATTTTCCTCAGGTCTGCCCATCCGGAATGAAGGGGGAGAAAGACCATCTGATGTGACAGGCGGATATCCTTGTAGAGTGTACAATAAAATAGCATGTGCTGCAGGGATTCAGTCTTTCCCTGCCCACATGGGCAGATTCTCAATTCTGTTGGTAAGCCCCTATACCTGCCCTGCGCTAGACTTGATGGTAATATGTTACATCTAGTGAGGGTGAATGCCCAGCGGTCTTGTGGCTGTTCTAGAAGATGAAGGTAGTTGGGTCTGCGTCCGAGGGTGAGAGGAAGCTGGAAGTACAGCGGAGAGCAGACTTTCAGGGCCGCGCTAAACAGCGTTTGTCCTTCTATGTCCAAGACCCTGTTTTTGATGGTTTGGAAGACCCTAGAGGGGGGTATTGAGCCCATTAGGTCTGGTGACAGCCCTAGGGTCTTGATTTTCTTTAAGAATAGGGCCAGGCCTTTGGGTAACAAACTGTCAGCAAGCAGGGCTTGAAGCAGGGTGTCCTTAGGAGAGAGAAAACAGATTTTGACCCAGTATTTTAGGAAACTGAGCCAGGCCCTAGTTTCAATTCTCTGTTGACCGCATTCAAGACATAGGGCAGCATATGGAACACAGTGGGGAAGGCCTAAGATTTTGTATAGAAATACAGATTGGACTCTCTCCACGGAGCTGTGTAATGAAGACATCCAGATGGGGACGCCGTATAAGAGCTGTGAGACTGATTTCGAGTTGAAGATCTGCAGGGCAGCGGGGATGTAGCCATGGCCCCAGGTGTGGTGGAAACGTAGGATGGCTTGTGCCGAGAGCTTGGCAGACTTAGTTGCTGCCCGTTGGTGAGTTGTCCAGGAGTGACGGTAGTGAAAGAAAACGCCCAAATACTTGAACTCTCTGACCTGCTGGATAGATTTCCCATGGAAGGACCATGGGAAAGATTTCCAAGCCTTGCCGAAGACTATGATTTTGGTTTTCTCGAAGTTTAATTGAAGGTTATTGTGTGATAGATAGTCAAGGCAGCAGGTAATGAGCCGCTTTAGGCCGACCCTTGAACGGGAAAGAAGGACCATGTCATCCGCGTACAGTAGGATCGGTATCTGTAGATGGCCTAGTTTGGGGCTGTGTCCGATGATATTGCATAGAAGTGGGGCGAGGTCATTGATGAATAAATTGAACAGGGTGGGGGCCAGGACGCAGCCTTGCTTCACTCCTCTGTTGGCGAGAATGGGGTTGGAAAGAGCCCCTTTCGACGAAATTTTTATACGGCATGTGGAGCCTGCGTGCAATTTTTGAATTAGAAATAGGAGCCTCCTATCCATACCCAGCCTAGCGAGCTTGAGCCATAAGATATCTCTATTGATGGAGTCGAAGGCCCCTTTTAGGTCTAAGAAGGCTGCGTAGAGGCGGGTATTGGGTTGTGAGGCGTATTTGGAGATCATGTGGGATAGGATCAGGCAGTGGTCTAGTGTAGACTTTCCCGCCTTGAAACCCGCTTGTTCGGGTCCCAGGATGTCTTGATCTAGTAGCCAATATTGAAGTTTGTGAAGTAGGTGACTGGCGTACATCTTCCCAATGATGTCGAGCAGACTTATAGGTCTATAGTTGTTTGGGGATTTCTTGTCTCCCTTCTTGTAAATCGGAATTACTATAGCCTGTGTCCACGTCCTAGGCATCATACCGGATTCATTGACGGCGGTGAACACGGCAGCGAGCACCGGCGCCCACCACTCGGTGTAGGCCTGTAGCAATTCCGAAGGGAGGGCGTCGGGGCCTGGGGCCTTTCCAGTTCTAAGTTGGCCTATGAGTTGTGTTATTTGGCTAGTTGTGACTGGTGCCCAGTCTGGAAGGTCGCAAGGTGGGGGCGGATCAGTTGGCACTGTGGGCTTGCAACTGTCATGAAAAGTGGCCAAGAAATGATGTTCCCACGTCTCGGCTGGTATATGGGGGAGGTCCTGTGAGGTCTTCTTAAAGATGAAGGAACCAGAAACTACGTCCCAGAATTTTTTGTTATTGCCTGAATTAATCGCCTCGACTAGATAGGACCATCGAACCATTGCAGAGCGATGCTGGAGTTTCTTAATGGCTGACCTGAGGTGGGTTTTCAGCTCAAAGTACTGGGAGGGGAGCTTGAGGGCCTTAGAGGATCTGTAGTTGTTATAGATCCTCCTCATGTCCTGCTTCAGGGCGATACAGTCCTTGTCTAATCTAGGGCCTGTGGCCGAGGTCAGTCTTTTCTGAAGTTGTTGGGGGGGCCGCCCGAGGCTAGCTGCTATGGAGTCTATTAAGTTCTCGAATCCTTGGATGAGGTCTTCAGGCTTTGATGAAGAGAGCCAGTTGAGGGAGCCTTGCGGTGTCATCTCTGGATTGATTGTTTTTTCGAAGTATTGTTTGGTTCTGTGATTCCATTGGATTCTGGGCAGGATCGCTGAGGGCTCCTCGGGGTCCGGGTTGGTCAAGGGTGTCGAGTCTGGATTGGGGGCAAGGCTGCAGCATAAGGGGAGATGATCGCTGGCTAGAAGCTCTCCCACTCGGAACTCAGCCACACGCGTTAGCAAGGAAGTCGGAATCAGGATGTAGTCTATTGTGCTGGATCCGCGTGGGGAGATGAACGTGAACTCACCCTCGCTGTCAGCCTCAGTAAGGCCGTTTAGCCAGATGAGGCCTCGGAGTAAGCAGAGTTGTGCCAGGTGGATCCCCGCGTCGTTGATTTGGTGGTCTTTGGACAGCCTCCCTGAAACATAAGGATGTAGGGGGGAGGTGTCGCTAAATGTGTCCATGATGCGGTTGAAGATGGCCTCACCCTGACCTACCCTGGCGTTGAAGTCGCCTGCCAGCAGCAGTGGCATCCCAGGGAACTGGAGCTCGAGATTATCTAGGGCAGAGCTCAGGGATTCCCATTGGCTAGATCTGTGAGACTTAGAGGGTGCTGGGGGCATGTAGACATTGACTACTAGGAGCTCTTGATTCCTGGATTTGAGTTTTATGCCCTGAATTTTGCAGTTGCCGTCAATTGTGAGTATGGGATTTGAGGCTAGAAAGTCAGCTACAAATATTGCTAGTCCCCCGAATGGGTGGCCCTTTGCCGTGGGCCTTTGAGCTGGAAGAGAGTAGGCGACGTATCCAGCTAGAGATATGGGATGAACTGCCCACGTTTCTTGTAGCAGTATGATACTGGAACCTCGAAGGAAGTCACTGAACTCAGGGTCCTGCGTTTTGCTGTACCATCCCGCCACGTTCCAAGAGATCAGTCTTAGGTTGTTAGAGGGGGCAGTGGAGGGTGAATTGGCAGTGAGTCAGTTGGTAGGCAACAATGGGGCGCGCATCATTGGATCCAGTGGGGCGCACGTCATTGGATCCGGAGGCAAACCTTCAGCATAGGAATCCGCCCTGATTGAGTTAACTGCGTCTGGGATATCCGAGGGTTCGAAGAGAACCGGCGGAGCCGTGGGGCTGTCGATGGGCTCCTCTGGGTTGTGAATATCCACAATCACTTTTGCTGGATTGAGTGAGGAGCAGTGCGTTTGCAGAGGTGTCAGCAGGTCTTTGCTCTGGCTGGACTCTAGAGTGTTAGGTAGTTGGGGGAGAGTTGGAAGTTGAACTGTGTAGCTGTGGCCCCTTCTATCACGTCCTGGCAGGTCCTCCGGCGGTCTCAGGGCTGCTCTGTTGAGCTGAGCACCAGAGGGCAGAGGGGAGGATGGCAGCATATGATCTGCCCTTGAGGGAGTGGATGGGGGCAGCTCTGCCTGGGGACATTCCTTATGTGGGGGGGATCTGCCCTTGCAGTCTATTGCCCAAAGCATGGGCTCGTTGGCAGTCGGTGTATTTGAAATTTTAGTCCCCCGAGGGGATGAGGGTTCTTCAGGGGAACTCTTGGGTTGGGAAGATTCGACTAGGGACCTCAGTTCCTGCCCTAGAGCCTCAACCTTCCTGAGCACCTGGTTCTGGTTTTCCCGTGGCAGCACTTTAAACCCATCGATGGCCTCATTGGGCAGGGACTCATTGTCTATGTCAATGTCGAGCTGCAGTAGAAGATCTCCTAAGTCTGGGCAATTGGTGGAGCTGGGGCTGGGCTGTGCGTGAGATGGGATGAGCAATGACTCAGTTGGAGGACACATGTCGGTGGACTTGCGGGAAGGATGCTCCAGGGTTGGGATGGCTTTGGACTTCGTCGAAGGCAGTGTCTCCCCCAATGTAACTTTCTTTGGAGAAAAGTCACATGACCCCAGTTGACCCGATGTTTCGGCTGAGGGACTGGCTGGTGGTACTGGTGACGTCAGAACTGCTGGTGTAGCTTGGTCGTGAGTGATCGGGTGCTTGCTGGCAGACGTTGGTTTGAACGATAGATTTGGGGCCCTTATTCCAGAGAGAGTGTTACCCGAAGCGTCGGCTGTTGGCTTGGTTTCTGGAGGGACAGGAGGAGAAATGTTACACAGAACCTTACTGTTCCTCTTCCCTTTGCCTTTTCGGCTGGCCTGGACGCTGCTTGTGTGGAGACAGGGCGGGAATGGATCCATGCGGGGCTCAGGATGAAAGGATTTTAGCTTGACTAGAGAGCTTTCAATGTTGTTGGTTGCTGCTTTTAGTTCAAATAATAAGGAAAGAGCTCCTATGCTCTTGCCAGGTGGAAAATCAGCTTGGGAGCTTGTATTCTGAAGGCCGTTGTCTCTTGGCTGCAAGCTGGGCAGCTGTCCAAGACTTGGCCTTGTAGATATGGAGGCAGATGATAAGGAGCGGTTCAGCACGTTCGCTGGAATCAGAGATTTAATTGGCATGTCGCTGAACACTCTGCGCAGGAATATATTGTAAAATTCAAGAAGATATTTTTTTCTCATGAAGTAGTCGGGGAATTCTGAGGCTTTGGAACTTCAGCAGCACACGTAGGCAGCGCGGCCGCCAGGAAGACCGCGGGAGACGTGTCGCCTCCAAGAGATCAATCCCATGGTTGTCCAAGGATAAGAGACTGCCCAGTGAGTTGAGTACGCGTTGCTTGTTTGACCATCTGCCCTTGTTTAGAGGGGTGTCCCAGACCTCTAGCACAATTTGATTTCTCATTAGGCAGCGGCTTGTTCCCTTGGAGACCTCTGCACACGTCTGATTGTCAGGAGCGGTAGCTTTTGCTGTTCTATCTGAGCGATTAAGGTGGAATCCGGAGTTTAGTTCAAGACATGAGGATGTGGGCAGCATGGTCTTATTAATCAGGTCCAGCTGGGCTATGATAGAGTTAAGCTGCTGGCATATAAATGTAATAGTCTTTCCAGTGATTACACAGTACTCGCCGAGCAGAGATAAAAAGTAATTGCTAAAGACAATTGATAATTGTTTCAATTTGAATATCTTAAATCAATACAGTGGTGCCTCGCTTAACGATTGCTTCGTACAACGAAAAATTCACTTAACGATGGCTTTTTTGGAGTGATCTTGTGCTTCACTTAACGATTTTCCCTATGGATGATTTTCGCTTAACGATTTCGGGACCATGCTTCACTTAACGATGACAGTTTTAGGTCCCCTTGTTTCGCGTAACGTTTTTTTTACAGCCCCGTTTTTGCTATTTTTAAAATATTCTAAAATGTTTAAAAAATGTTTAAAATGCTTGGAATCGTTAGTGCACCTAATAAAACCTTTGTTAACTTAATTTGGCTTTGTTCTGAGTCTTTTTGAATTTTTTGTGATTTTTTTCCCCCATTGAAATAGGCTTCAATGCATTTCAATGGGTTTCGCTTAACATTTTTTCCTATGGGGATTTTCGCTTAAGGATGGTAATCCGTTCCAATTGGATTATCCGGTTTTCAATGCATCTCTATGAGAAATGGTGTTTCGCTTAATGATGTTTTCACATAGCGATGTTTTTTTTTTAACCAATTAAAATCGTTAAGCGAGGCACCACTGTACTTAGATTAAGAAAGGAATAAATTTGAATATAATTAGTTGATAGAATTAATTGGGGGGTTAGCTTCAAAGGTTTTTAGTTTTAATTAGTGAATAAAATTTTATAAATAAATTTGTTATTACATAATTACTAGGATTCATTAGGTTTCATAACTTGATTCACAGTGGATATTGGATTATAAATTGTCATTAACATTTTATCGCATTATATAGGTATAGGGGAGGCTTCATAGGGCACCATCTAGTGGTTGGTTGATAAGACTTTTGTGATAGGATAAGAAGGGTTGTGGGCAGTTAAGGAGTGATAGCTCATACTGAACAGATGAGTGTGACCTTGGGCCAATATGGGTCATAATGGCTCCCATGAAGGGAGCTAAAAGTGACCTGTAAAACAGGTATCACCTGAACAATCATCCTCTGTTGAGGAATCATGGCCGATCTGAGGAAATTACAAGAAAACATTTCGGCCCCAGATGCGCAGGGGTTGGCAAAACAAACACCTCAGCAGCACAAGGTTTCTCCTCGCAGTTTGGCTAGGGATACTAAGGCCTGGCGGAAGGCTAATTTGAAATCTTTGGCTCAAGATTTGATGGAGCATTTTGTTGTCATAGAAACTGTACAGGTCCCTGAGGTCAAGGAGGTTGTAGTATCAGAAGGAGCTTCAGCTACCCCCAAGGTCTCCAGCGTAAGAAGGCGTCGAAGGGTATCAGGCATGGGGACATCTGGAGCAACTACTGTGCCACTGGTCGAGTACGACGTGACAGATAAGGCGGGTGGTAGCACATCACAGGTGTTGGATGATTCCAGCACAGCTGCTGCATCATTTGGTGAGTCTTCAGCTGCACACTGCACACAAACAACCCCGCCGGCTTGGCCATGGGCCTGTGGTTCTCTTCACACACATGCCACATTCACACCCTACACTGTACCACCCACGGGGTTAACCAATGTAGCTTGGCCTTATGCTAATACACACTTTGTGGATGGAGTATGCCATCTGCAGTTCCTCTGGTTACAGGTACATCCAATGCAGGGATTACCACCATCGAGAGGCAATATCTGTCAGTGCCAAAGACAGGCTACAATAGCGGCTTTGCCTTATGGGAACTACTCTAGCCACTGGAAGATCACTTAACCTTGGCTACTAAGGAAAAAATTTAGATGGAAAATATGTGGACTTTTGTTTTTGACCTACTGAACTGAGAAATAGACAATATAGATATTGATAAGGATGATGAGAAAGAAAAAAAGAAAAACGTAGGAAGAAAAAGCCGGACAATTGGATCCCAGGTTTTATTATCTATGCTGGAGTACTAGGAAGGCTCAGACTTGGAGAACTTTCACGCTGCTTCAATAATTCCATTCAGCCCAACCTGTGTTGGGATGAGCCGCAGCCGGGTTTCTGGTTAAAACATATGGCCCTGGCTAGGCCCAATACAGAGGGACGTGGTAGTGCTGCGGGCTAGACCGCAGAAGCCTGTGCAGCATGGTCAGAAGACCAGCAGTCGTAAGATCGAATCCACATGATGGAGTGAGCTCCCGTCGCTTTGTCCCAGCTCCTTGCCTACCTAGGAGTTCGAAAGCATGTAAATGCGAGTAGATAAATAGGTACCACCTCGATGGGAAGGTAAAATGGCGTTCCCTAGTCACGCTGGCCACGTGACAATGGAAACTGTCTTTGGACAAGCGTTGGCTCTATGGCTTGAAAATGGGATGAGCACCGCCCTTTAGAGTCAGACACGACTGGACTAAAAAATGTGAAGGGGAGCCTTTACCTTTACCTTTAGGCCCAATACAGCAGACAGATTTGCTAGCGGCCATCTAAAATGAAAAATTGTTACCTCACAAACTCCCCACCTTGGAACAGGGTAGGAAGTTCTGCCCCGTCTGCCCTGTTTTGCATACAACTCCACGATTTTTATGTTCAAGAAGGCCATGTAAGTTTTGACATGAATGCATCACTTGCAGTGGGCAACATTCAAATTTTATCTATATGAAAGCGGGCTCCCAAAGTCAAAACAAGGGAATAGGAGGAGGCAAAAGCCAAGCAGTGGCAGGGGTACCCCTGGCAAGGGGAACCAGCCCAATTAGAGTGAAGTGCTAGAAGCTTTGTTACGGACATATCTCACATGGAGAGCATGCAGTACTTACTTTAGGGTGTTGATACGGGTTTAGAAAAAGCCTCCAATCGATAGCTGGTTTGGAGGCTATTGTAAAACTGATAAGGAAGTGCAGGAGGATAGGGTCCTAGGACCCCTTTTTTCTAAGCAGCCCATGACATAATTGAGCACTTTCTCTTTAAGAATAGTAACCAAGGCACCCAGTGATTGTAATTAATGCATCACCTGTCCTATCCGGAGGGAATGTCAGTTACGATGCCATTCCCACAGAACTGTGCACTTTTAGATACACCTCTTGATTGATCTCGACACGCTGCAGCAAACTTCACAGATGCCTCGTGGTAAAATGGGGTTGACCTTGAAGTTAGCGTTAGGATTGCCTATGTAGGGAAAACGTCTTTTACGGAGTTGCAGATGATAGCGGGGCATTTAAGCTTCGCATGCAGAGTAGTAGCACTGGTCCATGCTTTCCTATGGCGTCCCTGCAATGATAAAGGGCCTTAAGCAGCCCATGCAGAGGATCAGAGTGACAAAGGTATGAAGGAAGATCTCCTTGTATGAAAACATTTCCTTGAGAATTTTAACATGGCCTCTTTTTTGTAGATTTAATTTCAGCCTGGAAGTGAATTTTCAGGTAAACTTGGAAGGGTCTTGTGGCTCTGGGCAGAAGAGTGGTCAAGTTAAATGGTCCATTTTTTTTTTGTTTAACAACCAAACGGTATTCTGCTTTATATACAATCTCTCATCAGATTACGAGAGCGTGATGGATTTAGTTAGTACATTTACTCCATGAGCATTAGATAACGGAATGGCCGAGGCTCTCTCATGCCAGAAGATCGAGCTGTTAGGGTGTTTGCCTCAGATGTTAGGGAGCTGCCAGAATTTTGTCCTTTGGGGGTCTGGCGGAGTGGCGTGAAGAGGATTCCAGAGTTCTAGGTTGCTGGAACTGGAGAAGGATTGGCTGGCTTCAGTAGAATACTTGCAGCAATTTATAATATTCCTTCATGCAAAAAAGTTAACTCCAAGGTAGGCTGTCGGTGCTGGCTTTTCAAGCAAATATAACTGGATAGGGGTATTTCAGGGGATTATGGGATACAGAAAAGGTTAGTAGGGGTGGCCTAAGGAGTGGGGGAGGGTGTTTTTGATCAGAACACCTACTTCCCTATCTCTTATGGAGTGCATATGTGAGCAATGGGACAGTTGTAGAGATAATTATGTGATGGCATTTGTTTAAGATAAGCTACCTTAATAGCAATTTTCGGTGCCCTTGGGACCAGTGAGTTAGTTGCAAGAAGGAAGGCAGACACCTCCTAATTAGCCTTACTGAGACAGGATATCAGAATCCAGGATGGTCGTTTAGAATCACTATTGGGCAATCCGAGGCTGATCAAATAGGCATCAGGAAGCAGTTGGTCTTGGGGCATGGCGGTATTGAGCACCTGCCCCATTACGGCCATGTCGGCATTTATCAAACCTAGGGGCTAAGAAGTAGGATAATTTCTTCGACACACTGTTAAGTCACCATCAGTTTAAAAACTGACAAAGCTAGAGTTGGACAAGGTTCGGGCAAAGGGCATAGGATTTGGTGACTCACTCGTTTAGGACTGGAGCGGCATCTAAAGCAACAGCCCTAGGTATAGCATTTACCAAATTGAATAGCTAGGCTGGTCTTTTAGTTCTCAGACATACCTCTGAATCCTATCTAACGTGTAGGCAGAGGACATTTATGTCATTGCAGGTTTGTTAGGGTGTGAAGGTGGAAGCACATAAGGACTGTTGGATATACGTAGTTTGTTTATTGGGCAGAGTACTATGCTGCCTCATCCCCATGTGGGAGCGATCTAGAGCTTTGAGCCCATGCACACATAACCTGGACGGGGATGTGTGGTAACCAGTGGATCCAACTTGGCAGGATGACAGCTTTTGACCAGTCTCCACCAAATGTGCTGGTAATTTACCTTGGAGACAATGATCTGTCTGAATCATCAGGTAAGGTATTTATCCTGGACATTATGTGAGACCTTACTGGTTGGTCTCCTGCGATGCGGATCATTTGGTCCATGATCATTCCATGGTTAGCCTGAGGAGGCGCCCGGAATATTGGCGATGTTCACAAGGCCCGTGGGGCGTTAACAGATGTGATAGAGATGTCTGCAGTGGTGGCCTCGTTATCTTGCGATGTGGATCGTGTCGTCCACGATCATTCCATGGTTAGCCTGATGAGGCGCCCAGAATATTGGCAATGTTAACAAGGCCCAGCAGGGTGTTAACACAAGTTTGTAGAGGTGTCTGCAGCAGCAGCCTCAAATCAGTGATTTTTCACCATAGGATCCAATTAAGCAACACTGAATTTTCCAAAGCGACGGTGTCCACCTGTCTGATGCAGGCATGGAAATATTCCTGGAAGATATTAAAGGGGGGCCGCTTGTCAAGCTTGAGGGGCTCTGTGGCGGGCATAGGACATAGCTAGGCTAGTCCTTATGCTGTGGCGGGTAGTGTGGAAAAACAGGTAGTCTCGGTGTGTCCCGTTTTTAATTCAGGTAAGCCAACAGCGCATCCAACCTCCTGGCTCTGCAGATCGTGTGATTACAAGCCGGTGCGGAGAAGATGCGCTGGGCCACTTCCGGACCAACAGTCATCAATTAAAGATGTCTTGAGGTCTGTGGTATTTATTAGCAGCCAGCCAGTTTCCTGCTGTATTTTAGACCCCTGGAACCTGGGGCCAGGGACTTGCCTAATGGCTGATCAGAGGGTATTGGGATACCCTCACCTTCTGTTTCTGTACTACAGCAGGCCCCCTCTTTTGATAAGGTTTGAAGATATAGATTGATTTGATTTGATTTAATAAAGTGTGGACCGTATTTAATCCATATTACTGTCTTTATTCCGGGACTGGGGGAGGGGGCAAATATTTTATAATCCACGTTCAAGTAATGAGATTGGTCTGTAGTTTTTGATTTCTTTACCCTCCGTATTTTCCTTATGTATAAGGGAAATTATCGCTTCTGTCTATGTTGGTGGCAGTTCTCCCTTTTCTTCTACAAATTCCAAAAGCTTCTTATATGGATTGAGCAATACATTTTCTAATTCTTTATAATATTTCGCTGGCAGACCATCTGTGCCTGGTGATTTCTCTCTCTCTTTTTGTTTTGTTTTTTTGAGGACTTCTATAATTTCTGCATATGTTAAGGGCTCATTTAAGGACTGAATTTGTTCTTTAGTCAATTTCATTTTGTTGTATTTCCATACATATTCTTTCTGAGCTTGTTTATCTACTTCTTTTCTATTGTATACATTCTGGTAGAAATCCTCAGCAATCTTTTTTATTTCTTCTTGTTTAAATTTCTCAATCCCTGTTTCATCTTTCAATGTTTGTATTATTCTTTTCTCCTTCTCTTTCCTTAATTTATATGCTCGCCATCTCCCCGGTTTACTTGTGTTTTCCAAAAAAAAATTGCTTTGCAAATTAAGCTTCTTTGCAGTTTCTTCGGTGAGCAATATAATTATCTGGTGTTGTACTAACTTTATCTTCTCTTTCAGTTCTATATTTGTCAGGTTTTGTTTCAACTGTAACTCATCTGAGGCTAATCTATTTTCCAAAATCTTATATTTTTTCTGTCTTTCTCTTTTTTGTTTTGCTGCAAATCTTATAGCTACTTCTCTTAAAAAAATGCCTTACTTGCCTCCCAAACCATTATCATTGATGTTTCTGGCCTTATATTCTGTTTGAAGAAGAAATCCATTTCTTCTTTTACTTGCTTGATAAAATCCTCATTTTTTAAATGTGAAGTATTGAGCTTCCAATTAAATTCTCTTAATTTGCTACCCAGTTGTAATGAAATTGGACTGTGGTCTACAAATGTGTTAGGCAAGATGTCTATTTGTTGCAATTCTTTCATTAGGCTTGTTGAGATTCAACATGTATCAATTCTTGACCATGATTTGTGTCTGTTAGAATAATAATAATAATAATAATAATAATAATAATAATAATAATAATAATAATAATAATAATAATAATAATAATAATAATAATAATAATGATGATGATGATGATGATGATGATGATGATGATAATAATAATAATAATAATAATAATAATAATAATAATAATAATAATAATAATAATAATAATAATAATAATAATAATAATAATAATAATAATAATAATATAATTTATTGTCATTGTAAGTATATACACAGTATACCATACAACGAAATTCACAGACACCCAGAGACCAGACACATGCACACACATAACATTCCCCAAACACTTCCCACCCACTAGAAGTCCCCCACTAAAAATACAAACATCTACACCTCAGGCCAAGTAACACAGTCCAACTAATTATTCACTACTGGTGGTCTTTAAGCTCATTATTAATTGCAATTATAGCTCTAGGATAAAAACTATTTAGAAAACGTGTGGTCCGAGTCTTAATTGTTCTATATCTTCTGCCAGACGGTAACAGTTCAAAAAAGTTATAAGCAGGATGGGAAGAGTCTCTCAGGATGCTGTGTGACTTCCTCAGACAGCGGGATGTGAAGATGTCATCCAGGGTTGGTAGCTGGAGCCCGATGATATTCTGGGCAATTTTAATGGTTCTCTGTAGAGCTTTTTTGTCCGCTACAGAGCTACTCCCAAACCATGCCAGAATGCCATAAGTTAGGACACTCTCAATGGTGCTACGGTAGTAGGACAGAAGTAAATGCTGTGATAAATTTAACTTCCTGAGCATTCTCAGGAAATACAGCCTCTTCTGTGCCTTCTTTATTAGCATGTTGGCATTTATAGTCCATGAGAGGTCCTCTGAGATGTAAGTACCCAGAAATTTAAAACTACCAACTCTCTCCACTTCCTCACCGTTTATGTACAGTGGTAAATGTACATTTCTCTTCCTCCTAAAATCAATTATGAGTTCTTTAGTTTTTTTGATGTTAAGTGTGAGATGATTTTCTTTACACCATAGTATCAATCTTTGTACTTCCTTTCTATAAGCAGACTCATTGTTCTTATTTATGAGTCCCACCACTGTCGTATCATCCGCAAATTTAATAACTGCATTGGTGTTATATAGTGGGGTGCAATCATGTGTGTACAGGGAATAGAGGAAGGGATTTAGCACGCAGCCCTGGGGAGCTCCTGTACTTAGTACCAGGGTAGAAGAATGGTGGGATCCCATCCTTACTGACTGTGGCCTATCTGTCAGAAAATCCTTTATCCACATGCAGATCTCCTGAGGTAATCCCAGGTTGATCATTTTTAAAAACAACCTATTTGGTAGAATGGTGTTAAAAGCAGAGCTATAATCCACAAACAACAGCCTCGCATAAGTTCCCTGTTGTTCTAAGTGGCTCAATACAGTATGGAGTACGATGGACACAGCATCATCAGTAGATCTATTTCTCCTGTATGCAAATTGCCATGGATCCAAAGAAGGTGGAAGACTAGTCTTAATGTAATCCAGCACCAATCTCTCAAAACATTTCATAATAACAGATGTTAAAGCTACTGGTCTATAATCATTGGGAGATACCACAGCTGACTGCTTCGGGACTGGCACTATAATAGATGTCTTCAGGCAAGTGGGGACAGAACACTGCAACAAGGATAGATTGAAAATATCCGTAAAAACTCCAGCTAATTCTGCAGCATAGCCCCTAACAACTCGTCCCATGATTCCATCTGGTACAGCTGCCTTTCGAATATTAATATTCTGGAAAGCGCGTCTCACATCTGAAATCTGCAGTACTAGTGGTTGTCTGTCGATGGTAGATTCTAGTGATGTATTATGGACAGTAGGTGCTGGAATAATGGTTGTTCCTGTTTCCACCTCAAAACGGCTGAAAAATTGATTTAACTGCTCAGCCAAAAAATCACTGCTGCTACACAGACTGTTTTTGTTACTCTGACCAGTGATTTGTCATAGGCCGTGCCACACTCGGCGAGTGTCAGAACTTTCAAGGTGTTGTTCAATTCTCTGGCTGTACATAGCTTTGGCATCCCTAATGCCCCTTTTCAGTTTAGCTCTGGCCTCTCTATACTGTAGTTCATCACCAGAATGAAAAGCAGCATTTCTGGCTTTTAATAAAAGGCGCACTTCTCTATTTAGCCAAGGCTTGTTGTTAGAAAACACTCGTACTTGTCTTGTGGTAGTAATAACATCGATGCAGCTTTTGATATAAAACAGTACTGTCGAGGCATAAGTATCAACATTGTCCTCCTCAAACAGTGTCCAATCAGTGCTCCTAAAGCAATCTTGAAGTTGCTCAGTTGCATCCACTGGCCACACTTGTATTTCTCTAATTGATGGTCTGATTCTTTTAACAAGGGGTCTGTACGATGGAATCAAAAAAAGAGATATATGATCTGACTGTCCCAAGCTAGGCAATGGCTTCGTCTTATATCCATGCATGATGTTACAATATACCTGATCCAAGGTATTTTCCCCTCTAGTGGGACAGTCTACATACTGATAAAAGTTAGGGAGGACGGTCTTTAAATTGGCTTGATTGAAATCACCTGCTACCACCAGCACTCCATCTGGGTAGGCCTGCTGCTGTTTGCTGATAGCAGTTAACAAACAACTCAAAGCTGTGGTTGTGTTAGCATCAGGAGGTATATATATTGCTGTTATTATAACAACATTAAACTCACGAGGCAGGTAAAAGGGGCGGCATTTCACTGCCAAATACTCCAAATCAGGAGAACAGTGAATGTCCATTATTTTAACATCTGTGCTCCAATTATCGTTTGTGTAAACACAAACCCCTCCACCTCTGCTCTTCCCAGATTCAATAGACCTGTCTGCTCGATGTACTCTGCGTCCTTGTAGTTCAATTACCTCCCCTGGGATGGAAGAATCAAGCCATGTCTCTGTAAAGATCATAACGCAACAGTCTCAAATATTTTTCTGTAGGGAGATAGTAAGTTCCAACTCCTCAATCTTGTTGGGTAGAGATCTAACATTTGAGACAAAAAGACTTGGCAATGCAGGCTTGTGAGGATTTTTGCCTAACCTCACTCGTAGACCAGCCCTGCAACCTCTTTTCTGCTTGCGTTTTCTCCGTGTTCTTTTCTTCCTGACAGGGAGAGCAGGGGGAGTAACCCCCCGATATGCAGGCTGTCTTAAAAGCTCAGCTGGGATGTTGTAAGTTGAGACCCTCAATTCAAAGTTGCAACTGTCTCTGCCAATAGATTATAATTCTTGTCGACTGTAAGTTACTTGTGCCTGAGCACGTAGAGTCCATATTGTAGAAAGTTTCTTAAGATTGTACCTCTCTCTTTTTTTGGTTATTTTATCTGATTTTTTGTCTAGTTCTTTGTCAAAAACAGCATTAAAATCTCCTATCACACAATAATAATCATAATCTTTATTTGTTACTTCGAGTTGCAGTTGTTTGAAATTTTTTTCTTGATCTCCATTTGGTGCATAAATATTGACAATTAGCATTTTCTTTGATTCTCTTTGGATTTCCACCATTAGTATCCTTCCATTGTCTGAGGCAAAAATTAGTTTTTGTTCCAGTTCTTTCTTTATGTACATAACCATGCCTTTCTTCTTTTTACTTATGTCTGAAGCTGCAAACAATTTTCCTTGAACATTCCAGCAGTTTCTGGTCTGCTCTTTTCATGTGAGTTTCTTGAATACAAATAATATCAGATTTCTGTTTTTGCAATTGTAGAAAGATCTTTTTTTGTTTTTGAGGTGAATTCAGGCCATTTATATTGACTGAAAAAAAATCTTCATTTGTTTTCTAGTCATCTTGTTGATTACTACTTTCTGTTTTTTCCTCATCATGCTTCTGGTACATCTTGACTCAGTTACTTCCTGTTCTCCTAGCTCTGTATCTGATTCTGATTGTGATGAGTGATTTGGTTTCTCTTTGGGTCTTCTAGTTTTCCCTCCTTCTTTCTTTCTCCCTGTATTTTCAGATTCTTCTCATTTTTCCATAAAATCTTGTGCTTTCACTGGCGATGTTATATTATATCTCTGTGTGCCAATTCAGAAAAATAAAGCTTCTTGTGTTAGCCATTTATATGAAATTCCATTTTGTTGGAGTAATGATACCAGGGAGGAGTATTGCTTCCTTCTCTGCCTCATTTGCCAGGGAATTTGTTTTAAGATGTCAATGTTCTTGTCTTCTATTATCAATTGTTTATCTTGTGAGGCTCTTAAAACCTTGTCTGTAATTTATTTCTTCGTAAATCTCACATGAATTTCTTTGGGTAGCTTATTTCTTTTGGTATATGCTGTGTTCACCCTATAGGTTGCTTCCAAACATTGACGGAGGCCCACTACTTCCATTTCTATTTCTGCAGCCAAAGCTTTACTCTTTAGTATCTCTAGGTACTCGCCTTCCTTTTCTGGCACATTTTGAAATCTCAGCATCTTCGATGCTCTCTCCATCTCTAACGTTATTAATCCGTCATAATTTTCTTTTTGATTCTTCTGTACTGCCTGTAGTTTAGTTCACCCAAGCATCTGTACCTTTCACTTTTTCCTCAATATCTTGTGTTTTTGTTTTCAGTTATCTGTTGTTTGACTTCTGATATGTCAGTTTTCATCTTCTTCGTCTGATCTGCTATTTGGGTGAGATGTTTGTTTACTTGTTGGAATCCTGTTGCTAATAAATTTTGCATGGTAGTCTGCCATTCTTTGTCTGATACTTGTGCCACTACTTTTCCTAGGCCTTGAGACTGGGCAGGAGAGGTTCCCGGTGTTTGGGGCTTTGATTTTTTGGAGGCCATTTCAATCTTTTCTATAACAATATCATAATCTTCCTACTACTACCTCTGAATAGGGGTTACGTGAATTATACTGTACTCTCACCAAATTGTCCAGACCTCAAATATACCCCTTACTCTTTCAGAGATTTTCCCTATTTAGCAAACAAATAAAGCCCACTACCAACAATCTCCCCTAAAATCTTCCTCCAGTTTTTACCTAGATATTATATTATGTAAATCAATTTTTAGCCCAACAGTTTAAAACACAGCCATGGTAAAAATGTTTCTTCTTCTCAAAAATCCTAACAATGTTGTTATATCCCTCGACCTCTATTCCCAGATTCCCCATGCCGAAGGCCAAGCTGACGACAATTACAGAATTTCAAACCTCAATATTTGTACAGTTCCAACCTTGTTGCAATATTCCAAAGTCCCAAGCAACATTCCAGATATCAAAATGAAGCTATGAAATATCTCCAGCTTTCCCACCTCAATATTTGGACAATTCCAATCTTAATACGATATTCCAGAGTACCAAAGGCTTTTCACATATCAATTAGATGTATTGAGGCTGACATTTAGCTTTCCTCCAGTAGGTGTCATTATAATCGACTGTATGTTCCTTCCACTATAAATCCCATCAACAACTCTAGTCCTGGTTTTCTCAATTCTACAGTCCACTTTCGAGAATCATGTCTCTCCCAGCTAACTTCTCATAGTTTACCATATAGCCCTTTACAGCCATAGCCTCCAAGGGGGGGTTTCTCCACCCCAGGGATATTATATAGTTCCCAAGATTTGATAGCACTCTGTCTACTGTTGAGAAGTCTGGTAGCACAATGCTATATTTCTTTCTGCCTATTTTCTTACTGATAACAGCATAAGTTTCATCCATCATTGTTTTTTTTCAAATATTTTTTTATTTATTTCTATAACTATAACAAAAAACAAATCATACATAAAACATATAAACTCAAACACAATAACAGTGTTTCCCACCACCATATATGGGACCTCTTGCCATATTCTTCTTTTTCTTCTTCTTCTTCTCCTCCTTCTTCTTCTATTGTCCTCCTCTCCAGAACTGCATAGATTCTTGATTTGGAGCTTTCCCTTTCCCCTTATTAACACATATTCCAAAAATTTGCCCCATATTACATAAAAATTGTTCTTTTTCAACTCTCCTTTCTTCATCTTTAAATTACAAGTTAATTTATCATTTAATGCTATATTCCATATTTCTTTATACCATTCTTCAATTTGTAATTCAGTCTTTAATTTCCATTGTCTAGCAATAATCAATCTAGCTGCTGTTATTAGATTAGTTATCAGTTCTTTAGTCATTTTGTCATATTCCACGTTCTCATATATTGATAACAGAGCAATCTCAGCCTTACAGTCTATATCTTTTCCACACATACAACTTAATTCTTTGAAAATTTGTTTCCAAAATCTTTGTACCTTTTCACATTCCCACCACATATGAAAGTATATACCAACTTCTTTCTCACATTTCCAACAGACATTCGGATGACTGGTATTAATTTTGTTTAATTTTACCGGTGTTAAATACCATCTTAAACTAAGTTTTAAAAATTTTTCCTTTATTCTTACTGACAGAAATCTTAAAACCCTCATTTTCCATATCCTCCTCCATTCTTCTTCATTTATTCTTTTCCCAATATCTTGTTCCCACACCATTTTCAATCCCTTTCTCACTTTCTTCTTCCTCTAAATTAAGAAGTGAATAAATTTTACTCACTGTACCTTTTACTGAGTCAGTCATCCAAATGTCCTCATATGAGAGTAGAAATTGCTCGAATTTTGTGTGTTCTCTACCTTTATTATATTTATTTGCCCATTCTTTAGTCCATCTTTCCAGTTGTACATAGTTCAACCATGAAATAGTCTTGTTTTGAAATACTTGTTTCATTTGGTCTATCGATCTCATTTTATACAGCCAATCTTTCAGTCTAATCACTTTTTCTTCCTTAAATAAATCCACATACACCTTCATATTGGTAGGAAAATTTTCTATTTCTGTCACTAATCCAAATGGAGAGTATGATGAACATAAATTCTTTTTATACTTATACCATGTATTTAACAATGTCTTGAAAAAAGGATTATTAACTTGACTTATTTTATCTTTCTTACCTTTAGTAAATAAATATTTTTCTGTATTTCCTTGTAATTCTGATGATTCCATTTCCCACCAAATTAACCTTTCCGGATTACAGTGGTGCCCCACATAGCGAGGTTAATCTGTTCCGGATTAACCTTCGCAATGGGGAAACATGGTTAAGTGGGACGGGGAAACCCAAATGGGCCCAAAACTCACCAGTCTCCGATATTTCCCCATGTTGCAGCGGCCATTTTGGGTGTCCCGGTGGCCATTTTTAGTGTTCCGGTGGCCATTTTGGGTGTCCCGGAGGCCATTTTTAGTGTTCCAGTGGCCATTTTGGGTGTCCGGCGGCCATTTTGGAACCGCCAAACAGCTGTTCCCCCATCGCAATGTGAGGATGCCCTCGCATTAGCGATGGGGAAATCCGCATCGGTATGCGGATTCTTCGTTAAACGGTGCACTCGTTATGCGAGGCACCACTGTATACTTAATTTCACCAATAAACCTCAGTTGGTTAGCTAAATAATAGTTTCTTATATTTGGTAAACCTATACCACCTTTTTTGTTGTTCTATACCAATACTTTTTATCTATTCTAGATCTCTTCCCTTCATTACAATATTTATTAACTATTCCTTGCCAATATTTCATATCATCCTCTGTTAGCTGCATTGGTAACATTCTAAATAGAAAATTAATTTTTGGTAAAATTTTCATTTTTACCAATGCAATCTTTCCAAACCAAGATAACTTAAATTTATCATATTCTTGTAATTTCTTATTAATTACTTCCTTTAGTTTGTTATAATTATACTCCTTTATTTTTTGAATATTTTTCGCTAAATCTATCCCTAAATATTTAATTGTTTTACATATTTTAAAATCTTGTTTTTCAGCAAACTTTTCTTGTTCTATTCTACTATAATTAAACAACATTAAGTCAGATTTTTGCCAATTTATGTTTAATCCGGTTATTTTTCCAAATTTTTCTAAGTGTGTTTTAATTTTATCTATACATTCTAACGGATTTTTCACTGTCAATAAGGAATCATCCGCAAATAAATTAATCTTTGTCTTCTTTTCTCCCATACCTTCAATTAAGTCATCATTCCTAATTACATTTGCCAACATTTCAATAACCAAGCAAAACAGTACTGGAGAGAGAGGGCAACCTTGTCTAGTACCTCGGCCTAGAGCTATTTGATCCATCATCCCATCATTCACTATTACTACAGAGGTATTCTCTAAATATAATTGATCTATTATCCCCCTAAACTTTTTTCCAAAACCCCAACCCTTTAACAGAGTCTTTAATGTTGGCCATTCCACACAATCGAATGCTTTAAATATATCTAATGATAAAATGCCTGCCTTCAATTTATTTTTTTCTATATTGTGTTCAAGACCCTCCTAGTTAAGTTTTCCATTTGCCTACCTTTCAAAAAACCATTCTGATCCTCTTTAATATATTTTGTAATAAATTTATTAATTCTATTTGCCAGTATTGCTGTAAATATCTTTGCATCTTGATTTAGTAAAGAAATAGGCCTATATGAACTTGGGTCTGCTAGATCTTTATTAGGTTTTGGGATAAGAGTTATCAATGAATGTTTCCATGAATCTGGTATTCTTTCTCCTTCCAAAATTTCATTATAAAGCACTTTTAGTTTAGGGATCAATATTGATTTAAAAGTTTTATAGTATTCTGAACCTAATCCATCAATACCTGGGGTTTTACCATATTTTAGTTTATTAATTATCTCTATAATCTCTTCCTCTTTTATTTCTTTATCTAAGTCTTTTTTATCGTTCTCTGATATTTTACTCTTAACATTTTCTTTAATATAAGTTTCTATATCTTCTTTTGATGCACTATTACCTTTATATAAATTTTGATAAAAATTTTGTATAATCTTTAATTTTTCTTTAATTAAGCTGCAATTTTTTCCTGTTTATCTTTAATGACACTAATGATATTTTTTGCTCTTTTGGTTTGGACCATTCTGGCAAAAAGTTTTGAATTTTTATTACTATGTTCAAAAAAATTCCTTTTAGCATATATCAGGTCCCTCTGCACTTTTTCTAATTCTAAGCTTTCTAATTCCTTTCTTTTAGCTTGTATCTCTACTAATTTTTTATTATCTATATCTATAAAATATTTAGTTTCGAAATCCTTTGATGATTCTTCAATCCTTTTTACATTTTCTTCTCTCAATCTTTTTAATCTACAGGATTCTCTTATAGCAATTCCTCTCATAATTGCTTTCATGATGTCCTATAACACGCCTATTTTGTTCCCACCCACTTCTTTAAATGACCATATTTCCAACCATTCTTTCTTAACTTTGTCTATCACCTCTGTATGTTGAAGAATATTGGAGTCTATCCTCCATCTCCTAGCTTCTCTATAATCTTTCTTCACTTTTATTTCCATCACCATCAATGCATGATCTGTTATCTTTATCACATTAATATTTGTATCGAATAGGAAAAAAAGCAGCAGAGGTGGAAGCGAGCAGCGTCTGTGTTCTCTTGCTCCAGTTTTTTAGTAGTCCTAATTAGTTTGAAACAGTTTTAGATAGTCTAAACAGTTTATGTTTTTAAGCTTCAAGTTTTAGTTACTCCAACCTCCAGCTTTTTATCTTGGTTTTGGCAAGCCTTTTTAACCTTTTTCTTTTTTAATAACTGCGATAAGAACCTAGGGAGTTTGGCTTCCTAGCGACTGAAGGGGAAGGACGCAGAGAATAGTTTTTGCTCTACTCCACTCTCAACAACAACAACAGCTGCATTCAGCCACAGCTTAGAGCTGGAAGACTTTTTACTTGCTCTCATCTAAATCAGAACTGAACCTTGGAGGTTTTTACATTTTACATTTTACATCCCACATTTATCATCGATCTAACTTGGAACCTGGAAGCTTACTCAGATGGGCTATTGAAAGACGTTCCCTAACACAAGAAGGAGGACAAGACAGGTAACCCTTACTTGTTAATTTATTGAACAATATGTCTTTGGTTCTGAGAGCCAAGAGAAGGAGGTCCAGCCCCTCCAAAGACCATAAAAAAGGGAAAGCCATTAAGAAGCCAAAAAAACAGCGGCAGGAGCCGGCTGTGCAATCTCACATTGATTCGTTTCTGCAGCCGCCTCAAGAGCCTCAAGAGCCGTCCTCATCTGCCCAAGCTCCAACGCCGTCGAGCCTTTTGCTTCCTCGTGAGGCAAGTAATTCTCCCCCGGACTTAATGGGCTTATCGGCTGCTAAAGACACTCCTTTAAACACCTCCCTTGCCTCCGAGGAGGGTGGTTCTGGCTCTGGCCAATTTCCAAAAGACAAGGAAGGACTGAATGACCATTTTCTATCCTTTCTGCGCGAATATCTGGCTGCATCTAACACTCCATCACGGCCGCAGGGCCCCCTTGCGGATACTTCCCTGTCTCTGGAGCAAAAGTTGGGGGACTCATGCTTGATTGCAGCCCGTGCTTTTTTAGTATTACTGGAAAGGCTGTGCTCAATTGAAAAGCAAATCGCCTCAATTCAAACACACGCGGCGAAAATGGCCGGAGACCAGAGCTCACACCCCTCTGGTGGCGACTTCCGGAAGAGCACTCACTCGGCTGCTAACCTATGCTTCCAAGCCAATACTGCCAGCCTCCTTGAACCTCTAAATGCCAGATCGCTGGCTGCTTCGAAGGAGGACGTTAATGAAGCCAACAACAACAAAACTCAGCTGATTTGGTCCCCCAGAGATGTGCTCCTGACGCTCCCGGGCAGTGAAGCCCGACAATGGTCCAACAAGCCCAGAATTGCTGAAACATTATCTCTACTACTGGGTCTTAACATAGACGTACTGGATTTAGAGTGTTTTTACTACCTACCAACAGTCAGAGGATATAAGCGGCTCTTTCTTACAATGAAAACTCAGGACCTATGCAACAGAATTTTCAGAAAGAAAAATGATCTGTCTGCCTATTACATCGGGGTCCAGAGAGTCTTCAAGCAGGTGAGTGGGCACCTACGTTTTAAGATGAAGTCCAATTCTTTACATCTGTCAGAACCACCTGCTGAAGAGCCGCCGGGCCTGGAGTGCCGGTATATTAAACCCACCTCAGCACACCATCCAAGGTCAACCTCCATCCACCAGCCCCTTCCCATCGGACAGGCGTCCCATTCTCTCCAAGTTGTTAGTTCGCTGGACAGTGTGGAGGCGACCATCAAGAACAATCCATCCCCTCGATCAACCCCACTTTCCTCTGCCTCAGAAAAGAAAGGTGCTGCCTGTGATGAATTGGTGTCCCAGGCCAAAGCCCTTCCCACCTTTGGCCTCCAAGACAACCCCACTCCTTCGGTTTTGTGTCCCAAGAAGTCGACGCCTATGAAGCAATTACATGATACCGGGAATGAACCTTCAACAAACATTCCATCCATGGACCCGCCTGACCTTAATTCAATAGTCCCTGCGTCCTCTGCGTCCCAACCTTGACTAGGCTGTCGGTCGCTGTCCCCAGTTGATGCCCCCCCTGTCAAGGGTATCCTGAAACTTTTGTCCTGGAACGTCGCGGGCTGGTCCAAGAAACAGCATAATGCGGAATTTCTCGATTATTTAAGGCAACATGACATCCTTTGTCTCCAAGAGACTTGGACAGACAAAGCAATAGCCCTTCCCGGTTATCAAAGCTTTACTTTGCCAGCCTTTTGTAGGGAAAAGCATGGCCGTATGATTGCTGGCCTTGCGATCCTGACCAAAAGTTCTATGAAAACTGAGCTAGTATTGTCTTCTCAAAAAAAACAGCAGCTCCCTGGTGGTCCGCATATTAGATAAAAACTTCCCAACGTTGATCATGAATATTTACTTTCCTCCTAATTCTCATAAACATATTGTTTCCCAGATGTGGGAGCATCTCGAACAGACCGTAGCTGATTTGTCTATCAAACACCCCCAGGCCAATTTTATCATAGGCGCTGACTTTAATGCCAGGGTTGGCGACGGCCTTGAGATCTTCCAAATGACTCCGAATGGAGGGCTATTGCCTGAGCTGCCATCCTACTATAGCTGGCCCAGAACCTCTAAAGATAAAAAACATAACTCCGCAGGCATTTCCCTTGCCAACTTTAGCATCCAACAAAATTTTCTTTGGCTAAACGGACTTGTTTCATTTGAGCAGGCTAAGGAATTTACTTTTATATCCGAGGCAGGCTGCAGCGTAATCGATTATATCCTAGTGTCCCCACCGCTGCTTGCTAGAGTATCTGACTTCGCTGTAGATGCTTTTAAACTGAGCGACCATCTTCCTCTCCAACTTAGTCTGAGAGGCATCCCTACGAGCAAGGGCCCAACGGCTGAGGTTGTCAAGGCCCAGTCCTGCTCCCCTAAAATTCGGTGGGACAAGCTAACCCAGTCCAAACTGGCCCTTCTGTTAGCGAAGCCCAACTTTTTGGCACTCAGCTCTGCCATGCTTTCGGCAAACTCTCCATCGGAAGTGGTAAATCTGTATAACCAACTAATAGAACTTATCACCTCCAACTTAGCGCTACCTGTAAAGACCTCATGCTCAGCCGCACGCCAGGGTAGCCCGTCTTGGTTTGACTATGAATGTCAACAATACAAAAGGGCGGCCAGAAACTGTTTCAAAAAGTTCAGGCAGCTAAATTCTCAGCAAGCACTTAAAGAATACTTCTCTTTAAATCTCCACCTGAACAGGTTAGTTAAAATCAAGAAGAACAATTATGAGGTAGCGTTATGGGAAAAACTTTATCAGGCTACGATTCACTTTAATCCTCGCTCTTTTTGGGCGACGGTGAACGGCTCTTTCAAAGCAAATGGCCACGACCCCAAAGCAGTCCCGGCTTCTGTCTGGATGCGGCACTTCTCAAACCTCTTTTTCGACAACACCGTCCCTCCGTTAGACGTGGTGTCTGAACCATCTGCAACCCCAAACTGGCCGCCGGTATTAACTTCAGAAATCAAAACCCTAATTGCCTCACTCAAGCCTGGCAAGGCGCCCGGTCCTGATATGATAATGGGAGAATGGATGAAATCCAACCCCGATGTCTGGGCTCCTATCCTGGCAGGTCTCTTCTCAACGGCTATTGCCAGCGGGTCCCTCCCGGAGTCCTGGAAGCAGGCCATTGTTGCCCCTATATTCAAAAAAGGGGACCCCTGTCTCCCTGAGAATTACAGGCCAATCAGCCTTCTTTCAATAGCAGGGAAGCTGTACGCCAACTATCTTTTGGTCCATCTTAACACTTGGATCACTGAGAATAACATCCTAGGTATTGAACAGATTGGGTTTAGACCAGGCCACTCCACCTTGGACCACTGTGCAGTCCTGTCTCATCTCGCTTACAAGTACTCCATAAAAGCTAATTCAAAATTATTTGTAGCTTTCTTAGACTTAAAAGCGGCCTTTGACAGCATTGACAGGCAGCTACTCTGGGTCAAGCTGGAGAAAACCGGAATCCCTTCCAATCTGATTAACCCCATCAGGCAACTGTATTCTAACACCTCCTGCAGGATAAGATGCTCTTGGGACGGCCTCCTTACAGAAGCGATCCCTACAAATAAGGGAGTCAAGCAAGGTTGCCCACTGGCCCCGACTTTATTCAACCTGTTCCTAAATGATCTGGCTCCAGAACTGTTAACCGTCGATGGTCATTTTCCAACTCTTGGAGATCGCAAGATCCCAGTCCTTTTATATGCCGATGACGCTGTACTTATTTCGCGCTCTCGGCTGGGCCTTAAAAGATTAATAAACAAATGTCTGGACTATTTATCCATTAACAAACTTCATTTAAATTATCTGAAATCAAAAATTCTAGTTTTCTCCAAGTCCCGCAAAATATACAAATGGACCTTTAATCGTCATTCAATTGAACAGGTGAGGACCTTCAAATATCTGGGATTACTATTCTCAGCTGACTGTTCCTGGGTGGGCCACCGTAATATGGCACATGCAACTGCCAAAACATCTTCTACGGCTATCTCCAGATTCTTCTATAACAAAGGGGGCCGCCTAATCCCGGCAGCCCTCAAAATATTCAATGCCAAATCCATTTCTCAAGCTTTGTACGGCATCCCTATTTGGATCAACGCCTATCACAAATCATTAGAAAATTTTCAATCAGTTTTCTTGAGAAGAATCATGGCCATGCCAAACTGCGTGCCGTATGAGGCGTTATGCCTCGAAACGGGACAACTCCCAGTAAAGGACGTTGCTTGGCACAGAACTTGCAAATATTGGCTAAGAATATACTTTGACCCCTCCCAAACAACCCTACTCTATCATCTAAAAAAAGATAGTTGCCCTCCTGCTGACGGCTGGCTAAGGAAGATTGAACAGATTGGTCTAGATCCGGAGTCCTTGGGTTCTCTCACGTTCCAGGCCGCCTTAAAAACCGTCAAACAAAGACTGGCCGACATTGATTCGCAAAACTTATTAAGTGCCGCAAACAGATCTTGCTCACCTCTGTTCTGGAAACTTCCCCTGGTAGTAGGCAGCCCACCGGCCTACATTTCCATACTGCATAATCCCGAAATCAGAAGGGCAATTTCGTTAGCCCGCTGTAATTCAATTCCCTCGGCGGTGCTAACAGGCCGATTTAATAATATCCCCTTCAATAACAGATTATGCCCCTGCATGATGAATGTTGTTTATTATCTTACTTAGGGGGGTATCCCTTTTATTCATCTTTTTAATATGTAGATTTATCTTTCAACTTATCTAAGACCATGTTGAAATCTCCTGCCATAATCACATATCTTTTCCTAACCTTTTCCATTTCTTTAATCACATGTTTGTAAAATTCTCCTTGGTTCATATTCGGTGCATACACATTTACTAATGTATATTCTTCTTCCCCCATTTGACCTTGGATTATCAAATATCTGCTATTACTATTTTTTATTACTTCTTTTACTACAAATTCACACTGTTTAGATATTAATATTGCTACCCCTCTAGATTTAGAAGTCCCAAATGTTTTTTTCATGTATATGTATATTTTGCAATTTCAATTCATTGACTCCATCCTTTAATTGATGTGTCTCTTGTAGATAGATAATGTCAACTTTACTTTTCTTTAATATTAGTTCTATTTTCCTTCTCTTTAATACAGCTCCTAGGCCTTTCACATTTAAAGTCGCTACTCTTATGTTTTTCCCCATATCTGTTCAATCTTTTGCTTCTTAGTTGGTCCCTTTGTGTAATTCCCAAACCATAAACAAAAACAATTAGAAAAATTAAATTCACCTACTTCTAATTCCCTATCCCTACCCTTCTTCCCTACATATAAACATTTTTCCTCCCTCCCGTTTCCCTGTGTCACACTAATGTTTGACGTGATCTCTGGGAGGGGGGAGATGCCACTCCCACCAGTCCAGACCCCAGCTGAACCTCCACCTCCTTTCCACCCCACATCATATATTTATCCTCATATATATATCCAAATGGCTTCCCTTTTAACTTTAAACATCTTTTCTTCTTCTTCTTCTTTTCTTCTCATTTATTTATTTATTTATTTATTTATTTATTTATTTATTTATTTATTTATTTATTTATTTATTTATTTATTCAACCCTAACCTAGTCGGATAGTCCAAAACAATAACAAAACAAAACAAAACAACAAAAAATCCCCCCCTTTTTTGGAAAAAAAGATGTATATGCATATGTCCATATATGTGTGCATATACATGCAAGACACATATATATAATTTTAAAAAGGAAGAAGAAAAAACCCCAAAACGTGACACACAAACCCTTCGTTTATTAAAAAAGGAAGATAAAAAAGGGAGAGAAAACAAACAAGCAGACAAACCAGAAAAAAAAAACAGAGTTTTCCCCGGGTTCCCCCCCTTACCAAAAAAAAAGAAGAGGGAGAAGAAGAGAAAAAAGGGGGGAATAGGGGGGAAAAGAAGAGAAAGGGGGACAATGGGCAGGGGAAAAAAGAAGAAAAAGTAGAGAGAAAAAAACAGATTATTCCAACATCCTATAGTGTCCCTTAGCCTCTTCCAATCAAAAAAAATCAAAAATCAAAAAAAATCTTCTCTGAGGGTATCTTCTTTTTCAAATCAACTGTCTTAAAGAAGGGAAAGGGGGACAATGGGCAGGGGAGAAAAAAGGAGGAAAAGTAGGGAGAAAAAAACAGATTATTCTGAATCCAATAGTGTCCCTTAGTCTCTTCCAATCAAAAAAAAATTTCAACAATCAAAAAATAAAAAAAATCTTCTCTGAGGGTATCTTCTTTTCCAAACCAACTGTCTTTACAGAGCTACTTGCTTGCTTGTCTCTTGCACACTCTGGTCCCAAATTCCCCAAGCCATCAACAGATGTTGTCCCTCGTCAAAGGAGTGGATTTTGTGTAGGGTTCCGTCCTTCCATATTTTCAAAAAAACAGGATGCCCCCAGTTGTATCCATCATTGCTTATTTCATCAAGGAATTTTTCCAGCATCAATTGTTTCTTTTCCTCTCACCATATCACTGCTGGCCTTGGTTGGTCTGCAAAGAGCTGGTTTCACTCTTAAAAATAGCAAAACAGCAGAGCCAGTAAGCAAGCTTGCTGCTTCCCCACTTCTTTTCGGCCCTTCCCGCTTTATAGGATCATTCTTTGATTAAGGGCTTCAATTTTATTTATTGTTGTCAATTTTTAGCTGTAGTTCTTCATTCTCCTCTCTTCCGGGGTAGGTCGGTTACTCACAGTTAGTTGCCTAAGATGGCTCCTGCTCGGTGATCTCTTCAGAGGGAAGAAATGCCAGGTTGCTGCTCAGCCTTCCTTCCTCCATTGCTCACGTACTGCTCAGGGAGACTTCTCCTACCCTCCCTTACAGTCCCCCATCTCATGAAGGACCCCCAGACTGGGCGGTTCCAGCTTTCCCCAGGAGCTATTCCCAGGAGCTGCTGACTGCACTGTGACAAGCCCAGCCTCCTTAAAAGACTCTCCATCTCCTCGGTCATACATTGTCTTAAAGTCCTCAGGCCCTGACCCCACCCTAGCATTAAAATCCCCAGCCACCAAGCTCCAGGCTTGGGGAAAACTAATTTCAACCATCTCCAGCACTTGAAACAGATAGCGTCACTGTCATTCTCTATCAGCTTTCCTCTGGGAGGGGAGAATGTACACATTTACTATAAGTAACTCATGTGTAGAGGTCTTAACCCTACTAATCAAGAGTTTGCAATAGCTGTCATATATAAATACTAGCTCAGGAGGAATGTGCAATGCAATCAGAGTGGGTAGCCCCACGAGAAGGGCAGCCCTTAGTCTTACATTTGGTAGTGGGAAGGAAAAAGAGTTAAAATCTTCCAAGGAGACATCGTGAATCGACCAAGTTTTCTGGAAGAGGAGGATCTCTTGTATGAATAAAAGCTTTCTGGTCTCAGGGTCATGAATTTCCCCAGCCTATCCTGCTGTATTCCAAGATAGAAACCTTAAGGGGTGGGGATTGTTCTTGAAGGGGGGCATATACTGGATGTCAAACCAAATGAATGGTGGAATACCACTTCACTGAGATGGATCTTCCCCAATACTGGGGTTAAGATCATGGCAGCCAGTTCATTTGATGTGCGATGGAGTAATTCTGGCAGAGCAGGACCATCAATTGTGTTATATGTATCCACCATCGTTGTTGTTTGGGTAGCAATAATTGGAGGGGGGAGGGAGCCAGTAGGTTGGGGAGGGTTGTCTAGTATTTGGATGAGCTGAGATCTGACACTATCTATGTTCAGCATAATCTTCTGTTGTTCTCCTGAGGATATGCTCTTGAAAGCCTCAATGGTATTGTGAACAAGGACCTCATCAACTATATCCAATTGTATGAGAGCAGCATAGTCTGTTGGGTCTGCAGTGTGGACTTTAGGTGTAGCCCATCAATCTGGGAAGTTCTCATACTGCTCCAGATGTGGGGGAGTTGGGCTGTGGTAATTACTCAGTTGGAAGGGACAGTGGAGCAAGGCATGATTATCACTTCATGTTGATCTGTTGGATGTGTGCCCAAGGTGCCCACGCCACTCATTTTATGGGACAGGAGAGCTTTCTCCAAGTTGGCAGCTTGGGCTGACATTTGGGTAAATCCAGATCCCAGGAGAGATGAATACGGGCATCACTAGGCACTGGGCAATTTGTATGCCTGCACAGGCAAGCCAATTCTGGGGCAGCTTTTAAGAAGGTGTGATTGTCACTCACATTAATATCAATGGCTGTGGAAGGTGAAGACGACTTCCCTGTTTGAGAAGGGCAGGGAGGCAAAAGAGGTTTATGAGTAACTTCATGAAAGACTCTTTTAGTTCTTATGTGGAAGGTAGACAGGAAATGGGTCATCCTGGAAAGCACCGCCGGGATTACTGGGCTAAAGAATTACCGGGCTAGAGAATTTTAGTAGCAGCCTCGTTTGTGCCCTCCAAGTCAATATAACACTGAACCATGTGAAGAAGGCAACTAAGAGAGTATATAATCTGCATTCTACTCCACCATCTCCCCTGGTTCACTGGAGTATTTGCAATTTCTAGACAGAGCTGTCTGAGCTGAAGAGTTCACGTCACCGGCTCATATACTTTAATTGAAGTACTTCCAAGTTGTATAGGAAGAAGCTTCTTACAATGTATTGGATTAGCTTCCAAGCTGGAGCTGGAACTGAGGATACTTCTAATAGTATGATAATCTGCAGAGCACAATGTTGGCTACCCAATTAGTGGACGTTGATCAGCAAGATATTCTAATTTGGAGAATATTGCCATCACTGCTTTGCCTGTAAACACAGCATATTTACCCAGGAGGTCAAGAAGCTGAGTAGTGGAAAGGTGGTCTTGCTCTAGGGTTGAGAATACTGTATCATCTGAAAATGCTCCCTGACAATCCTGGGGGCCCTGTAAGGAGGAAAGCATATCACCCTCCATCTGAGGGTTTGGAGACAGTGATGATGTGGACCCTGTGATGGTGTTTCTGAGAGGGTCAACAGGTGAATTGTTTGTTGGGACACACCCATCCTCCCATGCCAATGGATCAGGTACATAGGTCTGTAACTGGTTGAGAGTCTGGCAGGATAAGTTCCCCAGGTATTGGGGACCTATCCAGGCACCTACTCAGGGATCCATCAAGATTCTGCCTCAGGTGAGTTGCCACGAATAGGTCTGACGGGTTGGAGTTTTTGGCCAAAGAGCCAAACTTCATATATTTGAAAGCCTCTTCAATGCAGAGCTGATCCATCACAGACCACTCCGAACCTATTAATTGATAATTAAAGTTTTGATTTTACTCCATTATGCATTACTTTATATTTTCTTATATTGAAACACATTTGCCATTTTGCTGCCCATTCTCCCAGTTTGGAGAGATCCTTCTGGAGCTCTTCACAATCCCTTTTGGTTTTACCCACCCAGAAAAGTTTTGTGTCATCTGCAAACTTGGCCACCTCACTGCTTATCCCTGTCTCCAGGTATTCCGCAGAATAAATCTTTTTCAAAAAGACCTTATAGTCATTCTGATTTCTCTCCATTTTAGTTGGTAGATTGGATATAACCACCTAGGAATATCTGGACCCAATTTTGATAACAGTATCATGACTAAAATCAGGAGTGATCAACATTTTATACAGTTTTTGTGTTTACCGTGGTAATTTTGGCAGCATGAACACAGTTGAACATGGGAAGTTCTTGGCAAATGGGGAATTGAAGATGGCAACACTGGATTTGGATTGGTGGAAGCAGGACAGAAAGGTTTCAGGCCATACTCAAGGTTCTGCTATTAACAGGATGAATAAAGGAGAAATGCCAGTTGCAATAGGCACAAAGCTATCACTGAACTGCAGCCTTGGCATTTTCAATTCCATATTTGCCATGAATAGAGGTTTCCCAGACAACTGGAAATATACAAATACCAGAATAGACCTGGACAAGGATTGGATTAAAATGTCTCCAAGAGAGCATAAGGTGAGTCCGGCATCGATCTATGCCCCTTACTGGGCATGAACAGACTGTAATGGAAATGCACGTCTATAGTAAACATACTTCCACCTTCCTTTGAAGTGAAATAAGATGCTTCTTCAATAGACAAAATTGCATATGGCAGGTGATTATTAAAATAAAGAATAAGAATTGTGGTGTGGGTAGGCTCCTTCTTGCCAGTATTCTAGTCTTTCATGGTCAGCCATTGCTATTCCTCATAATGTCTCCCTTTCCACAGATTTACTGTGGTTTCTTTCCATTCCTCATTTAGAAGCTCATGAAAACTCTTAAGCAGCAAAACAAAAAACAAAACAAAAAACAGAATATTTATGGTTTATTTCTTCATGCAATTTTGAAACAGAGTAACATAAACTTCTGTTCTGACTCCTGTCCTCTGAAAATGCCAGCCACAGAAATTGGCAAAACCTTACGAAGAAAAACCTTAAGAACACGGCCAAACAGCTTGGAAAACCCACAACAACCATATACATCTGTTCTTGTTCAGTGTTCTGTTCTATCTCAGGATTCCCTTCTTGCTCCCTTCCCACTTTTATAGCTTCCATTGATTTCAGTAGAGTCAGTCATGCTGGTTGTCATTCTCAATTCATTTTATTTTCCAACAGAATTTTAGATAGTTCTTATTTTTTCCAATGGACATTCTTTGTATTAGTACATGCCCCTAAGAAAGCAGATATAAGACATTTTCCAATGAATAAGACCATTTCCAGTGATTATGCAGAGGACTCTGGCCAATTCCTGAATTCAAATCATAACTTTTTTTTTGTCAACTTCCAAGAAATATGATGTAACTTCAAATAATAAATTTAGAGATCTGACAAATTTTCTTGACTGATTAATATAAAATTGAGCATCTTTCTTTAGCTGGCATGCACAATGATAAGAGCCTTTTTAGTTCAGTTCTCACTCTTTTTCTTTATGGCTAAGGAACTGGAACACTTCAGATTAATAGAGGTTTTCTATTAATCTCCTGTAATTTCTTTACAATGTAAACTGACAGAACAGAATTCCTAGAGAGTTTATCAAATTCATGGTATCATATTCCTGAGCATTCTTACTGGGATATAACTATTAAGATTTAGATTCAGGAGTTCCTATGTGAACTTTAAGGGTAAAACAAATTCTCACACATTTTCTCAGACTTGTTGGAAAAAACTGGTAAATTGCTACAAGATGTATTTATTCCTGATTAAAGCTTGTGGGGCTGATAACTTTCTCCTACAAAAAGTGGAGGAAGAAACTATAGGAGTAGCTATCCTTTAAAAAGAGACAAAAGCACAGTGTAGTCATATGTATACATTGTATTTTAGGAAAGCCAATTTTAATAAACCCAGAACAGTAATATATAAAGTTCCATGACAGGAGATACTAACAGTGACAGAAGTCCAAGATCGGTGAGAGTTTCTTAAAAAGAAAATTCTAAGGGCACAACTATTAAAAAATCAACAATAAAAAAGTGGAATACAGCAAAAAAAGACCAATGCAGCTTTACAAAAAGCTCAGAGAGAACATGAAAATAAAAAAGAATACATATAGGAAGTAGAAGGAAAGCCAGGCTACAAAAGAATAGTACAGACGAGTAGCAAAGAATTGAAGGAATGGTGTTAGAAAACCAAAAGCTGAGAAGGATCTGAGGTTAGCAAGAGATGCTAAAAAGCAACAACAACAAAAATTCTTCCAGTATCTGAGTAGCAAAAGACAGTGAAAAGAAACTATGGCTCAGTCAATGAGGATGCAAAAATGATAACAGATGATAAAGAAAAGTCAGAACTGCTCAATTCCTACTTAAATCAGTCTTTTCCCAAAGAACAGACTATGACCCTCCAGCCAAATGTAAAATAGCAAGGGAGGGGATATGTTTGCAGCTGGACATTGAGAAACAAATCATCAAGGAATACCTTCCTACCTTGAACAAGTTCAAATTTTCAGGGGCAGAGGAATTGCACCCAAGGAGGAAATCCCTCAAAAGATCTCAGAACCACTGACTATTACTTTCTTGAAATCATGGAGGATGGGTTAAACACCAGAAGACTGGAGGAAGGCTAACATTGTCTCAGTCTTCAAAAGGGGCAAAAAAGAGGAACCAGGGAACTACAGACCAGTCAGCCTGACAGCAATCCCAGGGAAAATTTTGGATCAGATTGTAAGGCAGTAACTCATTAAGCACCTTGAAAACAATGCAGTAATAACTAGAAGCCAACAGATTTTTCAACAGGAAATTATGCCAGAATAATCTTATGTCATTTTTTGATCAAATAACCTACCTGGAAGATGGTGGGAATGCTATAGACATAATATATCTTGACTTCAGCAAAGCCTTTGGCAAATTGCTCCATGATATTCTGAATAGCAAGCTAACTAGATGTGAGCTGGATAGAAAAAGTGTCAGATGGATACACAGTTGGTTATAGAATCATATTTAAAGAATGCTTGTCAATGGCTCCTTCTCAAACACAAGTAAGGTACCACACAATTCATTCCTGGGACTAGTGCTCTTTAGCATTTTAATAAATGACTTGGATGAGGGAGCACAGAAAATACTTATCAGTTTTGTAGATGACACAAAATTGGATGGAATTGGTAATAACTTGGAAGAAAGGAACAAAATTCAAAAACATCCCGATAGGCTGGAGCACTGGGCTGAAAACAATAGAATGAAGTTTAACAGGGATAAATGCAATGAGATATATCTAGGAGAAAAAAACACAAACACACAGTTAAAAAATAGAGGTTACTTGGCTCAGTAGTACTACAAGTGAGAAGGATCTTAGAATTATTGTAGATTACAAGCCTAATATGAGCCAACAGTGTGATATGACAGCAAAAAAGGACAAATACTATTTTAGGCTGTATTAACAGAAGTATACTCTCCAAATCCTCCGTGGTACTAGTCCCCCTCTATTTGGCATTTGTTAGGCCTTGTCTAGAATACTGTGTCCTATACTTAGGATTCTTGTTCCAATTTTGTCTGATCATTTTAGGGAAGAAAGACTCATCCCATCGTGGGGTGGTGAACTCCTCCCCTCTCTGTTCTAGAGTCATAGAACAGAATAATTGAGTTTGAAGGGGCCTATAAGGCCATTGAGTCCAATCACCTGCTCAATGCAGGATTCCAGGTCAAAGCAGATCTGACAGGTGGTTGTACAATTTTCTCTTGAATGCCTCCGGCATTGGAGTCCACGTGTAAAGCAATAAATATTTGGTATTAATCTCTAGGAGTTGCCAGAATGGGCTAGATCTTTATCTGCACAAAACAGTCATTGTAATCTGACAGTTCCTAATGGTAAAAGTTTGGCTCTTATGCACAAAGAAACATTCACCTCTGCCTAGGAATGGCTTCAGGTTTGAGGGGACCCTGTTGAAGCCCCTCCTCTTTTGAGTGGTCCTGATCAGCAGCTGTGCCAATGGCACCCCAAGTAGCACTGGGTGGTTGCTCTTGGACACCTTTTAATTTTTTTCACAATGCCCTGGTGATGTTTAAGAAAACTGTTTGGTGTTTAATTAATTTCAATGTTTAAGGGGGGCAGAGGGAGCCAGCCCCTGCTCAGAACAGCAGATTTTGTAGACTGGAGGTGAAGGGAGTTATGGCAGGTATCAGCAATTGGCTTTGCAGGATGTTGTGACCCTGGAAGATGTCCAAGATTTTGAAAAATCACGAAAACTGTACATGCATCCACCACAAAATTGAGGAAGGAAGGAAGAGGAATCTATCCTTGATTAAAATAACACTGGCAGGAAACAATGTTTAAAAGCATATTGTATGAGGCCTACTGTACAAAACAAAGTCATTTGAGGAGATAAAGCTTACACCTCAAAGTATCAGATTGATGAAGGGATTTTTATCAAATTACTGAAGCTTCACTGCCATGACAATGAGACCCTGGGAAGCTAGCTGAAGAGAAAACAAGATTACACAAGTCAAACAATTCTAAATGAAATCAGGTGCCTAATGAGCCAGAAGTTATTCATGCTATTGTAAAGGAATAATTGCAGTTCACAATACAATTCTGGCACAGCTGATGGAGTTCAGGATTACTTAGACATGGCACATGGTACAGAGGTGCTCCTTTCCCCAATGTCAATGTTAGTACAGCCTTGTGAGGCATCCATTGTGATGAGATGGGTTTTTGAGTTAAAATCTTTTAAGGCATATGGGTTTTGTAATTAAGAAATGAGCCAGAGAGGTTCCATCTTGTTTCTTTGCATAAAGGATCTTTGCTATGCTGACAAGTTATTTTCTAGGCGAGCAGAGAGAATGTTATTCTGAAAGCCTGAGAAAGGACTCTGTGTGATTAGATGGGAATTGTTGTGACTCTTTGATAAACCACAGTTAACCCAAATAACATCTGGTGCATATGGGAAAGAAGTCATGTGATGCAACAGGACTGTTTGCCTAGTAACGAACTCTGATTGGATGACATCGTGGGAAGGTGCGATGAGCCCTTGCCAGTTACTCTTGAAAAAGGAACTTTTTGCCTATGGACATTGTCTTTCAAGACCGACTCTTCATTCATTCATGACACATGGGACTAACCTTTACTATACTGGATTACCTATGGATTTATGGACTTTTTCCTAAGGACTATGCATGGACTATTTTCTATGGACTGTTCTATGGAATATTCTTTATGGACTTCTTTTCTTGGAATACTCCATATGGACCATGCTCTTGTAATTTTGTAAGGACTATGGTACATTTACTGGATTTGACTTTTCTAAGGATAATGGGATTTTTATTCTACAGGATCACTGAGGACTATAGCCTTTTTATAACCTACTTGGATTATTTTGTTTTGACTAATGATTTCCTGGAGTGGAACTGTTTTTATTCTTTTTAATGGCTTTTTGTGTTTTTGTAAGGTTTTTGAACACTTTTCTATTTTTCATGTTTTCTTTGCCTCACTACATCTTTGTAACTAACCAGCACAATGCTAGTTTATTTGCTTTGGTTTAATTTGGCTTTGATACCTAGTAACATGCTTATTCTTTAATAAAATAAAGATTATAAAACTCATTTGGTTTTCTGAACAGTACACTTGTCATAGGGTCATCTGAGAGTGCTGCCTCGGCCTAGCTTACTTAGAGTCCTGTCAGTGGTGCAAGTTAAGTCTAAGGACTACAAAGCTCACTTGACCTTTCCATAATAATATCTGAGAGTACAAGGGTGTTCTTATGTGGGCAGACCTGTGAGAGGGAGTGTTGTAGCATGGCTAGCTGAGTTGGACTCACTCAGCCCATTTTAGCATGTGCAAACTCCTGATTGCTCTCTGTCCAGGCTTACACGTGTTTTTGGACCCGTGTTTGCTGACATCCATTACACACTATCAGTTACCAAGATGTTTATTGAAAACAAAAGCTGCTGTCCCTATTGATGCTTCCCCACTCACCCACTTATTACAACAGTGCAATATTGAGGATGTGACTACACGTTAAAATTACCACATGATTTATTTCACTTATAAAATTTGTCACTTGGAAGGGTTTTTTTGTTTGTTTGTTTGTTTATAAGACATAAGACATAAGACATAAGACATAAGAAATTTATTTGTCATTGCGCTCACAAGTGGGTGCAACGAAATGAGGTGCTCTTCCCCAAGGTAAAACTGGACAACACTACAAAAAAAAAAAGTTAAAATATACACAACTTTCACCATCCAAATATAGATACCCCGTTTTCTCTCAGCAATTAAAAAGTCCACCAAAAACTTATGGCCCCGCATTTAAACTCAATACTGCACTTGGGTAAAAACTGTTCTTGAATCTGCTCGTCCTTGCTTTCAATACCCTGAATCTCCTTCCTGATGGTAATAGTTTAAAGAGCTGATATCCCGGATGAGAGGAGTCTTTCAGTATGTTAGATATCTTCCTCTTACATCTGTTCTTATACAATTCTTCCAAAGAGGGGAGTGAACAGCCAATGATGTTTTGGGCCGTCTTGATCACCCCTTGAATTGCCTTTTTCTCTGCCACTGTGCAGCTCGTGAACCATACACAGAGACAGTAGGATAATATGCTCTCAATCGAACTCCGATAGAAGGTGATTAACAAACTCTCAGTCAATTGTTGCTTTCTAAGAATCCTTAGAAAATACAACCGTTGTTGTGCCTTCCTGATTAACGCAGCGGTGTTTGCACTCCAAGTCAGGTCATTTGTTATGATAGTCCCAAGAAACTTACATTCAACCACCTGTTCCACACAAACTCCATCTATATACAGTGGCTGAATGTCTGCTCTTTTTTTCCTATAGTCCACTATGAATTCCTTGGTTTTTTGGATGTTAAATAAAAGATTATTTTTTTTGCACCAGCGGGATAGCTGTAATACCTCGTCCCGATACGCAGACTCATCATCCCCAGAGATAAGTCCTACTAGTGTAGTATCATCTGCAAATTTGATAATCCTATTACTGGGATGGTTATTGGTGCAATCTGATGAATAAATGGAGAACAGTAGTGGACTAAGGACACAGCCTTGTGGAGTGCCAGTGCTGAGTATCTTGTCAGTAGAGATGTAGTCATTCAGTTTAACCCTTTGTGGACGATTTGTTAAAAAATCCCAAATCCACAGACAGATAGAATCTGGAAAATCAAGATCTTTAAGTTTGTCTATTAATCTGTGGGGTATAATGGTGTTAAAAGCAGAGCTAAAGTCCGCGAACAGCATTCTTACATAATTCCCTTGTGTTTCCAAGTGGGATAAAGCCATATAAAGCACAGTATTGATTGCATCCTCGGTTGATCTATTTTCTTTATAAGCAAACTGAAGCCCATCAAAGGAATCAGGAAGGCAGGAGATAATATATTTCCGAACTAACTGCTCAAAGCACTTCATTAAGATTGAAGTTAGTGCCACCGGCCTGTAGTCATTCGGACTGTTTGTAGGCAACTTTTTAGGCAGTGGAACGATGACGGAAGCCTTGAGACAGACGGGAACTGCGCATAGTGTCAGGGATCGATTAAAAATTATAGTCCATATCCCGGCTAGCTGATCAGCACAGTCTTTTACCACCCGACCAGGAATTAAGTCGGGTCCAGCTGCTTTTCTGGAGTTAACCACTTTCATAGTCTGTCTCACATCCTGCTCATTCACAATGAAGGGGGGACTCTGCTGAGTAAATGATGGCAAACGAACAGTTTCAGTTTGATCGATCTCGAATCGAGCAAAAAAGTTGTTCAACTCCTCAGCCACCTCCATGCCTCCGCCCGAGGAAACCTTTTTTGCTTTGTAGTTTGTTAGTTGTTGAACCCCCTGCCAAACTTGCCTCATGTTATTGCTGAGAAAGCAGTCTTCAATTCTCCTCTTGTATTCGGCCTTAGCTTGCTTAATGCCTCTCCTCAAGTTCATTCTTGCTGCACTGTAGTCTAGATCATCCCCAGACTTAAAAGCCTTATTTCTAGCATACAACAGGCGTTTAACCTTCCCGGTCATCCAAGGTTTTTGATTGGGATAAACCCGGATACGTTTATCCACTGTGACCGTGTCAATACAGTGTGCCATATACCCTAACACTGCAGCTGTATGTTCTTCCAGATCAGGATTGACCACAAGACACAAAGGCTGCTTTGAATCAGTTCTTTTTGCTCCCAAAGTTGCTTTTCTTCTCTGCTATTGGGCAGGCTTCTACTCTTTCAAGGCAGAATAATTTGAACAGACTTTTTTCTATGTGGCTCATTGTGATAAGGTAAAGGTGAAGTTTCCCCTTGAAAATTCTCCAGTCGTGTCTGACTCTAGGGGGTGGTGTTCATCCCTGTTTCCCAGCCATAGAGCCAGCATTTGTCCGTAGACAGTTTCTGTGGTCACGCAGCCAGCATGACTAGACACGGAACGCTGTTACCTTCCCACTGTGGTGGTACCTATTTATCTACTTGCATTTTTACATGCTTTCAAACTACTAGATTGGCAGGAGCTGGGACAAGCGATGGGAGTTCACTCCACCACGTGGATTCAAACTGCTGATCTTTCAACCTTGCAGTCCAGAAGCTTTGCGGTTTAACCTGCAGCCCCACCACATCCCTATGTTCATTGTGATACATTCTTGTAAAGATGGGAGATGTGTCTGTAGATAGTGTTTTGGTGATATAGGTAGTTGGGGTGTGATGTTCAGGATGAGAGGAACACTCTCCCCCATTCTTTCCTCTTCCTCAATCTCCCTCCATTAAAAAAATTTAAATTCGTTATATATAGGAAATTAGTGCTAGATCACTGTATCATCTTATCACTGGGTTGTCATTATTATTATTTTCCACATTTGCATTCACATCAGTTCCCCGTCGGTTCAGTAGAGGTGGAACCAGAGAAAGGAAGGTTAGCAGAGGTGGGACCAGAGAACAGAAGGAAAGAAGTGGAGCTGTGGGCTGGAATGTGAATCACATTGTATCCAGTATGAATAATGAGCTCCCGAATCAATCCGCAGTACCTGTGTGAGCATTGACAGGGATTTTAAATATAATACTGCCTGCAAATCAAATTACATATAGCAAAATCCACTGTAATCACACCCTGAATTTGGTAAAATGAAAGCATTGTAAGTGCTGCTCTTGTGTTACACATATTCCTGTACAGTGGAAGAGCTGCCAGGTTCCATTATTTTGAGTTATCCGGAGTCTTTCATTCAAACAAAAATAAGTTTGAAATTACAACTAGACCCCACATAAAAGCAGTGTGGCAAATGCAACTGCAGTTGTATTTCTTTGAGTTCCTCTTTCATAACAATTTTCCCTACCCCCACTCTGAAGTCTATATCTGTACAGAGGCCACACTACTACAGTAAGTAGACTGTGTCAAGTAAGCTTTGTGAAAGGAAAGTTAATGAGGCAAATAAGTGATTCAACTGTGTCTATTATTAAACAAGCAGAAGAAACTCTCTAAACATTGGCCTTGGATCCCACACCACTTTGGGAGCTCCAGTGCTTCCTTTCCTATTGTGCTACTGAAAGAGGTAGCCAATCAGAAGCAAAAGAATGTTCCAGAGGCAGCACTACAAAGATATCTGGGTGCTCTTTATACAGCTGGATAGCTGATCTTTCTTAAGCCTGAAATGAATATCTAAAACTGGAAGGCATTTGCTTCATGCTGATACAGGGAAGGATTTCACTAGCTCCAGTATAAGGGAGAGAAAGTTTGGATTTGAGAAATTTCCTCAGCTGAAAAGCAGCCAGCTGTTTCATACTATGGACCCTCAAAGGAAGTGCAGTGCTAGCTCTCAAGCCATTTCACAGCATCAAAGCAGTGGAAACAGTAGCTGGTACTCTCTGTCTTTATTCATATCAGACCATTGTACAATTTAAAATTTTGAATGTATATAAAAATCACTAAACTTCAAACAAATTAAAAGATAAAAATGATTAGACTATTTTACGCCAGGAGCAGGCTACTTCAGAAGAACATAGGAAGAGCCCTGCTGGAGCAGGCCAAGGGCCCATCTAGTCCCGCTTCCTGTATCTCACAGTGGCCCCACCAGATGCCTCTGGGAGCACACAAGACAACCAGATACCTGTCTCCTGATACCCCTCCCCTGCATCTGGCATTTTGAGGTACCTTCCTTTTAAGCCTGGAGATTATACATCAGCATCATGGCTTGTAACCTGCGAAGGGCTTTTCCTTGAGGAATCTGTCCAATCTCCTTCTAAAGGCATCTAGGGCAGATGCCATCACCACATTCTGTGGCAAGGAGGTCCACAGACTAACAACATGCTGGATAAAGAAATATTTTCTTTTGTCTGTTCTCAGTCTCCCAACACTCAATTGGAGTGGATGTCCCCTGGTTCTGGTATTGCATGAGAGGGAAAAGGGCTTCGCTCTATCCACTTTATTAATCTCCTGCATAATTGTATACATCTCAGTCATGTCCCCCCTCTCAGGCACCTTTTCGATAGGCTCAAGAGCCCCAAACACTGTTGCCTTTCCTCATATGGGAGGTGCCCGCCCAGTCATCATTTGAGTCACTCTGTTCTACACCTTTCCCAGTTCCACTATGTCTTTTTTGAGGTGCAGTGACCAGAACTGTATGGAATACTCCAGGTGCAGCCTTACCAGTGTTCAATCTGCTTTTTAATGATACCTAGCATGGATAGGGTTGCCAGATACATTGGTACCAAAAGAAGGAGATAGAAATACAAAAAGGAGGACAAAGGATACATATTGAATGTTTCATTTGAATCGTTCAAGATTAAACCCGCAATCAATACAATTTTATTACAATTGCTGCCAGTAAACGTCTCTTAGTGAACTGACCAAGAAACAGTCATTTAAAAAAATAAATTCAATGGAGGCTTTTTTTTTCAAAATACCCCCCCAAAAAAATTAAACAGCTAATTGTACAATTATTACCTTATAATCTTTATTAATTACACGACATATTTCTCAGAGGAGCCAACTTTTTGCAGAAGATCTTCATTAGCAATCACATATGCACAAAACTGTTCACAGGTAATATTCTTCAAATTGTACTTTGTGAGAATATGCCTTTTACAGAGTCAGCTAAGAATCTGTTCCTTTCCTTTGTCCATTGAGCATTAATCAAGGAGAACACTCTTTCTACATTGCCATTGTGTCCAGGAATACAGAAGAATAATTCACAAATTTTAAGTAACTCTGAAAAGCAACTTGCATTTGGGCAACTTTGGAAAAATAAACTTGACTGTTCATGCAAGTGTCTTTCAAAAAACTGTTCATTCTTGTCTTGCAAAAATGATTTAAGATTGCAGTATTGGTCAAACTATTGCACATCATCCACAATAATACACAATAATGCAGTCATGACCTTTTTTCATGGCTTTATGAAAGTCAGTCTCTCTCACACACATACACCCTCCCTCCCTCCCTCCCTCCCTCCCATATTTTCTATAATCTTACCTTTAAACAAGCTGATGAAATCACCCATGGCTCTCTCACACCTTCCTTCCCTCCTTAACTAGAGTTTTCCCTCCTGCTCACAGTCACCTCCAGTGGAAGCAGTCATTCACAAGCCGGATTGACTGCCCAGGGCTGTTCTACAGCTGTAACCAATCAAGCAGCCATCTCCGATCTCTGAAAGGATTTACAAGTGCAAGCAACTAAAGAAGGTAGCAGAGAGAGGTGGCTTATAATTTGAGGTTTGGCTGCAGGGGATGGGGGTGAAGATACAAAAGCTGGACATTTTAAAGCTTTTTAGCTTTGCCTGCCAGACAGAGGACATTAGCTTGAAATGGAGGACATGTCCTCCTTTTGCTGGATGTCTAGCAACCTTATGGAAGGCCTTCTTCACTGCCACCACACACTGGGTTGACACTTTCATCGAGCTGCCCAGCAGCATACCAAGATCTCTTTCTGACAGACAGCTCAGAACCCATTAGCTAATAACTAAAGTTTTGACTTTTTGCTCCAATGTGCATTACTTTATATTTTGTTATATTGAAACGCATTTGCCAATTTGCATCCCATTCTTCCAGTTTGGAGAGATCCTTCTGGAGCTCTTCACAATCCCTTCTGGTCTTCACCACCTGGAAAAGTTTTGTATCATCTGCAAACTTGGCCCCCTCACTGCTTATCCCTGTCTCCAGGTGATTTATTCATTTATTTTTATTTTATTTGTTCGATTTATATGTCGCCCATCTGGTATATTCTACCACTCTTATGACCAGGTTGAAAGGTACCAGTCCCAGGACATATCCCTGAGGCACACTGCTTTTCACCACTCTCCATTGTGAAAATTGGCCATTGATACCCACTCTCTGTTTCCTGGTTTTCAACTGATTTTCAGTCCATAAGAGGACCTGCTTTCTTATCCCCTGACTGTGTAGTTTTCACAGCAGCTTTGGTGAGGGACCACATAAAACACCTTCTGAAAATCCATATAGACAATATCCACTGGTTCACCCACATCCACATGCCTGTTGAATTCTAAGAGGTTTGTGGGGCAAGACTTACCCTTATATAATCCATGCTGATTTTCCCTCAGCAGGGTTTGTTCCTCTATGTGTTTTAAGATTTTATCCTGGATTAGGTTTCCACCATCTTCCCTGGAATAGACATTAGGTTAACCAGCCTATAGTTTCCCGGGTCCCCCCCTCCTTACCTTTTTAAAGACTGGCACAACATGTGCTATCCTCCAGTCCTCTGGCACTGTGGCTGTTTTAAGGGACAAGTTGTATATTTTAGTTAAGAAATAACAACTTCATTTCTCAGTTCCTTAATAACCCTTGAGTGGATGCCATCTGGGCCTGGTGACTTATTGATCTTCAATTTATCCATTAGGTCTAAAACATCCTCTCTTTTAACCTGTATCTGATTTAATATATTACTTCAGTAGTATTATCTCAGCCATTATTATCTCAGATATTTTTAATATATGTGGTGAAGCATAAATAACATACATGTAAGTGCTGCATTGATTGAATTTCTCCACAGTCATGGAAAAATGTTCATGTATACATGTAGCCATATTTTACTTGATTATTCTTTGATCTTCCTTTTTTTTTATTTTTTTCACATTTGTTTATTTCTAAAGAATGAAAAGACAATCGAATATTTTACAAATATTAAATACAAAACTATTCCCCACTTTTCTCCAAATCACATATATATACCTTTACCCACCACCTTTAAAAAAAATTGACCAACAATCTAAGTCTCTTTTCAAACCACATGTCTCCATTTTATCGGCATATTTTAATAATGGCTTCCAGTTTTCCATGAATTTACTATGGCTTATTTCGCCTCTATGTACTCTAACTTTATTCGTCATTTTTTCCATCAACAATGTATGCCATATTTTACTTGTGAATGCTTGCAGTGAGAGATCTTGGGCTTTTTTCCAATTTTTAGCTATTTCAGATCTTGCGGTGCCTATGAGATTTGCAATTAATTCTTTATATTGTAGTTTCTCATTTCCCCCCGTGAATAATGAAAATAACAATAATGTTTCATTAATCTCTATTTTTTGATTAGTCAGTGTTTCTATCCATTTAATTACCTCCAGCCAAAAAGTTTCTATTTTGGGGCAAGAGATCTACATATGTTCCAGAGTTCCCTTTTGTCCGCAGTTCCTCCAACATTTATCAGATATATCTTTATTAATTCTGTGTAGTTTTGTAGGGCATAGATGCCATTGGTGCACTACCTTTAGAACCGTTTCTTTTGCACTTGCTGAAATAGATTTATATGGATATTTTTTCCAGATTCCTGTCCAAGTTTCTTCAGGTATATTAATATTTAAATTTGTTTCCCACACTGTTTTAGATCCTCCACCTTTTCCATATTCTTTTTCAATAATACTTTTATATATCAGTGAGGTTAATCCTTTCTTTTTATTTTTATCTTTTTGTATACAATATTGTTCGAATTCGGTTCATAATATTCTCTCTTTAAGTAGTTCATAGCTGTATGAACCTTTGCAGTATCCAATGCTTCTAACTCTGCTCTAGTTTTTGTTAATTCATTAAGTATATTCTTGGTTCCTAGTTGTTTATGTTGTTCTGTTAATTTTTTTATTTTACTTTCTAATTGTTCTTGGAGCTTATTTCGTTCTTTCTTTATTCTAGAGGTTTCCATAATAAAAATTCCTGTTAGGTAGGCTTTTAGGGCATCCCATAGCAATGCTGATTTTATTTCTGCAGTATCATTTATTTCATAAAATTTTTTAATTTCTTTCTTTATTTTTCCAATGATTTCTATATTTAAACACACATTAGGGCTCAATCTCCAAATTCTAGATTTACTCCTTACTTCACTAACCCAAGAAAGTTTTAATGGTGCATGATCAGAGGCTATTTCAGGGGCAAACTGTATTTTGTCCAGATTTGGGGCCAAAGTCTCTGATATAAGAAAGTGATCAATTCTTGAATAAGTACAATATCTTTTAGAAAAATATGTATATTCTCTCACTTTAGGGTTTAAATACCTCCAGCCATCAATTAAACCTGATCTCTGTAATAGCTTCTTAATTTTATTACCATCATTTGATACCTTTCTATTTTTTTATGTTGTATCGATTTTGTTTAAAATACAATTTGTGTCTCCGCCTAGGATAATTTCTCCCCAGGCAAATTCTTTCACCCTTCTTAAAAAGCTCTGCATAAAATTTGCTTGACCTATATTGGGGGCATAATAAGAACCAATAGTTAATAATTTGTCTTCCAATTTTCCTTTTACTATAACATATCTGCCTTCAGGGTCTCCCATATAATCAGTCACTTCAAATTTTGAGTTCTTCATAAAGATTATTGCCACCCCTCTAGCCTTATTCGTTCCATTTGCTATATATTCTTCACCTATCATTGGGTGCTTAATTATCCCTTTCTTGTTCTTATTTTGATGAGTCTCCTGTAACAACAACACATCTACTCCTAATTTTTGAATAGTCTTAATGACTCTATATCTTTTCACTGGTGAACCAAGTCCATTCACATTATAAGATAAAATCTGAAGATTATCTATCATTACAGAGGTACATTCTATATGCTTTCTTTACAAATATATTCTTTATCAATATATGTCTAATAAATTTTATATATGTTGTGGTATACAGTCTATATTCGTGTTTTACTAAGCCAGATTGTCTAATTCGTTCTGATTTTCTTTTCAGTGTCACCAATTTTACTGTGCCTAATTCCCTCCCACCCTTTTCCACCTCCCCCACCCTCACCCTGTTCCAACAATGGTCAGCGAGAACAAGTCCCCAGCTCTTGTTTGAGCTGTGCCCTGTGGAACTATAGGGAGCCAGAAAATTTAACATTCCCTATAAAAGATCAGATCTTTCCCCATGCCCGCTTGTAAGCAGCCCCTTATCTCCAAGAAGATTTATGGGGGTGCCGGAGACTGGGATGTGTATGAAATCCAGACAAACCTCTGACTGCTGAGCAGAGCCACTTAGATCTCAGCCAGGTCCTGTCTAGACCTCTTCCTCAAAAGCCAATCTCCTTTATTAAGAAAGCAACACACACAGACAAATCCATGAGCTATACTCAGAATAATCTGGCTCTGAAACTTTGGTAGCAAACACACGTGGCCAATTAGACATTCAGCTAGTCTGTGCAAGAACTAATACATGCAGATTTAATCATTACTGCTTTATTGAAAAGAATTGCTTTAGAAAAGAATTCAGTTGATAGTGAAATAGTTTAGTAGGTACATTTTCATATCAAGGCAAACGGAATACTCCACTCCCCCACTCCAGCTGGAAAAATAAAGAAATAGAATTATGCTAACTAACAAAAAGCATAACATAGTCCATCTCACGTGTCTTGGGTCTTCATAGGTTGATGCTAGATGAAAACCAGTTGACTTCCATCAGTCCATGGTAGGAAAAATAGTCCATTATGGGAAAAGCACGTGTCTACCCTTTCTCAGTCTAACTCCATCTTTTACCAACTCCTCACTAACTTCCTTCTTCTTCCCAGAATTCTTCATAAGGAACACCCCCTCCTGGGTCTTGTTGTCCCGCCTAACTTTCTCATGAAGCTTCAGTTGTTATCATACTTTGTGGCAGAATTATTTTGACTACGAAAGTCTCTGCTCTCTGCTCATCTTAGCAACGAGATAACCAGAGAGCGAAGCTTCTCTGAAACAGCATGAAAAACTTTCCTACTACAGAGCAGACTTTAAATCAAAATGGATGCTATTGGGACAATCTTAGGACTACATATCCCATTCTAATATACATAAAAACACAAACACCCTTTTTATCTATACATATATTAATATAACATATTACAACTTATCTATGTTTGTAACTGTTGTATCTCTTACTTGTCAATACATTAAAGTGTTCTAAACATATATTCTAAACATTCTTAAATTTATATGCTTCTTATCTAAAAATTCTAAAGTACCTTCTATCATACATATTTATCTTAAATAGCATTTTATAATATTTTACCATCATATAAGCGTGAACTATAATAATACATTACACTAGCTTGTTTTATATTTTTAAATGAGTTTTGATAGCTAGAAGTCTATATATATATAAATCCTTCCAGCTCTTTTACTAAGTTCTGGGAGTAACTTAATTATCTTCCACAACAGATAAGCTCCCATTTAATGACCTTGGGCATGCAGCTGTATGACTTATTTCGCCTTTCTCTTCCATTGCAGCTGCATTTTTTCTGTGTAATCTGTTTGATTTCTCTGTTCATCTTTAGTCTGTTCTCCTGGAAAGGGAACATTCAAATCTTGAAAAAGGTGTTGCAATTCCTCTATATTTGTCGCTGTTCTTTGTTTATTTCCCATCATAACCAATAGTCCAAACGGATAAAGCCATTTGTAGATTATTTTCCTCTCCTGAAGAGCTTGTGTGTAACTCCTCCATTGTCCACGTTTATATATTGTCTCTGCAGCAAGGTCTTGAAAAAGTTGAACTTTTTCCCCTTCGTATGTTAACTCCTGCAATTTGTTTAGAGCACGGAAAATGTCTGTCTTTATTGTAAACAATACAAATTTCTCCAGTATGTCCCTTCTCCAGTTCTTTGATCTTCTCCCGACCCGATGAGCTATATCCAAATCCTTTGGAGTGATCTCGAGGTCTGGGCAAAATCCTTGAATCCAATTTAAGATTATTTGTTTTAAGTCCTCCTCTCCTGTCTCAGATTCCTTAAAGTGTCTCAGACGGATGTTATAATGTCTCCCGCGATTCTCCTGCTCTGTAAGTTTGTCTGTTAATTGCTGCACTTGCCTTTCCAATAGTTCATTTTTTGTTTGTAAATTCTGTACCAGTTCAAATGCTGCATCTGCTGTTTCTTGTATTTTGCTGATATTTGCCTTGACCTCCATTAAAGTTCGTTCTAGAGGTGCAATTACTCCCTTCATATCGCTTTGTAAGTCTTTCCTTAATTGTTTCATTAGCTGCCTCATCTCATCCTTATCTTTATTAGGTTTTTATCGGCCTCGTCCCTTCGCATTCGCTCTCGGAACCTGATGAGCTGGATGGCTTTCCGTCTTCATCTGAGGAGACTGCGCCTTCAACAGGGACTCCCTTTGATGTCTTCTTTTTTGTCTTCCCCATATCTAGGCAGCTTAGAATGTTTTAACTCTCAGTTTATAAACATTCACGCTTAATTGTTTATTTTCTCAGGGCTTTGAGCGGAGCTGATCTATGCAGCCATCTCCGTTGGCTTGCAGACTGTGACGTGTGCCATGACGTCACCTGCCTGTCTTGGCTAAGGCTGGAGTTTCCTGGCCTATGGCAGGGCAGGAGGTGGGTCTTAAAGGGGTGGAGTTTGTGTATATAAGGGGGGTGTGCTAAGAGGGAAAAGGTTGGGTTGTTGGGGAATTAGAGAGTGAGAGGGTTAGATATAGGTTAGGTAACTGTGTGTTAAGTAACCAAGAACTGTGCAGGGTTAAGGTCTGAGAAATATAGTTTGACAAGTGATTCTTTCATTCATTGATTTACATTTTATTTTATGTATTCAATAAAACACAATTTTTATTTTAAAATCCATACATAGTCTGAAGTGTCAGGTTTATGTGTGGTTGGTGGCAGCGAAGTACTGTGTGTGTGTGTGAAGGATCGTGACCTGTCATCTCGTGTGGTGACGTAGAAGGAGGTGGCAGTCGCGACAAAACTGGTGCCAGCGTGTGGGATACGAGTTGTCCAGTTGCCCAGTTGCCCAGAAAAGCCTTGGCTAGTGTGACCAGAGCAAAAGGATTTCAGTGAGGTGCACCTGAAGTGGGTGTGGGTAACTCTCTAGGATTTGTCTCCAGGGGGGAGCAGATCTAGTAGAGAGGCACCTAAACTTCAGAGTGAGGGAACTGACTTATGAGCTCTAGAAGGTCCATTTTTGTGAGGGAGATTGGCCCAAAGTAGGAGGCTGTTGTGACTTGGTCTGAGAGTCCAGAGTTAGGAGAACTCGGAAGGGACAGACAGACCAAGGGCAGCAAAGATTTGGGATCTCTCTAGTGAACTACAGAACCTGAGAGAAGGTGAAGCTGTGGTGGATTTTGAAGTAGAGCCAAGGGCAGAAAATTAGGTAAAAAGGTAAAGGTTCCCCTTGACAATTTTTGTCCAGTCGTGTCCGACTCTAGGGGGCGGCGCTCATCCCGCTCTTCAAGCCATAGAGCCAGCGTTTGTCCGAAGACAATCTTTCCGTGATCACATGGCCAGTGTGATTTAGACACAGAACGCTGTTTACCTTCCCACCGAGATGGTACCTATTTATCTACTCGCATTTGCATGCTTTCGAACCACTAGGTTGGCGGGAGCTGGGACAAGCAACGGGCGCTCACTCCGTCGCGTGGATTCGATCTTACGACTGCTTGGTCTTCTGACCCTGCAGCACAGGCTTCTGCGGTTTAGCCCACAGCGCCACCACGTCCCTATGCAGAAAATTAAAGTAGCTCTAAATCTGGCAAGAGGCCCAGTGAAGGGGCAGAAGCCATTAGAGACTACAGTAACAAGCCTAGCCATATCTGTTTGTATACCCTGTTAGAGAGTGTCAGACCTTAGCACAGGAAAGGAAAAAGTGACGTTTTAAACAGAGGCTTGAAAATATAAAAGAGCCTTTTGTGTGATTAAAATGCCTCTCACGGGCAGTCAAATGGCAGAAGTGAGTGAACAAAGAGACCAAGCAATGTCAGACTGGTCTGGGGATGAGTCAAATGGTGAGGGAAGAGTTGCCTCAGTGCAGGAAGAAGCCAAGGGTGAACAGTTATCAGAAATTAAGAAAATTCAATTAGCCCAGGAACATGAATATAGGATGAGACAAATAGAAAAGGAGGAAAGAATAGAAAGGGAAAGGATTGCCCTAGAAAAAGAGGAAAGAGAAAGAGAGAGACAAAGACAATTTGAACTGGAGAGGGAGCGTATGGCTTTTGAACTTAGGAAATTGGAATTACTGAACCAAAACAACAACAACAACAGAGATTCTGGTACTGAACCAAGCCAGTTATCAAAATCGGATTTGAAGAAATTTCCTACATATAAACAGGGGGATTGTCCTGAAAACTTCCTTAAAATCTTTGAACGAAGTTGTGCTGATTTTTCTGTGAGGGAAACAGAGAAAATGATAATTTTGAGGTCTCTCCTGAGTGGAAAAATGGCTGATGTGTATGCTGATATGCCAGTTGAGCTCAGTAAAGATTATTCAGAGTTCAAAAAAATGGTTTTCAGTCGATTTGGCATTAATTCAGAACATCTTAGGCTGAAGTTCAGAAGACTTACTAAAAGATCAGATGAATCTTATACCCAACTTGGTTTTAACTTAGAAAAGTGTTTAGATCGGTGGCTTGAACAGGAGAATGTAAAAACTTTTCAGGAATTGAAAAATGTTGTGGGCCTGGAGCAGTTTTATTCCTTACTCCATGGGGAACTTAAATTTTTAGTTCAAGAACGGAAACCAACTGATGTTAGAAACGCTGCCCAAATAGCTGATTTTATTTCTCAAATAAGGGGTCCTAGTTGTTATGAGGGGAGAAGTGTGAGGAAAACATGGGACCCAAAGTTCTCTAAGGAACAAGCACAGAGACAGACTAAAGTGGGCGGCCATTTTAGTGAAAAGCCCTCAGAACAGGGCCAGAACAGTAAACAGATTTTGGAGGGAAAAGAGAAACTTGAAAGATTTGATGGGAAAAGCTCATGGGGGGAGAGAATCTGCTTCATTTGCAAAAAGAAAGGCCACATTGCTGCACAATGTTTTAATACAAGGCAAAATAAAGAAATTCCACCTCAGAAAGTTAATGTAAAAGAAGCAAAGGCTGTATTTTGTGTTCAGAGTAAACCTCAAGCTTCTTCTAATGAAAGTTCTGTTGCCATGGAAATCCAGGCAGAGGCAGTTAGGAGCTCTGAATTGGATACATTGAAGGAGCTACCTCTCGCTGAAGTTGTCCACTGTTATTACATAGAGACCAATGGTGCTTTATTGGAATCTGCTGGGGACAGGATAAAAGTCTTTGAAAATGACTATACAGCTTTGAGAGACTCTTGTTCTCAAATTTCTATATGCCACTCAGACATAGTACCACAAAGTTGTATGATTGCTGACCAGACTCTATCTGTGAAAGGGATTGGGTCAGAACTAGTTTCACTACCTGTAGCTGACTTGAAAATTGAATATCAAGGTTGGAAGGGATTGTGGAGAGTAGGGGTGTCTTCTGAGATTCCTACCCCTTTTCTTATTGGTAATGACTTAACAAAGCATGTCAAGAGTGCCCTGGTGGTAACACGTTCACAATCAGTACAAAGTGAAGCCAGTAATGAGACTGACTCTCAAGAGCCAGAGAAATTTGTACCCCAACCTGAGGCATTCTCAGTTGAGATACCTCAGAAAAGCCTCTTTGTCAAGGAACAAACAGCAGACCCCACCTTAAAAGACTGTTTCGGAAAGGTGACTGATAAAGATTTATCACCTGAGTGCCCTGAACGTTTTATTATTAAGGGTGGTTTACTTTATAGGGAAAAACTGAATAATATTTCAAAAGGGGGGCCTGAAATTAAGAGACAGTTGGTGGTGCCTGAGAAATATCGCCCTATGATTCTGGAAAAGGGACATGCAGACATTTTCTCAGCTCATATGGGGATTAACAAGACCAAACAAAGAATAGCCCAAAACTTTTACTGGCCTGATATGGGTAAACATATTAAGAGTTTCTGTCAAAGATGCCATATTTGTCAGAGACAGGGCTCTAACTGTGATAAAACTAGAGCAAAACTATGCCCATTACCAGTGATTTCAACTCCTTTTACACGTCTAGGGGTGGATATCATAGGTCCATTGCCCAACGCCACTAAGCGGGGGAACAGATTTATTTTAACTATAGTAGACCATGCCACGAGATATCCAGAAGCGATCCCATTACGTAATATAGAGACCCAGACGGTAGCAGGAGCCTTAGTAAATTACAGGAGTAGGATGGGTTTTCCTTCTGAGATAATCACAGACTTAGGAACCTCTCATACATCCAAACTTATGAAAAGGTTAGGCAGGGGGGTCATTCACATAAATGCCCTGAAGCCTTATTACAGAGAGACCATCCATGTGCAGTTTGCAATAAAAGAGGCTGATAAGGAGGAACATGGGTTGCCCTTCGGGGAAGGGAGGGGCCCACAGAAGTTCAATCCACAAGAAGTGCAGATCAGCCCTGCTCTATCCAGAGAACAACAGAATAGTTGTAGAACTCTGATTACAAAACCTCAAGAAGTGTTCTCAAACAAACCTGGTGTTGACAAGGAAGTGCTACCCAGGACTGACACTGGGAATGCTTCTCAGTCTGTAACACCATATAGAGTAAGAGGTTATTACTTTGACAATATTCACAGAACGCTAGACGAAATGCTAAACGATCAAATTATTGTACACTCATCTAGCGCTTAGTTAACCCTTGTAGTTTTAATAGACAAGCCGGATGGCAGTGTCAGGTTCTGTGTGTACTACAGCAAGTTATATGCAGTAACTAAACCTGATGCTTATCCTAGGCCTAGGCTTGATGACCTAAGTAAGATGATTGGAGGTTGCAGAGTCGTATCCTTTTTAGGTCTAACCAAAGAGTGTTTGCAAGGAAGAAGTGATCCTAAGGCCCAAGAGAAAAGCACATTTGGTAGTCCATTTGGCCTGTTTGAATTGCGAGTCCTTAGTTTTGGCCTGAGAAACTCACCAGCAACATTTCAAAGGCTCATGGACCATACTCTGAAAGGGCTTAGTGACTTCACAGTAGCTTATATCGATGACATAGGGGTCTTTAGAAACACCTGGCAAGATCACCTACATCATCTAGAATTAGTGCTACAAAGATTGAAAGATGCTGGCTTAACCGTTAAAGCTAGTAAGTGTCAGCTAGGTAACTCAGAGATGAAGTACCTAGGCCACATGGTGGGAGGAGGCCTAATCAAACCTTTAGAGGCCAAGGTAGAAGCAATCCTGAAGTGGCCCAGACCTACCACTAAAAAGAAAGTGAGGTCCTTTCTAGGTCTGGCAGGGTATTACAGAAGGTTTATACCCGGTTTCAGTGAGATTGCTGCACCTTTATCAGACCTGACAAAGAAGCAGAGCAGCAACAGCGTTTCCTGGTCGGAAAAGTGCGAGATGGCGTTTGGACAGCTGAAAGATGCTCTAACCAACCATCCAGTGCTGCATGCTCCTGACTTCAACAGAGAGTTCATCATCTACACAGATGCGTCTAATGCCGGTGTGGGAGCGGTACTGTGCCAACAGGATGACAGCGGAGACCAACATCCAGTGGCGTACCTGAGCAAGAAGTTGCTTCCCAGGGAGAAGAATCTTTCTATCATCGAGAAAGAGTGTTTGGCGATCATCTTCGCGATCCGGAAGCTGAAGGCTTACGTCTGGGGTCGACATTTTACCTTGTGCACTGATCACTCACCTCTATCGTGGTTGCGGACTATGAAATCACAGAACAGTAAACTGATGAGGTGGGCGCTTCTTTTGCAGGACTATGATTTCGAGGTTAAGGTGGTCAGAGGGACTATAAACTGTGTGGCTGACGCCTTATCCAGAAGACCGGAAGACGACATCTAAAGGACTTATGGACTCTGTGTATGGTATATGGCAATGTAAAGTGTTTGGAAAGTTATGTATTGTGTTATGATAAATGTTTGCATTGCATGTTTTTATTTACCTGTATGGAGGAAGTGTAAGTATATTTGTAGTTGTGTTAAACTGTGTAATAAATGTAATGCTTTATGTTTGTTGCAGTTGTTTTGGGGAAAAAGCACCTTAGCTTTTCCCCACAAAACAACTTATTAAAGGGGGAAGGTATGTGACGTGTGCCATGACGTCACCTGCCTGTCTTGGCTAAGGCTGGAGTTTCCTGGCCTATGGCAGGGCAGGAGGTGGGTCTTAAAGGGGTGGAGTTTGTGTATATAAGGGGGGTGTGCTAAGAGGGAAAAGGTTGGGTTGTTGGGGAATTAGAGAGTGAGAGGGTTAGATATAGGTTAGGTAACTGTGTGTTAAGTAACCAAGAACTGTGCAGGGTTAAGGTCTGAGAAATATAGTTTGACAAGTGATTCTTTCATTCATTGATTTACATTTTATTTTATGTATTCAATAAAACACAATTTTTATTTTAAAATCCATACATAGTCTGAAGTGTCAGGTTTATGTGTCGTTGGTGGCAGTGAAGTACTGTGTGTGTGTGTGAAGGATCGTGACCTGTCATCTCATGTGGTGACGTAGAAGGAGGTGGCAGTCGCGACACAGACCACGCCCCCATTCTTTGATCTTCCTACTCTGCTTTAAAGTCTGTCAAGTTCCAGATGATCCAGCCAGAATCTTGTCCACTTTTTGGCTTAGTTTGGCACTAGCTAACGTAATGCATAGGTGAGCTAGTGCTCAGAGGTTTTCTCCTAGTCTGTCAAAGCAAGATCTTCAAAATAGATTTAACTCCTGGAATATGAAAACATCACTTAATCAGTTGTGTACATTTTAAAAAGTAATAGTGCCAGAATGCTACCCTGTGAGAGACTGTCCCTTTGGCTTCTCAGGGTGTTTTTGATAAGAAAATGTCTGTAAAAGTGATAGGCAGAAAGCTTGGAAACTGTTACCCAGAGAATAGCCCTCATTCTAAAGAAGAAAATTTTGGTTCCTTTGGATATAGTTATATATTTGTAGACACTCAAAGCTACATTCAAGGTAACAAAATAAAATGGATAGGCATTCATAAACAATCAGTTGAAAGCAAAAAGCTAGCAGTGATTATGGAGGGTGGAGACAATTCATTTGTAGTAACCTGCAAAGTTTGGGCTATGCTTGTCTTTCTTCCTGACTGTAATGTGGCATACATATGTAACAAGTGTGAACTAGCGGCACTGTTAGAAGAAGAAAAAGTGAGAGAACTGGAGCAGCGAGTAGCCACACTCAAGGTTATTATTATTATTATTATTATTATTATTATTATTATTATTATTATTATTATTATTATTATTATTATTATTATTATTATTATTATTATTATTATTATTATTATTATTATTATTATTAATAATAATAATAATAATAATAATAATAATAATAATAATAATAATAATAATAATAATAATAATAATAATAATAATAATAATAATAATAATAATAATAATAATAATAATAATAATTTATTGTCATTGTAAGTATATACACAGTATACCCATACAACAAAATTCACAGACACCCAGAGACCAGATACATGCACACACATAAAATTCCCCAAACACTCCCCACCCACTAAAAGTCCCCCACTAAAAATACAAACATCTACACCGCAGGCCAAGTAACACAGTCCAACTAATTATTCACTACTGGTGGTCTTTAAGCTCATTATTAATTGCAGTTATAGCTCTGGGATAAAAACTATTGAGAAAACGTGTGGTCCGAGTCTTAATTGTTCTATATCTTCTGCCAGACGGTAAAGGAAGATGAAGCACATATCGACAGAATTCTTGAGCAGCAGGTGCTGTCACAGGGGGCACTGGAGATAGAAGAAAACCAAAGGAAAGCAGTGGAGGAGAGTGCTGAGAAATGTACAAACATAGTGGAGGAACCACCATGGAAAAGAGTCACAGTTAGCAGCAAAAGAAGGAGAAGAAACTCTTCACCAGTGGAACTACAAAACTGTTTTCAGATTCTTGAAGAGGAGTCAGCCAGATAGTATGCAGAGGAGACCCCACAGGAGGACATGAAAAGGGCCCAAGCACAGCTAAATACAGTAACTGAAGCTGGACCCTACCAAGAAGAAGAAGAAGAAGAAGAAGAAGAAGAAGAAGAAGAAGAAGAAGAAGAAGAAGAAGAAGAAGAAGAAGAAGAAGAAGAAGAGTTGTAGTAGGAGACTCCCTACTGCATGGAATTGAGACTGAAATATGCTAGGAAGATCCATGGACTCGCCAGTTATGCTGTCTCCCTGGAGGTCAGATAAGGAGTTTGGAGGAAGGACTACCATCACTCGTAAAACACACAAATACATATTCCTTTTGTCTTGTCCATGCTGGAACAAATGACACTGCCAAGAGGAACTCTGAACAAATCATGTCAGACTTTGAAGTTCTGGGAAGGAAACTCAAGGGCTTTGGGGCCCAGATAGTTTTTTCACTAATTTATTTTTTATTCCTTTTCAATCGGGATAGGATTGGGGATAGTGGGGTGGGGGAGTGGACTTGGGTAAAATTCCAGAGAGCAAGAGGGTACCAAGCCCTATGAGGAAATACTGAAAGAACTGGGCATGTTTAGCCTTGAGAAAAGAAGACAGAGGGGTGATATGATAACACTTTTCAATTACTTAAAAGGCCATCAAGTTCAACGCCCTGCTCAATGCAGGAATACAATCAAAGCATATCTGCCAGGTATCTAAGTGTGGCGATCTCCTCTGAAGCCCCTATTCTCCCAGGTCTCACCATTCTTGTTCCTTCGTTGCTACCAGGTATTGCTGCCTCAATACCATTCAATCAAGGAGATGTGTGTGCTTTTAAAACTTAACTCATTTATTAGATCTGGGAAGTCAACATATGATTAATATTCAATAGGAATTCACAGGTTGCTAATCACTTGTATTTGAATCAGTTCTACTTTAACTTTAAATCTCCATTAATTCTCTGATCCATTCAGCGTTCTTACAGATCTCTAACTCACTACCAGTTCACTTTTTAAGTTTCACACTCTCTCACTACCAGAATCTCTCTTCATACTCCATACACCAGCCTTTATATCTCACCCCCTTCCCCCTTAGCTCTTCCTTCCGCCCTCTCATTGGCTCCCACTCCCCTGTTCAGCTGTGACAGACAGGTGAGGGCGGGGCTGTTCGCTTCACACCTCCCCCCTTAAAAAGTTGTTTCATGGGGTAAAAGCTATAGTGTTTTACCCTCATGAACAACGAGGAGCTTTACAGTAGCTAACCATCCACTACACAACATTACAATCAAAACTTACCACCTTTGAACGTAAGTAATAATTAAACAACTTATATGCATGCTATACATTAACTTTGTAATCCAGTTACTACACTCCTCACCACTTCAATCATTTACACAGCTGCTTACCCAACAACAACACATAACACTTTTAATATTTACCCACATTTTTGAACACTCAGCATATAACATTTAACAAGGTGCAAATCAACATTTTATCACTTTTGCTATACTAACAAAATCCATTTCCTTCTTCTTCAATCTTTGGCGCACTTCGCCAGGTTGTCTGCCACACCATTATGAGTCTCTTTCATCCGCACTTCAATCTTTCTCAGTCCAAGCTGTATGGCCTAAGAGTTCTCTCTCAACTGCAGGTTATCGACCTCTTCGAAAGTCCAAAACCGTAGTCATAGTGGAGTAGTAGTGCTCATACAGGAAATGTCCTACCCTCCTGTGTGGCTTGAGACATGGTGAAGTCCACCTCCCTCTGCACCTTTATGATATTCACGACTTCTTGACAGCTGAGGTCCCTCACCAACCTGCAGCTTCCCTCTCAGGAACAACCTAGGATGAAGGATCTTGCAGTCATCCACCTGGTTCAGCACGACCCCTATCTCGAATCCGGACCCCTCCATGATGGTGACACCTCTCCAGCACTCGGACCCTCTCTGTACGTGGTCAGCCCCTGGCGCAGTCTTCCATCTCTCTTTCTTCCGTGTAGTTTTAGCAGCTCTACAGAGTTTCACCTCTCCCTCTGGAGCTGCTTTTGTGATGTTCTTGGATAAATCCTTTAGGTAGGGCCTAGCAAGATTGAGCCTAACTTTCAATTCTTTTGCCCTTTGCACCACTGGCAGGGTTAGGCTACATTTCAACCTATGAAGCTTTTGATAGGTCACCCCTCTGCCTTCCCATTATGGCCATGCATGTTTTCTCAGGGTCTTTCTCCTTCTCTTATCTTGAATCAACTTTGCTTTCTGGTCCCAAAGTTTGGATAGATCGGTTCATCCTTTATAAGGTGTAACCACCTGTGGGCGTGCATCCCCGGTGTTAAACCCGTGCACTACACCCTTGGCTACTTCGGGCTTGTTGGCGAAAACCTGCTTGCACTTCATAAGCATGTCTCTAGCTCCCCTTTGTTGTTCTGGGGAAACTAAGGGACTGATTTGGTCCTCCTCTGAGGTATATTTGAGTTCGCCCCACCTTTCCCCATAAGGTAACTCAAGGCTTTCCTTGACTGCTCCTTTCAATGCTAGCAAGACAGCATCTTTCTTCCCATAGAAGGGCTTGATTATTTTCCCCTGGTCCACTATTTTGCTTGTCTTTCCCTTTAACAGTTCAGTGTAATCTCCCTCGTTCACGTGGGAGGTTACTCTCACCATCTTGGACAGGAAAGAGGTTCTTAAACATGTGAAGAACTCAGAAGCAAACCTCATGCTATTCATTTGCTTCAGCAGAGCATCTACAATGTTCTGAGTCTCAATATTACTCGGGGAACTGCTTCGGGATAATGTGTTGCACATTCAGTGATATTCAGAATGATTCTGTTTCCCCTCAGGGTAACTCTGGGCAACGGTCCAACTATGTCCAAACCACTGTGTTGGACTGAGTTGGACTGCCCTGGGAACCTTTCTCTTCTTAGGGTTACCGGATTAAATTTGAATCCGGTCTCTGGTCACCACTTTTGTGGCGATCTCCTCTGAAGCCCCTATTCTCCCAGGTCTTCACGAGGTTCTCGCCCTTCTTATTCCTTCGTTGCCACCAGGTATTGCTGCCTCAATACCATTCAATCAAGGAGACGTGTGTGCTTTTAAAACTTAACTCATTTATTAGATCTGGGAAGTCAACATATGATTAATATTCAATAGGAATTCACAGGTTGCTAATCACTTGTATTTGAATCAGTTCTACTTTAACTTTAAATCTCCATTAATTCTCTGATCCATTCAGCGTTCTTACAGATCTCTAACTCACTACCAGTTCACTTTTTAAGTTTCACACTCTCTCACTACCAGAATCTCTCTTCATACTCCATACACCAGCCTTTATATCTCACCCCCTTCCCCCTTGGCTCCGCCTTCCATGCACTCATTGGCCCCTTCTCCACTGCTCTCCTGTGACGGACAGGTGAGGGCAGGGCTGTTCGCTATAATCTTCTTTCACCTTTCATTTCTCTCCAAATATCCTTCAATTATTTTTACCTTCTTGCTCAATATTGTGTTTCTTTGATGAATATCATTCTGACCATAAAAAGTTTTATCTTTTATCTTATCCATAACCATATTAAAATATTAAAATTTCCTGCCATAATAACATAACCTTTCTTTACCTTTTCCATTTCTTTAAAAACCATATCATTAAAATGTCCCTGTTTATTATTAGCTGAATAAACATTAACCAAAGTATATTCTTCCTGTGACAAACCCAGACCTACTGGGATATGCCACAGTTTCACTAAGCTGCCACCAACCATTCCCTGTAAGAAGTCACACAGACCAGGGATGGATTTTTAACAAATAAAAGAACAAGGTTTATTAAATAACACACAGGGAAAAATAAAAGGATCCAGTGATTAAGATACAGTAACGTGGCTTAGTCTCAATCATACATACACACAGTTTGGTTCACACAGAACACTTAACTTGAAGCACAGACCCTGAACCTATCAGTTCTGGCTAACCATACAGACACCTGAACCTATCAGGTTGGTACTGACTGACACACAGTAGTACCCTGTCTGACACACAGACTCCCACTCAAGCTTCTTCTCTCAGCTCTTCTTTCAGCTCTCCTCTTTCTTCTCCACACACGCTCCACATATATACAGTACAGCCCCTCCTCCTGATGTCCCGCCTTCCACTCCCCATAGGATGGAACTTTCCCTCCAAACCCATGACAGACAGGTAACATCAGTGCTGTATGTAACACTTCCAATCCCATTTTAACTTGTATTATTATATATCTATCATTACAATCTTTTACTACCTGTTTCACTTTAAATTTAAAGTTTTTAAAAATTGTAATTGCCACACCTCTAGATTTAGAGGTTCCAAGAATTTTTTCATATATGTCTATATTGTTCATCTTTTTGTAAGCCGCCCAGAGTAGACAAATGTCTAAATGGGCGGCATATAAGCTTAATAAATAAATAAATAAATAAATAAATAAATAAATAAATAAATAAATAAATAAATCATTGACTCCATCTTCTGATTGATGTGTCTGCTGCAGAAAGACAATGTCCAGCTTATTTTTCATCAGTAGAGCTTCTACTTTTCTTTTCACTATTGATCCTAGGCCTTTCACATTTAAAGTTCCAAGTCTTATCCTTTTACCCATGTGAATTCAAAAGTTCTCCTTCTAATATGCCATGTGTGCAACCTCTCCTCCCACCAAACTAACAAAAATAAACTAAAACATAAAATTGACATAACAACATACAATACTTGACCACTACCAATCCTGTGAACATATATGTTTTCTCCCACTCCACCATATTTCCACATCATAACCACTAGTGTGGACAAAAGGTGGGGGGGGACGTCACTGCCATCCGGCGGAACTACAACTAGAACCTCGCCTCTGATCTTTTTATATGTTTCCTGCATTTCTACTTAATGTTTAATAAAACTAAAGCCCCCTTCTCCACCCCTCTTTCCCTTTAATTATAAGTCAAATAAAAATATTGAAACCCACTTATTAATATTTTTAGTTCTGTTATTACTTTTACTATCTAATATTAGTATATTTAATATAATTATATCTACAGAGTATGTTAAAAAGGTTCAATATAGATGAATAATAAAAAGAGAAAAAGTTGCAAAAATGAAAAATAATAATAAAAAGATTAGAGATTTAAAAACAGGGGGAAATGTTGATCCATTTTCTGCCAAAAATCTGGTTGTTTCTGGTTCAACTTTCTATATTGTTGCTTGAAGTTGGGGTTATCTCCTGACTTTCTTCTTCCTTCCATTGTTTCCAGGCCTTCAGCCGTTCTTTGCCTTCATCGCAAGAGTAGATTTTGAACAGAACCCTATCTTTCCAGATTTTCCAAAAAATATATATATAGGATGACCCCATTGATATTTGAAATTGTTTTTAATCAACACTGCTGTGACAGGTTTCATGGATTTTCTCCAATTCAGAGTTTCATTACATAAATCCTGGAAAATCTGTACTTTGCTGCCCCGATAGACTAGCTGGTCTTGTTTTTGTTTGATTTCTTTCATAAATTGGTCTTTCTTTGTGTAGTTAAAAAACTTCACCACCACTGGTCTTATTCTGGGGCTTTTTGGGTTACCAAGCAAATGAGCTCTTTCTATGTCCTCTTCAACCAAATGCTCTGTACCCATTATGGAGTTAACCCAGGCTATAATCCAACTGATAAATGATTGTTACTCTGACATCCATATCATATGGTCTGATCTCCTTGTGAGATGGACATGCAAGGGGGTCAGGGTCCCCAGGAGGGTGGATATTCCTCGGCAGAAAGTGACCAGGGCAGTGGGTCAATTGGTGATGGCTTGGCAAAGATGGACACTATATTCTGCCCAGATGGAGTGCACTTATCAAATCAGGGTCACAAAGTATAGTTGTACGATGTCAGGAAGGCCTTAGGGAATTGGTTGCAGCAGCAGTTGTCTGGTGGTGGTTTTTGGCATTGGAATGTATCACAACTGTTAGAGGACAGTAAATAGGGGCCTGCATGTCATGGTCAGTATGGAAACCCTAAATGGGAATGGGGGGTGGGCTGTCCCAGCTCTGGTGAGACAGTTTGCCCCTGCCCCTGGTTGGTGAGGACCCATGGAGTGGCATACGTCCGTGTGGGCTCACAGGAAGGATATGGGTGGTGTTTGGGTTCCCTGATGAGAATGATCTAACCCTGTCATGAGTGCTTCCGAAGACCTGGACCCAGAAGGGTTAACTGTGACTGAAGAGAATGTGGACAGATCAGAAACACCTGAACTGCCTCCAGATTCTCCCTCCACAGCAGACAGGCTTTGGGGCAGGCTTCGGGAAAGACTTAGGACAAGGAGATCAGAGGATCGCTCAAAGGCTTTCCACAGAGACCTACGTTCATCTAGTCCTGAGTACTAGCAGAATAGAAAGCTTTCCAGCAGCTGAAGGAGCTGTTTCATTACAAAACAAGCTTCCAGTGAAGCCAGAAACTTCGTGGAAGCAAAGAGTCAAAACCTTGGCTTGCATCCACGTTTCTTGCATCTTGTTCCTGTCTCTGAACTCTGGACTTTGGCCCTGGACTACGCTGTGTATCAGACCCTGGACTTTGACTTCATTCTGTAAGTTGGTTTCTGGACTTTGGCTTTGCATTCTTGATATCTCTGACCCTGGACTGGTTTATCGGACTTTGGCTACTGTAACCACCCGGGAACGTGACAAACCCATTGCTTTGCCAGATTAACTGATGCTGTAATTAATAAAGTTGTGGTCCTGTTATTTTGGAAAAAGGACTAGGGCCTGCTTAGCAGTAGGCCAACAAATACTTTAGCTAAAATAGCTGTGCAATCAAGCACCATTTCACTGTGACAACTCCATTCAATGCCATCCCTAGTTTTCCACAATCTTCAGTAACAGTAAGTCACTGAGCAAGTATGCTCCACCCTGTGGACCCTTTCCACTGAGGATTGCTTCCTACAAATTCTTATACTACTGCAAAATTTGCTGGTACCTCCGTCTTTGGCATGGAGGATACCATTTTGGAGGGATTTGGAATCTGGTTATTCTCTTCCGGATGCAGAGAAAAGCATGGAGAGATCTGCCAAGTCTCACCTCCTACCGTGGAAAAGGAAAATGGTCCATCTGGATATTTCTTGGTTAAAAGAAGCAAAAAATAATATATATATTTTAAAACCCAGTACATGCTTGTGTTCTTTATCAGCTACCATTGATAGTGTAGAGGGCCTATGATATGAGACTGTCACAAGTCAGGGTAAGAAAGAGAGCATGGTAAAGAGGTAATGAGTTTTTGCAGCACCTCCATGCTTAGTATAATGCACAGTCCCACATTACTATTGGCCTGTCATGCTGAGGGACTTTAACATCCATGCTGAGGCAGCTCTATCAGAGGTGTCCCAAGACTTCATGACTTCCATAATTATTATGGGTCTGTCCCAAATAGTATCTGCCCCCACCCATGAAGCAGTTCACACTTTACACATGGTCTTCTATACCAGTGGTTCTTAACCTTTTTGAAAGAAACGCCCCCTTGAGCCATTGAGGAAGTTATCATCGCCCCCTCTTATTTCTTATTATATCTTGTTTGTTTGTTTGTTTGTTTGTTTGTTTGTTTGTTTGTTTGTTTAAGACACTTAAATCCAATGACCCCTGAAAACAAAATTCAATTCCAAGAAAATGAAATGCCCCCAAAAAGTAACATTTAATGATGTAGTTGCAAGCGAATTTTAAGACTCAAAAAGAAATATAAAAAGGGCATAAAATGCAGGAACTAAAAATTTCAAGATGAAAACTCTGAAACTAAATTAAGATAGGAGGAAAATATATATTCATGCACATTGTAAAAAGGCTGCAGCCTTCTTCAGAGGTTTGGCTTGCTCCAGCGCCCCCCTACCGCCCCCTTCTGCTCCAGCGCCCCCACACCGCCCCTTTTCGTTCTACCACCCCCCTGAAAAATGAAATCGCCCCCTGGGGGGCATTATCGCCCAGGTTAAGAACCACTGTTCTATACCAGTGTAGATGTTGATGACTGGAGTCTAGAAGGCAAAGGTAAAGGTTCCCCTTGACATTTAGTCCAGTCATGTCTGACTCTAGGGTGTGGTGCTCATCCCCATCTTCAAGCTGTAGAGCCAGCATTTGTCCATAGACAGTTTCTGTGGTCACGTGGCCAGCACGACTAGACACAGAACGCCATTACCTTCCCACTGTGGTGGTACCTATTTATCTACTTGCATTTACATGCTTTTGAACTGCTAGGTTGGCAGGAGCTGAGACAAGTGATGGGAGCTCACTCCGTCGCGTGGATTTGATCTTACGACTGCTGGTCTTCTGACCTTGCAGCACAGAGGCTTCTGCGGTTTAGCCCACAGTGCCACCACATCCCCTAGAAGAACTATCTGTAATTCCAGTATCATGGGCAGACCATTATCTAGTATGATTTGGTCTCACCGAACCTCAGAGCCTTTACAGGTGTAGGAAAATCCACCCCAGAATGTTGGTGGATCCAGATGGTTTTGTGGATGTCTTTGGGGAGCTTCCTGTCACCTTAACAGGTAACTCTGTTGAATCTCTGATCTCTGAAATATTAAAATGGCAAAAGCCATTATTGATACGATTGCTCCTAAACCTCTCCTCCCTCAACTGGCTCCCTGGATCACTGGGGATGGAGATGAAATGAGTGGGCCGTAGATTTGAGTGACGGTAGCAGAAAACCCAGAGTGAATTTGATCAGAAAAGAGATAGGGCCCATTGGAAGGCCTATTCCATAGTAGTGGTAGCAGCAAAGTCATTCTTTTCTGACACTATTGCACCTGCACAGAATCAGCCAGCTGAACTTTTTTGAATGGTTAGGGGCCTACACATGCTATCCGTCAGGTAGATAATGCAGACAACACTGTCGCTCACTGTGAAAAAATTGCACAACACTTTGCAGGCAAAATTGCTCAAATCTGCTTTGACTTGGATGCTGTAGCTGTTTCAGGCCCTGTGAATGAACCTGTGCCTCCTGTTTCCCCTGTATCGATGGATGAGTTTCAGCTGCTGGGGAGGTGAGGGTTATCACATGCCTGCGGGATCCTGGGGAGGTGAGGGTTACCATATGCCTGTGGGATCCTTGCCCTTCCTGGCTCGTAAAAGCCTCAAGAAAGGGACTGGTTGATTGAGTTGGAGGAGTGGTCAATGCCTCCTTGCAACGGGTTGGATCCCTTCATGCTTAAAGGATACAGTATTAAGACCATTGTTAAAAGAGCCCTCTTTGGACCCCACAATACTGAATAATTACCAACCAGTATCTAATATCTCATTCTTGGGGAAAGTGCTAGAGTGGTTTGTGGCCTCTCAGCTCCAGAGGTTCTGGAGAGTATCTCCACCCATTTCCTTAGTAACCAGCTACCTGAGTGTGATTTTAAGATAGATTGTTATGCATTACTGTTTTGACTGGATTTTTACTACTACTGGTGGTTTCCATTTTATTTATTATAAATAAATAATAAATAAATAAGGGTCTGCCTTTGAGGCTGCTGCGGAAATTGCAGGTGGTGCAGAATGCGGCGGCCAGATTACTCAGTGGAGTGAGAAGATACCAACATATTTCACCCACTCTGGCCGCACTGCATTGGCTGCCCATCCGTTTCCGCATCGACTTCAAAGTGTTGATGCTTACGTATAAAGCCCTAAACGGTTTAGGACCTCGATACCTGGCGGAACGCCTTCTCCCACCAAGGTCTACCCGTGTCACCCGCGTGAGCCAGGAGGTGAGACTGAGGAGCCTAACGCCGAGGGAGGCCCGGAAGGAGAAGACCAGAAATCGGGCCTTCTCGGCGGTGGCTCCTCGTCTCTGGAACAACCTTCCCCCTGAGATCCGCGCTGCTCCCTCGCTGGGTATTTTCAAGAAACAATTAAAAACATGGATGTTTGGGCAGGCCTTCCCAAAAGATAACTCCTGACGATTTTTCCCTTTTCCTATAGCTCCCCATTTTGTTTAGTATATATGTATATTTTTTTTTTGTTATGTAAAATGGTCTTGTGTATATTATTGTATTTCTTTTATGTTGTTAGCTGCCTAGAGTGGTCCTCACACGACCAGATAGGCAGGATATAAAATAAATAAATAAATAAATAAATAAATAAATAAATAAATAAATAAATAAATAAATAAATAAATATTTTTATCCCTTCTTTCATCTTAAAAAGAACCCAAGGCAGTCATATCATTAAAAAGACAGCATGCAGAAGCTAAAAACAGTAGGTATAAAAATATTTAAAAATAATTAAACAAGTATTATATTAAGAACAGTAATAAAGTCAATACTAAAATACATTTAAAACAGAGCACAACCATTCATTAAAAAAAAAAAAAAAAACGCCCACCAGTTATTAAGGGAAAGCTTGCCTGGGATTGACACTTTTTTGGATTTTCCATTTCTCAGGGTGACATTTTTTAAATTTTGTATATTTATTGATGTTTGCCTTAATATTGCCTGTTAATGATGCAAGATGCCTCCTTACTCATTGTTCGTAGTTTTTAAATATCATATTTTAATGATTTTAACTACCATGATATGATCATCGTTTTCAACTTTAAATATTTGTCTTTCATTGTTGTAAGCTGCCTTGGGTCCTTTTCAAGGAGAAAAGAGGGGTAAAATATTTTTTAAATAAAAATAAATAAATACTGTCTTTCAAATATATCCCCTTTTATATACATATAATTCAGAACATTGTGGTTTAATCTGAGCACTGACTGCAACATCTTTGTTACCCTGTGGTGCAACCTGTCAAGCACTGCAGCTACATAAAATATTTTATTTTAATGGGATGATCAGTTCCCCAACACTCCATTCCATTTGAACATGAAGTTTGCAGCATTGCCTTATAGACAGAATTGCTTGCTTCTTTTCTTTTGTTTTATAACATTATTTCTAGGTTTAATACACAACCTTAATAGAGGCAGAGGTTCAATGCTGCTTACTCTTACTAATGAACTTATAATTAAAATATTTAATATTGTTTCAATATGGATTTTTTTTCATGTAAATAGATTTTTTTACATTATATAAATATTTACATTTTTGTAAAAGAAAGATCAAATCCATTAATGTTTGACTCTAAGGCCATGAAGGAATATAATATGCAATAAAATTAGCTTTAAATCATGTAAATATTCCTTAATTCCTTTTGCTTCAGGCAAAAGATAGAATCTCTGAGGAAGAAGATTTTTCAAGCTTAGGGACTCTTATTTACCATCTCAGCTGTAAAACCCACTAAAGCATTGCCATTACCTCTGCATTACTATTTACCAAGAACAAAGGCTTCTCTTAGACCCAAAACCATATTGGTGCAATTAAATTCTGCTAATAACAATTGAGCGTATTTTCATAAGCCAGTGCAAACTGGGGTTTTGATCTTTGATGAAAAGATTCAATCAGGAATTTCTAACACACTGTAATTGTTGTAAAAACTGCTAACTCGGTAAAAGGGCTAAAGAATTCACATCCTTTCAATCGGTCTCCATGAGATCAGTCTCTAGAGCCAACTCTTCAATTACTTTATATATAATCCTTGTTTGATTGTCCTGCTGAGCTCCATGAAGAAAATTCTTTTCAGGTTCTCAAAGTTCATTTGCAGTCTTCTTGAGAAACCCTGTTCATAAATGATTTGTGTTGTAAATGAACCTGACCTAAAATGGAAATGAAAACATATATGGGGGCAGAAGATAAAGCAGAAGCCATGCAGCAACAGGAGTTGAAAGTGCTTATACAGTCTGCTTTCATTCAAATTCTTCACTACAGAGATAACCATAGTTTTCTGTATTTCTGATGGAAAACCTGAAGACTTTGGTGTATGTACAGAAGGGCCTGATGTCATCTTGGAAACTGCTTGCATATCAAAGCCAAATAATGATGACATGACCAGACCGCCTCATTGAACAATTTCTTGGCTTGTTTTAAATTTCCGTTTTTAAAAAAAAGGTTAAATGTATAGGCCGAAAAAAATCCTTAACTTTAACAGCATCTCAGCTGTCAACCCCTGAGCCATCCATCTGGAGGGTGTTGTGCAAGACCAGTATTTCAAGGTTTTTAATTAGCATATAGAATTCAAGAACTCAGTGGGAAAAACTGAACTGCTCTAAATTAGAGAAGTTAGTTGGTTTAGGTATTTTCAGAGTTTTTTGTTTGTTTGTTTTGTTTTGTTTTTTAATAAAGGAGTGCTGCAGTTCTAAACACTTGTCCTAAGCAATGGCCTGACATGCTGAACACAAGGTTCTTTGCTCTATTTTTTTTCCTTTCTCTTGGTTTAAACTATTGTTATGTACTCTTAACTTTCCTGGGTGACAAGATGGGTAGGCTCAATGCTGCAAGGATTGGTGTGCTTGGTTGGGAAAGCACAGGGAGACTGAGACAATTGCAAAATTGAGCACTAATGGAAGTTTTCCCAGGGAGGGCGAAAAAGATGCATAGTGGTATGTTAGTAAAATTTGTATATAGTATGTGGTGCTACAAATCAGTCTGTGCACATTAGAACAGTAGATAAACTTAGGATTTGGAAGGGAGACATGCATTCCCAATGAGAATGTGTGCATTCCTTTAAAAGTTTCTCAACCGTCAACATCAAGCTGGATAGTTCTTACTTCTAAACTTAGTTATTTATCCAGCCAAGAGTATATCCAATTTGTTAAAATTAATCTGAATCTAATGGTCTGACTATTTTCTTTTCCACCAAGCAATGTGTTTTTAAAGGAGCACCAAAATATCATAATGTGCTCTGAATGGAGGACTTTGAACAATGTCTAGTGTGGCTGAGAAGGCCAATTCGAGAGTGACAATGCCTTCCACACTGAGAACAAATACAATCAGTCCCCTGTCCAGCTCCCTGATTTTGCTGGTTTCGGGGCTGCCTCTTTGCCTCGGTCTGCTGGACAAGTGTCTCTTCGAAATGGGGGAAGCCATGACACACCTCCAGGCTGAATGCTCAGATGTCAAGGTTTCCCATCTGTTGAGGTCTATTCCTAAGGCCTTCAGATCCTGCTTGCATATATTCTTGTATCAAAGCTGTGGTCTCCCTCTGGGGCGATTTCCCTGCGCAGGAGATCTTTTGGAATCCAACAGCCATTCTCACAACATGCCCAAACCAACATAGACGATGCTGTTGCAGTAATGTACACATGCTAACAAGTCCAGCTCATTCCAGGACTACTGTATTTGGAACTTTGTCCTGCCAGGTGATACCAAAAATGCATCAGAGGCAACGCATATGGAACGTGTTCAGCTTCCTCTCCTGCCGTGCACAAAGGGTTCAGGACTCACTGCAGTACAGGAGTGTGCTCAGGACACAGGCTCTATAGACCTGGATCTTGGTCTATGCCGTCAGCTTCTTATTAAGCCATACTCTCCTTGTGAGCGTAGGGAACGTGGTAGCTGCTTTGCCAATGCGTTTATCCAGCTCTACATCTAGAACATGACAAACAAATTCATTGAACTTCCTAGGTTTGCACCCTGTCCTCAATCTTGTGCCATTGCTTGAGGTACAGTATGAACACACACACACACCATTGGTGGGATCAATATCTGCAGATTCACGGATCCACTGCCTGAGAATATTAAATTTAAAATTGATTTATTTACCAGAACTGGCAACTAGAGGAAGTAGAGACCATGCTATGTACAGTGTTCACTATTTCCACATTTTCCAGCATCTGCAGGGTGGGGCTTGGAACTGATCCCTTCAGATATTATGTTCCTACTGTATTTTGTCACTGTAATATTGGCAGCCACTGGTGAAGACACTGAATTACACATTACACACTGTCTGCATCCCTTCAAATATTTAAACATGGCTACCATGTCCCCTCTTAACCTTCTTTTTGTACGGCTAAACATTCCCATCTCCCAAAGACACTCCTCATAGGACATGGCTTCCAGACCTTTGACCATTTTGGTCCCCCTCCTCTGGACATGTTCCAGGTTGTCAACATCCTTGTTGAATTGAGGTGCCCAGAACTGGACACAATACTCCAGGTGAGGTCTGACCAAAGCAGAATAGAGTGGTACTATCACTTCCCTTGATCTAGACCAGGGGTCTCAAACATGCGGCCCAGGGGCCATTTGCGGCCCACCGGATGATAGTTTGCAGCCCCCACCTTGCCTGCCCCCTGAAGCGCCCATGTATCCTCTGCTGTCAAGAGTAAAAAAAAAGCCTCGCTTCACTCACTGTCTCTCTTCCAAAACAGCGCCTCTTGCACCCTCCATCCGGAACTGCAGCCTGCCGGCCAGTCCGCCTGTCTGCCGGCTAAGGAAACTCCTGGGTGGCTCCCTCGGGCTCTTGTTCCGCTTGGCGGAAAATCTGATGCGGCCCAGCCTGACCCAGATTCTGCCTCCAGCGGCCCCCAGGGAAATTGAGTTTGAGATCCCTGATCTAGACACTATACTCCTATTGATGCATTGGCTTTCTTGGCAGCCGCATCACACTGCTGATTCATGTTCGGATTGTAGTCTACCAAGACTACTAGATCCCTTTCACAAGTACTGTTGTCTAGCCAGGTGTCTTCCATCCTATATCTATGCTGTTCCTTTTTTCTGTCTAGGTGTAGGACCTTACATTTCTCCCTGTTGAAATTCATTTTGTTAGTTTTGGCCCAGGACCCTAATTTGTCAAGGTCATTTTGAATTTTAATCCTGTCCTCTGGGGAATTAGCAACCCCTCCCAATTTGGTATCATCTGCAAATTTCATCACCATACTCTCTATTCCTTCATCCAAGTCATTGATAAAGATGTTGCATAGCACAGGGCCCAGAACAGAACCCTGAGACACCCCACTAGTTACCTCTCTCCAGGGTGAAGAGAAGCCATTGGTGAACACCCTTTGGGTTCAGTCAGTCAACCAATTACAAATCCACCGAACAGTAGCACTGTCTAGCCCACATTTTACTAGCTTCCTTGCAAGAATATCAAGGGAAACTTTGTCAAAAGCCTTACTGAAATCAAGATATGCTACATTCACAATGTTCCCTTCATCTATCAAGCCTGTAACTCTATAAAAAAAGAGATCAGATTAGTCTGGCATGACTTGTTTTTGAGAAACCCATGTTGACTTTTAGTGATGAGAGCATTGCTTTCTAAGTAATAACAAACTGTCTGTTTAATGATCTGCTCTAGAATTTTTTCAGGAATTGATGTTAGGCTGACAGGGCGATAATTATTTGGGTCTTCTTTTCCCCCCTTTTTGAAGATATGAACAACATTTGCCCTCCTCCAATCTGTGGAGGCACACAAAATTCATAGGCTAAATTAATGTAACACAATTTTACCATTATTTGATCACCTGTAATTTTACACAAATATACTATTCTATTACTTTTTTATAAATACAGTGGTGCCTCGCATTACGGTGTTAATTCGTTCCAGCGAAATTGCTGTAGAATGAAAACATCGTAAAGCGAAAATAAAAAGCCCATTGCAATGCATTGAAACCCCTTCAATGTGTTCCTATGGGCTTGAAACTCACCGTCCAGTGAAGATCCTCCATAACGCGGCCATTTTTGCTGCCCGTGCAGTGAGGAATCCGTCCCAGAAAACAGCGGCCATTTTTTTTACTCAGCGGCCATTTTGAAACCGCCGATCAGCTGTAGGAAAATTGTTGTTTTGCAAGAATCGGTTCCCGAAGCAGGGAAATGATCATCGCAAAGTGAAATTCCCCCATAGGAAACATCGTTTTGTGATCGCTTTTGCGATCACAAAAACTTCGTCGTTATGCGATTTCGTCGTAAAACGGCGTGCCCGTTAAGCGAGGCACCACTGTACTTGTAATATAGTATTAGCCTAGGCTATTCGGTCATAGCCTACCTTCTGTTGATCTCTTCATAAAAACAATAGCTTAGGCTAATCTAACACTGAGGGATGTGGTGGTGATGCAGGTTAAACTGCAGAAGGCTCTGTGCTGCAAGGTCGGAAGACCAACAGTTGTAAAATTGAATCCACACGATGGAGTGAGCTCCCGTCACTTGTCCCAACTCAACTAAGTTACATCTTAGTTTAATTCTATATTATTCAAGCACTATCTGATGACTCAAGCCATTTATATAGTAAATCCCATGGTTCAGTTTCCTTTTGTATTAGACAGTCTTTCTGCACTTCTGATAGAATATCCATTTCTGCCACTTCCCGTATTTTCTCAATGAGTTCCTCTTGTTTCGGTATCTCCAATTTCTTCCAATTCTTAGCATAAAGAATTCTGGCTGTAGTGACTGTTTCGCTATTGTACAAGTCCACCACTTATGGTAAAAACTTCCATCTTATGTTCCACACTTCCAACAGACATTTGACACCTCTGTATAAATCTTTGACAATTTTTTCGGAGTCATATGCCACCTATAAAACATCTTATATATGTTCTTGAAATTTACCAATTTTGTGAGCTTCATGTTATTTTTCCATATTTGAAACCACTGATTAATATTATGTCCTATATTTTGTGCCCACCTAATCATACATTCTTTTTCCATCTCATCTTGCATTTTAATTTCAAGCAAGTAATCATATATTTTCTTAATTACTTTATCTTTGGGCCCAGCAGAAGTTTATCAAATATCATTTGTTCTGAGTAAAAGCCGTCTATTTTATCTTTTCTATACCTAGATTCCACTTGTGCTCTGGACCACCAGTCTAGATATATGTTTTGTGTTTCTAACTCTTCTTTGGACCTTAACTCAGTTAAGGACGAAACATTCTTCTTCTTACACTCTCAACCACCAACCTTCTCTCTCTCTCAACTCCAAACTCCCAAACTCAAACTCTCATCCTAAACGCCAATCTAATCTCTCTCTTCCCCCTGCAGAGATGCTTATATCTTGTGACTCCGCCTCTCCAGCACTCCCATTGGTCCATAAAGATAGGACATTAGTATTCATGACCTGGGCAGACGCTACACTCCTCCCCCCTTAATATGTTTGTGATAGAAGGGGAAACTTAACAGTTTGCCCTCATAAACAAATGAAAATACCTGGAAAAATGCAAATATTAACCTCTTACATTACTTATGTTTCTAAGGATTGCATCACATTACTCTTACATTACTATGGATACTTATTATTTTTACCATCACTATACATACTTCTTAGTTTATTAATATCCAAGCAAATTTTGCACTTTAAACATATTCCATAACTATTACACAAACAGAACAGTTACTATTGAACTCAGATAAAAGCAAATTTTCTCTAGTCATTTGGCCTTCAGGAAAAGGTGTCAGCAACGACATTCTGGGTCCCATTTTATGCTGTGGATTTTAAAGTCAGAGTCCTGCAGAATCAGTGCCCATCTCATCAATGTGCTGCTGTTGGCTCGAATGGGTCTTAGCCATGGAAGAGCAGAGTGGTCTGTGCACAGGACAAATCTTCTCCCCCAAATGTACGGCTTCAGCTTTTGCAGCATCCATATGATAGCTAGACACTCTTTTAGTTAATGGTAGATAAATATTTCTCACCAGGTTGGAGTATCTTGCTGATGTATGTTACTGGATGTACAAACTCGTTGTCGTCTGCTTGGCACAGCATGGCTCCCAGTCTCACGTTCGACACATCCGTGTAGACGATGAACCCATTGTCAAAGTCCACTGCAATAAGGACAGGTCCTGAAGTCAGCATCCTTTTCAGACGATTGAAGGCTACCTGGCACTCTGAATTCCACTGGATGTTTTCAGCTTGCCTCTTTCGGGTTAAGTTTGTTTTCTTTTTGGTTAGTGGCTTCACCATTTTCTCAACCGTGGGGAAGGTAGGCAGTTTCTTCAACCCCTGCAGAACAGCTATGGCTGCGTTCTTCTTTGAAATCTTTTTGCCCTTGCCTTCACCCTCACCCATAAAAATTCGACCGCAGGTACTTTTGTCACAAAGCTCTTCATATGAGGGGGACCACTTTCCTGAGTCACCTCAAAATTCACAGGCAAGTTCCTTTTAAATGGAATCTCAAACACTTGGCTTATTTCAGATTTATAGAGATTTTCATCATCTACTTCTCTCCCATTAATCTCTGGTTTCTCAGGTAGGGACTCATTTTGCAGGATATTCCATGCTTTTGCAGCTGCATGTTGAGCCTTCTCAATTCTAGTTCCTTCAGCTTCCCAGTGCTGTCGTAACAAATCTACAGGTCCTGACCATGCTATTATTCCCCTTTATGGGTATCAGGATCAGTACTTCATCCTTGGGAAAGAATGTTCTTTCCTGGGCCTTTTTATCATTAAGTTTACTATTTCTAAAGAAAAACCCATTTGGCACATATAGTTAACTAAGGCATCTGCCACAGTTTCGGTCTCTATATTTCTTAGGGGTACTGCTTCAGAGAATCTAGTGGCATAATCTATAATCAATAGGAAGAATCTATTTCCTTGTCTAGTCACTCTGGGTAAGGGTCCCACTAGGTCCAGCCCCAAGTGTTGGAAAGGGGTTGAGATCACTGGCAATGGGCATAGCATGGCCCCCGTCTTGTCATTTCCAGTACCTTGTTTTTGGCAAGTTTCACAGCTTTGACAATATTGTTTAGCTTACTTCGCTATCCCTGGCCAAGAAAAGTTCTGTGCAACTCTTTGCTTAGTGCGAGAGATGCCCATGTGTGCTCCAACTACATCTTTATGTGCGTTTTCCAAAATCTTTTCTCTCTGTTTAACCGGTACAATTAAGAGTTTGTGGGGTCCTTCTCCTCCCATATGATAAGTCATTAAAACCTCTCTATACAATAAATCTTTTTCCACACAATACCTCTCTGGATGTTCAGGGCTCAGTGGAATGGGATTCTCCTTAACTTTTTCGAAGCAATCAGTTAAGAAGCTATCTTCTTTCTGTTCCTTAATAAAGGAGGAACTCTTAGGTTTTCTCAACAGCACTAAATTAGCTGTCTCCCTCATTTCAGGATGTTCCCCTAAAATGGGTCTTTCAACTATGATTTCAGTGCTTTCCTCAATCTGCCTCCCCCAAGACCGGGTTACATGCTTAGATGGATCTAAATCAATCAGACAAGGAGCTGGGATTTGATATGACACTGCTACTTTCCATATACCAGACCACTCATGGTACTTCAGTGCCACTCTAGCCATGGGCAGAACTACACTTATTTTACTTTTTACTTTTACTTGATTTATACCCCACCCCCCTAGACAAAGTCTACTTGGGGCGGCTTTTATACATAAAAACATAACAAAAAAATCTTAAAAAACATTTAAAACATCAAAAAAATTAATAATTATATAAATCCTCGCCAAGATGGAAAGATTAAAGAAAAGTAAAGGTCAGTTTAATTGACTGGAGGAAAAGCCTGCCTGAAAAGCCATGTTTTCAAACGGTTTTCAAAAACATCCGGCGAGGGTGCCAGACAAATTTCTGTCGGGAAGCTGTTCCAGAGCCAAGGGGCCACTGCCTAGAAGGCCCGGTTTCTGGTTCTTTCTTTCCAGGCCTCTCTTGGCATAAGGCCCCTCAGCTGTCCCTGCTGGCTGTGTCAGGTGATTCGGGTAGAACTAGGTGGGAGAAGATGCTCTGCCAGATATCGAGGTCCCAAACCGTTTAGGGCTTTATACGTCATCATTAATACTTTGAAGTCAATGCGGAAATGAATGGGCAGCCAATGCAGAGCTGCCAGAGTGGGGGAGATATGCTGATGTTTCCTCACCCCACTAAGGAGCCTGGCTGCCTCATTCTGGACCATTTGAAGTTTCTGCATCAACCTCAAAGGCAGCCCCATGTAGAGAGCATTAATCTTGAGATTACGAGCGCATGGACTAGAGTGGTGAGAGCCCCCCCATCAAGATACAGTCGCAGCTCGGCAATCCGCCATAGATGGAAGTAGGCGGAGTGGGCCACAGATGCCACCTGGGTTTCCACGGTAAGCGCCGGGTCCAGATGTATCCCCAAGCTGCGAACTTCACTCTTTGCGGCAAGGGTTGTCCCCCCAAAAGAGAGGGAATCACTCAAACCGCTGACGGAGGAACCACCCACCCTCAAGACCTCTGCCTTGTCCAGATTCAGCCTCAACCCATTCAGCCGCATCCATTGCAGTACGGTCTCCAGGCAGTGCTGAAGGGACAGAACGGCATTCACTGAAGTAGGTGAAAAGGAGATGTAGAGCTGCGTGTCATCAGCGTACTGGTGGCACAAAGCCCCACACACCCTGGTGACCCCGCCCAGCGGCCTCATATAGATATTAAACAGCATTGGGGAGATGATCGACCCCTGCGGAACCCCACAATTGAGACTCCACGGGGCCAAAACACTCTCCCCAAGCTGCACTCTCTGGGGACGGTCCTCCAAGAAGGATCAGAGCCAGGCAAGTGCCAGGCCACCAATTCCCAACTCAGAGAGCCTCCCCAGGAGGATACCATGGTCAACAGTTGTAGCATTCAGCCCTGCCCTCACCTGTCCATCACAGCTGGGCAGTGGAACATCAGCCAATGAGGGGACGGAAGGTAGTGCAGAAGGGGGAGGAGCTGGAATATATAAAGGGGTGTATGATGAGGGAGAGGGGAGATTAGGGAGATTTTGAGAGAGTGAGTGATAAGTGTGTCTATGGGCCTGTGAGCCAAATAGTCAGTGAGGGAAGAGTGTGTGTGTATCAGTGAGTGAGAGATTTTGATTAACTTTTTGTGATTACCTTACTTTATTTTGTTAAACCAATAAGCAAGTTTTTGTTTTGAAACAACACTTGTCTTTCTAAATATTGGATAAAATTGGTGGCAGCAACTGAAGAAGAAGAGTGAGCACTCCTGGAGGCCTGAGTTGGTAGAGGCTTCAGCATGCTCGCTACAACGGTATCGAAGGTGGCTGAGATATCAAGGAGGACCAACAAGGACACATTGCCCCTGTCAGCCTCCTTCAGCAGGTCATCCAACAGTGTGACCAGTGCCGTCTCTGTGCTGTAGCGTGGCCTGAAGCCCGACTGAAAAGGATCCAGGGCATTGGTTTCATCCAAAAGCGTCTGAAGTTGGTCTGCCACCACCCTCTCCACCACTTTGCTCAAGAAAGAAACATTGGCGATGGGCCTATAATTTCCAATATCATCCGCCGCCAAATTTGGTTTCTTTCTAACGGGCCTAATGAGTGTCTCCTTGAGGGCAAGAGGGACCTTGCCCTCTTGGAGAGACCCATTAATTATTGCTGTGGCCCATTCCGTTGTTATAGGCCTGGCTGCTTTGATTAGCCAGGCCAGGCAAGGGTCAAGGGAGGAGGTGGTGGCCTGACAATGATCAAGCGCTTTGTCCACCAAGTCTGGCATCACAGGCTGAAAGGTTTCAAGAGTCACCGGGCAAGACAGAGCGTTGGACATCTCTGCTCGATCCAATGTATTTGAAAAGGGAGAGAGGTCACGGTGGATGGCCTTCACTTTTGATTTTTAAAATGCTGCAAATTGGTCAGGTGAGATATTAGTGAGAGGCCCATCACCCAGACCAATTCCGGATAGATCGCGAACTATACGGAAAAGTTCCGCCTGCTGATTGGAAGCTTCGCTTATCCGGTCAGTGAAGTGTGATCGTTTGGCAGCCCTTACCTTAGCCAGATTACGCTTAGCTGCGATCCTGACAGCTATCTTATTATAATCCGTCGGTTCCTTTCTCCAAATGCACTCTAGCCTTCTCCTAACTTGCTTCATTGCTTGTAGGTTCCGATTATACCAGGACCTTGGCTGAGCTCTGCGCCTGAGAGGGCGTTTAGGAGCGATCGTGTCTATGTCCCTAGTGGCAGTGGTGAACCAGCCATCAACCAGAGCTTCGGCAGGAGTGCCAGACAGATCAGCTGGAATCCCTCTCATGGTATCCTGGAATCTCAATGGATCCAGTAACCTTAGAGGGCGGACCTTTAAAATAGATCCATGCTCCCTGCGAGGGGGGAGTGCCACTGCGAGGTTACATTTTATTAGGTGGTGATCTGACCATGACAAGGGGACTGACACCAGGTCAGTCACCATCAGACCACACTCACTCCGCTCAGTGGAGAAAACCAGGTCTAGCATGTGGCCGCCCATGTGAACGGGTCTGTTGACATGTTGGGACAAATTCAAGGAAGCCATGGATTCCAAGAACTCAAGAGCCGGACCGGAAACCTCTGCCTCCACATGGATATTGAAGTCACCCAGGACCAAAAGCCTCTGGGACTCCAATAGTGCCATGGAGACAAAGTCCGCCAGCTCCGGTAGGGAGGTGGCTGGGTCGCAGAGAGCGCGGTAACCCAGCAAGATCCCAATATTATCCCTGGCCCCAATCCACACATGAAAGGCCTTCAAGCCCGTTTTTTCCACCGAGGAGCACCTTGTAACCTCCAAGGTATTTCTATAGACAATGGCTACTCCCCCCCGCCCCTCCAGTCTGCCCTGGTGCTGGACTGCATAACCAGGAGGGCAGGAAAGGGTCAGAGGAGAGAGATGTTCCTTGAGAGTGATGTTCTGTTCCAACATATTCTCTTTAGGAATGATGTCTGGGTGACAAATAGTTATTTGGGAACATGTATCTCTAATATCTAGATATTATGTTTATGTTGTCAATAAAAATTGTTTCCCCAGAGCTTTCTGGTAAATCTTGATTGCACTTGATAAAAACACACAGTATCACTTTAGCCTCTGGAAGCTCTGGGCTCTCTGCCAAGTCTATTCCCTTAGCAACAGGGCTGGGATTGGTGCCTTCAACTGCCAAAGGCTGAAGGAGAAATACTTTTTTAGGCTGATTGTAATTACCTTTTGTTGTTGTTTAGTCATTAAGTCGTGTCTGACTCTTCGTGACCCAATTGACCAGAGCATGCCAGGCCCTCCTGTCTTCCACTGCCTCCCAGAGTTGGGTCAAATTCATGTTGGTTGCTTCAATGACACTGTCCAACCATCTCGTCCTCTGTCATCCCCTTCTCTTCTAGCCTTCACACTTCCCCAACATCAGGGTCTTTTCCAGGAAGTCTTCTCATGAGATGGCCAAAGTATTGGAGCCTCAGCTTCAGGATCTGTCCTTCCAGTGAACACTCAGGGTTGATTTGCTTCACAATGGATAGGTTTGTTCTCTTTGCACTCCAGGGGACTCTCAAGCCTCTCCTCCAGCACCACAATTCAAAAGCATCAATTCTTCAGCGGTCAGACTTCTTTATGGTCCAGCTCTCACTTCCATACATCACTACTGGAAAAAGCCATACCTTTGACTATGCGAACAGTTGTTGGCAAGGTGATGTATCTGCTTTTTAAGATGTTGTCTAGGTTTTTCATTGCTTTTCTCCCAAGAAAAGCAATGGTGGCTGTCACCATCTGCAGTGATCATGGAGCCCAAGAAAGTAACATCTGTCACTGCCTTCATATCTTCCCCTTCTATTTGCCACGAGGGGATGGGACCAGTGGCCATGATCTTATTTTTTTATGTTGAGCTTCAGACCTTTTTTTGCACTCTCCTCTTTCACCCTCATTAAGATGTTCTTTAATTCCTCCTCAATTTCTGCCATCAGAGTGGTATCATCTACATATCTGAGGTTGTTGATATTTCTTTCGGCAATCTTAATTCAGGTTTGGGATTTATCCAGTCCTGCCTTTTGCATGATGTAGATAGATAAGGTGGTCAGGCACTCCCATTTCTTTAAGAACTTGCCATAATTTGTTGTGGTCCACACAGTTAAAGTCTTTTGGGTAGTCAATGAAGCAGAAGTAGATGTTTTTCTGGAACTCTCAGGCTTTCTCCTTAATCCAGCGTATGTTAGCAATTTGATCTCTAGTTTCTCTGCCCCTTCAGCAGAAAAATCCAGCTTGTACTTATGGCAGTTCTTGGTGCACATACTGCTGAAGTCTACCTTGTAAGATTTTGAGCATAACCTTGCTAGCATGTGAAATGAGTGCAACTGAACTGTACTTCTAGCATTCTTTGGCAATGCCCTTTTTTGGGATGGGGTATAGACTGATCTTTTCCAATCCTTTGGCCAGTGCTGAGTTTTCCAAACTTGCTGGCATATTGAGTGTAGCACCTTAAAAGCGACGTCTTTTAAGACTTTTTGTCAGTCATGCTTTCTAAGGCCCACTTGACTTGGTTTTTGTTGCTGCCTCTTGTACAATGTTACGAGTCTCCATCCATAGTTCTTCAGGCACTCTGTCCACCAATCAGCTCCAGGTCTGGTTTTTGCTGACTGTATAGAGCTTCTCCATCTTTGGCTGCATAGAACATAATATTGGTGATGTCCATGTGTAGAGTCGCCTCTTTTGCTGTTGGAAAAGAGTGTTTGTGATGACCAGCTTCTTATCTTAACAAAACTCTATTAGCCTTTGTCCTGCTTTGTTTTTAACTCCATGGCCAAACTTGCCTTTTGTTTCTTTTATCTCTTGACTCCCTACTTTAGCGCTCCAATCCCTTATAATGAGAAGAACATCTTTCTTTGGTTTCAGTTCAAGAAGGTGTTATAGGTCTTGATAGAATTGGTCAACCTCAGCCTCTTCAGCATCAGTGGTGGGTCCATAAACTTGGATTACTGTGATGTTGAAAGGTCTGTGTTGGATTCGTATTGAAATGATTCTATCATTTTTGAGATTGTATCCAAGTACAGCTTTTCCCACTCTTTTGTCGACTATGAGGGCTACTCTATTTCTTCTATGGAATTCTTGCCCACAATAGTAGATATGATAATTGTCTGAATTGAATTCACCCTTTCCCATCCATTTTAGTTCACTGATGCCCAGGATGTCAATGTTTATTCTTGCCATCTCCTGTTTGACCACATCCAGCTTACCAAGGTTCACAGGTTCCTGTGCAGGGTTTTTCTTTGCAGCATCGGACTTTCCTTTCACTTCCAGGCACATCCACCGCTGAGCATCCTTTCGGCTTTGGCCCAACTACTTCATTAGCTCTGGAGCTACTTGTCCTTGTCCTCCATTCTTCCTCAGTAGCATGTTGGACACCTTCCGACCTGAGAGGCTCATCTTCCATCCTCATATCTTTTAGCCTTTTGTTTCTATCCATGGAGTTTTCTTGGCAAAGATACTGGAGTGGCTTGCCAGTTCCTGCTTCATGTGGATCACATTTAGTCAGAACTCTCCACTATGACCTGTCCGTCTTGGGTGTCCCTGCACAGCATAGCCCGTAGCTTCTCTGAATTACTCAAGCCCCTTTGCCACGACAAGGGAGCAATCCATGAAGGAATCTGTGAATTACCATTTTTTAGGCCGACTTAAATTTCTATATATTTTTTTAAAAAAATTCACATTGGGCAAAAAACATGCCCTTGTTTACTACAAGCATAACATCGTTTATTTGTCCTATGTTCAGTGTAAAGGGATCTACTATTTTTTCCTTCAGAACTATTTGATTTCAGGGGACTTTGCTCTGGGAACGAATGTTTGGCTTTAAAAGGGATTTTCTTCACTTGAGTATTACTGAGGTAATTTCCACTGGGTTGGGATGCTGTCCTACTGTTCTCCCAATCTTTTCTGTCAGTTTTTACCTCAGAGAATCGAGGATCTTTGATCCCACCAATAGAATTCAGACACTTGTAACACATTGTAGGATCCTTGTCCCTGTCAAGATAACGTAACTTCCCTGGTAACATTGTACAAAAAATTCTAACCCAAACACATTTTTCATTTGGTCTAATGAGGTGGCATGTGTGATGATTTGTGTTTTTATGTGTATTAGAATGGGATATGTAGTCCTAAGATTATCCCAATAACATCCATTTTGATTTAAAGTCTGTTCTGTAGTAGGAAAGTTTTACATGCTGTTTCAGAGAAGCTTCGCTCTCTGGTTATCTCGTTGCTAAGATGAGCAGAGAGCAGAGACTTTCGTAGTCAAAATAATTCTGCCACAAAGTATGATAACAACTGAAGCTTCATGAGAAAGTTAGGCGGAACAACAAGACCCAGGAGGGGGTGTTCCTTATGAGGATTCTGGGAAGAAGAAGGAAGTTAGTGAGTAAGGCGTTGAAAAAAGATGGAGTTTGTCTGAGAAAGGGCAGACACGTGCTTTTCCCATAATGGACTATTTTTCCTACCATGGACTGATGGAAGTCAACTGGTTTTCATCTAACATCAACCTATGAAGACCCAAGACACGTGAGATGGACTATTTATGCTTTTTGTTAGTTAGCATAATTCTATTTCTTTATTTTTCCAGCTGGAGTGGGGGAGTGGAGTATTCCGTTTGCCTTGATATGAAAATGTACCTACTAAACTATTTCACTATCAACTGAATTCTTTTCTAAAGCAATTCTTTTCAATAAAGCAGTAATGATTAAATCTGCATGTATTAGTTCTTGCACAGACTAGCTGAATGTCTAATTCGCCACGTGTGTTTGCTACCAAAGTTTCAGAGCCAGATTATTCTGAGTATAGCTCATGGATTTGTCTGTGTGTGTTGCTTTCTTAATAAAGGAGATTGGCTTTTGAGGAAGAGGTTTAGACAGGACCTGGCTGAGAACTAAGTGGCTCTGCTCAGCAGTTAGAGGTTTGTCTGGATTTCGTACTCATCCCAGTCTCCGGCACCCCCATAAATCTTCTTGGAGATAAGGGGCTGCTTACATGGTCGCAGCGGTGGGATGAAACACGGGCTTTGATTTATTGTGTTTACTTTGGCTTAAGTTGAAAGCAGCAAGCATCTCGATGCATGTGCTTTTCACAGCTGGAAAATCCCAAGCCTTGGCAAAGGGGTTTCTTCCACGCTATTTACTTTGAAGAGCTATAAATTAGCCAAATTGCTTTTTCTTTTAAGCTAAGGGTCTTAATGAAAAGACTTAGCTTTAAGCCAAGTCTGTAAGAACTAATGCTTTGATTATGTAATTGGGCTGTTTAATGAGTGGGCATTTTCATGCAAGTAAACGGTTGCCCTTCTGAAGCTCCAGGATAGGGCTGTTTTCTGCCAGAGTGTTTTATGGCTTTGCCCTCGCCCTACAGTTTCGGCTACAAGGGCAGGGAGAGATTTTTCCTTTTGGGTCAGCTTGACGTCTGCGTTAGTTGCAGCTTGCATGGAGCAACACTTAGAAGGAGAAGAATTTTTGAAGTTGCCTGGAGAACAGTTTGTGACTCAGAGGACAATTAAGATTAAGGGATTGCGAACAGGTGGAATTAAGTACAGTCTCACAACTGAGGATATCCAGGACCTACTTAGATCTGATCCAGATCAGACTTGGTCTAAGTTGCAACAGATGGATCAGGCAGAGGAAATGGCGAGTGCCAGCACTCCAGTAGGGAGGGGAGTGCCGGTCAGAAACATTTCTGATGGGACAGCAGGAGCAGCAGCAGCAGCAGCCGGTGCTGAGGGCCCTGATCCTAACAAGAGTCTATCACCAGTGGATAAGTTAACCCTTATGTTTGCTGATTTTGTTGCTTGTCACACTCAATCTATTCATAATCAGAACATTGCTGATGAGTTATTGAAGCAGTACAGAGAGAAAAAGGTGGAGCGTTTGGTTAATGAGCTGAAGGAAAAAGAGGAGTTTAAGAACTCAATAGCCAGTGTTGATAGAAGCAATCTACCTTACTACCATGATGGCGATGATATCTTATCATTTTTATCGTTATATGAACAAGCGTGTAGAGATCTTAAGATACCGGAGGCCTGGTACCTCAAGCTATTGCGTACTCAGTGTTCTGGGCAACTTGCCAACTTAGTAGCCAAATTATCTGATGAGGACCCTGACTGGCCTATTTTTAAAGAGGTGGTAAAGAGAAAATTTGGTTTTACTTCGGAAATACTGAGGCAGAACTTCAGAAAACTGAAAAAGCAGCCTAATGAGTGTTATTCTGCACTAGCTGACAAAATAGAACATCTAGGTGATCAGTGGTTGAGCTCCTTCGGCGCCAGTACTTTTGAGGATTTAAGAACTGTGTTGTACATGGAGCATTTTCTTAATTTAGTGCCTTCAGAAATAAGGAGTACTTTGTTGGAGAGAGGATACAAAGACTTGCAAACCCTTGCTTTAAAGACTGATGAAATTCTCTCCTTTAAAACGCATGAACCTGCCGTTAGGGCAAAGACTGCACCAGTAGTACCTAAGAGACAGAGTCAGCCTGATTTTAGAAAGTCTTTTTCTCAAGAGCCCAGGCAAAGTTCATTTGAGCAACACAGGAGCCTAGCTCCTAGCCAGAGTAAAACACCTCTTAAATGTTTTGAATGTGGTGGCTCTCATCTGCGACGAGATTGCCCAAGGTTGAATGTGCCAGCTAGCCAAGTTAAGTAGCCAGCTAGAAAAACACCTGTGCCAGCTCCACGCAGATCTAAAGCATGGCGTATGTAAGTTCTGTGCCAGCGGGAACTCAGCAAGTGCCAGCTGCCAGTAATGCAGTTTCTGTGCCTCACCAGTCAAGCATTGTGCCTTCACAGAGTCAGGAAGGAGTTAACTTAACTGTAACCCCTTCGCAAGCCAGTGGAATGCAGGCAGCAGTAAACCAATATGTGCCTAGAGTTTTGGACTTACAAATTGCTTCAATTTCCTCAGAAATTGTAAAAGAGACTGCATCAGGAGAGAAGTTTTCTGTTATGGATCCTGATTGCATAGTACCAACTACACAAAGGGACTGGGCAACCCGCACATTTTCTGAGGTGGTTTTTCTTCACACACCTGGAGGTGATATGGCTTTAAGTGCTTTTCGTGACTCAGGTGCCGACATTTCTTCGATAAGCAAACATTTTCTAGACCCCACCTTGATCTTGAACAACCTGAGGTGTCCAGTAAAAACCTATGGGTCTATAGAGACTGAGCAGAAGTATGTCGCTCTAGCTTATGTAAAAATTACCTACAAGTCCTGGTCAGATGCAAAACATATTTTAACCCATGAGGGAAAACCTGATTTTCTGCTTGGAAATGATCTTGCTTTTTTGGATCACATGCAGAGTCAAAATGCAACTTCGATGTCGGTAGTTACGCGTTCTCAAAGTAGGGAGATGCATAATCCTGAACTGGAGCAGGAATCTACTGAGGATAGCTCAGATGGAGACCTTACCCAACAGCAGCCTCTTGTGACCGAACCTGATAACGCAGCTACAACTGAAACTACAATAGAGGAGGTGATACCTAAGGGATCAGAGGACTTTAGACTGAAGCAACTTAATGATCCCTCTCTAGCTTCTTTGAGGTCACAAGCAGACAACTATGCTGAACGTCCTGCGCATCAGCAAGTTAGTTTCCTGTGGGGAGAAAATGGACTTTTGTACAGAGAATATTTCCCCAAATCCAACTTGGATGCTCAACCTGTTCAACAGTTAGTCGTGCCTACTGAATATAGACTGAGAATACTAGAAATGGCTCATGACCATCCGAGTAGTGGGCACCAGGGAATACAAAAAACCCTAAAGAGAATTTCTCAACATTTTTACTGGCCTGGTATTTCAAAAACTGTAAAGGACTATGTCAGTTCTTGTGACTATTGCCAACGCACAGGCCATCAAACTGACAAGGTAAAGGCCGAAATGCAGATTATGGAAATTCCTTATCAAGTGTTCCAGTGTTTGCAAATGGATGTGCTAGGACCTTTTGTTCCTACTAAATCTAAGAAGAAATACATCATTTCTTTCATCTGTTCTGCCAGTAGGTGGATCGAGGCCTACGCTATTAGCAACCTGACAGCTACCACCATAGCTAGAATAATCGTGGACTTGTGCTCGCGTATTGGAGTACCATCCAAAATAATTTGTGATCAAGCAGGAGCCTTTACAAGTGAACTTATGCGTAAGATCTGCGAGATAAGTGCAATAACCATCAGTTTTAGCACGGCCCATCATCCTCAATCTCATGGTATGGTGGAAAGAGGTCAACAAACTTTGCTTAGGATGATTAAAACTTTGACCCAAGAATATGGAAACATTTGGGATGATCTTTTGCCTTTTGCTTTATTTGCTTACCGTAGCTCAGCTCATTCTTCACTAGGTGGCTTTTCTCCAAGTGAGGTGGTGTTTGGAAGAAATCTACAAGGACCATTGGACTTCTTGAAATCCGATTGGGAAGGTGTGGTTAAAAGTAGTACTGTGCCAGTTGCTGATTTTGTTAGAAAACTTCAAGAGAAACTCTTGGCTGTCCAGGAGTTGGCCAGAGACAATTTGTTGGAGGCTCAAGCAAGTCAGAAGTTCTTCCACGACAAGAGATCCAGACACAGGGAATTTTCTGTGGGTGATTTGGTACTTGTTCTGAACCCACTCAGACCTTCTAAGCTAGAAGTTGTCTGGGAAGGTCCAGGTGAAATTGTTCAAAAGTTGGGAAATGTCAATTATCTTGTCAAAATGTTGGATTCTAATAAGAAACCTGTTCTTTACCATGTCAATAGTTTGAAACTGTACAAAGATAGATCTGCAATGGTTTTTCAATGTCATGCTGAATATTTTCATGCTGCAAATGAACCTATTGATATGTTGTCTGAATTGCAAGATGCAGGTACTTGGTCTGGCAATCTTGTTTTAACAGGTACCGTTGATCAGAAAGAAAGGTTGTTCCAGATCTTAGAACAACACCAAGATGTGTTCTCAGATAAACCAGGTTACACCAAATTGATCAGTCATGTAATAACTACTGAGAACAATGCCCAGGACATACGGTCTAGCCCATATAGAGCAATTGGTAATCATGCTATCCAAATTGAACAAGAGATACAAAAGATGTTATCTTTGGGGGTGATTGAACCGTCATTCTCCCCTTGGGCTTCTCCGGTGGTTCTGGTGCCAAAATGTAATGCTCTGGGTGAAATTCTCAAGGAAGTAAGATTTTGTGTTGATTACAGAAAGTTAAACAGTGTTACTGTTCCAGATCCATACCCATTGCCTAGAATGGATGATTTAATTGAACATCTTTCAAAGGCTAAGTTTATCAGCATTCTCGATCTAAAGAATGCTTATTGGCAGCTCGATTTAGCTGAAGATTCACGAGATAAGACCGCTTTCATCACGCACGTGGGAACTTTCCGTTTCCGAAGATTGCCATTTGGTTTGAAGAACACCGGTGCGTCATTTCAAAGGATGATAGACAAACTTTTACAAGGTTTACCTTTTGCAAGTGCTTATCTTGATGATGTTGCCATTTTCAGTTCTGATTTTGATTCTCACATGTCTCACATTGAAACTGTTTTGTCCAGACTTCAGCAAGCAGGACTGACAGTCAAAGCCAGCAAATGTCAATGGATGCAAGGAAAAGTCATGTACTTAGGTCATTTGATTGGGCAAGGAGAAATTCAGACTTTGCAAGCTAAAGTACAATCTATTAATGATTGGCCTATTCCAAAAACTAAGAAACAGGTACGCTCGTTTTTGGGCCTAGTTGGCTACTACAGAAAATTCATTCCTGATTTCAGTCATTTGGCTTCACCTCTGACAGAGCTCACTAAGAAAAGACAGCCTGTCAAGGTAAAGTGGACACCAGAGTGTCAAGGTGCCTTTGATGCTTTAAAAGCTAAGATTATGGATGCACCTATACTGAAATCCCCTGATTTTGACAAACCATTCATTTTACAAACAGATGCCTCTGAATTAGGACTTGGAGCAGTATTGTTACAGCAAGGAGAAGATGGGAACCTTTACCCTATCTCATACTTCTCTAGAAAACTCTTGGATAGAGAGAGAAATTACGCAGTACCTGAAAAAGAAGCTCTTTCTATATTTTGGTCTCTCAATTTACTTAGACCTTACCTATGGGGGCGTAAGTTTACACTCCAAACAGATCACAGAGCTTTAGTTTGGTTACAGAAGATGAAATCTCACAACCAAAAATTGTTGAGATGGAGTCTAGCATTGCAAGATTTTGATTTTGAAGTTCAACACATTCCTGGAAAATTGAATGTAGTGGCAGATGGTCTTTCTAGAATGTACTGTGAAGATTCTTATGAACCTGAACGTTGAAACAATGTATTCAATAGTGTGCTATGTTTCAGTATTGTAATAGTTAATCTGTAGTTGAATTTTGAGATATAACCAGTTAATTACTTTGAATTACTTTTTAGTTACTTTTACTTGATTTCTTAAAATTAGATCAGATTAACTGCTCTGAATTTTAACGATAATCAGGGGGGGCATGTGATGATTTGTGTTTTTATGTGTATTAGAATGGGATATGTAGTCCTAAGATTGTCCCAATAGCATCCATTTTGATTTAAAGTCTGTTCTGTAGTAGGAAAGTTTTACATGCTGTTTCAGAGAAGCTTCGCTCTCTGGTTATCTCGTTGCTAAGATGAGCAGAGAGCAGAGACTTTCGTAGTCAAAATAATTCTGCCACAAAGTATGATAACAACTGAAGCTTCATGAGAAAGTTAGGCGGAACAACAAGACCCAGGAGGGGGTGTTCCTTATGAGGATTCTGGGAAGAAGAAGGAAGTTAGTGAGTAAGGAGTTGAAAAAAGATGGAGTTTGTCTGAGAAAGGGCAGACACGTGCTTTTCCCATAATGGACTATTTTTCCTACCATGGATTGATGGAAGTCAACTGGTTTTCATCTAACATCAACCTATGAAGACCCAAGACACGTGAGATGGACTATTTATGCTTTTTGTTAGTTAGCATAATTCTATTTCTTTATTTTTCCAGCTGGAGTGGGGGAGTGGAGTATTCCGTTTGCCTTGATATGAAAATGTACCTACTAAACTATTTCACTATCAACTGAATTCTTTTCTAAAGCAATTCTTTTCAATAAAGCAGTAATGATTAAATCTGCATGTATTAGTTCTTGCACAGACTAGCTGAATGTCTAATTGGCCACGTGTGTTTGCTACCAAAGTTTCAGAGCCAGATTATTCTGAGTATAGCTCATGGATTTGTCTGTGTGTGTTGCTTTCTTAATAAAGGAGATTGGCTTTTGAGGAAGAGGTTTAGACAGGACCTGGCTGAGAACTAAGTGGCTCTGCTCAGCAGTTAGAGGTTTGTCTGGATTTCGTACTCATCCCAGTCTCCGGCACCCCCATAAATCTTCTTGGAGATAAGGGGCTGCTTACAGCATGTTCTTGCTCTAACCATCTATTAAGATATTGATTCAAATGTGCTCCAAGCTGGGCAAAAGACTTCTCAGGTTTCTTTGAAATTGCACTAAATTTTCTTCTGAAGTGCTCTGAATTAATCCCAAATCTGGAATACACCATCTTTATATAAGCCTCAAAACCTCTAGCTTGTTCAAGAGGCATCTGTGACTAGATCTCAGATAAATCTCCTCCTATCTGTGACCTTAAAATTATCATCTTCTCAACATATTTAACCCCAAAGTCCCAACAAGCTCTCTCAAAAGAAATCAGGAAAGATTCAGGACAATCTCCATTCCAATACTGGGGAAATTTCTTTAGGTCAGTTTTTGAGGGATTTACCACACTGGAATTATTATTTTGAGCAACGAATTCCAATTTCTTCATCTCAATTTGGAATTGCATTTCTCTTTCCCTTTCCCTTTCTTTTCTCTGATTTTTTCCAATTTTAATTGGTTTTTCAGAGCTCGTTCCTCTAATTGGTTTTTCAGAGCTCGTTCCTCTAATTGGTTTTTCAGAGCTACCTTCTTCAGTTTAAATCCTTGTTCTAGCTTCCATTTTTCAATGGGAGCTTTGGCTATTTCCCCCCCTCTGAGGCAATTATTACTGAGCCCTCAGTTTCTTCTTCAAATTTGAGGGTTCCCATTTCCCTCAGCACCCTGGGGCTCAACTTGTGCATCCATAACCAAGTTTTTACTTCATTTGGGCGGCATAAACAACACAATTTCTTATTACTAGACTGGTTCTTTTCCCTCACAAGAGCCAAAAAGACCTTTCAGTGGCTTTCCTTATAACTAGTTTGCTGCGCTTTTCCAAGCAGCTCACCTCGGCTACTCCCAAGCTCAACACCTTTGCCACAATATTTCCCTGTCTGGGTGATTCTTGTCTCCAGACACCAGAACAACGTTCTGCTTAACTTTTCTTTACTTATAGCTTTTATTATCATCTCATATCTGTATTGATATGTGTTTTTGAAGTTATTTGTGTGTTTATTAGAATGGTTTATGTAGTCATAAGATTGTCTTACTGGCATCCATTTTGAATTAATGTCTGTGTCTGTGACGGGAATTCCACATGCTGTTTTCAACTGCCTAGCTCTTAGCCCTTATCTGGTTGCTAGGATGAGCTGGGGAGCTGAATCTCTCGTAGTCATAATAAATCTGCCACAAACATCATAACACCTGCAAATTCTCATGAGAACTTGAGGCGGGACAAGACACTAGTTGCTTGTTCCTAATTGGTCATTCTGTGGAGGAAGGAGAGGGAGAAGAGAGTTGTAAGATGGCGTTTGGCTGAGAAAGACAGAGAAGAGCCTTTTTCCCAAAATGGATTATAACTCCTGAAATAAAGCCTTTTTCCTAACCTGGATTATAATGGACTGTTGGATTACAATTGGATTCTACCTTTCCTGATGGACTATGGACTATGGAATCCCTGGATATGTAAGAATGCCTTTTCCTTAAGAGAAGGATGGCTAAGCCTATACAGTGGTGCCCCGCATAGCGAGGTTAATCCGTTCTGGATTAACCCTCGCTATGCGGAATGGTCGCTAAACGGGTAGGGGAAACGTATTGAAATACCTTGCTTACTTACCGGTTCAGCGAGGATTCCCCTTGCCGGCAGCCATTTTCGCGCCCTCGCTAAGCGAGGGCAGGGCGCAAAAACGGCTGCCGGCAGCCATTTCCGGGCTTCCGGCGGCCATTTTGGAACCGCCGATCAGCTGTTCGGCGGCTCCAAAATGGCCACCACAATACCCGATCTTCGCAATGTGGGTTTTCCCCATTGCGAAGATCGGGTATGTTTCCGTATAGCGATCCCGAAAAAGGGATCGCTATACGGAAACATCGCTATACGGTGCACTCGCTAAGCGAGGCACCACTGTACTTTATTCTAGCTTAGTATGCATTTCTTGTTTTATTTTTCTTAGCTGGAGTTTGTGGGGTGATCTAGATGTCTTTGTTGGAAATGTTACTAAGTGCTTTACTTTGCAATAAACTGAATTCTATTTAGAGCTATATTTCTTAATAAAAGCAGTAATGTTTAATATCTTATGTTTTGGTCTCTTGAACAGAATAGCCTGATTAATTGGCCAAGTATTTTGCTACCACCGAGCCCATATTTCACCTGAGTACTAACTCATGGTTTGGTTGTGTTTCTGTCTTTTCTTAACAAAGGGGATGGACTTGAGGAAAGAGGTTTAGTGCAGTGGCCTGGCTGAGTTTTGGGCTCATCTTAGCCACATAGGGACTGATTAAACTCTGGAATCTCTCTATTCCCGGCTCATCTGATCTCCCTGGAGACTGGTGTAGCTTACAATATCTATCCTGACTTAGGCTTCCTCTCCATCCGCTACTGCTCTTCTCCCTCAGAGCTCCAGATTTTGAGCTAGCCACTTGGTATTTGTAAATCCTGAGATAAATGGTTTCTCTTGAGTATTTATTTTCCCTGTCTTAGGATTGCCCAGATCTGGGTTTAGAAGCCCCCAAACTAAGTCTTCACCAGGACTCTAATGGCTAACCACTTCTTACCACAGGCCCTAACCTCCCTTAGCTAGGAATACAGTGGTGCCTCACTTAGCGATCGCTCCGCAGAGCGACGAAATCGCTTAGCGATGGGGTTTTGGCCATCTTAAGAGCAATGGGAAAAATCACTTTGTGATGATCTCGGGGAAGCGATCATGGCAAAGCGACCCTTTTTAAAGAGCTGATCGGCAGTTTCAAAATGGCCACCGGAAAAACAAAATGGCGGCCCTCTGTGTGTCCTCGCTTTAGAGGCACCGAAAATGGCCACCGCTATGGAGGATCTTCGCATAAGGTTAGTTTTGAAGCCCATAGGAATGCATTAAACGCATTTTAATGTGTTTCTATGGGCTTTTAAAAATCGCTTAGTGATTAAATCGCTTAGCAACGTTTTTCCTGGAATGGACTAACATCGCTAAGCGAGGAACCACTGTACCTTCAAACTCAAGCCCATTAAATTTTTCACTGGATCGTTTCATATCCCGCCACTAATTTATCAAGTTCCTGCCTGTCCCTTGGTTGATGATGATGATGATGATGATGATGATGATGATGATGATGATGATGATGATAATAATAATAATAATAATAATAATAATAATAATAATAATAATAATAATAATAATAATAATAATAATAATAATAATAATAATAATAATAATAATAATAATAATAATAATAATAATAATAATAATAATAATAATGTTTTATTATGGTCATTGACCCTTGGTTGTTTCACCAATCACAGGGCACAAGCTATGTGTTGTGTCGCTGCCACCAGTTAATTAGATCAACATTGTTTATTATTAAAGATAGAGGTCCAGGCAATGTGTCACTTAAAAAATAACCAAATAGAAGTTGTTTATTATTAAAGGTGATGAAGGTATAATCAATGTCTTTAATTCTTCATAAAACATCCTACTTCATCCACTCTCAACCGCCAATCCTCTCTCTCCACTCCAAACTCTAATCTCTCAATCCTTCCAAAATCGCAAAACACCCATCCTCTAATCTCTCCCTCCTCCTCCTCCTGAAGAGACTCTTATATCTCATGACTCCACCTCTCCAGCACTCTCATTGGTCCATGCAGATAGCATATTAATATTTATGACCTGGGCAGACGCCACAGTTAGGAACACTGAAGATTGTGTTATATAGGAAGACAGTGGCCAAACAGTTTGTGATCAGGGGAAACACCCCTGAAAATTTGTACTAGGCAGGGCCAAGGGATTAAAGACTAACCCCATTTGAAATCTAGGCTCTGCTGTCGATGGAGCGCTTTCACTGTGTAGGTCCATCTGTGGGGTCAAAGGTCAATCAAGAAACTATTTGGATAATGCTATACCAACCTAATGTAGTAACCTAATGTAGTTGGAATGGTGACAAAGAAAATATTTCGCAATAAAAATTTGTTCAAATATCATTCTCATCTCTGTTGTCAAATTCAATCAACATTTCAGTTTGTATCTGATAGCTTTACATGATCTCTGTTATCCCCTCAGGTCATAATCTCAGTTATATTCAGTTATGACATGGAGGCAGGGTGGGATATATTTCATGTGCCGAGTTTGCATGTCTATGCTGGAATTTCCCTTGCATAAGGTTTAGGCCAAGGCAGGGAAAGATTCTTTCAGTTGTGGTTAATGGTGATTTATGGCATGGTGGCTGCGTTTGGATATAATTCACGTGCCGTGTTTACGTTATGGTGGCAGATGGGATCATAAACACGCGCTTTGCTCAAGGGCTAAATAGCGCTGGTAATAGTTTTAAGGAGGCAGACGTGTGAGCAGGCAGATACACGCTGCTAAATAAATGACCAGAGAAACCTCCCTAGCGTGAGGTTCAGACCGAAGCAGGGAAAGTTAGTAATTGTTTTGACTGGGGAAAAACTCCTATGCAAAGGCTCAGGCTAAGTGATGCAAGGAGAGATTCTGCCAGTGGTTTAAGTGTTCTGTGGGAACAGGCATTTTGCTGTGAAAAAGTGCCAGCTCGAGTCATCAAGGTGACAGAGTGGCAAAAATTGTTTTTGGTTGTTGAAGTAGCATGAGTCTATAAGGAGCCAACCAGGATAGTAAAAGAAATTAAAAATAATTAAAAATATAGTTTTAAAAGGAAAAATTTCCTGCCCTAAGCCAGAACCTAATGGACAGATTCCTGGAGGAAAAAGTAGTATCTGTCAAGCTGACAGTTTTATTATTTTATAGCTTCTCCCGGAGATAAGTGCTTCGGCTAAGGCTGCAGGGAGAGAGCAGGAAAAAAAAGGCTTTTAGTAGGTGTTTTTCACTGCCTGAATTAAGTGTGGATAAAGAAATTTTGGAAGCAATGGAGCACAGTACTCTACTGCAGAGTGGAGCCAGACCAAGAACTATTAGTAGTTCTTTACAAATACCCAAGGAATTCCATATGAGAAGTGCAGTTACAAAATTTACAGAAGAAGATGTCCAAAGGCTGAGGCCAGAGAATCCAGATGTATCTAAGCCTCATGGACGGCCGAGAAGGGCACAGCAGTACACTGGGGCGGAACAAGTTCCAACTCAGAAGGATCTGCTAACAGAAGAAATTCTTGTTGATGACCAGAGGTCAGCAGGAGCAGGAGCACAAGCTAGCAGCAGTCCCGCAGATCAAAAGGATGGAAGTTTAAAGCTGCAGGAGCAGTTTACCCTGATGATGGCAGACTTCATGGAGAACCAGACACAATGGGTGAATGCACATACAGCCAGTGAGCTCCAAGCAAAGAAATACCATGAGGTGAAACTGCAGATTTTACAGAGGAAGATTGCAGAGGAACAGCAGACCAGAGACTCTGTAGCTAATATTGACAGAAGAAACTTACCATATTAGGAAGGAGATGACTTATTTTCATTTTTATCACTTTTTGAACTTTCGTGTGCTGATTTGAATGTGCCAACACATTTATATTTAAAAGTCTTGAGGTCTCAAATTTCTGGGGAGTTAGCCACTCTTTTAGCCAGAGTTTCCAATCAAAACTTAACTTGGGAACAGTTTAAACTCCTAGTTTACCAAAGAAGAGGTTTTACACCGGAATTGCTACGGCAACAATTTAGAAAATTAAGGAAAACCCCTCAAATGAGTTATTCTGCTCTAGCAGATCAGATTGAGATGTTAGGCGATCGTTGGTTAGAGGCTGCCAAAGTCAACACATTCAAGGGTTTAAGAATGCTACTGTACATGGAACATTTTCTAAATTTGGTACCACCAGAGCTGAAAAGTAGTTTATTGGAGAAAAATTGTATGGATCTACAAACATTGGCTCTCAAGACGAATGAAATAATTTCCTTTAAGCAGAGTGAACCTACCACCAGAGTTAAGCCTATTCTGGAAGTGCCCAGACGGCAGAGCCAATCTGAAGCCAAGAAGACAGTGGTTCCAGAACCAAGACGGTCCTTACCTGGGGAACGCAGAAGCATGGGCCCTAGCCAGACTAGGTCACCCCTGACTTGTTTCCAATGTGGAGGAGCCCATTTAAAGAAGGATTGTCCAAGACTGTCCATATCAGCTAACCAAGACGGGAAGCCACTTGGTAAAACACAGGTACCTGCACCACGGAGATTCCAGCAGGCACCCATACCCACTCCACGGAAATTCAAGCCAACGACCCCTAAAGTGAATTATCTCAGTGCAACACCACTAGAAATACCAGAAGAAATACCAGAAGAACCGCAAGTCATTAATCAACCAAGGATTGTGCCAAGGATAATGGGCTTACGGGTAGCTCAAGTCTCAACGACAGTAAATCAACAAACACCCTCAGGGGAGAAATTTTCGGTGATAGATCCTAGTAGTATTCTACCTGAAGAGCAGTTTTATTGGTCGTTGCAAAGTTTTTCAGAACCCGTGACTCTACATTTTGCTTCAGGAGATATGACTATAAATGCCTCTCGAGATACCGCTGTGGACATTTCGTCTATTAACAAACGGTTTGTGGATCCGGCACTAATTTTGAATAACCTGAGATGTCCAGTGAAAACATATGGATCCGGAGAAGTAATCAAGCGATTCGTACCACTTGTATATGTGCAACTAAGTTACAAGAATTGGAAAGGTGCAAAATATCTATTAGTGCATGAAGGCAAACCTGATTTTTTAATTAGGAAATGATCTAGCATTCCTTAACCACCAACACACTTTAAAATCAGCTTCCGTACAAGCAGTGACACGTGCGCGAAGCAAAACAATAGAGCAAGTCCCAACTGAAGATAACTCTGAGGAGCATTCAGATGGACATGTAACGCAACATCAACCCCTTGCAGACGAACCGGATAGTACAACCGAGATAAAAACTGAACCAGAGGATCTACTTGTACCAATGGGATCAGAGGAATTCAAACGAAAACAGATGGAAGACCCTACATTGGATTCTTTGAGGTCTCAAGCCGACAGTTACACGGTACAACCGGTACAACAAAAAGTAACCTTTTTGTGGGGACAAAATGGACTATTGTACTGAGAATATTTTCCCAAATCAAATGAACAGGCGGAACCAGTACAACAACTAGTGATTCCACAGAGGTATAGAGAAAGAATTCTGCAACTTGCCCACGATAGTCCAAGTAGCAGACATCTTGGAATCCAAAAAACTTTAAGGAGGATTTCGCAGCATTTTTATTGGCCCAGCATTTCCAAAAATGTCAAGGACTATGTTAATTCCTGTGATTATTGTCAGAGAACAGGGAAACAGACCGACAGTACAAAGGCAGAAATGCAACTGACAGAAATCCCAGATCAAGTATTCCAATATCTTCAAATGGATGTACTAGGACCTTTTGTGCTGACAAAGTCCAAGAAAAAATACATTATCTCATTCATATGTCAAGCCAGTAGATGGATCGAGGCATATGCAAACAGCAACCTTTCAGCTCAAACGATTGCTCGAGTTGTGGTGGACTTATGCTCTCGAATAGGGGTACCTACTCAAATTATTTGTGACCAAGCCGGTGCTTTCAAAAGTGAATTGATGAATCGAATTTGTGAAATCAGCGGAATTAAATTGAACTTTAGTGTTCCTTATTGTCAGTTATTGGTCCCATAAATGAGATCAAAAACCACGAAACAGGAAAATCCAGGCTTCCTTCACTCCCGATTTAAGTTAACTGCTTGAGTCAGCACAGTTCCCGGGACATAAACTCTTGGCAAACCTGCATTTAAGGCTGTTTCGATTTTACTAAAAAGAAACCACTTAATACCGTATCTTTACTGTTCGATGACTCAATTTTGGTAACGTAAGCCAAATTTATTATCTATAGGGAAACTGTTCTGTTCAAAGGACTAGAAAGGCCAATTATTAAACAACATGAGTTTATTTAAGTGAACAAAGAAAACATTTCTCTACAGTTTCATTTCTAAGCAACAGCATAACGTTTCAGCACCTTCTATAAAAATTAACTATTAAACAAAACAAAATCTAAACTATAAACTAAGGAAAACAAACGATATTCTTACGCAGTCCATATTGTTAAATCAGGTTCCTTCGTCTGGATCAAAGAAATTCAACACCATGTTTTCAGATACCCAAAACTCTCTTCATCCTTCTCTCTCTCAGAGTTCCTTTTTCCAACCTCTTGTAAATTTCTCCAACCTGCCCCTTCCTGACATATTCAACCAATCACGAAGGAAAGAATTAGCATAGGGTACGCCCTACTTTCCCACCAACACCAAAGAATTATTTATAATTCAGGTTAGAGATATTTTGACTCTGCCGTGTTTTTCTCTCCAGCTGCAGCGATAAGGTTAGCGACATAAAGCTGAAAATAACTACTAGTAATTTTCCAGAACTTAGCCTGTGTCAGACTCAAAATGGATTCCTCTATGGTTAAGACATGACTACATAACCCATCTCTAATTAGAAAAATACACTTCATCACACTTATCATCCAGAATCTCACGGAATGGTGGAAAGAGGACAACAAACTTTGTTAAGAATGATCAAAACCTTAGTCCAAGAATACAGAAATATTTGGGACGAACTATTACCTTTTGTGTCATTCGCATACCGAAGTGCACCCCATGTTTCTCTTGGAGGTTTTTCACCGAGTGAGGTAGTGTTTGGGAAAAACCTACAAGGACCTTTAGATCTACTGAAATTGGTCTGGGAAGGTGTGGTCAGAAGTAGCACGATTCTAGTCGTGGATTTTGTCCGGAAACTACAAGAAAAACTCCTAGCAGTACAATTGGCTAGAGACAATTTGTTGAAGGCTCAAACAAAACAAAAATATTACCATGACAAGAAAGCCCGTCACCGAGAGTTTGTAGAGGGTGATATGGTATTGGTACTGAAGCCCCTCAGACCTTCGAAGTTGGAAGTAGTCTGGGAAGGTCCAGGGGAAATTGTACAAAAACTAGGAAATGTAAATTAACTGGTGAAAATGTTGGATTCGTCCAAAAAACCAATAATGTATCCTGTAAATAGTTTAAAAATGTATAGAAACAGATCTGCAAACAATTCTGATTGTAACAATGTGGGGAGAAAAATTGAACATAATGTAACAGATCGTTGAAAAATTGTATGCTGATATAATATGGTTACCTTAAATTTCTGTTTAAAATTAATTAACTTTTTTTCTTTTTCTGTATTTACATAGAGATGTACTTAGCTATAAGAAAAGATGTATTACTTTGATAAGTTTAATACTTGGTTAAGATAAATTTAAGTTCACATATAGTCTTGTTAACCTTGCATAATCAAATGTTAAGTTAGTATCAAAATAAGAACAATTGTTCTATATTTTGTATCTTTAGGGGGGCGTGTCATGAATTTGATTATGAAAATAGAATAGAGTTGTATATCATAGGATTTATTTAAGAGCAGCAACGAAAAAGCTAGAAATCCGCTTGTGTCCAGGTGCTAATTAGAGAGAAAAAATGTACAAGGTCAGTTCTTCTCCAGCTGAAGAAAAAAAGAAGGGCAAGATGACCTTTAGCTTATCTCAACTCCGACGGACAAGGACATAACCTGTTAATTTAAGAAAGATGGGAGAAGAGAGAAGGAGGAGGAGATGGACGGAGACACAGCCCGGACGACTGCCGGAACGCAGCATGAATTTCAGCAGAGGAAAAGCTACTAAAGGACTCTTATTTTTCTAATTAACCGTACGATAAAATCCTATTTAGAAATGTAGTTAGATTGGTTGTTATTTTCGTTTTATAGAGGAAATGTTTGTTGGTAACGGCTGGGGTAAATTGGAAATGATTATTTGTGTAAAGATTGGCTTATCTAAATGTGTTTCAAATTAATCTCTATCTTTTTAATAAAATATAAAAAGGCTATTTGTCTGTACGTTGGCTTCTTGAATAGACCGTTAAGCTACTCTAGTTAATTGGCTACTTTAAAATTGATTTATTTAATCAGGCCACGCGCATGCTGCCAATTTAGGGTCCTACATATAAGATAAAGAGGAGTCAATATTCTAGAATGACTAGAAGTTTTTTATTTAAAAATCGTAGCAGACGTGGGAGAAAGGGTGGAAAAGTTGCGTAGGGTAAAATTAAAGGACCCGGTTTTACCTGAGTAGGAACTGTTCATCCTGGACCCCTCTCTGTTACGTGTAAAAGCAGTTTCTTAGGAAGCTCGCTTTTATGGCATCATGTGCCTTCTGTTCACAGAAATATGTTCATATAATACAACACAAATATTGCCATGCGTGCTCTACTTTGAATTAACATTCCCTGGCAAGGCAGCACCATTAACATTATTCATTATACCCAACAGCTTTGAGGTTATCTGAACATAGCTTGCCTCTACTTTTGGAAATAGTGCACACTGGAGAAATTATTTGAGAACACAGTACTATTTAATTCCCATCATTTACAATATCACCGCAGACACCTAAGGCATTCTCCTGGACCTCACTGAAAATTGGGATTTCATGTCTTGATATCAACTTTTCTGTCTGGGTATCTGCAAATGACACAAGAAGGTCTGAAAAAAAGAAACTAGCAAAGACAGCTAACGTTCATTTAAAATGTCTTGCTAAATACCACTTTTGGTTCTATAATAAGGCACGGTGAGGCAACCAACCAGAGGCTGAGAAGTGGAAATTGCAGTGACTCCCCAAGCTGCTCCAGTGCATGCCCCAAATCTGCTTCTCTGAAATCACTTGCCATTTTGCTCTCCTTAAGAAGAAAGCCATATGTGCCACATATGGCTTAAAACATCCCCTGAAAATAAGCTCTAATGGGGTTTTTTGGAGCAAAAATTCATATAAGACCTGTCTTATTTTTGGGGAAACACGGTAATAGCATGATAAAAGATCAAGAAGCATATTTGATCCTTCTTTGAGGCAGACCAACCTCACCACCAACCCCAGGGCTTTTCCTGTCCTTTCCTTTCTCCTGGCAAAAGCTGCAGCCAACAGTTGCATCTCCAGGGAAAAGGCACTAAGGACTCCTTTACAAATAATTGCAGAACCAGGTTTGGCCTTTGTTATTTAATGTTTACACACACCATATGTATTTTCCATTTCGAAGAAAACAGGTTCCATAGGTTAAAAAAAAAACAAACCCAAATTCCTGCTGGTAGTTACTTGTGGGGATGGAAGCAGGGACAGATGAAGAGGACAGCAGGACGGAAGTACTTCTTCATGAACCCTGTAACCACATATGTCTTGTGCCCCCTGACAATTACTGTATCTTGTGTGATAAGGAGTGCCTGAATTCTCATAGGCATGGTCTGTTGTATCAATATCATGGCATCTAGCTGTTAATTCCTTTGAATTTTACCTCTCTGTTTTCACTTTTCTTGTGGGACAAGCACAAAATACCAGCACTTGAAAAAACCAGCCAGCACTGCTATGTATGTGGATGTTCGCACTAAGGTTTAAAGTAGGGATGGAGAAGAAAGCAAGTCCAGGTGGCAATTTATGTACAAGGTTCCAATGAGTCAGTTTGTGTAGGACATGTTCAGTGGACTCTTAAAGGTCCTATATATGTGCCCAGTTTGATTTTGTTTTCATTCCCGGGCTCAGCCTCTGCCATGCTCTCCATGGAAGAGGCAATGGCAGTGGACAGGGAGTGGGTGTACTGGTCCCATAGGAAGATGGAATTGATGCCTCGGGTGGTTCATCTCAGAATCTCAGCATCTCAGAAGCCACCCAGAGACCTTTGGGTAGTGTGGGCGGCATATAAATTAAATAAATAATAATAAATAATAACATCCGCCCCACAGGGGTCATAGATTTCTAGGTGGTTGGTCAGAGCCATCTATCTCCAGACACTGGCCCAGATCTGGTCAAAATTCAAAACACGTAGACAGGGCAACAAAGCCATGGTGCTATAGGGGAGTATCACCCCACAGGAGCATCCACCACCCTTCTTCTGCAAGCTACATGACCGGAAAGGAGGAGGCCCAATGTCTGATGCTAACCTAGAGTAGTCTTAATTGATTAGATAGCCGCCTAGAGTAGTCTTAATTGATTAGATAGGCGGGATATAAATTAAATAAATAAATAAATAAAATAAACCTCTTTATCTTCATGTCTATGCATGCAGGGAGAGTACCAATGTGGAATGACTCCATTTCCGAGATTGGCAGCCTGGCGGATCAAATCCCAGGGGGGCAAGATATTTCAGAGGAGTCAGAGGGAAAAGGTAGTGTTACAGTGGGTTACAGGTCGCTCTTGTGGACCACCTGAGCATCTCTAGTCAATTTCCAGTATTGGAAGTGAGAATCTAGTTACATCACTAACAATTACTATCCCCACCCAACCCCAACCCCAACCCCAGAACCCAGTAGCCAAAATATGAAAAGTTCTGGCTTGCTAGGCAGCACCCACAACCTGAACATCAAAGGTATAGGGCCCCTTTTTTCAAATAGCAATGTGGACATTGGACACCCTAATTTGTCCCCAAAACAAGGCATGTGTCTCTTGTATACAAAGCAACACAGGGAAACCAGTGATGAGGCTGAGGGCCAGCACCTGGCAGCAAGCCTCAATGCATCTCACCAAGGGAATGGCCAGGTGAGAGCCCTGCAGACCTTTACACAACAAGGTACAGGGGAATGTGGAAGGCAAGAAAGAGTAGGCAGAGAGATTGCAGTGACAGAGATGGCCATCAGTGGCATCCCTTTCACTAGTCAGTGATCTGTTCCAAAAGATCTGTTCCCTCATTCTTTACCTTGCCTTTTTTTTTTGTCTCCCACAGTTGATGAATTGGAGCAAAAGGTCAGCTCACTAGAGCAACAAGAACCACCACTGCACTGACAGCAGCTAAAGAGAAGGGGGTTTGGGGTGACGCCACGCTGGAAAGGGGGTTATCGAAGGGGGCAGGGAATTTTACACTCTATAAACATATTTATAAGAATGCTTAGTTTTGTTAATAAAGCCTGTTATTTTGAAACTGGAACTATTTTGGGGGCATTACATGTATAATCATGGGTCAAGACTCACCAGCAGAAAGGAAGAGGAAAAAGGAGAAATAAGAGGAAAAAGAGGGAATAGCCCAACTCAGGCAAAGCAGGGGAATTGGAACAACAATTCCTTTTAGGAAGCAGTCCAGTGGAACTCCAGGGAAGCTTTCAAGCAGTCAAACAAAAGTATATCTCCCAGCGGAAGATTGAGAAAGCAGGCAGTAGGGGAAAGGGGGGACGGGGAGATTTGCATAATGGCAGAAATCAGTTTTAAAAAGGAGAACTGTTGCAGAACCAACAACAGGGTTTGAGATTTTATTGACTAGAGACCTGTTATCTTCCATTTCTGTTTCCTATACTGCCTGTTTATCTCGCCAACCCCCCCCCCCCATTTCCCACTAAAATGGATAGATGACAGGTCATGTAATGTTGATATTTTGGCAACATATTATCAGCTGCCATTCTGCAAAACAGGTTTTCATCCTGCTCTCCATCGCAGGGTGGGTTGGGTTGTGAGAAACCTACTGTGGTACAGATTATTCTAGTACAACACATTAAAGTGCTGGCTTGTGGTCTTCCCTCCAAAAGTGTTAAATCTCAATTTGCCAGCTGTGGCTCTAGTTGATCATGTACAGGCTGCTAACCCAATAGTATATTACATGGTTTGGCAAAGTTACTCCTCATTCATATGTTGGTAGAGTGCTTTCTACATCACAAATTTGCATACTCCGTTCAATGTTTAACAAAGCAAACAAGATATGCATTGAAAGGAGTGTGCTGTTCCTTTTCTCCTTAGAATCAATGTACAAATCCAACCAGGTAAGGTAGGGAGGACTCTGTTGAATATTTCCAAATAGAAAGAGGGCTAGGCCTTTTCCTTTATTAAATGATTTTTTAAAAAGAAACGTAACTGTCCTGCTCCAATTTCCTTTTCAGGCACTTCAGTAGCATATATTAGAATGATTTTAGAATGCCCCTGCAGAATGGTGGTAATGGCTCCTGTAGGCAGGATAGCAAAGCCAGATCATGCCTTTGTTTTTTAATTTCATAGACTCATAGAAAAATCATAGAAGGGTCCTACAAGGCCATCAAGTCCAACCCCCTGCTCAATACAGGAATAGAATCAAAGCATATCTGCCAGGTGATTATCTAAGTTTCTCTTGAATGCCTCCAGTGTTGGAGCACTCACCAACTACTGAGGCTTGCTGTCACACTGCTTTAAAAGTTAGGAAGTTTTTCCTGATACTCAGCTGAAATCTGGCTTCTAACTTGAGCCCATTGTTGCATGTTCTGAGCTCTGGGATGATCAAGAACAGATCTTGCCCCTCCTTTGAATGACAGCACTTCAAATATTTGAAAAGTATCGTATCACCCCTCAGTTCTTCTTTTCTCAAGGCTAAACATGCCCAATTCTTTCAGCCTCTCCTCATAAGGCTTGATTTCCAGCACTTGTCGCCCTCCTCTGAACTTGTTCCAATTTGTTAGCATCCTTCTTGAAGTGTGGTGTCCAGAACTGGACACAATACAAGGTGAGGCCTAACCAGTGGTGAATAGAGGGGCACTAGCACCTTGCAGGATTTGGAAAATATACTTCTGTTAATTCAGCCTAAAATACCATTAATCTTTTTTGTTGGTTCGTATTTAGCTTTTGATCTACAACAATTCCAATATTTGTCTCGTTCATAGGTTACCTGAGCCAGGTATCCCCCATCTTGTAACTGTGCAATTGGTTTCTTTTTCTGAGGTGCAGTACTTCGCACTTATCCCTGTTGAATTTCATTCTGTTGCTTTTGACTCAGTGCTCCATCTTATCAAGGTAATTTTGAATTTTGTTTCTGTCTTCTCGGGTACTGTATCAGCTATTCCACCCAATTTTATATCATCTGCAAATTTGACAAGCATTTCCTGCACTCCCTCATCCAACTCATTAATAAAAATATTGAACAGCATTGGGCCAAGGACAGCATTGGGGTACCCCACTAGTTACCTCCTCCTAGTTAGAGAAGGACCCATTGATCATCACCCTCCAAGTACAAATCTGTAGCTAATTGTGTATCCACCTGACATTTGATCTGTCCAGCCCACACCTAGTTAGCTTGCTAATCAGGAGATCATGAGGCACTTTGTCAAAATCTTTCTTGAAGTCAAGATACACTACATCTACAGCATTCCCATTGTCTTTCAGGGAGGTGACCTGATCAAAAAACGAGATGTAATTAGTTTGGCAGGATTTGTTCTTGTGAAATCCATCTTGGCTTTATGTTATTACTGCCTTGTTTTCTAGGTGCGTGCACAATGATCTGTTCCAGAATTTAGCCTGGGACTGATATCCGGCTGACTGGCCTGTAGTATCCAGGTTCCTCTTTTTTGCCCTTTTTGAATATAGGGAAGATACTGGCCCTCCTCCAATCCTCTGGCACCTCACCCATTTTCCATGATATCAAGAAAATAATGGAAAGCAGTTCTGAGAGTTCTTCAGCCACTTCCTTCAGTACTCTTGAATGCAGTTCATTCAGCCCTGGAAACTTGACATTGTTTAAGGTGGTAAGGTATTCCTTGACTATTTGTTTATCAATCTTGAGCTGCAATCCTGTCTCCCCCACTTGCACTTCTGATTTGTTCGGAAGTTCATAGTCTGTATTATGGGGAAAGAATGAACAAAAGTACGAATTGAGCACCTCTGCCTTTTCTTTGTCCTCTGTTATCATTTTTCCATCTCCAATATGGAGCTGTGCCACTATGTCTTCCGCTTGTCGTTTGCTACTCACATACCTGAAGAATGCTTTTTTTATTGCTTTTAGTGTCTCTAGCTAACCTCAGCTCATTCTCAGCTTTTACCCTCCTAATGCCATCCCTGCATTTCCTTGCTTCTTTTCTGTACTCATCCTTGGTGGCCTGACCTTCTTTCCACTTCCTGTACATGCCTTTTTTGGTTTTTAGGTCCTCCCTGAGTTTTGTTTTGTTTTGTTTTGAAACTACACTATCCTTTTTTAATGCCTCCCCCTTTTTTCTTGTTGGAATTGTTTGTAGTTGTCCCTTTAGAATTTTTTTTTAAAAGACGCTCCCACCCTTTTGGACTGCTTTTCTTGTCCTGCCATGGGACCTTACTTATCCTTGTTCTGAGATTATTATAATTGGATTTTTTCAAAATCCTGCAGATATGTGTGGCTACACTCTGCTTTCTTTTCCTTTGAAATCAAGAATTCTAGAAGGACATGGTCACTCCTGCCTAAATTTCCTCTTACTGCCACTTCCCCCACCAAGTCATCTCTGTTGGTCTGAATCAAGTCAAGGATAGAAAATCCTCTAGTTTCTTTCTCCACTTTTTGTAGGAGAGAAGTATCAGCCACACAAGCCAGGAATTTCTTGGAAGGGCCACACTTGGCAGAATTTGCCTCCCAACATATATCTTGATAATTGAAATCTCCCATCACTACTACATCAACTCCCTTTGACGTTTTGCATTTACATTTTTCCAGTAGCTTTGCAGCAGCCTGTCCTGGTTCCTCAACAGGGTCTGCTGAGCCCTGTAACCCATTTGTCACCAGATGCCCAGGGGCTATAGCATCTGACACGGTCCTTGTTGGGTATCAATTTCTGTTTATTTCCTCTCATCATAATTGATGGTTGGTGGACACAGTTGGTCTGGCTTCTCAGCTGAGACCCGTCTGGCTTGGGAGACACTTCAACATAGCTCTCAACCTCACTGAAACACACAAGCCCCTCCGCCTCAACAAGGCATGTGCCCAAGGAGGGTATTATTATTATTATTATTATTATTATTATTATTATTATTATTATTATTATTATTATTATTATTATTATTATTATTATTATTATTATTATTATTATTATTATTATTATTATTATTATTATTATACCGTCCATCTGGCTAAAGGCCACTACTATGGGCGGTTTACAACATATATAAACAATGCACTTAAAATACAATTTAACAAAACAGAAAATAGAGATAATAAAATGCAAATGAACAGCAGCATCAAAACATAACATATATTTGCATAAAACATTCCAAATATGTAAAACATTAAAAATGCCAGACTTGATCAAGACGGCTAAGCTCAGAGGACTCCATAGTTATAATTGTTTGGAATGCCTGCATAAATAACAGGTTTTTAGTGACTTTTTAAAAACTGCCAGTGAAGGTGCCAAGCGAATTGCAGTGGGGAGTTCATTTCACAGCCCAAGAATGGCCACCAAGAAGGCCCAGTTTCTCATCTCCTTCCTCTGGGCCTTGGGGTTAGCATTCTGAGCTGGCCTGCTTGAGATGTTATTGTAGGACAGGCAGAGCCTGTTGGAAGTAGGCATTCTGCCAGGTAATGAGGTCCCAAACCATTCAGAGCTTTATAGGTTAGAACCATGACCTTGAAGTTGCACAAAAAATAACAGAAAACCAATGTAAGGCAGCCAGAATTGGGGTGATATATTTATTCACTCCACTCAATAATCTGGTTGCCCTGTTCTGGACCTGTTGAAGTTTCTGTAATAGCCTCAAGTAGAGAGCATTGCAGTAGACTAATCTAGAGATTACCAGTGCATGGATCAATGTGGTGAGAGATCTGGTGTCAAGATAGGGGAATCCACCTGAGATCGAAATAGGCAGACTGGACCACAGATGCTGAGTGTCTATAGACAGTGTTGAGTCCAGTATGATACCCAAACTACAAACATCATCCTTCACAGAGAGAGTAGCATCCCCAAAGTAAAAAGAGGCACCTTATCTGCAAACAACCAGAGCAACTACCCAAAGGACCTCCATCTTGTCCGGGTTCAGCCTCAGTCTGTTGGTCCCCATTCACTCCAATACCTCAGCCAGGCACCACTCAAGGGACAGGATAGCATCCACTGCAGAAGAGTGGAAGGAGCAATAGAGCTGTGTGTATCACCTCCCTACTGTTTTCACATAACAACCGTATGAAGCTCAACACCCTTAGGAGACCTTGGAGACTTGCAACCAACCACTAGTTTTGCCACTGACATCTCTGCTGTTGGACTGGCCCTTGAGGAAGAGGTGCTAATGCTGTAATTTTTTAGGACAAGACTAAAGTGTCTTACTCTTCCATGTGGTTTTACCACCCGTAATAGAGGATTGATAAATATGGTGTCAGTTCTACATAGATAAATTAAATATGCAAATACCTAAACTAAAACTCTAGGGGAAAAATAACGTTGTTTTCTGACCCTTAATTATGCTCCCTTTCCAAAAATTAATACTATGAAAAAGGTCTTTTCCTATATACCGAAATAAACACACACACCCTTTCTTGTTATTTGTTGAGATTCCTTATTGTCAACATCCAGGAATTCTTTTGGTTTCAGTAAAAGGAAAGGTGGTCTTTAGCTCGTGTCTTCTAAAATTGTCAGTTAATTACACGGTTGCTTTTAGAGTTTAACTTGTCAAAGGGGTTTTCATTACTTTCAGCAACCTCCCTTCACTAAACACTAAACAGAGCCAATATTAACTGTCATTTAATTATATACCATTTCCCCCTTCAGCTTTTCCAGTCAAAGGGGCAGGTAGACTGCAATCTTATTGGCTCAATCACTGTTTGCACAAAAGAATCAATAAAGATGAGTCACATAGTGTCACCTAGTGTCTGATACGCAAAGCCACCCATTGCTAATTGCCTTTAGAGATGAATGATAATGAAAACTTTGAAGTGATAATCAGTCTAATGAGTGGTCTTGCTGAGAGGGCAGATCATATGTCAGAAGGGTTTGCAGATGCTTACAGGGAAACAAAGCCCACTTTCCTTCAAGAACTGAGAGGACCCTGGCAAGTCTGGTACCCAGAGACCTGCACAATGACAGAGACTGGCCCACAGCAGGACACCATAGCCTGTTGATCACAACTGACTCCATCCATCTTGTTCCTTGTCTTTCAATCAACCCAGGCAGAAGAAGCCCTCCTAGAACTCTCAGTGGTGGCTGAATATTAGGATGTTTCCATCAGAACTATTTACTTGATAATTAATTTGTTCTATTTGGAAAGCTTAACCAAGGACTGAACTTGGCAGATAATATTAGGAAGCCTAAGTAAGACTGGTGTCATTAAATGTAGCAGAGGAGTCCAGCTGCCAAGTAACAATAGTAGAGACAATAAAAGATCATTCAAAGATCAGGGAAAACCAACACCAGCACCCAAAAATGAATGCTATGTTTGGTTTGCCAATAAGAGACTGGAGAGAGTCTGTATCTTAATATTTGAGATCTGACTTTATTTTGGTGCATCATAACACTGTTCAAGTGTTTCTAGTTTTTCTGAATGAGAGAATGGAAAGTTAGATAAAAATGCTAAACATTGGAAAGTTAGAAAGCAAAAACAATGTATATGCTTGCACAGACTAACATAGCTACCTCTTCTAAATGTTTAGAGGTTTCATATACAGATTGCTATAGTTTTAGCAATTATCGTATAGTTATAGGTATAATTGTTAGATGTTATTGAAACAAGTATTGGCAGATACCATCATGAAGGTGGCTCCATCATGAGTAATGGTGAACCATTTTGCTTATATATTTTGCTGATTGATGCTAATTAGAAGGGTCCTTTTTATTTCAAGGTGTGCACATCCTGTACAGAATGATACAAGATCACATATATCCTGAAAAGGAACTCTTTAGTTAGCAACAATCAGCCATGGTCATTGACATCATTTTTGTTCCACAAGTGAAGTTCTGCAACAGGATACTGGTCATTGATTCTTTTGTATGGGGCCCATTGCACATAGCTGTGTGTGATTGTGCCTCTGTGTATCCCCTGATTATTTCACTAGCCTGAGGCCCACGCCACGTTCCCTCCTTTAAGCTGCCACCAGTTGATTTCTGTCAACAATGTTTACTTAGAAAGATTGAGGTCCATAGTGTGTGTGAAGTTTAACAAAACAGGTTTATTGGATACAGTTCATGTAAACAGGTTCTTCAAAGACTTTGAAGTATTTTGTAATAACTTGTTTCACACTTAACTCTCTATAAGTTCCACACTCTCAACTGACCTCTCACTTCAGACTCCTCCAACTATCTAAATCTCACTCTCTAACGCTCAAACGTCTGACTAACTGACTCTAACTGCTCTTATCTGCCTCACCCCTCCCTTCTAGTTTCTCTGGCTCCACCTCCCAACAACTCCCATTGGTGCATGCAAATAACCTCATACATGAGCCAAAGCAGGGTGATCACTACAGTCCTTCCACTTTAATAAGTTTGTTTTATGTGGGGAAACTTACCAGTTTGCCCTCATAAACAAACAACTAAGTATATGCAAAGCCAAAACTCATGTTTATATGGACTACTTTGCGATTTTCATCCCCTCTCTGGAGAATGTAATTGACCAAACTCACTTTGGAGGTCACGGTGTACGGTCTTTCCCAAGCTAATTGAAGCTTATTCCCTTTTATGGTTATTAACATAAGTACTTCATCTCCAAGATAGAACGTTCTTCCTATAGTTTTCTATCATACCAACTTTTCTGTTTCTTTTGGGCACCCTTCAAATTCTCCCCTACTATTTCTAGGGATTTTTGTAAGGTATTCGTCAAATTGTCCAAGTGGGTCCGATGGCAATCTTATATATATTTTAATTGTATTTTAATTGTTACATATCTTTATTGTATTTTAAATGCTGTAAGCCGCCCAGAGACCTTTGGGTAGTGTGGGCGGCATATAAATTAAATTAAATTAAATTAAATTAAATAAATAAATAAATAAATAAATAAATAAACAAACAAACAAACAAACAAACAAACAAACAAATAAATAAATAAATAAATAAATAAATAAATAAATAAATAAATAAATAAATAAAATAAAATAATCTACCACGGAATCAGGGTCCATTTCTTTATAATCCTCCCAGTTCTGTCATAGTAGATCTAGCGACCTGTGTACTATTCTTCCAAATAGAAGTTCAAACAGACTGAATCCTGTGCTTTCTTGAGGAACATCTCTAAATACATAGAGTAGAGTAGAGATTGTAATTTATTGTCCCAATCAGTAGGGTTTTCTCCCACATATGCCTGTATCATCCTCATTAAAGTTCCATGGAACTTTTCTATTAGCCCATTCATTTGTGAATGTAAGGGGATTATGTTACATGGGGAATGCCATAGACTTGCCACAGCCTTTTCATTAATTTAGATGTGAAGGAGGTTCCTAGATCAGTGACTATCTCGGATGCAAAACTCATTCTACACATGTAACTTACTAAAGCATCCGCAACTGGTCTCAGTGCTATGTAAGGGTACTGCTTCTGGGTATCTACTGGCAAAATCAATAATGGATAGTAAGGGTCCTACAAGATCCAACCCTAAATGTTGGAATGGGGATGAAATAATGGGTAATGGGCACAGCTTAGCTTTAGTTTTGTCATTTCCAGTACCTCTCCTTTGGTACATATCACACATTTGACAATATTGCCTAATTTGCTGACCCATTCCTGGCCAATAAAAGTGTGAGCAACCCTTTGTTTCATACAGGAGACACCCATGTGTGCTCCAAACGCATCCTTATGAGCTTTCTCTAACATCTTCTCCCTATATTTCACAGGGACTATTAATTGTCCTGAGATGTCCATCTCCATTCCTATGAGGTGCTAATAAAACTTCCCTATATATCAGGTTTCTATCAACTTTAAACCTCTCTGGGTGTTCAGGTGATAATGGGAAGGGAGATTCTTTGGCTTTTTCTAAACACGGAATCAGGTGGTATCTTCCTTTCATTGTCTAATAAAGGAGGTTTTATTAGGATTTTTCAATAGTACTACTTCAGCCATATCTTCTATATCAGGATTTTTCCTCTAAGCTGAGACTTTCCAGGTTGGTTTCAAAGGCTAGGGATCCCAATCTTTCCTCAGGGACTGTAAACTGCTGACTCTGGGAGTGAGTTACTACATAAGCACTCTGCACATGTTTGGAGAGATCTAAGCTGATCAAACAAGGAGCTGGAATCTGATTGGATATAGCAACTTTCTATTCTACAACCCATCCCAGATAATTTATTTTTACACCAGCCATGGGTAAAGTTACTGAATCAGAACTAATGCCTTTGATGGTAATTGTCTCATTTTCTATCATCTGTTCTCTGGGAACCATGTCTGGGTGACATAAGGTTACATGCGAGCACATATCTTTGAGACCCAGATATTTTGTATCATTGATACCAAACCACTCCCGGGAGTTATCCAGCAATGCCTGGTCTGATTTTATAAAGAAACATTGTACTAGCCAGGCCTCTGGCAGTTCTGGGGTTTCTGCCAAGTCCATTGTCATGGCGACAGAGCGACCATTACTGCTCCACAGGCTTCATATAAAACACTTTTTGGGCTGTCAGTCAACCTTATTATATTTTGTTAATTTTCACACAATTAGTCCAAAAATGTCCCATATCTCCACAGTTGAAGCATTGTTTATTAGCCCTTCTTTCATAATAAAGATACCTATCCAGGTTTCCTTCAGGGTTAATTTGTTTTTGTGGACCTGGTTCTGGAAACATATGTTTAGGCTTAAGCTGGCTTTTCTTATCTGACTTTTGTCTGAGGTAATTTTTATTGTACTGCTGGCTGTTGTCCCAAACCTGTCTGTACAGTTTTAATTCAGAAAGCCTAGGATCTCTGATCCCACTAATAAAGTCAGCATATTCAGATGCTTGTTGTATATTTTTGAGTTCTTCATCTGTTACTAAATATTGAAGTTCCCTTGGTAAAACAGAATAAAATTGCTCCAATCCAACTACATTTTTCATTTGGTCTAAGTAGGTCACACCTTCCTGTTCCAGCCACTTGTTTAAAAATTGATTCATACATGCACCTAACTGCGCAAATGATTCCCCAGCTTTCTTAGTAATGGATCTGAACTTCCACTTGAGGTTTTCAGCATCAATCCCAAATCTGGAATAGATAAGTTTTCTATAAGCCTCAAAATTTCTTGCTTCTTCCAGAGGCATCAAGAATATATTTCTTCCAAAACTCCTCCTGAGACCTTAAAATGACCATTCTTTCCTTGTCTTTAATTCCAAAATCCCAACAAGCTCGTTCAAAAACGATTAGGAAGGCTTCAGGGCGATCTCCTTATCTATACTGAGGGAATTACTTTAAATCAATCTTGGGGGGACTTCCCACACTGGAATTATTATTATTATTATTATTATTATTATTATTATTATTATTATTATTATTATTATTATTATTATTATTATTATTATTATTATTATTATTATTATTATTATTATTATTATTATTATTATTATTATTATTATTATTATTATTATTATTTATTAAACCTCCATCTTTCAAAATCCTGGGGGCTTAGAACACTTAGTTTCTCTGAGACAATAACTAGTTCCTCAGGTGCCTCCTCTTGAACCATTTCCCTCAAACCTATTGAGGTTCAACTTCCTTTATGACTAATTTTTTTTTCCTTTTGGGGCACATATTTGAGTACAATGGACTTTCTTTTACTATTTTTAAAATGACCTCTCTTTCAGCTGTTTTTCTAGTAACTGTGTTTACTCAGCAGCTCTCTCCAGCTGCTCTCCAGCTCACAATCTTGGTTACGATGTTTACTTGTCTGAGCAATTCCTGCCTCCAGACACCAGAATAATTTTCTTTTTGGCTTCTTATTTTCCTATCACCTCAGATCTGTTTTGATTCTGGCTTCCACTCTTATCCACCACTGTTCCCTTTCTCTCACAACTTTGGACTTCGAGCTAAGCCACTGGGTCTCTCAAATCCTGAGGTAAAAAGAAGCTTTTTTTCTTCTGAGTCAGTTTCCTATCTTAAGTTCCCCAGACCTGGGTTCAGTAGCCCCGCTACTAAGCCTTTCCACAAAAGCTCTAGCAGGTTACCCACTTCTTTACCTAATTAAAAGTACCCATGACTCCAGAATATTCACTTTCCAATTTTGGCTTCACTGGATTACTTCAAAACCTGCTGCTGTACACCAATAGTGACATGCCTCTGCGTGTCCCCAGATTATTTCCCTAGCCCACGCCACGTTCCCTCCTTTATGCTGCCACCAGTTGATCTCTGTCAACAATGTTTACTTAGAAAGATTGAGGTCCATACTGCATGTAAAGTTTAACAAAACGGGGTTATTGGATAAAGTTCACTAAACAAGTTCTTCAGACTTTAAAGTATTCAGTAGTTTTGTAATAACTTGTTTCACACTTAACTCTCTATAAGTTCCACACTCTCAACTGACCTCACTTCAGACTCCCCTGACTAACTCTCACTCTCTGACTCTCCAACTGACTAACTGACTCTAACTGCTCTTATTTGCCTCCCTTCTAGTTGCTCTGGCTTTGCCTCCCAACAACTCCCATTGGTGCATGCAAATAACCTCATACATGAGCCAAGACAGGGTGATTGCTACACTGTGCTTCCAGAGGAATGTGTGGGAAGGTAGAACTTCTCTTGAGGAACTTCTGCCTGGCTATGCAAACATATTTAATGTTATATTGGTTTAATCTAAAACATGTTTTTGTGTGCATGAGTGGACCTGTGTGTGCATGATCAACGTAGACTATACCTGTGTTGAATGAGCTCATTGTATATGTAGAGATAGAACAGTTCCCTATAGGCGAAGCTCTCATACAAGAGTGCATTTATCTCTTTATCTGCTCAATCTGTATGCAAAACATTACATAGATTATGATGAAGGAGGAGTGAAAACTGATGGAAGAAACATTAGTAATTTAAGATATGAAGATGACATCATCTTTGCAGAAAGTACAAATGACTTGAAATGATTTCTGATGAAATCAAAAGAAGAAAGTGCCATAGCAGGACTGTAGCTGAACATTAAGAATACAAAGGTTATTACTACAGAAGAACTAGCTAACTTTAATGTTGATGATGAAGAAATTGAAATTGTTAGAGATTTTGTGTATCTTGGTTCATGTATTATTCCAACTGGAGACTACAGCCAAGAGATCAGCAGAAAACAGAGACTCAGAAATGCAGCAATGAAGCAAATCAAGTGTAAGGATGTGTCACTGGACACTAAGGTCAAGATCAGTCATACTCTTGCATTCACAATTACTATGCATGAGTGTGAAAGCTGGACAGTGAAAAATGCTGGTAGAAAGAACATTTATTCAGTTGAAATATGGTGCTGAGCTTTGCTGATACCCCTGACTACCAGAAAGACAAATGTGGCTTCTAGATCAAGTCAAACCTGAACTTTCTTGAAAGAAAAAAAAAGGCAAAACTGAGACTGTCCTACTTTGGTCACATAATGAAAAGGCAAGAACCACGGGGTGGGGGGATGTTGGAAAAAGTTGAGGGCACTCACAAAAGAGAAAGACTAAACATAAGATGGATTGATTCCATAAAGGAACTCACAACCTTGAGTTTACAAGAGCCGAGCAAGGCTATTGAGGACAGGATTTTTGGAGATCACTCATTCAGAGAATAGCTATAAGTCGGAGGCAACTTGAGGGCACATAAAAACAACATGAAGAACCTGTTTTTAATGATACTGTTTTCATTCATCATTTCCATTTGAGAAAACAATAGCATATATCATTTCTTATGCTTTCAAAATTTAAATCTAATGACAGTGTGAGTACCACTACATTTCTTCAGCTGTGAGTGATGAAACCATTGGTGTTATTGCCAGAGGCTTGCTAGAAAAGTCCACTTGAACCATAATATCAATGTTAGGCTGATGGGATTAATCAGTTCTTTTTAACACAATGATTATCATACAGCAAAGGAAGAACATTTCAAAAGGTAATCCAGTCAAAGTAAAGCAAAATCACTTTGGCTTCCAAAAGGGCAATGGTTGAATTATCACAAAACTATCTTTATTTGATGCAGATGTTTATTATGATTAATTTAGTGTGAAAAGGGAATCAAAATGCATATAAAAGACATTGCCTCTCAATTATGTAATAATACACCTCCTCATTACATCCACCAAAGTTGATTGTATTTTCCTACAGGCTATATAACTACAGTTTGTGCCCCCCCATCCTCTCAGAGTCATCTTCCAATATTTTAGATGTATCAAACTTCAGAGAATAAAGCCAAATGACCAGTGAACAGAAGAATTCAAATAAACATCAATTTTACTGTCTCTGTTATGTATATTCTTTCTAATAAGAAATGTTAATGTTGCTATACATATATGAAGGCATCTGTCAAGAACAACAGTTCATTCTGCTTTCTGTTCTTGCAGACTAAGTAAACAACAATCAACAAACATCATTTTTTCCTTTTTACAAAATTCTGCAATGCTATCAATGTTAAGAAGTTCATCTAAGAAATGCAATTAAATAAAATTGCAAATGTATCCCAAGCCACAACTAAAGATGCGTAACTGCCATCAGAAACAACTGCCTATTCTCTAACAATGTAAAACATATGGCATGCTGTTACGGCAATGTGAGTTTCTCTCCTCCAAAAGATGATATCAGTGAAATTGTGAAGAGAAAGAAGATAGTGATGCTGTTTTCAGTGGTAGGTATTTTCTGTGTTTCATAGGCCAAAATCTTCTTACAGAGTTATGGAAATGGTGTAACCTTCGGAAACAAATTGCATTAAACTAATAATATACATTATCATTTGCATGCTGTTATACAGCTTGGTATATCTCTGATGTCTACACTGGTTCCTTAATTTGTGACAATTTGCCTCCAAAAGTTATCTAATTGTGCTAATTATAAAAACATAGAACTAGAACTGGAAGGATCATTAAGTCCAATCTCCTGTCTAGGTGGGAAATCCACAGCTAAAGCATTTGTGTCAACTGGCCATCTGTTAAAAAACTTTCAGCGAAGAAGGGTCTGTCACTCTCCAAGGCAGTCCATTCCATTGCTGAAGAGCTCTCACTGTCAATGGGCTTTAATGGAGTTTAGCTGAAATCACCTTTCTCATTTGAATCCATTATTTTTTTGTCCTGTTTTCTTTAGCTACAGAAAACAAGTTTGCTTCATGACAAGCTTTCAAATACTTAAAGATGGCTGTCACCTTTCACTGCTCTTTTATCCAGGCTAAAGATACCCAGCTTCCTCAGATGTTAATTGCAGGGTTTGGTTTCCAGGTCTCTAACATCCAGGTTGCCCTCCTCTATAGACATTCCAGTTTATCAATATACTTCTTAAACGATGGTGCCCAAAACGGAACATAGTGTTCCTGATGAAGTCTGGCCAAAGTAGTTATGGCCTGCAGACTCCATAGATTAAACACTTCCTCGTCAGTGCAATGTTGATGGACTTCCCTGAAAGCATCTTGGAGTATCGCAGAAAATATAAGACTGAAAAGATTTGGAAGAAGAACAGAGTCTTGTTTTACACCTCTGGTAATGGAAAAAGGATCAAAGATGGTATTGTGAGCTTTCATACCATCATGGAATTCTCTAATGATTTGTTAGACATCCACACTTTTTCATGATTTTCCTTAAACCTTTTCTGCAAACCAAATAAAAAACATTAGTCATATCTATGAATGTTGTGTAGAGGTTGACATTTTGCAGCTGCCAAACTGCAAAGATCATGTCAACAGCTCCTTGTTCTTAATGAAAGCCACACAAAGGTTCTGATAAGAGGCTTCTCTCCAAGTGCCCCATGGGACAATTCTGAAGGAATCTTGCCAGAATTTTTCCTAGCAGGAGTGAGATGTCTCAGCGGCTGACACAGAGTTGATTGTTGCCTTCCTGTTTATAAAGGTAGACAATTGTTGCATCATTAAACTCCTGAAGAATTTTGCTTTGTGTTCATATTTCTTGAAATAAACACATCAATCGCTGGAGAAGTTTATCACTACTTTTTTTATAGATCTCTGCTAGAACTGCATTTGCCTCTGAGACTTTGCCACTGGAGAGCTGGTTTATTTTTGTGTTTACTTTTCTGCTTATTCCAGAGATGGGGGAAGGTTCATTGAACTGCTAATTGGCACTTGCGATAGCCTGCTAATTGTCTCCTCATTGATTTGAAATGTTTTATTCAAAACATTTTGAAAATGTTCAGACTATCTTTGCAAAATCTATGACCTCTTCATGATGAATATTGAGCCATCAGAGCTGAGGAAAAGCAATGTGCCCACAGGTTGGGTGCCACAGATAGTTTTGACTGCTTTGAAAAAAAATTTGTTTGTCTCCAAACAGCAAAGTTTTGAATCTCCTCAGTCTATTCAGTTCATGATTAACTGTGTTGAAAGCAGCTTCATTGGCAGGTGATTTGTTAATATGTTTTACACAGTTAATTTTTTTATCCAAGAAATTTTGCAGTTTCCTTATAGATCTAATCAAATCAATCCTGATTTCTTACATCCGAGAGCTTTTGTGACAGTGGTAAATACATCATAACAGAGAGTTTTCTACTAATTGTCAATGCTTCTACTTTCGGCTGGAATTACACTACACTTGCATTTCATTTTGCTCAATCCTTCATGGCTGAGGTTGGAGATATTCAGCTTCTTTGATGTTTGTTTTCCTTGTGAGTATCACGGCAATTTTATTTGTGTGTTCATTTTGGAGATGAGTAGCTAATGGTCCATCCAACATTTGCTCCCCACTTTGCTTTAGTGGTATGTACATTTTATCTGTCTCTATGCTTAATAATGACATAGTTTAACAGACACCAGTGTTGGGACAGTGGTTGCTTTATTTTGGTTTTGAAGTCAAAATAATGTATTTATCATAAGCAAATCATATTCTCTGCAAAAAAAATGCTATTATGATTTCCAGTGTCATGCTTTCCAATAATTATATTCTGCATCTGGTGATATGAGCCAGCTGAGGTATTAAAGTTGCCAAAGATAATCAATTATCTGATCTTGGCATTTTATCAAGTGGAGAAAAGCTCATCATAATAATTGTCTTTGATGTCATCATTAGTGGTCCTGATTGGAGTGTAACGGCTGATAAGTGTAGCATAACTCTTTCCAGAAAGTGGGACTCTAAAAGTCATCAGATGGTTGTGGATAACATTTCGAAATTGCTACATTTACTGATAATCTAGTTCATATAGCACTTGTGTGTCATGATGGACTAGCACCAACTTCATCTAGTTGTCCTGCTTTTGAGGCACATTTCACTAAATATGATGGTCTCAGCATATTAACATCCTGGCCAAAAGCATCATTTTACCCTCAGATCTGCTACTCCAGGTGTTATCCACCTTCCATGACCCAATCATAATTGGGATAGATTTCATTGGTTTATTTTGTAAGTTCATACCCCAAAATGTGAGATGCCACCCACTACAGTGAACCAGACAATATTTAGAGCATCTTTTCTACCCTCCCTCCTCCACAGAGCAGTTGAGCAATATGAGCCTAAAGAAGGCTGCTCAGACACTCAGTGGGCTGCTGAACTATGCTGCTGCATCAGTCCAGCTGAGAGCAATCCTATACCCTGAGCTACTGCATGCAGGTTTGCAGCTACAGCAACTACAGTATGCCTGCACCTGTTGCCTTGCTTCTCACCCATTGCCATAAGGCTTTTTGTGGAAAGTAGTAAGATGATGAAATGAAGTGAAATAACAGAGATGTCTTCTGCATGAATATGTTTAAAATGAAGATTTGTCAAGCATCAATCTCACTCTTTCCTCCCACTGTCCACCATAATTCATTTGCAAGATTAAGTCAAGACAGCCAAAGCATGGTAGTTGACCAGGATTTCATAAGTACCCTGACTTGGTCTGCACATACCACAAACCCATTGATAACATGGGTGATTTGGCTGGGTCCATAATGGACTCTTCTGCTTTGTTGTTGTCCATGTCAGTCTTCACATCCTGGAATAGGAATGTCTCATTAAATTAGGGCCAAGCTCATTGGCTCAAGTTTCATTTGGTTTAGCTTGCCTGTTGTGCATTGGCCACTGTGCTTGGAGCCACAGATAAGAGTTGAGTGTCAGGTGAAGCCAGTAATTATAGGAGAAGAATAAATGAGTCCTACATTCCAGTCATATACTGTCCAGTATATTGCCACCCAGATGTCCCTGGCTCCAACATGAAGGTGTAGCTTATGGCTATCTACCACCTCTAGTCCTCTGTAAAACAAAATATAAGGATATATGTCAAGTAGTGCAGAAGACATATTGGAAAGCCCCTTGCAGTGATGGAATCCATAACATTTGGGGGGGGGGGAAATAACTTTGACCCACTCTTACATATCTGAATTTTTTAGCTAAATTGTTGGCAATCCAGTTTTTGAACCAAATTTCTTCACACAAAGACTAACCCATCTCTTTTATACATCTAGCAACTGTTCTGATCCTAACCATTACCAACTGATCTGCCTGTTTACCCATAGCTTACAGTTTGTTTACATCAATTAACTTTCAATTTTTTTATAGTTTTCTCAAATTCAACTACATCCTGAAAAATCAATAAAAAGGCTACATTAAGACAACCTGTGGTTGCAAGGAATTGTTCACTATCAATTCCTTCATACATAATCAGACTCAAAAGAACTCTAGAAATGCATTCATTTTCTATATTGATTAACAAAAATGATTTCATTCTATGCTCCATTCATGACTTTGTGAGATTTTAAGGATTTACAAAATAAAAAATAGAATTATCACTTTACTCTCTGAATTCATAATGAAGTGAAGGACAAAATTCAGGTGCAAAGACCTCTTCTCCAACAATATTCGTATCAGAAGAAGTATATTTAGGGCAGTTCTTTGTGCTCTTTGTGGTTTTGTCTGACTTTAAAATCTCTATTTTAGACAGCTGAGTGATAGTACTAAAGCTTACAAGCCTATCAAAAATGAGCTTTGTGTTCACGCTTAATGTACAAAGTCAATATTTAGTTATTTGTAATTTCTCCTGACAGTCTCTTGAACATCATTGCATCTTACAGTATAGATAACAAAATGGATTTTGATGTTGATAAATGTGCTATTGTGTGCATCAAAAGAGACAAATTCTCAGGGGACAGTTACTATGAACTCACTAGAACACTTTATTCAATGCTTAATAATCATCATCAGGTGATGTCAAGTCAATTCTGACTTAGGGTGACCCTTTTCAGGGTTTTCCAGGTGAAGAATACTCAGAAGTGATTTACCATTCCCTTCTTTTGTAGGCATCCTAGGACATGCAGCTTGCCCAAGGCCACACAGGCTGGCTCTTTTGGGATGCACAGTGGGGAACTGAACTGCCAACCTCTGGCTCTGCAGCCAGATACCTAACTCAATGCTTAGAGAACCAGAAAACCTAGAGGTCTCTATGGGTCATCTGATGAAGAAGGACCATAGTTCCATGGAAATAGTTCAAAATTTGGCTATTTGACCCATATAGACGTGGATCAATTTGCCAGACATTGAAACTACTTCAATGGGAGTGTGATCCCACTTTATCAAATGACAGAAGAAAAATTATAAAGGTTGTGTACAAAAATAAAGAATGAATTTACGAGTTTGAAGTGAGAGCCAGCATACATTAATGAAAGACTCACAGTGCAGGGATGCACAGCTTGAGAAACCATAGACAGATAACACCCTAGTTACCTTTTGGATGATAATTTTAATAAACAGCAATCAAACCTGTGGCTTAAACAGGAGTCTTCAGGCTAAAATAGCAGGATTCATATGCACAAACCAATATCAAGTTAGTTGTGCTATCAGAAAATAACTTTCTTTGGGCTTTGAATGATATGAAGTAATGTGTAAGCGATATATTTATGGCTCATCACAAATACAAGGAAACAATACATCGTATCATAGCTAGATGCCCTAAACTAGAATCAACAAATTATGTGTGCAGGTATAACTGTTTCAAAAATAATTTTAAGCAGTTAATCCTGTTTGCCCTTTTCATATGCATTTGCTTTTAGCTCCCTCTAGTGACCTTACAAATAGATGGTTTATTTTCAGCTTTACACAGTTAAGGATAAAGAGGCCAGAGCATAATGCTTGTTTTATAATACACTAATACTCCACCTAAATTTCTTGTATATCTTTCAAACTTTTTTTAAAGAATCCTGATAATCCCAACTTTTATTTAAAGGAAGTAAAGGCATGGTCTACTGCAACATTCTTCTGTGCAGGGAAAGTGTTTTGAAGAGAGCTGTACAAACATGCCCAAGAGGTTCTGCTTCAAAGTCAAATTGCTAGGTGAAAAAGAGTGGAAAAATCTTTCTGATATTCAAGAAAGACACTGTTAGTTTTCTCTTGCTGAAAGAAACCACACCACAATGAATTGGAGCTTTGCATGGAATTGGATCACAAAATGGGGTGTCTTCTCTGGTCTAATATATACATGTTAGTATATATTTACTTTTGCTTTTAACAAAATTCTACAAAAAGAAATATTTACTTTGGTAGACACTTTGTGGGTGAAGATGTGCTTAAATGTCTTCAGTACCAGTTCTTAGTCTTTTCCTCTGAAAGGCGAGAGGAAAAATTGCAACTGAAAGCCATATCATAAATTAGTCCCTGAACAGAAAGGACTTGACATTCATAGAAGGACAAAAAGAAATGTAGAAATTATATTATTTCCTGGTCTGAATATGTGGATTAAATGTTCTAATAAATTTGTTAGACTTTTAAGTGCCACAAGACTCTTTCTCTGATTGAACTAGTACATAAAATGTGACACAGGCACAGACTAGAAACAGGTATTTGTTATTATTCATGTCCTTGTATATTTACTATTAATGTAGCTAATTGAACCAGATTTGCAAGAGACTAATGGCTTATTGTCTACTTAATAACATCAAGAAGTATTTTAGCACCTTTTAAGCTTCATTTTGGCATAAGAGAACTTGAGCATTTTGGAGTCCTGTCATACAAATAGGGATACAAAAGCTAGAACAGAAATGGAATGTAACTTCTTTTAGATCACCCATCCTAAATCATCAGTATTAATCTTGATTGAATCCCATTTCTGTTTATTTATTTATTATTTGAATTTATATCCTACACCGTCTGGCAACCAGGCCACTCTGGGCGGCTAACAACAATATAAGGAGAGGAAAAAAATAAAAACACAATAAATATAAGTTAATACATAACAATTGAGGAAATTAAAACAGATGGCAGTAAGGTGGTGGAAAGGGTGATGGAGAGGAAATTAAAAAGAATGGTAAAAAGGAAAGGCAAGATCCTAGTGCTCCGGGAAAGCTTGGTGGAAGAGCCAGGTCTTCAATGCTCTTTTGAATCCGTCCAGCAAGGGTGCCAGATGAATCTCAGTCGGCAGGTTTTTCCCTAGGCGGGGAGGTAACCATCGAGAAGGCCGGGTTTCTAGTTCTTTCCCTCCGGGCTTCCTTTGGGGTCAAGGCCCTCAATCACCCTGCCTGTGAGGAATGGGCATTACGAACAGATCTGGTTGGGAGCAGGCGTTCTGATAGGTACCTAGGTCCTAAACCATTTAGGGCTTTAAATGTTATCATCATAACCTTGAAGTCGATGCAGAAATCAACTGGTAGCCAATGAAGGGCAGCCAGAATGGATGAGATGTGCTGAAATGTCTTCACCCCAGTTATTAATCTGGCCGCTGAATTCTAGACCAGTTGAAGTCTCTGCATAATATATGGTGGTTTTGGTCTAGATGGGTGGGATAAATAAATAAATAAATAAATAAATAAATAAATAAATAAATAAATAAATAAATAAATAAATAAATAAATAAATAAATAAATAAGTAAATAAATAAATAAATAAATAAATAAATAAATAAACAAACAAACAAACAAACAAATAAATAAATAAATAAATAAATAAATAAATAAATACATCAGCCTCAAGGGTAGCCCCACATAGATAGCACTGCAGTAGTCTATTCTTGAGATTACAAGGGCATGAATCAGTGTTGTGAGTGTCCCCATATCTAGATAGGGACGCAACTGGGCAATTCTCTGGAGATGGAAATGGGCTGCCCAGACCACAGATGCCATCTGGGTTTCCATGGTGAGATCCGGGTCCAGGCAGATGCCCAATCTGCAAACCTCACTCTTCGTGGGAAGAGTCACTCCCCCAAAGGAGAGGGAGTTCCCCAACTCCCTGACACCAGGGCTGCCCACAGGCAAGATTTCTGTCTTATCCAGATTCAACCTCAGGCCATTTGCCCTCATCCACCCCGGAATGGTCCCCAAGCAGCATTCAAGGGACAGAACAGTATCCACCGCAGTTGGAGAAAAGGAGAGATAGAGCTGGGTGTCATCAGTGCACTGATGGCACTGAGCTCCACAACGCCGAATGAAGTCATCCAGCGGCCTCATATACTGTAGATTTTAAACAGCATTGGGAAGATGACTGACCCCTGTGGAACCCCACAATTAAGGATCCACAGGGTGGAAGTCATCTCACCAAGCTGCACTTACTGGGGACAGTTCTCCAAGAAGGAACAGAGCCACGCCAAAGCGAGACCACTGATTCCCACCCCAGGAGGATACCGTGGTTGATGGTATCAAAGGAGATATCGAGGAGGACCAACAAGGATATATTGCCCCTGTCAGCCTCCCTCAGGAGGTCATCCTGCAGGGCGACCAATGCTGTTTCTGTACCATGCCATGGCCTGAAGCCCAACTGAAATGAATCAAAGGTGTCAGTTTCCTCCAGGAGGGCCTGGAGCTGATCGGCCACCACCCTCTCAACCACTTTACTCATGAAAGAAACATTGGCGACGGGCCTACAATTCCTGATTTCGTCCGCCGCCAAATTAGGTTTCTTTCTAATGGGCCTAATGAGTGTCTCCTTGAGGGCAGGGGGAACCATGCCCTCCTGGAGAGACCCATTAATTATTGAGGTGCCCATTCTGTTGTTACCGGCCTGGTCACTTTGATGAGCCAGACTGCACAAGCACCCTGGCCACCTCATTGGACATCTCAGGTTGAAAGCAAGTTAATCATACCGGGCAAAATGATGCACTGGACATCTCAGCTGTCTGTAAAAAGGGATCAAGGTCCCTATGCGGATGGCCTCCACTTTAGATTTTAAAAATGCCACAAATTGGTCACAGGAGATACTAGAGGGAGGCCTATCACTGTGGCCAACTCTTGATAGATTGCATACTATATGGAAAAGTTCTGCCTGCTGGTTGTGAGCTTCACTTATCCAGTCAGTGAAGAATGCTCTTCTAGCAACCTTTACCATAGCTAGGTGAATATTAGACCCAACCCTGGTGGTTTTAAATTAGTTTCTGTTGGGGCCCTTCTCCAGATGCTCTCTAGCCTTCTCCAATTATGCTTCATGGCCCTCAGCTGCTGGTTAAACCAGGGAGCTGGTCTGGTTCGGCAACAGAGAGGGCATTTAGGTGCGATCATGTTGCCTGCCCTGGTGGTGGCGGTATACCAGCCATCCACCAGGCCATTGACAGGAGTGCCAACCAAGTCAGCCAGAATCCCCCGCATGGTATCTTGGAATCTGTCAGGATCCAGTAACCTCCGAGGGCGGAACACCTTAATGGATCCAAGCTCCCCGTGGGAGGGAAGTGCCACTGAGAGGCTGCATTTAATTAAGGTGGTGATCCGACCATGACAAGGGGGCTGATACCAAGTTGGCCACTATCGGAGGACCCTCTCTCTGCAGATCCAGCATATGGCCGCCCACGTGGATAGAACTGTTGGCTTGCTGGATCAAGTCCAAAGAAGCCATGGTTTCCAGGAACTCATGAGCTGGGCCGGAAACCTCAGCTTCCGTATGAATGTTGAAGCACCCAAGAACCAATAGTCTGGAGGAGTTCAACAATGCAGTTGTACCTTTTGTTAATATGCTGTTTCTCCATGAATTGTAGCAACATCATCCTCAAACTCAGATATTATCTGTTAGTCATGACTCCCCAGTGTTGGTACACAAAGCTGGAGTGCTTACTTCTATTGGCAAGAAGCTGATATACAAGCATTACATTTGTGATTCATACACATCAGCAGATGGGAAGACTACAATTTTTTTTTAGAAAATCTAATCTAATCTAATGGCAATTCAACCCCCACTTACTTTCTTCCTTTTGAGATGCAGCACCAGTAATTATAGCAAATGTTACATCAGCTTGTGGGACTAAGGCTGCAACTGATACTGAAAAATCCAAGACATTCAGAGATGCTGATTGTTATGGAATTTAGCACAAGAAAGTCTTTATATTCCTGAAAGGTAGTGTTATGCAGGCACCATTGCCTGTGATAGGCATCATCTTCCCATTATGATTGCTTACAGATGTTGCTGGGCTTTATAGTTTCAGGGGGAAACCTTACAAAATCTGTTTGATGACAGGGGGGAATGACTGCCCTATACTTCTGTTTTCATCGAAAGTAGAGGTGATGTCTTTTCAATTTTGGGTGTGTCTTGAAGTTTGATGTACTGTATCCTACTCTGTCAGTCTTTCCAATGTCCGCAGATAATTTCTAGAATTAATTTTGAAATCTGTACATGCACAGTTGTTATTTTTACTTTAAAATACTATTGAAACTGAAAAAATGTATATTTTGTGAATCTGAACCTCAGAATGAACTTAAACAGTTTTCCTTGATATAAGCATCCCAGCTGAGAGACATACATATTAAAATGTATATTAAAACACATTTTACAGCTGTTAATCTGTCCTCACATTTTAAAGCCAAGAGAAACATTCTGAAATTTAATTGGTGGCTTAAAAATTGCTAGTAAAAAGACAGTTGCAGTCCACAACATTCCTTTTTGATATATTTGTCAGGGATGCTTCTTTGTTGTTTAGTCATTTAGTTGTGTCCGGCTCTTCGTGACCCCATGGACCAGAGGACGCCAGGCCCTCCTGTCTTCCACTGCCTCCCGTAGTTGGGTCAAATTCATGTTGGTAGCTTCAGTGATACTGTCCAACCATCTCATCCTCTGTCATCCCCTTCTCCTCTTCCCCTCATACTTTCCCAACATCAGGGTCTTTTCCAGGGAGCCTTCTCTTCTCATGAGATGGCCAAAGCATTGGAGCCTCAGCTTCGGGGTCTGTACTTCCAGTGAGCACTCAGGGTTAATTTCTTTCAAAATGGATAGGTTTGTTCTCCTTGCAGTCCAGGGGACTCTCAAGAGCCTCCTCCAGCACCACAATTCAAAAGCATCAATAATTCGGCATTCAGTCTTCTTTATGGCCTAGCTCTCACTGGAAAAACCATAGCTTTTACTATGCGGACCTTTGTCGGCAAGGTGATGTCTCTGGTGCATCTGCTAGACTGCCTTTGGGTAGTACAGCTATGAAGGCCTTGCATCAAGAGCTTTTGGAGGCTGTTGAACACAGCGTCTTGACTCAAAGTGGAGCTAAGCAAAGGATTACTTATGGTTCTTCACAACTAAGAAGGGAATTACAAAAGGGCAGCATAATGGCTAAGCTCCCAGCAGAGGACATCCAGGAACTACTTGGATCTGACATAGATCCAACTTGGTCTAAATTGAGGCAAATGGAGCAGTCAGAGGACATGGAGGACACCAGCACTCCAATTCGAAAGGGTGTGCCAGCCAGGGACATTTCTGATGGGACAGCAGCAGCAGGCGCTGTGAGGCCAGACCCTAACCAGAGTCTGTCACCAGTGGATAAGTTAACCCTTATGTTTGCTGATTTTGTTGCTTGTCATACACAATCAGTTCATAATCAGAATATTGCTGACACTGTCTAGGTTTGTCATCGCTTTCCTCCCAAGAATCAGGCTCTGGCGGATGGCCCATGTCGGCAAACACGGGTTCGAAAACACACGTGTAAGCTTGGACAGAGAGCAATCAGGAGTTTGCACATGCTAAAATGGGCTGAATGAGTCCAAATTCAGCTAGCCTTGATACAACACTCCTTCTCGCAGATCTGCCCACATAAGAACACCCTGGTACTCTCAGATATTATTGTGAAAAGGTCAAGTGGGCTTTGTAGTCCTTAGACTTAACTTGCACCACTGACAGGACTCTAAGTAAGCTAGGCCGAGGCAGCACTCTCAGATGACCCTATGACAAGTGTACTGTTCAGGAAACCAAATGAGTTTTATAATCTTTATTTTATTAAAGAAAAAGCATGTTACTAGATATCAAAGCCAAATTAAATCAAAACAAATAAACTAGCATTGTGCTGTTTAGTTACACAGATGTAGTGAGGCAAAGAAAACATGAAAAATATAAAAGAGTTCAAAAACCTTACAAAAACACAAAAAGCCATTAAAAAGAATAAAAACAGTTCCACTCCAGTAATCCATTAGTAAAAACAAAATAATCCAAATAGGTTATAAAAAGGCTATAGTCCTCAGTGTTCCTGTGGAACAAAAATCCCTAAACAAAAGTAAAAATCCCTTATATGTCCCATAGTCCTTAGAAAAGAAAAATCCAGTAAATACACCATAGTCCTTACAAAATTACAAGAGCATAGTCCATATGGAGTATTCCAAGAAAAGAAGTCCATAAAGAATATTCCATAGAACAGTCCATAGAAAATAGTCCATGCACAGTCCTTAGGAAAAATCCCATAAGTCCAAAAGTAATCCAGCAAAGCATAGGAACCAGTCCATGTAGGTAGGCCACCAGTCCGTCTCGAAAGACATTAGGGTGAGTCCCAAATGGCTGAAGAGTAGGTCACGAATGACTGAAAGGTCGGTCTTGGAAAGACAATGTCCATAGGCAAAAAGTTCCTTTTTCAAGAGTAACTGGCAAGGGCTCATCGCACCTTCCCACGATGTCATCCAATCAGAGTTCGTTACTAGGCAAACAGTCCTGTTGCACCACATGACTTCTTTCTCATACACAGCAGATGTTATTTGGGTTTACTGTGGTTTATCAAAGAGTCACAACAATTCCCATCTATCTAATCACACAGAGTCCTTTCTCAGGCTTTCGGAATAACATTCTCTCTGCTCGCCTAGAAAACAACTTGTCAGCATAGCAAAGATACTTTATACAAAGAAACAAGATGGAACCTCTCTGGCTCATTTCTTAATTACAAAACCCATATGCCTTAAAAGATTTTAACTCAAAAACCCATCTCATCACAGCCCACACATCACTCCTGTCAGTCATTTGAGAGCTCTATTGCAGGAGCCTATGACAGGACAGGAGGGGCGGAGTCAACAGAACTTTGTGTAACAGAAAGTCAGTTAGGAAAAAGATGGTGAAGCATTTAGACAATTAGGGAGGAGATTGTGAAGTGTTTAGACAAGATATTGGACAGTTGGTTAGTTAGTAAAAGGTAAAGGTTCCTCTTGACAATTTTTGTCCAGTCATGTTTGACTCTAGGGGGCGGTGCTCATCCCAGTTTCCAAGCCATAGAGGCAGTGTTTGTCCGAAGACAATCTTCCATGGTTACATGGCCAGTGCGACTTAGACACGGAACACTGTTACCTTCCCACCAAGGTAGTCCCTATTTATCTACTTGCATTTGCATGCTTTCAAACTGCTAGGTTGGCGGGAGCTCGGACAAGCAACGGGTGCTCACTCCATCGCGTGGATTCGATCTTACGACTGCTTGGTCTTCTGACCCTGCAGCACAGGCTTCTGCAGTTTAGCCCGCAATGCCACCACGTCCTGGATTCCCACCCCAGGAGGGAATCAGGGACGTTAGTTAGAGAATATTAAAGAGTTAAAAGGAATTAGAATTACATTGACAGTCAGAATATAATGAGATCTTGATTGAACTAACTGAATACAAGCAAGTTTATAAGTAATCAACTCCATGTTTATTGAATGAATGATTATAGAACATCTATGATTTTCCTTCTATGATTTACTTACTACTACATAAATAAACCTGGTTATATTTGGCATCAAGCGTGTGAGAATCATAATTGATATGGTGAGGATAATATCCTCTGGTGGCAGCGAAAAAGGAGGAAAGAACCAGTCATGTCCAAAGGTGAACCTGGGTGAGGGGCAAAGCACACAGGGGTCACTGGGGGTGCACGACAAAAGTGGCGGCAGTGGTATGGGATTCTAAAGGAATGAATTCCAGTGAGCCTAAATAAAAAGAAACATATTCTGAGTCTGAGGAACCTGATAGCCGAAGGCTGTGGAAGTAGAGAACCCTAGGGCTCTTGGTGAGCAGCTTGAAAAGGGACTCCAGTTCACAGACCTTAGGAAAGGCTAAGGCAGGGAAAAGACTCTGAAGAAAAGTGTTGGTTAAAACGTTTACCTCACACTTAGAAAGGAAGGGCCTAGGGGCTAGCTTTAGATCCCCAAGCTCTGAGAAAAGGGAGCACTGAGGGGACCTAAGTGGAAGCCAGGGGCAAGAGAAATAATTGGTGTGAATGAACATAACTGAGGCTTACAGAAGAAATATTTCTAAAACAGCTGAGTGTCTGGAGGCAAAAAGTAACAGGGTCTCAGACACAAGAACAGCTAGGCCAGGTGCCTGAAAATATAAAGTAGCCATCTGAAGCTGCCAGTGGAGAGCTACTGTGTCTCAATCTCTCTCTAACTCAGAAAGGAAAAAAGTATTTTAAACCAAGGCTTGCCTGGCTGCCTCTGAAAAAAAAAAAACAACCAACTTGTCTAAAGAAACACATAAACACATGCCTTCTAAGAGAGGGGAAAAGTTTGCTACGGAGGGGGCTGCTGATGTGCAAAGTTTACCTCAGCTCTCTTGAAATGATAGAACAAGGGGAGGCTCAGGAAGAGGAAACGTCAGGGGGAGAAACTGGATTAACCTCACAAGAATTTGAAAGATGGAGGTTACAGCAGGAGTTTAAATTAAAAGAATTAGAAATAAGGACTAGTGCTGAAGCTGAAGCCCAGTTAGAAATAAGGACTATGGCTGAGGCTGAAGCCAGACAAAATGAGTTAGAAATGGAAAGGGAAAGAAAAAGCCAGAGCTGAGGTAAGACAATTACAGCTCAAAGCTGAGGCTGAAGCCAGACAGAGTTTGAAAGAAAAAAAGAAAGAGCTGAAGCAGAAAAGAGACAACTGGAAATGGAAATGAGAACAAAAGAAACTGGGATCTCTAAACAGTAACAACAGTAATAATTCAGCGGCTGAGGGGATCTCAAAAGTGGACCTTAAGAAATTCCCTCAATTTAGAAAGGGTGATTGCCCAGAAGCATTCTTAATCCTGTTTGAGAGAGCCTGCTGGGATTATAATGTGAGGGAATCAGAGAAAATGGTCATTTTAAGAATGCAAATAAGTGGGGAACTTGCTGAGATCTATTCCCAAATGCCCCAAGATCAAGCAAAAGAATATGAGGCATTTAGAAAACTGTTTTTCACAAGATTTGGAATCAATGCTGAACACCTCAGGAGAAAGTTTAGAGCATTGACAAAGAAACCTGAGGAATCATATTCCCAGTTAGGACCCAATCTAGTCAGATACCTGGAAAAATGGTTAGAACAAGCTAATGTTGAATCTGTAGAGGATATGAAAAATATTATAGGGCTAGAACAATTCTATTCGGTTCTGCCTGGAGAATTAAGGTATTTAGTCAGAGATAAACAGCCTAAAACAGTTCAGCTAGTGAGTGAGACGGCTGATTATATTTCAGAAATCAAACACCTGAAATTTTCTGAGGTAAAATTTGGTGGTAGAAGCTGGGAGGACAGAAAGAAAGAGCCCAGGGATTACCCCAGAAACAGACAACTGGAAGCCATTTTAGGGACAAACCCTCAGAGCAAAATCAACAGAAGTACAAAAGCAGTGAAGGGAAGGGAGATACACCCTCTTTCTTTGAACAAAGGGCCCTAAAAGCGTGTTATGGCTGTGGAGAAAAAGGGCACTTCATTTCTCAATGTCAAACATCAAAGAATAAAGACTTTAGTCTACAGAAAGGAGGGGGAAATGTGCCCAAGAAAGTGTACTTTATACAACCACAGTGGGAGAACACTGAGACGCAGTGACTACTAGAGCAGAAAGTCAGGAAAAACAGATGCCTTTAGCCAATGTTGTGCAGTGTTATTTTATTGAAAGCAACATGGAGCTGCTCCGTTGCTCTGGAGAAACTATTTATATAAATAATACTATCTAGCTTTGAGAGACTCATGCTCTCAAGTAGCTCTATGTCATTCTGATATTGTCCCTCAGGGAGATACCATGAAAAATGAACAGATAACCATAAAAGGGATAGGGGCTGAATTAATTACTCTGCCCATGGCTAAAATACACATGAAATATCAAGCGTGGGATGGAATGTGGAAGGTAGCCATCACAGATCAAATTCCTACCCCTTGTTTGATTGGGTTATATTTATCTGAGCATGTTAAGAGTGTTTTAATAACTACTCGCTCCAGATAGAAAAGATGGCAACACCTGAAGAAAAATGTGAGCTCTCTGATGAAGAAATAGGAGAAAATGAAGCAAATGAACTAGCTGAGATAGTGAATCTAAGAAATCCTCATGAAAACAGTTTTAAACAAAAACAAAAACAGGATTCTACATCACAACAATGCTTTAAGTTGGCCAGAGAAGGACCAATAACCCTTGAGTCCCCTGAAAGATTCTTTGTGGACAGAGATCTGTTATATAGGGAGGTCCTGTTAAATCCAAAGAGGGGAGGGGAAAGCATCCACAGACAACTGGTCATCCCATTTAAGCAGAGGGAAAAGATTATAGAAAAGGGACATACAGATACCTTTGCTGCACACTTGGGAAATCACACGTACAAAGCAGAGGATAGTGCAAATTTTTTACTGGCCTGGGATAGGGAAGCAAATAAGGTCATATTGTCAAAGTGGTGACATGTGTCAGAGGCAGGGTACTGGCAATGAGAGAACTATAACTAAATTATGCCCTTTACCAATAATATCAATCCCATGTCAACGCAAAGGCCTGGATATTGTGGGACCATTACCTAAAGTAACCGGAAGGGGAATATCAGTAACTTCCAGATTAATGAAAAAGCTGTGGCAACTTTGTGGCATAGCTCATATTACATCATCCCCATACCATACTCAGACAAATGGATTAGGGGAGAAATTTAATGGGACCCGAATGCGAATAATCAGAGCTTATACAGCTGAAAACCCCAATGACTGGAATCACAAAATATAACCCTTTTTATATTCATGCCGGTCTGTATCCTAGGTAAGCACTGAGTTCAGTCCATTTGAACTGCTATTTGGAGGGAAAGTGCGGGGACGCTGGGATCTACACAGACAAAATTGGGAGAAACAGCAGTGAGAATACCCAGAGACAGTGATCCAGTACATAAATAATGAATTCCTTACAACAGTCTCTGAAGTTAGCTGCAGAAAACTTGCAGAGCCAGCAAGGGAAGCAAAAGTTATGGCAAGGAAAAAAGCCAGAGAAAGATTGTCTAGTCTGGGAGAGAAAGTCCTGAGGCTGAGGCCTATAAAAGGCAATAAGATACAAATAAACTGGGCAGGTCCTTTTAGAATAAAATCCAAGATGAAGGAAGTAAATTATATAAGTCAGGAGGAAGGAGAGGAAGATCAAAGAGTGGTCCATGTGAACTCGATCAAGTTTAGAGAATTCCCTGTAGCAGACATCAAAGATGTAGGGATCTATAGCCAGACATGGACAAATCCCCTATACCCTAATGAAATAGTGCTACTAAGCATACATGAGGCTGGATTAACAATGGAGGCTAGCAAATGCCAGCTGGGTAACTCCAGGTTAGCAGAATTAGGCCATATTGTTGGGGCAGGCATAGTCAAACCCCTTATTTCAAAGATTAAAGAAATCAGTAGCTGGCCTAGACCAACAACAAAGATCAGATCTTTCTCAGGGTTAGTTAGCTATGAGAGGCACTCTATCCAGAACGTCAGTGAAATAGAGGCCCCTTCATCGGACCTAACCCATAAAAGGAAAGCTGGCGGGATCCAGTGGTCGAGTGACTGCGAGGAGACCTTCGAGAGGTTAGAGACTGCGCTGATGACCAGTCTTACCCTGAGAGAACCAGATTTCCATCGAGGGTGCACTGTCCTCACAGAGGCATCCCACATTGGACATCAAGCCGTGCTGAACCAGGAGGACAACAACAGGGACCTTCATCCAGTGACATTCCTGAGTGAGAAGCTGCAGGCTGGCGAGAGAAACATTTCCATCATAGACCATGAGTGTCTGGCAATTGTATGGTTTTTGCGGAAACTCGGACCATACATATGGTGAAGACCTTTTGTTCCATGCACAGACCATTCCCCACGATAAGAAGTTGAAGAGATGGGCCATACTCCTACAAGACTGTAACTTTGAGATCCAGAGTGATAAAGGGACTCGTGGTGGCCAATGCCTTGGCAAGAAGAGCAGAAGATTGACAAAAGGAACTGATGTAATGTGTAACTTTAATGTTATAAAAACTGCTCTAATTAAAAGTTCTAAGTGTGTATTCACTTGAAAAATAATTAAAAATGTAAGTTATATGTGAATTAATGGAAAGTAATAAAATTTTTGATATATGTAATGTAAATATAAAGTGATAATATTCATGTGCTTTAAACTGTAATCGAGTAAGTATACATGGTATATGTTTAACTGAACAATATTTTAAAGAAGATATTTAAAATATGGATAAGTTATCTAATGCGTTGTCCATGAGCGTAACCTACTGTAGAAGTTAGCCCATGATTCAAACTTTCCAAGGGGGGAGGTATGTGATGGACAGCCCACACATCACTCCTGTCAGTCATTTGAGAGCTCTAGTGCAGGAGCCTATGACAGGACAGGAGAGCCGAAGTCAACAGAACTGTCTGCGACAGAGAGTCAGTTAGGAAAAAGATGGTGAAGAGTTTAGACAATTAGGGAGGAGACTGTGAAGTGTTTACACAAGATATTGGACAGTTGGTTAGCTAGAGAATATTAAAGAGTTAAAAGGAATTAGAAGTACATTGACAGAATATAATGAGATCTTGATTGAAGTAATTGAATATAAGCAAGTTTATAAGTAATCAACTCCATGTTCATTGAATGAATGATAATAGAACATCTATGATTTTCCTTCTATGATTTACTTACTACTACATAAATAAACCTGGTTACATTTGGCATCAAGCGTGTGAGAATCATAATTGATATAGTGAGGATAATATCCTCTGGTGGCAGCGAAAAAGGAGGAAAAAACCAGTCAAGTCCAAAGGTGAACCTGGGTGAGGGGCAAAGCACACAGGAATCACTGGGGGTGCGTGACACAGGCGTCTTTTAAATTTGTGGCTGCTGTCATCATCTGCAGTGATCATGGAGCCCAATAAAGTAAAATCTGTCACTGCCTCTATTTGCCAGGAGGTGATGGGACCAGTGGCCATGATCTTAGTTTTTTTGATGTGGAGTTTCAGACAATTTTTTGCGCTCTCCTCTTTCACCCTCGTTACAAGGTTCTTTAATTCCTCCTCAATTTCTGCCATCAGAGTGGTATCATTTGCATATCTGAGGTTGTTGATATTTTTTCCAGCAAACTTTATTCCTGCTTGGGATTCATCCAGTCCAGCCTTTCGAATGGTGCATTCTGCATATAAGTTAAATAAGCAGGGAAACAATATACAGCCTTGTCGTACTCCTTTCCCAATTATGAACCAATCAGTTGTTCCATATCCAGTTCCAACTGTTATTTCCTATCCCACATATAGATTTCTCAGGAGATAGATAAGGTGGTCTGGCACTCCTATTTTTTTAAAGAACTTGCCATAGTTTGCTGTGGTCCACACAGTCCAAGGCTTTTGCGTAGTCAATGAAGCAGAAGTAGATGTTTTTCTGAAACTCTCTGGCTTTTGCTTTACTAGCCACATATCTCTCAGGCAGTATCCCACATGTGGAATGTTATGAATGCCTTATTTCTACTGGTTCCTTTTTTATTTCAAAAATTGACTCACCCTCTTCTGACTCAGACTCACTTCTACTAGCTTCAGCTTGCAAATGATCAGGGTTTTGGCCGTGCACCTATAGCTCAACGTGTTTGGCTGATTTGCTAGAACTGCTCAAAGGAAATATAATTTCCAAAGCTAGAAGATCTTACCAGTTTGTTGTTCTGGTCTAAAAATCTAAACCCCTTGAAAGTTGGATCATAACTCAGAAACTTCATCTTTCTGGCTTTTCCCTCCCCTTTTCACTGTAATACCTTTGAGATATTTACCCATGCACTGCAACCAAAGGTTTTCAAATGACCCAAACAAGACTTTTTGGTGTATAACATATAGTATGGGGTCTGGTCTATAGATGACCACAGCCTGTTAAGCTAATAGTTTCTCCTCAGAAACCATTACTCATCCCTGAGTCAGCTAACAGGGAGTCCTTCATGGTTTGCAATTTCCCAATATAGCATTCTGCAACCCCATTCTGATGTGGAGAATAGACATATGTTTTTTCTTTGGCTTATACTCCTACTCAGCTACTGCTGAAAATTTGCTGCCAAAAATTCTGATCCTCTGACAATCTGCAGATGACACACTTTGTGATTATATTTTCTCTCAACAAAATGTATTCATTGTTTGAACTCTTCAAACATTTCTGATTTATGTTGCAGCAGATACACGAAAGCAAATGTTGTGTGGGAGTCTACAATCACCAGTATGAAACATGAACCTCCCATAGAGGGCATTAAAGGACCAATACAGTCTGCATGCACAAGCTCAAAAGGTCGTTTTGCTCTTTGGCAACTCTTCCTGCTTTGTAGGACTGGCCTTAGACTTGGAAATTTGTATGTGGCACAGTCTAAATAGTTATCAAAACTCTTTACTATAAGACCTTTAGCCATTTTTGGCATTTTATCAAGCTCTTTAAAACAAACAGGACCTAATTTTCTGTGTAGCAGATGGATACATTGATTGTGCTGTGGCTTATCCAAGGTTGTGTTTGCCCTGATACCTTTTGTGTTTTCTTACATGACATAAAGACAGTGGTGGGATTCAGCCGGTTCGCACTGGTTCTACAGAAGCGGTACCTAAAGTACTATCGGTTCTGCAGAACCATTTGCTGGCCTGCTGAATCCCACCACTGGGCATGCCTGCTGGTGGGCGGGGGCGCACCTGGGGAGAAGAACTGGGCGCAAGCCGGGGAGGCGAGGGAGGGCCATCCCCAAATATGATTTGAAAGAAAGATGCTGGGAAGGCAGCCAAATTGATACAAATCCGCTCTGGCCCGCGACGGCTCTGAGGGGGGTGGCCGCTCCCGTCCCTCGCGACGCTCCACGGCTGCCGCCATCGCCTGCCCTGCCCTGTGCTTTTCCCTTGCCGCCTCTTTTCCTTTCTTACGCTGTCATCTTCCTTCCTTCCCTCCTGTAGCTTGTGTTCTCCCTGTCAAGTCTTTGCCCCTTCATTCTTCCTATCTTTTCTTTCCCTCGCTGTTTCGCGCCTGCTTTTCCTCTTCTCTCTGCCTGCCTGCTTACAGTCACTATTCCTCTGAAGGGAAGGGAAGCAAGTAAGACACAATTCCGTCAAAAAGATGGGGAGATGCAGGCAGGCAGAAAGACGACAGGAGTGCCCCATTTGCTGAGGGAGGAAATCTCGCTTGTTTTCCTCTTCTGATCACTCATGGTTTTTCCCACCGCATTGTGATGTTCCCTTGATTGACATGGGTAATATCCAAATACATGCTTAACCCAGGCACAACTTGGTGGGGGTAAGAGCAAAAAGTGATCCAACCAGGCCTTTAGGTTGGCTGGACGACATCCCCTTAATTGGCTGCTTGATCAGGAACCCCACTGAGTGAAGATGGCCCGAAGGGACCAGAAGGGACTCACCTTTTGGTCCTGGAATCAAAGTGTGCTGTTTATATATCATCCCATGGCCTTTCAGGGATTCCCAGTGTGAGGTAGTGGACAGAGTGATGGACTAGAACTCTGGGGAACTGTGTTCGAATCCTGAATAGGCCGTGGACATTCACTGGAGGGACTGGGACAGGTAAAAAAACCCACTTGGTCCTGGAATCAAAGTGTGCCGCTTATATATCATCCCGTGGCCTTTCAGGGATTCCTAGTGTGAGGAATAGAACTCTGGAGAACTGGGTTCGAATCCTGAATAGGCCGTGGACATTCACCGGAGGGACAGGGACAGGTAGAAAAACCATTCCTCAAATACCTCACACCATGAAAACCTTATTAGGGTAACTAAAAGTCTATTCCGACTTGACAGCACAACACACACACACACACACACACACACACACACACAAACACACCGCTCAAGGCACGCGCTGGGCAGTTTATGCAGGCTACATATTGCCCCCTCAGCCAACTGGGTACTCCATAGTTTTTCTGCCTGCACCTCCCCATCTTTCGGCTAGAACTGTATAGTACTTGCTTCACTTCAAGGTAGGGTCCAGCCAGCCCTGATTTTGCTGTGTGGGCTCTGGACCCCCAATTACACCATGGCAAAAACTGGCGATGAAAACGGGTATAAATCAGCAAGGAATGCAACCCTTTTATTATCGCCTTCCCAGAATGGAGTTGATGAGGTTGCTTTCTCTCCAACTGTCTGGTGATGAGATAGTGGCCACCTTTACCCTGTCTCAGGGTGCTTTTGGACCAGACCGAGAACTGGGACCACGGAGGTCTCCCCTCCCCGGGCTAAACCACGGAAGGCTAAACTGCGCAAGGAGGTGGCTTTGAGCTTCCAGAGGAGTTTTCTGCTGTGCAATCGCCTTGGTTCTCTCCTGAAAGCTTAGCAAAATCAAAGAGCGTCCTCTCCCATCGGCTGTTTGTATTTGTCCCTGCAGGACTGCCAAGCAAGACAAAGAGCTGAATCCAATGTTTAGTCCCACCTAAGGAAGACCTATTGAATCAGCAGGACTTGCATATGTGTTGCCTACATAAACCTCAATTATTCAATAGGTCTCTCCTCCGTGAGACTAACCAGCAGATTAAGCTCAGAGTATCTCCAAATTCCGAAAGTAAGGCATACTTGGGGGTTAATTCTGTTTAACACTAATGGTTTGTCTTTGGAAGAGGTGGGTGGGTCCTTATTTAGTTGTTATTGTGGCAAAAAAAAGGATGATTGTGTGGCAACAGTTTATGATTAATTATGGACTGTTTTATCCTCCCAGATGGGTCACAATCTTTCTAAAATTCAGTCAATTTTATACTGCAGTTTTATTATTGATGAAGCTTCAATGATATCTTGTTAAAATGGTCAGTAGAATATAGAACCTGTTGTTAATTTATTTGAATCCCACCACTGCATAAAGACCATTTGTTTTTTTACCTTGACCATAAATCTTGTCATTTTTCATATTCTACTATTTCAAAACCTTCGGTATCTAAGCATGAGACACTTAGAAAAATCTAGTGTGGGCACATATAAAACTTGCTTCAGAGACATAGTGAGAGAATAAAAAACACTGTCCCTCCTCCTTCCACTGGAGCATTCTGGCTGTCTGCCAAAGCCACATGGTCCTTTGGAGCTGGACCTAAAACAGAAAAAAACCCTCTTTATTATTGCAAATATGGTGGCTAACACTGCTGTCCAAGATCCACATTGAAACTTTACTGTCATCTGGAATTGACAAAATGACACTCTCTTCTGTAGCTTTCCTTTTCTCCTGGTCTCGGCTTTTTCTCTCAGCTTGCATTGCTTCAGTAAATGGTCACTGGAGTCACAACGAAAACATCTCCTGAGAGAAAAAACTTTCTCTCCTGGCTGCTCCCCCACATTCTTTGGTGCTGGTGCACTGTTTGCAGGCTGCTAACAGATATGCTTATCAGCTGTGATTTTTTTCTCCTCCCGTTTCTTTTCTTCATCAAGAAGCCTTCCAGTTATATAGTTCAAAGACAAATGTGCTTCAGACATTGATTACCACCTTGCCACCACTAAATAATGTGAGTCATATAGCGAGCTGAGAATCACATACACTTTGTGCAAATCTGGGAACTGCATCCCACTCTGTTCAAGCTCCTGAAACATCATGCCATCTAGATGAGCTGACACCTTTTCACCCAGTTTCAGTCTGGATCTGTACAATTTTTTGTCAATTTTCCCCCCCAAAGAACAAAAATAGCAAACATAGCCCTCATGGCGAAGGAACTTTTTTAAGGCACTCAGACCCTTGCCCCAAGAATAACACTTGGGTAAAATATAAAAGGTTTATTTAAAAGAGTAAAAAGTTATAAAACAAAAGAAATACAAAAAGATACAAATTGTACTATTAAATGCCAAGCATCTAAATATTAACTAAACTCCTGCAAGTCTTTCCCATAAAAGAATAAAATGATTAACTAACTAATAATTTTACTGCTGTACTTAATTACCATGCTATTGCTAATCATTGCAAAGTCTCCTAATCAATCAAGGAAGGCTCTTAACCTGTTACATTCTCCTCCTCCAATTTACACACACACACCTAACTCCCATTTCTATAACTTAAATCAATGTCTCTTTCTTGATGGTATCCAATCAGTATACAGTATACAGTTCACAAGTTCACACCCCTTTTGTAACTTTCCACCATCCAGTCTCCCCTTCCCAAGCTGGCAAGCAATTAGAATGGAATTCAATGTTTATCAGTCTAAAGATGGAGCTTTGTATCTTCTTGTCTGAATGACATAACAAGAATTGGCTCCCAGGCCAAGATTGGAACACCTGTGGAACTCTGAAAAACAAGTACTACAAAATTCATATCCATACAATATTAATCAAGAAAGCGGCAAATGTCAGGCTACAAAACAAAGAGGTTTGGAGCAAGAAGAGATGTCACCAATAAAGACTTAAAGTGTATATCATGGAGCTATTGGAGCCTCACCTAGAGTTCACTTGGCCAGCTGGGGAAGGAACTCTGTTGCAGGATTTGGTCTGTTGGTCTCCTAGGAGAAAAAGCTTTCCCTCAAAAAGATCCATTACTCTTAAGGAGGCATCTTCTCTGAAACGCATCTTTTCCTGCATTCAAGCATTTGGGGACTTCGACCCAGTGTTGTGTCTTTCTCCTGCAACGTTCTTATGGGTGGTCCAGCCTCTTCTGTTAGCTCAAGCAAAGAGCTGCCTTCTTAAAAGAATCATAGAATCATAGAATAATGAAGTTGGAAGGGGCCTACAAGGCCATCAAGTCCAACCCCCTGTTTGATGCAGGAATACAAATCAAAGGATATTTGCCAGGTGGTTGTCTAAGTTTCTTTTGAATGCCTCATGTTGGAGCACTCACCACCTCTCGAGGTAATTGGTTCCACTGTCATACCTCTCTAACAATTAGGAAGTTTTCCCTGATATTTAACAGAAATCTGGCTTCCTGTAACTTGAGCCCATTGGTATGTGTGTTGCACTCTGGGATGACCAAGAACTGATCCTGCCACTCATCTGAATGACAGCCTTTCAAGTATTTGAAAAGTGTTATCATGTCACTCCTCCATCCTCTTTTCTCAAGACTAGGTAAAGGTAAAGGTTCCCCTTGACATTTAGTCCAGTCGTGTCCGACTCTAGGGTGTGGTGCTCATCCCCGTTTCCAAGCCATAGAGCCAGCATTTTGTCCAAAGACAGTTTCTATGGTCACGTGGCCAGCGCGACTAGACATGGAATGCTGTTACCTTAAATTAAAAACCTGCAGTGCCACCACGTCCCTGTTTTCTCAAGACTAAACATGCCCAATTCTTTCGGTCTCTCCTCATACGGCTTGGTTTGCAGCTCTCTGATCATCCTTGTTGCTCTCCTCTCAACTTGTTCCAATTTGTCAGCCTCTTTCTTGAAATGTGGTGTCCAGAACTGAACACAGTACTAAAGGTGAGGCCTAACCAGTGCTGAATAGAGGGGAATTAGCACCTCATGAGATTTGGAAACTATACTTTTGTTAATGCAGCCTAAAATAGCATTTGCCTTTTTTATAGCCACATCACACTGTTGGCTCATATTTAGCTTGTGACCTACAACAATTTCAAGATTCTTCTCACTGTAGTATTGCTGAGCCAGGTATCCCTCATCTTGTAACTGTGCATTTGTTTCTTTTTCTGCGATGGAGTATTTGCACTTATCCCTGCTGAATTTCATTCTGTTGTTTTCAGCCCAGTGCTCCTGCCTATCTAGACAATTTTGAGTTTTGTTTCTGATTTCCAAGGTATTAGCTGTTCCACCCAATGTTGTGTCATCTACTGTACAAATTTGACAATCATTTCTTGCACTTCCTCATCTAAGTCATTAATAAAAATATTGAAGAGCACCAGGCCCAGGACTGAGCCTTGGGGTACCCCACTTGTGACCTGTTCCCAGTTAGAAAGGACCCATTGATCACCACCCTCTGAGTACAATTCTGTAGCCAATTGTGTGTCCACCTGATACTCGATCTATCCAGCTCACACCTTGCTTGCTAATCGGGAAATCATGGGGCACTTTGTCAAGAGCTTTGCTGAAATCAAGATATACTATGCCTACAGCATTCCCTTCGTCTATCAAGGAGCTTACCTGATTTTTTAAAAAACCCAAAACCACCCTGATAGCAAATTAGTTTGGCAGGATTTGTTCTTGACAATTCAGCGTTGGCTTCTAGTTATTATTGCATTGTTTTCTAGGTGCTTGCACAATGACCGGTTCATGATCTGTTCCAGAATTTTCCCTGCAAATGATGTCAGGCTGACTGGCCTGTAATTCTCAGGTGCCTCTTTTTTTTGCCATTTTTGAAGACAGGGACATTAGCCCTCCCCCAGTCCTCTGGCTCCTCCCCCATTTCCAGTGATTTCAAGAAAATAATGGATAGTGGTTCTGAGAGTTCTTCAGCCAGTTCCTTCGGTACTCTTGGATGTAGTTCATCCAGCCCTGGAGATCTGAACCTGCTCAAGGTGGTAAGGTATTCCTTGACTATTTGTTTATCAGCCTCTAGCTGCTATCCTGCCCCTGCACTTGGCATTTCCATTTTGTCTGTGTCTCTTTGACATACTTGCAATTTGTTTTTCAAAAGTTTCATCCGCTTCCTCTCCTTGATTGAATGGCCGGTAGTAAACTCCAACTACCATGTTCCTTTTGTTTTTTGCCCCAACTAGATTGATCCAGATGCTCTGAATGAGACATCCAGTCTCCTCCTCCTGTATTTCTGTGCAGGAATGCATATTTTTTTTACATATAGTGCAACTCCACCTCCCTTTCTATTCTCTCAGTTCTTTTTTAACACTTTATATCATTTAATTGCTGTATTCCAATGCTTCAGCCTGCTGGCCCTGCAAGGATCCAGTTCTGTAGGTTCAGCAGTTTCTCTCTCTGGTCTCTCATATATTTGAGGCAAATAACTTCTGTTTTCACCTCCCTGTAATGTACCATTTACTAATTTCTAAACCATCCCCATTTCCTTTTGGTCCTACTGGTGTTCTTAAAGGAGAAAACAGCCTCCAGATGTTTAGTCTGACATCTAGAACTGAAAGCTGTAGAAGTGAAGGCTACAATAGGCAAATAGATTATACGGTCAGATAAGAACTGTTTTCTGTTTTCTGCAGTGATGGAAAGTATTTATAGTGAAGACAAAGAGCTTGTGCTGCTTGGGGAAGGAGCTAGCCAAAATTGATTACTATGTTCCAGACTCGGGATCTGTCAAAGAAAAAAACTTCTCATTCTTCTGGCAGGGAAAACCATCGAATGAGACCAGGGAATATGGTGTTGGCTTTGCAGTCAGAAATACTCTGCTGAGATCCATTGTTCCACCTACTATGGGGAGTGAAAGAATCCTGTCTCTGCAGCTCCACTCATCAGCGGGACTGGTCACCCTCATTAGCGCATATGCACCAACACTGTCATCCACAACAGAAGCGAAAGACAAATTTTACGACGATCTGGCTGCTACTATCAAAAAAGTCCCTGAGAGAGAGCCACTGTTCATTCTTGGAGACTTTAACGCTAGAGTTGGTGCTGACAACAACTCTTGGCCCACTTGTCTAGGCTGTTTTGGCATTGGAAAGATGAATGAAAACGGCCAACGCTTGCTGGAGTTTTGCTGCTACTATGGTCTTTGCGTCACCAACACGTTCTTCAATACAAAGCTTCAACACAGAGTTTCTTGGAGACATCCAAGATCCAAGCATTGGCATCAGCTCGATTTGATCCTCACTAGACGTTCAAGCTTTCCTAGCACTACAATCACACGCAGCTACCAGAGTGCTGACTGTGATACTGATCACTCTCTGGTGTGTAGTAGAGTAAAATTGCAAACAAAGAGACTGTACTACACATAAAAGGAAGGAAGACCACGTATTGACATCAGCAAGACTCGCGATCAAAGAAAAGTGGAGAAATTTGCCCAAGCGCTTGAGGAAACCCTTCCAGGCCCAGCTGAGGCAAGTGCACCTGAACGTTGGGAACATTTCAAGAACGCTGTTTATAACACTGCCTTGTCCACATATGGCAAGAAGACCAAAAAGACAGCCGACTGATTCAAAGCCCACTCGGAGGAGTTGATTCCAGCCATCCATGATAAGAGAAGAGCTCTAGCAACATACAAAGCCTGCCCTAGTGAGTGCAACTTGCAAGCTCTTCAATCTGCTCGTAGCCAAGTCCAACAGACTGCCAGGAGATGTTCCAATGATTATTGGCTTCAGCTCTGCTCTCAGATACAGTTAGCAGCAGATGTGACAAACACGGTGCCCGAAAGCACGCGTGAATGCTCGGACAGAGAGTAATTTGGAGATTGGACACGCTAACACGTGCTGAGTGAGTCCTAGAACTCAGCTAGCCGTGAACAACTCCCCATCATACAAGTCTGCCCTAATAAGAACACCCTTGTACCTTTGAATCTTTCTGATAGAAAACCATGTGGGCTTTGTAGTCCTTAGACTTATCATGCACCACAGGCAGGACTCCTTAAGTATGCTAGGCCGAGGCAGCACTCTCAGATGACCCTAAGACAAGTTTACTGTTCAGGAAACCAATTGATTTTTATAATCATTATTTTATTAAAGAATAAGCATGTTCCTAGTTATCAAAACCAATCTAGGCTAAAGCAAGTAAATAAGCATTGTGCTGGTTATTTATAAATCTGTAGTGAGGCAAAGAAAACATGAAAAATAGACAAGTGTTCAAAAACATTACAAGAATACAAAAAGCCATTAAAAAGAATAAAAACAGTTCCAGTAAGGTAATCCATTAAAAAAATAGTGCAATTAGGTAAGAAAAAGTCCATAGTCCTTAATAATCCTGTAAATGAAAAATACTGTACAAAAGTAAAAATCCTGTGAAAGAAAATGTCCCATTGTCCTGAGAATAATCCAAGAGAATAGTCCATAAAAAGAGTCAAGAAAATTCCCTCAGTGCGTGTATGGGCAATCCATGTGTGTAAGCCACGAGTGAGTCACGAATGACTGAAGAGTAGGTCCCGAAAGACAATGTCCATAGGCAAAAAGTTCCTTTTTCAAGAGTAACTGGTAAGGTCTTATCGCTCCTTCCCACGATGTCATCCAATCACAATCTGTTGCTAGGCAAACAGTCCTGTTGTACCACATGACTTTCTCTCCCATGGGTAACAGATGTTATTTGGGTTTCTGTGGTTTTGCGAAGAGTCACAACAATACCCATCTATCTTATCACACAGAGTCCTTTCTCATGCTCTCAGAATAGCATTCCCTTGGCTCTCGCTAGCAAACAACCTGTCAGCATAGCAAAGATCCTTTATACAGAGAAACAAGATGGAACCTCTCTTGCACATTTCTCAATTACAAAACCCATGTTCCTTACAAGATTTCAACTACAAATTCCATCTCATCACAGCAGACACAGGTAACATCAAGGGAATGTATGATGGGATCAAGCAGGCTTTAGGTCCAGTACAGAAGAAAACTGCTCCCCTGAAGTCTGCTACAGGCATGTTCATCCAGAACTGAACACAGCAGATGGACCACTGGGTGCAGCACTACTCTGAGCTGTACTCCAGAGAGAATGCAGTAACTGAAGAAGCATTGAATAACATTGAGTGTCTCCCTGTCCTGGAAGAGTTGGACAGTGAACCAACTTTAGCAGAAATAGAAGAGGCCTTGAATTCCCTTGCCTCTGGCAAGGCACCTGAAAAGGATAACATCCCTGTTGAAGTGCTGAAGTGCTGCAAAGAGACCATCACCACCAAACTGTATGAAATCTTTCATCTTTGCTGGAGCGAAGGTAGAGTACCACAGGACATGAAGGATGCAAACATCGTCACATTGTATAAGAACAAAGGAGACAGGGGCGACTGCAATAACTACCATGGCATCTCTCTTCTTAGCGTTATAGGAAAGCTGCTTGCCCGTGTTGTGCTGAAGAGGCTCCAGGTGCTTGCAGACAGAGTCTATCCAGAATCACAGTGTGGATTCCGAGCAAATAGATCCACCACTGACATGGTATTCTCCCTCAGACAGTTGCAGGAGAAATGCAGGAAACAACAACAGGCACTCTAAGTGGCCTTCATAGACCTTACAAAAGCATTTGACTTGGTTAGCAGGGATGGCCTTTTCAAGATACTTCCCAAGATTGGATGTCCACATCATCAGGTCCTTCCATGATGGAATGAAAGGCACTGTAGTTTTTGACGGCTCAACATCAGATCCCTTTGACATCCGAAGCAGAGTGAAACAGGGCGGTGTCCTTGCACCAACACTTTTTGGGGATCTTTTTTGCTGTCATGCTGAAGCATGCCTTTGGAACTGCAACAGAAGGTGTCTATCTCCGGACTAGATCAGATGGACAGCTCTTTAATCTCTCTATACTGAGAGCAAAGACCAAAGTTCAGCTGAAATGCATGCGGGACTTCCTCTTCGCCGATGATGCAGCCATAGTTGCCCACTCTGCCGAGGACCTCCAACAACTCATGTAACGTTTTAGCAAGGCCTGCCAAGACTTTGGACCAACAATCAGCCTGAAGAAAACACAAGTCATGGGCCAGGGCGTGGACTCACCTCCCTCTATTACCATCTCCATGCAAGAATCGGAGGTTGTGCATGAATTTGTGTACCTTGTCTCAACCATCTCTGACACTCTTTTCCTAGACGTTGAGCTGGATAGACGCATTGGCAAAGCAGCTACCATGTTCTCAAGATTCACAAAAAGAGTATGGCTCAATAAGAAGCTGTAACGGTACCCAAAGTATGACGTCATTCCTGCCTGTCAATCAGGGGATGGAGCAGGAGGGGCGGAGTCAGGATGACAGTTGGAACAGCTGGGTGAGACAGTTAGGAGTTGGAATCAGAGAGAGATAGGTTCAGAGAGAGTTAGGGACCAGAAGTTATTGAAACAGTGCTAGGGCATAGGAGTAACAAAAAGGGTTAAGAAAAGAAATTGAAAGAATAAAACCTATTGGACAAGCAGGAATGATCTCATCAGTTTATCAAGAGAAATATTGACATGATCTGATATACGTTAACACCTGATTTGACACACATGAATATATAACACCGTTACATTTGATTATACTTATGATCCTGTTCAATAATAAAAGAATGTTTATTTAAAACCCTTGTCTCCTGAAATTGTATGACCCTTTGGGGTGACAGCTCCTGAGTGTGTGGGATTTGATTTGGTATTAGCATAATACCTGATGGCAGCGAAAAGGGCATATTTACCTTGGTGGAGCCCAGTGGTATACAGTGGGGTCTTGACTTGAGAACTTAATCCGTATTGGAAGGCGGTTCTCAAGTCAAAAAGTTCTCAGGTCAAATCTGCATTTCCCATAGGAATGCATTGAAAACCATTTGATCCGTATCTGCTATTTTCCGTCCATAGAAACTAATGGGAAGTTGCTATTCTGCCTTCGACCACTAGAGGGGGATATTTTGTTTCTTTTTTTCTTAGGTCAAGAAAGGTTCAGGGAAGGCAGGGAAAATACAGTCCAGGCAGTACAGTACCAGGCAGTCTGAAGACTGTCTCCCAATCCACTCTCTAAACGCTGGGAGGAGTGAGGAAGCAGACAGGCACCCTTTTCACTGGCCAACAGTTAACTGAAAGTTCACATTTTGCACTTTCCCTGCCTCCCACGTGGTTTTTTTTCAGTTCTTAACTCAAATCTAAGTATGTAAGTCAAGTCAATATTTTCCTATGAGAGTGGTTCTTAAGTCAAAATGTTCTTAACTCAAGCTGTTCTTAAGTCAAGACCCCACTGTAAAGGGCACAAAGGGGGATCACCACAGAAGCTGACAGCATACACCAAGATCTAGGTCTATAGAGCCTGTGTCCTGAACACACTCCTGTACTGCAGTGAGTCCTGGACCCTTCATGCACGGCAGGAGAGAAAGCTGAACACATTCCATATGCGCTGCCTCCAACATATTTTTGGTATCACCTGGCAGGACAAAGTTCCAAATAGAGTAGTCCTAGATCGAGCTGGAATTTTTAGCATGTATACACTACTGAAACAGTGACGCCTACGTTGGCTTGGGCATGTTGTGAGCATGGCTGATGGTCGGATTCCAAAGGATCTCCTGTATGGAGAACTAGTGCAGGGAAATCGCCCCAGAGGGAGACCACAGCTACAATACAAGGATATCTGCAAGTGGGATTTGAACGCCTTGGAAATGGATCTCAACAGATGTGAAACCCTGACATCTGAGCGTTCAGCCTGGAGGCATGTGGTGCATCACGGCCTCTCCCACTTTGAAGAGACCCTCGCCCAGCAGTCTGAGGCAAAGAGGCAGTCACAAAAGCAGCAAAATCAGGGAGCTAGACAGGGTACAGATTGTACTTGTCCTAAGTGTGGAAGGGATTGCCACTCTCGAATTGGCCTTCTCAGCCACACTAGACGCTGTTCCAAGTCCTCCATGCAGAGCACGATACCATAGTCTCTCGAGACTGAAGGATGCCTATGATGTTCCAGTATTAATAAGTGATTCAATTCTGCAAAATACCCCTAGTTTATGAATGTGGGATATAGTGCTTCTGTGACCGTAGTTTAAAAAGCCAGGAAATAGCCCAATACTGTATGTGCCTGTGTTGCCAGCAGGAAAAAGGATGCCAAGCTTTTCATAGTAAAGGACAGCCTGAATGTTGTCAACACTAATGTCAGCAGTCAAGATTGTCCCTAGCAGTGTTTCCCAGGCTGGGGGTCCTGACTGAAAGGGGCTGAAAGTGTTTTCTGGCAGGTCACAGGTTGCCTTATATGTGCTGTAGCAATTGTTAAATAATTTCTTCCTTGATCTTTCAGTGTGGAATATTAAAGTTAGTGCAGATATGTATATGCAAGAAGAAGGCCCTTTGTGGGAGAAAGAAACAAGTACTTCCTGAGAAGGGTTGACTTCACCCTATTAAAAATGCCTTTTTATGCAAAAGTGGTGGGGGAGGTGTCACAGGTAAGGAGGGCTTGACCCAAAATGTTGGGAAGCACTGGTATACAGGATACAGTCTTGTCCTCACTATCATTCCCAAAGTGACATCATGCCAGAGAAAATCCTATGTGACTCATTTCTCCATTAATTAACCACTTCTCACCCAAACACAAAGCAATTGTGTTTCAACAAGTGTGAATGGTAGTGAGCAGAAAAGAGTAACCTGTAGATCATCTCGTTTGCTGCCACTCGTGTTGTCAACATTCATGTAAATCTTGGTATCTTTTTCCTGATGGCAACCAGGACACCATATTGTGCAGCAATACTGGATCATTTCCTAGCTTTTAAAATCATAGGAACAGAGCCATAACATTCCACATCTAATATCATTAGCGCCTGACTGGCAGGGTCAAAAATTCAGACCTACCTTCTCCTGTTCTCAGGCTTATAAGAATGTTTATATTTAGTATGTTTGTGCTGATAAGAGATCTACAAAGTCAATTTTTCCCTCTTTGAAATAATTTTCTCAGATTCACCTCCCTGTCCCCAAAGCTTGGATTCCTTCCAAATGTTTAAAAAAAAAAAGGGGGGGGGGAAGCTAGGACCAATACTGTAATTCTTTTTTCAAAATAGGCAAGTTTGATTTCTTTTCAGTGGATTAAATCTATTTTGAATCTGCAGACAGAAAAGGTTATTGATGTCTGCAGAGGGGGAAGGGTAAAACAGTTTTGCTTTTTAAAAATCATAACCTGAAAACCGTTTGCCCAAATGTTCCAAATGAAAAGTGGACCATCTGCTACAGCTGTGCCAAATTTGGTGCTGATCCAAGGTCCCATTTCAAAGTTAAATTTTTTTGTTTGTGGTGCCTCCATTTTTTGAATTTCCTTATGAAATGCTGATTTGCTTTGTTGCACACTATTGCTGTGCTCTCATACAGCAATAGTCCATCAGTGTTTTGGTAAATGTGAGAGCAGTATTACGACTGATGAGTGAAAGAAGCATTACACTTCAGTAAATTGCCACCTGGACTTGCTTTCTTCTCCATCTTCTCTGTATGAAGATGCAGAGGTTGTTGCGTGTGAAGCTTCAGATGTGAAAGTCCAGAAAAGTGGGGGCGGGGAGGGGGGAGGTTGGCCCTTTTCCCACAGAGATGTGTAATTTCCAGAAGTTTTGAAGCATTGGGGGCAAACATTTTTTGAGTTTTTTTCCTCCTGGGGAAAACAAATAAAAGCAAAGCTAAACAAAACAAAAACACACCACCACCCTGGAAAGCAACATATTTTTTTGCCATGCTTTGACTCTGTTGCTACCAGCTTGAGTCCTGCATTGTGTGGATACAAGGATGTACTACCAGTATCATTGGTTCAAGGAAAGTTGTACAAGTGCTCAGTGTAAACAGCCTCTACATTTTAATGTTATGAGTGTGGTTCACAATAAACTTACTCATTTACAGTACGAGGCTACTGTTGGTTTACAGAGAATAGACAGGCAGCAAGTAGTGAAGGAGGGAGGAAAGAGATGGCACTGGGGCACATGGGAGAACAATCTGGTGGCAACTTGAGATGAAATAATAAACCAAAAGAGAATGAAGGAAAAACTAATGGTGCAGTATAGTATTATAACAAATGGTAAGGAAAAGACCGCAGCATGACAGTGGAAGTACGGAGCCATCACCAGAGGCACGTGTCTCACGCTGCCTAATGAAAGGGTCTACTCCGGCCATTGTGCTTAATAGCTTACGCACATTAAAGAATTTAAACACAGTACAGGCAGTTTCAGGCATGAATATTATCAAAACATCATCCCACTTCATCCACTGCATTTTACAGAGGTTTTATATGACGACATTGCCCTGCCCTCTTAATTCTTCTTTAGCTTATCTGGAAAAATTACTAAAGGGTAATAGAACAGCTCCAAAGCGCCTTGTGGCGTGGTAAAAAGCCACGTCTCCAACCCTTCTGAATGCGCGGCCCACGAGGCGCTTGGCGGAAACAGAACCTTCGCGCACGGCTCCGTAGTGAAGGGGAAGGTTTGCTGGATGGGACATGAGGGCGGCGGTTTGCAACAGGAAGCATATCCCCATCAGTCATGGCTGTGGACATTACGCTGCTGTTCAAAGCCAGTGTGAAGACGGTGAAGACCCGGAATAAGGCGCTGGGGGTCCCGCTAGGCGGCACCGAGAGCTGCCGTGACGATGTACTCTTGCTCAAGCGAGGAGGCAGCCCCCGGTCCAGAAGCGATTTCACCGGCAAGGCCCGCGAAGTGGTAAGTGGAGGAGGGGTGGAAGGGCTACTGCGTCGTGGCTTTGAGTGTCTTCCGCCTCCAAGTCTATGGACAAACCGGTCCTGCCGTCACGGCACCATTCGCGGCTGTGTCCGGATGAGCTAGCAGCTAATGACAGCAGCAGCAATGCTGGCTTCAGCCCGAGGCACTGGTGCAGCTGTAAGAAGGAAGCCTATTTTTGAGTGCAGTAAACTTCAGTTCTGTGAAATCGCTGGAATTTCACATAAACTCAATTGAATTAAGTAGGATTTACCTATGACGAAAAGTGTTAGAGACTGGACTGTAAGTGTCTTAGTGGAAGTGAGTTTAATTCATTAAATACAAACCATAAATACAAAAATACATAATGAAGAACGTTGAGCTCAGTGATTTAAGGAGCAATACTTAAGTTCTTAAATGATGCATGTTGGTGTAGAGGACTGTCCAGCTCCTTCTCAATCATATTAATGTTCAGACATGTCTTATTAATAAATTGCAGCTATCTAATCTGCTCCAGTGAAATACTTTGTACTTGTCTTTTTCTTTCATCTTTTAATTCATAGGTTCTTAACCTGTGGTCTTAACCCCCCAGGGGACTGCAATGTCCTCACAAGGGCCCCCACAAAGGCTTGAAGAAATGTTATCTTTTGCAGTTAAAATAGAAAGAAAGAAAGAAAGAAAGAAAGAAAGAAAGAAAGAAAGAAAGAAAGAAAGAAAGAAAGAAAGAAAAGGAAACAAAGAACAAACACTTAATTTCCCTTGTTTGTGTAAAGCATGGCTTTTCTACCACTTCCATTTAAAACAAACAAAAGTAAAAATTGGTTATGAAAATAACTGATACTGCTCTACACATGGTGAGAACATATTCTAACTACTGTCATGCAAGTCAGTGGTGCTGAGTGGCTGAGAGACAACATGTGACATTTTTTGCTACTGCTCAGACACAAACCGGGGGAAGACAGAGTTGGAGTCAGTGTCAGTGTGCATGAGTGTTTGGATGGACTTTATGATTGTGTTTCTTCTTTGATTTCTGCTAATAAAACCATTTGTTATTGTCGGGTAAAGTGACTTTGATTTATCTTGGTGAATTTTGTAATGCTACATTTTGGCTGAGCCTCAAAATGTATTACTGACCAAGTTTGAAACATAAAAGAACTGATGATGTTGATGAAGATGCATCCTGTTCAAAGCAAAATGAAGCTTCTTCCAGTCATTTTTTTAAAAAAGTGTTGGCATTATAGCAAGGAACAACTGTTGATGAGACCTTCATCAGAAACTTTAAATAAATATTTGATGCTCTTTAGGATTTTCCATCTTGAGTTTAGTCTTGGTGGTGAACGGCAACAAAATATATTTAAAGGGAGTCCATGGTAAAGATAAATGTAAGAAACATTGCACTAATAGTTTATTTTTATTATGTGTCATCAAGTCATTGATGACAGCTATATGAATTAACAGCTATATGAATGACAGCTATATGAATTAACAGCTTCCAGAAGGTCCTACCAAACATATATGCTCAGATTTTTTCAGAACAAATGAGACTGTGGCTTCCTTTACTAAGTATGATGGAATGAGTTAAATTGTGGTCCAGGTTTTTTGCTAGGGCCAGTCTTTTCTACATCCAGTTGAGAAGTTTCCCCATCTCATGTGCTCTAAAGAGAGTTGACCAGGACTTCTTAAGTGTCTCATTCTGTTCTATGCATACCATGGACAGGCCACTAGTTTGGCTGACTTTCCATTGAATCCACAATCAGCTGTAATATTGTGTCATCTATGTCAGTCTTCACAGGGTGGAGTAGATATGTCCTGTAACGTCATTGAGGGCCAAGCTCATTGGTTTAGTCTGCCTGTCTTGCAGTTTATCAGGGTGTGGCCACTGCTTATGCTACAGCTTGCTTGGAGCCACAGATGAGAATTGAGTTCCAGTAATGAAAAGAGTGCTTATACAGAGACTGTCAGTTCAGTCATTAGAGATATTTTTCCCACATAGTCACTCCATACCCACCAGACATTATTTATAGCAATGGTTCCAAACCTTGGTCTCCAGTTGCTTTTGGACTACAGCTCCCAGAAATCTTGGCCAGCACAGATAGTGGTGAAGGCTTCTGGGAGTTTTAGTTCAAGAACATCTGGGAACTCAAGGCTGGGAACCACTGATTTATAGGGATTGCACAAATACCAAAGACTTTGCATTAATATGTTTAAATACTTAAAGTCTTTAAACTTTTCTTCATTATAAAATCAGAGTTGTCTCATAAACTAGGTTCTTCATGTGAGATAGGCAATAAAACAAAATAGTAGCGGAAAACATGTTGCTTACATAGCAAGCCCTAGGCTGTCACTTTATCTACTATACCACACTGAGTATTGTTTGTGTTATTAGCTGGAGTCCCGGAGGCAGTTTGTGTTGTTCTGTCAACTCCTGCGACATCGCTGGAACCGGTTGTATTGGCTCTTGCCTTTCCATTGGACTATTTCAGCAACGTGGAGAGGGGGGATTTGCTGCTTGGGTAACAGCCTATCCTCCATATTATTTTACCCAGGCTTCATGCTCTGGAGAGGACACTCTCCAAGTCCTCCATACAGAGCATGTTACCATAGTCTCTCAAGACTGAAGTATGCCTAAAAAGATTATCTTTATTGAACTCACTGTCTGAAAACCTGTTGCTTAGCATAATAAATTGCATTAAAGTAGACCCACTGAATCAATGGGAATTTTGTTAGTGAGTTTCTTCATAGGTTCCATTGATTCAACTAGTCCTGCTCTAGTTGTGACTTACTTTAGTGTAGTAAGTCACAACTAAATAAGGGCCCTTTGAATTAATTGAGCTTACAGAGGAGTTGATTTCATAGAATCATAGAATAATAGAATGGGAATGGGCCTATAAGGATACCCAGTCCAACCCCCTGCTCAGTACAGGAACCCAAATCAAAGCAAAGCTGACAGACAGTTGTCAACTTTTCTCTTGAATGCCTCCAGTCTTGGAGCACTCACCACCTCCTGAGGTAATTGGTTCCATTGTTGCTCTGCTCTAACAGCTAAGACGTTTTCCCTGATATCATACCAAAACCTGGCTTCCTATAACAGGAGCCCGTTCTTACATATCCTACAGTTTGGGATGATGGAGAACAAATTTTGCCCCTCCTCTGTATGACTGTCTTTCAAGTATTTGAAAAATGCTAACCTATTTCCTCTCAAGGCTAAACACACGGGTTCTTCAGTCTTACCTCATCTTACCACAAGAAAAATTCAACTGGTTTTGATACCCAGAGTGAATTATGTATATATAATAATAATAATAATAATAATAATAATAATAATAATAATAATAATAATAATAATAATAATAATAATAATAATAATAATAATAATAATAATAATAATAATAATAATAATAATATAATTTATTGTCATTGTAAGTATATACACAGTATACCATACAACGAAATTCACAGACACCCAGAGACCAGACACATGCACACACATAACATTCCCCAAACACTCCCCACCCACTAGAAGTCCCCCACTAAAAATACAAACATGTACACCTCAGGCCAAGTAACACAGTCCAACTAATTATTCACTACTGGTGGTCTTTAAGCTCATTATTAATTGCAATTATAGCTCTAGGATAATATATGACTTGTTCTGAATATTTGCTCTTCAGATTCTTGTTTTACTCTGATCTGTTCCTTGCATGTTTGTAGAACCTAGCTTTCTTTTTAACCATAGTTTTTGCAAAGTAAAGTGTGAAGGCCACAGAGGGGTGTTGCTGTCTCTTATACTGTATAATTTGGGGAAGTTATCATGAAAGGTAGGCATAGCACTAAAAATACTATAGACCCTGACTGAATGTTTTCAAATGTGATAGATAATAACTTAGGATAAGTGAAGGATGTACTAGGATATCATTGTCAGATGTCAATTTATCTGCAAATTTTTCTGCTAATAACAGGGCAAACCAGCAACCCTGCAGAAGAGTCAGAATTGTGCCACAATGGTAGTCAGTGTCTAGTGAGAGACATCTTCCCTTCTGTACTTGTCCTTTGGCCACTTTCTCATGGCTTGGGCTGCATATCTACTTTCTTTCTTTCTATTTCCTGCATATCTACTTTCTGTTTTCCAGAATAACTAGCTTTCTTGTTTAATTTGCATACAATAACTTGTCCGATTGTATTTATTCTGTTTCTGGACCGAGCTACATAATTATTTCAGAGCAATAATGCGATTAGGTGATTTTTTCAAAAAGGATTAGCTTAAAATTTCCATGCTGTTTTCTTTGAAGTTCATTTTGTTGCAATTTAAGATTAAGGAGCAAGTTAGGGAAGAAATGATCCCTTCTTTCTTTTTTCTACTTACTCTTAACTGTAGGTTAGCAGTTTTCTGTGGAAAAATTCTTGCAGTCTTTATGCTTGAATTAAGTGTGCCTCGACATCACTGGGAGTGGGAACTAAATATGACCATTCTCAAAGTTCTTTCTTGGCACTGGTCTTGAGATTTTTAGTTCTTTGTTTAACTATTGCTCCCTCTACTTTTGTGGGAAGAACAACAAAACTGAGAACAATGAAGCAACATAAAAGAGAAACAGGAAAACAATTTAATGATTAGCACTGAAACAAATATTTAATTAAGATAAAAATTATGCCTAAAAGCCCTAATGCTGACTTTTGGAAACAGAGGCATGTTTGGAAAGCCCAATGTCCCATACAGTAGATATTCCAAATTGCTTGGGAACTGGAGCTTGCTTTTGCAAGCTTGGAATGTCCTGCAGATAATTAAGTTGTGGTTAGGCTTTAGAAAAATACAAAGTTCTCGAACTATGATTTTATAAACATGCTGCAATAACATTTCTTTATATTTAACAGTTTCATATAGAAAGCTGATACTCTCACAAGGCATTGATTAAAGGTAAAACATCAAGAAAGGAAAAATATTAAATTAAAACTTCAGTTAGGATGTTGACAGTTGGTTTGTAATATTAAACAGATGTGCATGTTTTTGGAATAGTCTTTCAAAACTTTGTTGCCAAGATTTAAAAAGCAACAACACTATTGTTTATTAATGGCCAATTCTTTTTTCCTTATTGTCTTGTTCAAGAAGAGTCCCATTGGATGCTGAGATATTAATAAGACCTTTGCTGAATTCATTTAATATCAGAACTTTTGAGGCAAAATTAAATGGTAGTCATTATTAATGTTTAGTTTGCAAATGTTGACAAAATTCTCTCCGTGTTAAATTCTTGTTTGTGTAAGTGATATATATGTGACCACAGGATCGGGTCCAGTTAAAGCCATGTGGATTGGAGGCAGCACACAATAGATAATAAAAATATGTGTTTTCTAGATTAATTTTATAGTGCTGCATTTTTTGATCAAAAGAAAAACACTAGGGAATGATATGGTAACAGTTATTTGGAAGTATCAGGTGAAACAACCTTTAGGGGTGTTTATGGGTTCACAAAGTCTTCTTACAATTGGCTTCAAAGTAACTGTTCTGGAATGTAACCTGCACTTTTTAATGCTGTGTTCTATTGATACGTTGACTGAAATTCTGTTATTTAACTTAGCTTATGGAGGAGTGATGCAGGAAGCAGTTTTTGATAATTAAAAAGTTACTACTTCTGTCCTGTGCTTTTTTCCAACTTCCATGTAATTGTTTTCATTGTGTGGGAGCTATGGGAAGAAAGGAGGAAGGCTTTAATGTCAGCTGGTGGTTGTGATTTTAAGTAGACTGCCTCCTTCCATATTGCAGTTCCCCCCATATCATCAACTTTCCACAGGCATAATTTACACAAAAGGTTGTAGATCATTTTATCAGACAGAAAATTTGATCTCTGGATTGTTATCACTTATTTTAATTATAAGGAAGAGAACAGATGAACAACAAGTAACATGACCTGAATGAGATATATGCATGTTTTTTCCTGACTTTGCATTAATATGTTTAAATACTTAAAGTCCTTAAACTTTTCTTCATTATAAAATTAGAGTTGTCTCATAACCTAGGTTCTCCATGTGAGATAGGCAATAAAACAAAATAGTAGTGGAAAACATGTTGCTTACATAGCAAGCCCTAGGCTGTCACTTTATCTACTATACCACACTGAGTATTGTTTGTGTTATTAGCTGGAGTCCCGGAGGCAGTTTGTGTTGTTCTGTCAACTCCTGCGACGTCGCTGGAACCAGTTGTATTGGCTGTTGCCTTTCCATTGGACTATTTCAGCAATGTGGAGAGGGGGGAATTGCTGCTTGGGTAACAGCCTGTCCTCTATATTATTTTACTCAGGCTTCGTGCTCTGGAGAGGACACTCTCCAAGTCCTCCATACAGAGCATGTTACCATAGTCTCTTGAGACTGAAGTATGCCTAAGAAGACTTTGTTTCCCCAAAAATAAGACGGGGTCTTTTATTAATTTTTGCTCCAAAAGGGCTTATTTTCAGAGGATGTTTTATTTTATTTTTTCACATACAACAATCTAGATTTATTCAAATACAGCTATGTCAGCTTCTTCTGGTTGCTGCACAATGGTGGAGGGAGGGGTTTCACTTAACTGGGGCTTATTTTTGGAGTAGGGCTTATATTATGAGTATCCTGAAAAATCACACTAGGGTTTATTTTCAGGTTAGGTCTTATTTTCAGGGAAACAGTATGTTAACTCATACTGCTTTGTGTTTCTCTTTTCTGTGGATCTCCCTTTTTTTATTTGAGGCAAGGATGAATGTTGTCAGGCTACAGTCACACCATCCAAATGTTCCCTAGTTATCCCCCAGTTACATCGGTGCATACATTTCTGGTCACACAATGCACTGACCATGTAACTGCAGACCATTTCCCCCTTGCTGAGAGGCTTCTGCTCTGAGAAAGAGAGGGAGAAATGTGATTGCGGTCTGAGTTGACTTGTTTTGTTTTCTTCTCTTCCCGACATGTGCTTGCAGAGTTTGTGTTTGGGTGTAGCACTTTGGAAAGCCAGTTGGGATTCAGTTGACTAAATGTGTCTCCAGATTGGGAAAACAACAACCACCCACAGTCCCTACTTTTATTATGCTGAGTGTTGGGTGTCCAGCTATAACTTTCCTGAATTTTTGGTTTTCCTGTATGTAGGAAGCTTTTATTCTTTCCTCCTATGAAGAATATTTCATCTGTAGTCTAAATGGTACAGTCTGCATGTAGGTTTACCTCTTTGTAAGGTCAATAAAATAAAGATCTATATTAAAGATAAGTCTAATAAGGATCTATACTTCTGATCTGTAAACTAAGGAACTATAGTAAGAATCTGGAAAGAGCAGCATATCCCAGATAGGTTCAGAAAATGGAAACTCACAGCATACTTTATACAGTATATAAGGGTCTATATGCAGTTAAATGGAATTGTCTTAATGGTTGTTTGTAGATTGTTACTCGTTATATTTAACTGAATATAACAATATGTGTGGTTGCAATAATTCATTATTAAATGTGCAGTCCTCATGGCAAAATGAATGACTTGGTGTGTGAGAGAGAAAAAGACAGAGAAGTTGATAAATTGCATTTTTTTAAAAAAGCAATTTTGAAAATATGTGAAATGTAGCAATTAACCCACATGCACATATATAATACTAGAAAATAGGCAACTTATTACAGTCAAAGACAGGATCCGATAGGCTCAAATTGCTTAAAACATCAGTTATTGAAGACCTACCCTGGGGAGCTTAAGAAAATATTTAACAGATGAAAGTACATTCTGAAAAGCTTGACCTTACAGGCAATCATAAAATAAATGCAAACAGTATTTCTCCCCCTGAAATGTATGAAGCCCATCTGTGTCTAATCCAGTAATTACAGATTGAGTTCAATTACCTTTTCCAACTTGTAGCAGACTGGAGACTAAGCAGTGAATGTGTATGGGGCTTTGTCTAGACCTTAGTTGACCAGGAATTTATATTTAATGTTATATTATTTTGTTGAGTTTGCTAGCTTTTAAGATCCATTTTACTACTTAGTTATCAGCTGAAAGAATTTACTGATGAGCCTGGTGTGTACTTAGTGCTGGACCTATGTGTGATGGCATATTTAAGGGAGAGAGAGAGAGAGAGAACCTGAAGTTTAGAGGTAAAGATTGTAAGTATATTATATTGAATTACAATTTGGAAGTTTAACAGTATTTTTCAAATGTACCTTATTTTAAACTGACACTTTTTACAACTGCTTCTAAAGATGTTATCTATTGTATTGCCATTGTATGGAATCTATTCAGTATATTGAATTGGCCTATAGTGTTGCCCCATGTTATTTTTAGTTAAGGTAGACCTTGGAAAGCAAAAGAAGATGAAACTGTGTAGTTTTGCATTATGCGTCCAAGTTAAAGTTGCCCTATAAATAGGTTGCAGATACTGCCACAAGCTCTGATTCACCTATTAAGACTGCATTGCTTGTTGATGAAACCTTGGGTAACTCAGGTGTTCTTAGATTAAAACTCTCCAAAGCCTTCACCACTAGCTGTGCTGGCTGGGTTTCTGGGAGCTGTAGTCCAAGAACATCTGGGGACTCAAAGTGGGGAATCACTGTGCTGGTGGAATAAGACAGACATATTCTCTTATTCACTCACCAAATAATTAATGTACCAATTAGATATTTAGATAGTAGGAATCTGTGGTGTGTGGAAGAGCATAATCTGAAATTGCATAATGCCTTGCTGAAGCAGGTCTAAGTCCAACAAGTGCCTGACCACGATTATGCTTCCTTGTGTTCGGTATCAGGAAAATAAGGAGCTACAGTAACGTAGCTTAGGCAGAACTGTACACTTGTGCTTAAAGAGGCAAGGTATGCTCACTATGCCATGTGCCATAATTGCCTCACAGGCAACTTTAATCTGCTTTAGGAAGTTTAACAGTGTTTGGGTGTGAGGTCTCAGTTGACAAATCACAGTTCCAGTCATTGTTCCTATCTTGAAGACTACTGTATATAGAAAGATAGGAGTGCTGATTTGATGATAAATCAAACCAGATCAGAAAAATAGCTCTTAGCTATGTTTTGTCTCATCATTTAGAAGCTGAGGCCCCAGTTTGGATTCTGTTTTGGTTAATGCAGACCATTGTTTGGTAAATCTCTGAGAATGTGATCTACGATTTCTGTGTAACGCTCCCCATGCCTCTTTTAGTCCTGAAGATGCTTTAAAAGAAAATGGAAGTGTAAGCTCCAGAGGTTTCTGGGACATAATTTTTCATTAGGGGTATTAAAAGGGGGTTGCAGTCCTCCAGGTTTCAGGGAAGAGGTCAGTCCATGGACCCTCAGAAATGTACCACCCTATACTAACAGTACATGGCTCCATGTTGTCAAGAATGCTTCCAAGAGACTAACATTGGATTGCATTTGAGTTCTGTAATAATGATAAAGGTAGGAGTCACTCTACATGCTAATCTAATTGCTAATTCCATCTTCATGGAAGTCCTGTTTTGATTGAGTGGGTCTTCTTTAAATGGGATTAACAGTTGCATTTAGCACTTTATAATTTTGTTCAACTTCATATACAGAGAATAGAAAGCCAGCGCCACCAGATTGCAACTGGACAGGAGATGGTGCTTAATGTTGCTATTTGACACTATATTCATTCTCTTAATTAACTAAAATAACCTTCAGTGAGACTCTGTATGATGATTTTTGCCCCTCTTTGGGATTCCATATTCTAGCATTTCAATCCCGCATACAAAAATATACTTTCATATAAAAGGAGTTTCATTTGTAGTAACAATATGTTGATTTTCATTAAATATTTTGTTTAAGCTTAGGATGAATTTCTGTGGTTAGAGATGAAATAAATCTGTTAGGCAATGGCTTGAGGCTTTTGCATTACTTTCAACACTTGCATTAATAGTTAGATATAGTTAATATAGTTACCAGCCAGTGTGAAGTTAATAGTTAATATAGATTTTTTTTATTTACTGTAGGGTGAAAAAGAGAGCAGTTCTGAAATGGTTTATTTATAAACTAATGGGATGGAATTCTTGGGTAGCCCTACATTGTAAATAAGGAGATTATGATGTCATATTAAATAGCATTACTGTTGAAAGGAATGCTGTTTGAATGAAAATCTGTATATAATTGTTAATTTATTTGCCAAGTGTGAATCCATAAGTAGGTAAAATTTCATCATCCACATAAAAGAGAGGAAGTAGGCTTGGGGTTGACTCCATGTTTTACAGAAGTATAGAATGCCTCCCGCAAAAAATCAAAAAAGGGTAGTCAACACCCCACCCCCAGGACTGAACATGCTCAATGAACATGGAATATTTGCTGCTGGACTGTGGGATGGAGAATTGGTGAAAAGGTGAGATGAATTGTAACGTGCTAGAAGAAAGCACAACTGATAAACAACTCCAGTTTGGTGGATAAAACATCAAACTGGAGACTCCACCTTAGGTGTCTGGTTCCACTTATTTCTGCGGGGATTACTGGAGATTGAAGACCATGCCACAGCCATTTTCTATAATTTGTTATTTAAAGCTTACATTAAAGTGGTTTTGTTGTATGAATTATATGTATCTTTACAGTTTTGCACTTTGTCTATGGTTTTATTATATTAATTATTTAATTGTGCATTTTATTGTGTACCACCGAAAGTAGTACTCTGGCATTAATGAGAATGATATATTAAATTGAAATAATAAATATAAATAATAAATTACTAAATTTTGAATGTAGAATTCATATTGTAAGGTGTTAGAAAGTAACATACCATATTAAATATACTTTAGAAAGATAAAATGCAGTGTGTATTGCAGAATTGATGTTCTGTGGGTCATACACACTCCCCCCCCATGGTTTTTCATAATGAATCTCAGGAAAGAAATTCTTACTTTGATCCTATGCAAAGTAAAGTTTTGCCAAAGCCTCTCAATGTCAGTGAACTTAAGTATGCTTAAAACCTATGGGATTAATTTTACCAGCCTCCTGCTCTCTGCATATGTGCTTAGGAGCACAAGGAACATTCTTTCAAATAATTGTCTATAGTATTTACATGATTGTTTCATGAAAACGGATTGTCACGAATATGAAAACGGATTGTCACGAATAATATAGTCATGAAAAGTGTTAAAAGATAGGCTGCACTAGTCCATCTTCAGTATTTTCTACGTTGTCCTAGTTAGCCTCTTCCCCAAGAAGCCCTGCATGCACAAAAATGTAACTTCAAAAAATCTTCATGGCTTTCCATAACTAGGTAGTGCTCAACACAGCTTATAATCATCATGAATGGCAGCAGCCTATGCAGAATGATAAAGATAAGCTCCATTAGTTGCTCAGATCTTGTGAATACTTCCCAAAAATTTAAAGGTCATTGTGAATAAAGGGAAAGGGAGAATGAGAAGTGAAGAGAGAGAAAATAGTAGAGAGAGAAAAACCCAGAGGAAAATATATTTTACGTAAGAAAAGGAATAAAATTTCACATCATTACTGAGAATGGTTGTAAAGTAGGTGTTTTTAATCAGCACAAGTAAAGGTCAGTTCATTAAACATGTATTTTGACCAGTTTCCTTGTATTTCCTAGCTGAAACATTCCACACGATTGCTGCGGCTTTTGTGTTGAATTTAGTGAGGTTTTGCATAGTTGTGTGAAAATATAAATATTGAAGAAAGTTCTGATTAGAGTTGGGCAATAAAATAAGAACAGATACTGGGGAATTCTATTAAAATCAGATGTTGTAAGCTGTGGTAAAACAAAATATACACATCAGAAAAACTGGAAGTGGTGTGGCAGACTTATATGAGACAGGTTCCTTTTTTAATGAACTAAGATTTGTCACTTAAAACAGATGTTTTGCTGGGTCTGTCTTGTTTTTCAGTTCCTTATTTTAAAATGCAGTATATTTATTATGATTATTATGATTATGATTAAGCAGATTTTGTGATTGCTTGACATATTGTGGATAATGAAATGATTACCTCTATCAGTATAGCAGTCCTGTCCATGTTTATTCATAATATGAGTCCCACTAAGTTCAAATGGAAATTAATTTGAAGTGGTTATTCTCAAAGTCTTAATGTTTTTTTGTTTCTTTTTAATTAATTGCCTTCTTAAAATGATGGCATTTCTAAAACACACAGCTGTCTAACATTTACATTAACAGAAGTTGATGCTTTGTGTTAGTATGCATCATCTCAGTGTGCTAAATTTCATAGAAGGCTAAGTAATTTGTGTAAGAAGTCCAGGAGTCTGAGCATGGCTGGGACTGCCCAGCGCGGCTCGGCTCTCAGCAGCGGCGGCGGCGGGGACCTCCGGATGCCTTCCAGGGCTTCTCCACCACCATGGGAGGCATCTCCAGGGCTTCTCCACCACCATGGGAGGCATCCCCCACGCCGCCGATAGTGGCTCTGAAGCACTGTCAGTGGTGGGGGGCCTCCGAGATGCCTCCCATGGCGGCGGAGAAGCCCTGGAAGGCATCTGAAGGCACGACCTATGGCCTATGGACTGGAAAGGGGAGGTGGGGAAAACGGCAAATTTGAATTTGCCGCTTTCCCCACCTACCCCTTCTGGTCCGTAGATTGATTTTCCAGCCGCAAGTTGAAGTGAAACTTTGCAGCCGGAGAGGTTCGTAGGTTGAAAAGTACGTACAGTGGTGCCTCGCTTAACGAGTGCCTCGCTGAACGATGAATTAGCATAACGATGGCCTTTGCTGGAAATTTTGCCTCCTCACCTAACGATGTTTCCTATGGGGGATTTTCGCATAATGATGCTTGGGACCTTGCTTCACTTAATGATGACAGTTTTAGGTCCCCTGTTTCGCTTAACATTTTTTTGACAGCCCTGTTTTCGCTATTTTAAAAATATTCTAAAATGTTTAAAAATATTTAAAATGCTTGGAATCGTTAGTGCACCTAATAAAACTTTCGTTAAAGTAATTTGGCTTCGTTCTGAGTCTTTTTGAATTTTTGGTGATTTTTTTTCACCATTGAAATGTATTGAATAGGCTCCTATTGGAATGGATTAACTGGTTTTCAATGCATTCCTATGGGAAATGGTGTTTCACTTAACGATGTTTTCACATAACGATGTTTTTAATGGAACCAATTAACATCGTTATGCGAGGCACCACTGTAAGTGGAGCCGACCGTAAGTCGAGACTCCACTGTACGAACTTTTCGACTTACAAACTTCCTTCTGGAACGGATTAACTTTGTAAGTTGAGGGTTGACTGTATACTGCCTCAGACTGATTCAGCAGGATCAAAAGGGCAAGCTTGCTAACGTACAGTACCTTCTAACTTTCAGCTCTGCTGGGCAGGCTCCACCTCTCTTGCATGTGACTTTACCCCTGTGTGTGCATACGACTCTGTCTCCCGTCACAACCAGAACCTAATGAGATTGATTGCTGTGCAGAGGAAGATAGCTGTGTGCAGGGAGGCAGGCACCCAGCTTAGAGGGAACCTTGAAACTTGTCCATCTGTGCTTCTCACAGCTATTATGGCACAATAGTTATTATCTGTTTTATCCCAGTTCATTTGATTGCCACGTCCTCTTGATCCTTGCTCATCTTGGCTTACTATGGCTACTGGTGGGCAGCACAGGGAGCTGGCTTTTAAAGAATCAGTTGTGTCACTACTCCTTTGAAAATGCTATTTCTGCACTCAGAAGTTTTATAATGTCTCCCATGTAGCTTGGATCTATCTCTTTTAATCATTCCACAATTTACAGTTGTTTTCCCTGAAAATAGCTGCTGTTTTGGGCTTTGTTTTCTCTGCAGCAGTATCAAACTCTGTTTTTTACTTTATAGTAACTCTAGAACAAAGGGAACAGGGTGGTGCACTCTGCCAGTTTAGAAACCCTCTTTGACAGAGTATTTTCCAGAAGTGTAGATTTAACCCCAGAAAAAAAAATACCAACTTTGGAGCAAAATGTTTGAGAAAATGGAATCAGAAGAGTATTTTTGTTCTATAGCTTTTTCACATCTCATAATCATGTTTATTTCTGTGTTGGCTGTTGAGTTTTTGAAAACAGATTTATTAAAGAAAATAGATTATGTGTTTGCCACGGCAGCATCAGTTGCTCAAGTCTGTTGTAATGTGTTAACAAGGCCTGAATTGTGGACAAGGACATTGTTGGTCTTAAAGACACTGAGCTCTTTAAAGTAATAAGCAGCAAGCCCACCAAATCTTTTTTCTCGTAAATAAATAACATTTTTTCTAAGATAAATGCTTTCTGATGTCATAGACCAATTTTCCATTAGGTTAACCTTCATTGCCAGTCTGTCATTAAAATATGTTGAATATTTAAACCCTAAATTATGGAGGAACAATAATTTCCCCAAATGATATGGTTTGCATGAAGCATATTGAACTCATATAAGCAGAATTTTGCAGTTTGAGTGTTGTGGCTGCAGATTATTCTTTCAAGATTTTTTTTTATCACTGGAGGTATTCAAGAGAAATTTAGGCAACGACTTGGCAGATATCCTTTGATTTGTATTCCTGCACTGAGCAGGGGGTTGGACTCAAAAGCCTTATAGGCCCCTTCCAACTTCAGGATTCTATGGTTCTATCACAGAACTATAGATCTCTTTGCTAGGATCTCTGTATCTGAATGAAAACCCCTCAGGGCCTATTAAAAACCCTTTGACTCCTTTTCAGTAACAAAAGGTACTTTTTCCATAATTGTCTCATTTATAAATTTGAAAACATTTGTAACGGATATGTCAGGTGAAGATCTGTCAGGTGAGCAATCTGTATGCTTCTACTCAGCTTTGGTCATATGAGAAAACTGCAAAGAGACCAGCCACATAAGCAAGGGAGTCCCTTTAGATCCATATGCCAAAGGTATTTCCATAGCACTCAACAGTTACAAGCTTTTAGCGTCAGTGTCACTCTCTTATCTGAGCACCAAAGGCTCCATAGGCCTCTTTGAGCTTGCATTGATATTTCCATTTGTCTTTCATTTTTTTTAATTGGAACTAGTAATGACATTTATTCTTTTTAAACATTTTGGATAACTTCAGTATACTAGGCCTGCCGTCACGTCCTTCATACATGGAGGGGAGCATCAGTGGGACTCACAAGTCCAGATATGAGAACAGCAGTTGAAGCTGCTTTACACAACAACTTTAATAACCAATGAAGTAACACTACCCTGTTAGTCCTCTGGTTCTGCCAGTCCGTTCTGTTTCTGGGTGCTGCTTATGTCCCAAGTTGGGAAATGGTCAACTCACCCTCCTGAAAATCCCTAAACTGGTAAATGTCTGCAATGCCCTCATTGCTGCCCTCTGCTTTGAGAGGATTTGTCCTTTTCTGGATAGCATGCGTAGGAGGCACGTGAACTGCCTGTGTATCCTCCACTTCTGTAACTGCATTGGAGTAATTACAGGGTTGCCACTTTCTGGAAAGTCAAGGAAGGCCAGGGAAATGGAAATTGGTCAGGGAAAGGCAGGGAAATTGGTCTGAAGTCAGGGAAACTGTGATTAAAATATATTCATCAGTCGATATATTTTTGTGGCAACTGGAATCGAGAAGTAGCAGAATACAAGTAAAACTTCATGATGCCCTTTCCCAGCTCCACCTTTTTCTCAGCTCCACCCCCAGCAACCAGACTAATGTGTTTGCTGAGCTCTGCCCCTGCATCATTTTCAAGGTCTGTTTGTAGCATTTGCAAAGCAAGGCTAGTTTAAACGTTTCGCAAGACACAAACTTTAAATATCTAACTGTTTTCATCACTATGTGCTAGTACTCTAACTCAGTGGTTCTTAACCTTTTTGAAAGAAACGCCCCCTTGAGTGATTGAAGAAGTTATCATCGCCCCCTCCCCAAGGTGATGATATCTTATTTTTCCTCTTTCTCCTCTCCCTTCGTCTTTTCCCCTTTTCGTCTAAGTTTTCCCCATATTTAAAATTGTCTTAATTTTATTGTAATTGCACTTGTTGTAAGCCGCCTAGAGTGGCCTTAAGTGGCTAGATAGGCGGGATATAAATAAATAAATAAATAAATAAATAAATAAATAAATAAATAAATAAATAAATAAATAAATTTATTTATTTATTTATTTATTTATTTATTTATTTATTTATTTATTTATTTAAGACAGTTAAATCCAATGACCCCTGAAAACAAAATTCAATTCCAAGAAAATGAAATGCCCCCAAAAAGTAACATTTAATGATTTAGTTGCAAGCGAATTTTAAGACGCAAAAAGAAATATAAAAAGGGCATAAAAACAAACCGCAATGCAGTTTTTCAAGACAAAAACTCTGAAACTAAATTAAGATTGGAGGAAAATATATATTCATGCACACTGTAAAAAGGCTGCAGCCATCTTCACAGGTTTGGCTTGCTCCAGTGGCCCCCTACCGCCCCCTTCTGCTCCAGCGCCCCCACGCCGCCCCTTTTCATTCTACTGCCCCCCTGAAAAATGAAATCACCCCCTGGGGGGCATTATCGCCCACGTTAAGAACCACTGCTGTAACGTACAGTAGATAAGCATGTTTTTGGGTCATTCTTGTGTATGGAATGGATGTTTTGTCTCCTGCTAAACCCAGCACAGAGTTGCAAATGAGTTTTGCTGCTGGTTGTTGTGGTTTTTTTGGACTCTTTGGCCGTGTTCTGGAGGTTGTTCTTCCTAACATTTCGCCAGTCTCTGTGGCCTGCATCTTCAGAGGGCTGGAGTAGGAACTCTGTCCATGCTCTGTTGGTGATTGTTGGATAGTATTTATAGCTGTGGGAACGGCTTTTGTCTTTTTTCAGGAGGTAGGGTGATCAGCATGTTCTTCGTAGTGGTCTCTGTGAATGCACACAAACGGGTTATCCTGCGCCTGCGCAGGAATGTCCGGAAGATTCTAGAGCTTAAGAAAAAAAGAGTCAGTTATCTCCCCCTGCAGGGTATATAAGCCCCGCCTCCTCCATCTTCCTTTCAGTTCCTCTTTTCCCGCGGTTCCTGTAGGACGGAGGAAGAGCAGAGCTATTGACCGTTAAGTACTAGCTAGCTAGCTACCCTTTTTTCTTGCTAATTATTTCTTTTATTTTACTTTAACAGTTATTCGACAGAACCTGCTATATTGAGTTGCTTATTTTTCTATTCTGTCGCGTTTCCCCCCCTGATAAACTATCCCCCCTTTTTTTCTTTTGTTTATGGCCCCTCAGGGCTTCAAGCAGTGTGTCGTCTGCTCTCAAAAAATCCCTTTATCAGATGGACACAATAAATGCTTGTTTTGTCTTGGAGAATCGCATCAAGATCAGTCTTGCCTTGCTTGCAAAGGTTTTTCAAAGCAAGCAATTAAGCTGAGGCACCAAAGACTTCGAGCTTTCCTTTACGAAAAGACTCTGTCTCCAAACATGGAAAGCGCCTCCCTCACAGCACTGTCCCCTCCGCGTGCTGAGGCTTCTAAACAGGACTCTTCAGCTGATCAACCGCTGCTTACCATCTCTGGGCAAGTTAAGGCTAAGGACACTTCCAAAACGCCAAAAGCCAAACCACCTTCACGCCCTGTAAAAAAGAAGGCTGCTGATAAACCCAAGAGAGCGAAGAAACTGGCTAAGTTGCCTGTTGTGCCTCCTCCCGCTCCTTCGATATTGCTCGAGGAGTCTTCGAGGAAAGCAATTGGACTCTCTGATGCAGAGGAGCACATTCCTTTAGCCCAGATGGCTCAGGAACGTATGTGCATGATACAAAACTCGGGCCGATTTGAGGCTGAGCCAGATGCCAGCCGGGCTGTTGCCCATTCAAGCCCCCGATACTCAGGGCGGGCTGATACCGAGTCTCCATCTGAACAGGAGTCTGATCATGAAACTCCTAGAAAGTGTACCGCAAAGCGCAAAAATATTGCTTCATACCAGCCTCGGGATGGAGGCGATGGGTACCGTCCGCAAGGACTACTACAGTTTGGCCACTCTTTTTATGCTCCATTCCAACCGTGTCCATACCCAGGCTACGCCTACCAGCTGGAGCCTCAGGCACAAGTACCATGGCACCATACCATGGCTTCCTCTATCCCGTGTCAGCCACATGCTCAACAGGAATTTTCTATGCCTCCAGCACCATCTCGTAAGAGGCAATTTCCCACGGTACCTACAGCACTTCCCAAGCGTGCTAAGTACAGTGCAGGACACCCTTTGGTTTGAGCCATGACGCTCTACTCCTATCCCGATGCCCACGATACCGTGCCCTTCTCCCAGTCCACCCAATCGGATGCGGAAATGGCACCAGAAGATACAGTACCGAGACGCTCTCCTTCGATCGCCTCGCAGTCGTCTAATCCATCTATGGTTTCCACCGACTCTGACGCTCCTGACACTGCTGCCCAAGGCTCTTCATCTCAGCCTTCGTCAGAGGACTTTTCATCTTATGCACAGCTCATTATGCTGATGGCAAAAACCCTACAGCTTGATGCACAAATCCCTCAACAAGAACGGGACCTTGTTTTCCATGATATGGAGCAGGACAGAACCGCTCCTCCTAGCCTCAGTCTCATTCCTGCTTTGTTTGAGCTGGTAAAATCTTCTTGGGACAAACCTCCTACATTGGTACAGGTGCCATGCAAGCTTGAACACCACTATTTAGTTAGGCATCCTTCAGTCTCGAAAGACTATGGTAGCGTGCTCTGTATGGAGGGCTTGGAACAGCGCCTAGTGTGGCTGAGAAGGCCAATTCGAGAGTGACAGTCCCTTCCACACTGAAGACAAATCCAGTCTGTCCCCTGTCCGGCTCCCTGGTTTTGCTGCTTTTGTGACTTCCTCTTTGCCTCGGCCTGCTGGGCAAGGGTCTCTTCAAATTGGGAGAGGCCGTGATGCACCGCCTGCCTCCAGGCTGAACGCTCAGATGTCAGGTTTTCCCATCTGTTGAGGTCTATTCCTAAGGCCTTCAGATCTCGCTTGCAGATGTCCTTGTATCGCAGCTGTGGTCTCCCTCTGGGGCGCTTTCCCTGCACTAATTCTCCATAGAGGAGATCCTTTGGAATCCGACCATCAGCCATTCTCACGACGTGCCCGAGCCAACGTAGACGTCGCTGTTTCAGTAATGTGCTCATGCTGAAAATTCCAGCTCGTTCTAGGACTGCTCTGTTTGGAACTTTGTCCTGCCAGGTGATGCCAAAAATCCGTCGGAGGCAACGCATATGGAAGGTGTTCAGCTTCCTCTCCTGCCGTGCACAAAGAGTCCATGACTCACTGCAGTACAGTAGTGTGCTTAGAACACAGGCTCTATAAACCTGGATCTTCGTATGTGTCGTCAGCTTCTTATTGAGCCATACTCTCTTTGTGAGTCTAGAGAACATGGTGGCTGCTTTGCCAATGCGTTTATCCAGCTCGACATCTAGAGAGAGGGTGTCAGAGATGGTTGAGCCAAGGTACACAAAGTCATGAACCACCTCCAATTCTTGTGTGGAGATGGTAATAGAGGGAGGTGAGTCCACGCCCTGGCCCATGACTTGTGTTTTCTTCAGGCTGATTGTCAGTCCAAAGTCTTGGCAGGCCTTGCTGAAACGATTCATGAGTTGTTGGAGGTCTTCAGCAGAGTGGGCAACAATGGCTGCATCATCTGCGAAGAGGAAGTCCCGCATGCATTTCAGTTGGACTTTGGTCTTTGCTCTCAATCTAGAGAGATTAAAGAGCTTTCCGTCTGATCTAGTCCGGAGATAGACGCCCTCGGTTGCAGCTCCAAAGGCATGCTTCAGCATGACAGCAAAAAAGATCCCAAAAAGTGTTGGTGCGAGGACACAGCCCTGTTTCACTCCGCTTTGGATGTCAATGGGGTCTGATGTTGAGCCGTCAAAAACTACAGTGCCTTTCATTCCCTCATGGAAAGATCTGATGATGTTAAGGAGACGAGGTGGACATCCAATCTTGGGAAGTATTTTAAAAAGGCCATCCCTGCTAACCAGATCAAATGCTTTTGTAAGGTCTATGAAGGCCACTAAGAGTGGCTGTTGTTGTTCCCTACATTTCTCCTGCAGCTGTCGGAGGGAGAATACCATGTCAGTGGTGGATCTATTAGCTCGAAAACCGCACTGTGATTCTGGATAGACTCTGTCTGCAAGCACCTGGAGCCTCTTCAGCACAACACGGGCAAGCAGCTTCCCTACCACACTAAGAAGAGAGATGCCCCGGTAGTTATTGCAGTCACCCCTGTCTCCTTTGTTCTTGTACAATGTGATAATGTTTGCATCCTTCATGTCCTGTGGTACTTCACCTTCCCTCCAGCAGAGACAAAAGACCTCGTACAGTTCAGAGGTGATGATCTCCTTACAGCATTTCAGCACTTCAGCGGGGATGTTATCCTTTCCAGGTGCCTTGCCAGAGGCAAGGGAGTCCAAGGCCGCTTTTATTTCTGCTAGGGTTGGTTCGCTGTCCAGCTCTTCCAAGATAGGCAGGCACTCAATGTTATTTAATGCTTCTTCGGTTACTACATTCTCTCTGGAATATAGCTCAGAGTAGTGCTGTACCCAGCGTTCCATCTGCTGTGCTCGGTCCTGGATGAGCACACCTGTAGCAGACTTCAGGGGAGCAGATTTCTTCTGTACTGGACCTAAGGCCTGCTTGATACCGTCATGCATTCCTTTGATGTTACCTGTGTCCGCTGCTAACTGTATCTGAGAGCAGAGCTGGAGCCAATAATTGTTGGAGCATCTCCTGGCAGCCTGTTGGACTTGACTGCGAGCAGCTCGAAGAGCTTGGAAGTTGTACTCACTAGGACAGGCTTTGTATGCTGCTAGAGCTCTTCTCTTATCCTTGATGGCTGGCATTAACTCCTCTGAATGGGCTTCGAACCAGTCAGCCATCTTTTTGGTCTTCTTGCCAAAGGTGGACAAGGCGGTGTTATAGACGGTGTTCTTGAAGTGTTCCCGTCGTTCAGGTACATTTGCATTAGCCGGACCTGGAAGGACTTCCTCAAGTGCTTGGGCAAATTCCTTCACTTTTCTTTGATCGCAAGTCTTGCTGATGTCAGTGCGTGGTCTTCCTTCCTTTTTCGTGTGATATACTCTCTTTGTTCGTAGTTTTACTCTACTACACACCAGGGAGTGATCAGTATCACAATCAGCACTCTGGTAACTGCGTGTGATCGTAATACTAGGAAGGCTGGAACGTCTAGTGAGGATTAGATCGAGCTGATGCCAATGCTTGGATCTTGGATGCCTCCAGGAAACTCTGTGTTGCAGCTTCGTGTTAAAGAATGTGTTGCTGACACAAAGACCATAATAGCAGCAAAACTCCAGCAAGCGTTGGCCATTTTCATTCATCTTTCCAATGCCAAAACGGCCTAGACAAGTGGGCCAAGAATTATGATCAGCACCCACTCTAGCGTTAAAGTCTCCAAGAATGAACAGTGCCTCTCTTTCAGGGACTTTTTGGATAGTAGCTGCCAGATCGTCATAGAATTTGTCTTTCACTTCTGGAGTGGATGACAGTGTTGGTGCATATGCGCTAATGAGGGTTACTGGTCCTGCTGATGAGTGGAGCTGCAGAGACAGGATTCTTTCACTCCCCACAGTAGGTGGAACAATGCATCTCAGGAGAGTATTTCTGACTGCAAAGCCAACACCATATTCCCTGGTCTCATTCGATGGTTTTCCCTGCCAGAAGAATGAGAAGTTTTTTTTTTGACAGATCCTGAGTCTGGCAGTCTTGTCTCTTGTAAGGCAACAATGTCCATCTGCAGTCTACTCAGTTCCATGTCAATGACAGCTGTCTTGCGCACATCGTCTATTTCTTGCAGATCGTTAGGAAAGCCGTAGTCAGGAAAGCCAGGGGTCATTGTCTGTACATTCCAGGTGCCCAGCTTAAGGGCAGAAATTTTCTTACGATTGTTGCATGGTGCACGGTTATCGATCTGCTTGTCGGGTTTGACCCTAAACCCCACGCACCCCGTGAAGTTAACAGACCGTGGCGAGGTATCACCTTACTGGCTGGGGGCTGCCCAGCTTAAGGCGGGCGGTATCTACCTAGTGAGGTGCAATGACCTCTCCCACCGTCAGAAGTAGCCCCTGGCGTCCTGCTCCACGCCAATTGAGCAAAGACTTATAACCGGTAACTGCTACTTCCCGTGTTGTTTCGACGCTGTATGCGAAGCTGGAGTGTCCTCTCCAGAGCACGAAGCCTGGGTAAAATAATATGGAGGATAGGCTGTTACCCAAGCAGCAAATCCCCCCTCTCCACGTCACTGAAATGGTCCAGTGGAGAGGCAAGAGCCAATACAACTGGTTCCAGCAATGTCGCAGGAGTTGGCAGAGTGACACAAAGTGCCTCCGGGACTTCGGCTCCGAGCACCACTATAAGACTCATGGTTCAGACTCTGACTTTCTGGACAAGCATCCTTCACCAAATTCTATTGTGGTCGAAACTACTCAGTATAAATCACATACCACACCATCAGTTACACCTGTTGACAAAGATGGAAAGAAATCGGACACCTTTGGTAAGAAGCTGTATTCGTTCACCGCAATGCTGATTAAAATTGCTAACTACCAGGCCGCCATGGGCGCCTATCAGAAGCATTTGTGGGACAGGATAGTTCCAGTACTGCAATCACTACCTGACCCTGCGAAAGCAGAAGCCCTTAACGTTTATGAAGAGGCTAAAACCTTTACCAGGCAGCAGCGATTTGCTGCAAAACACACAGCTGACATCGCTTCTAAATCTATGCTCACTGCCACTGCTGTTAGACGCCACGCTTGGCTTAGAACAGCCAATATCCTTGAAGAGACCAAAACCAAGATCGAAGAACTTCCCTTTGATGCTGCAGGACTATTCAACTCTAAAACTGATGAGACTATGGACAATATCCATAAGATGAGAAAGACAGCGAAATCTTACGTACCATACCAGCCGTATAGGTACCAAAAGTTTGCCTACAAAAAGCCACAGTACCAATCGTCTACTCAGTACCAGCCCTCTCGGTGCAGTAAGCAACAGCAGGACCGCACTTACCAAGTTCAGCAGCCTCCTATTCCGCTGTTCAAGCAACAACACTTTCGTAGCCCTAAGCAGTCCTTTCACAAGACTCAGCATAGGGGTAAGCAATTCTCACGAATCTACCTCCTATACAAGATTATCTCCATTCTTACAAGAATGGAAAAACATCACTACAGATAAGTGGGTCCTTAGTATAATTCAACATGGATATAGGATAGAATTTTTCCATATCCCTCCACCAAATTCAATTAGGCCTACTCCCATTTCCAAGCAGCTGCATTTGGAAATCCCATCCCTGTTATCTACAAAGGCTGTAATCCAAATTCCATCTGACAGTACCGTTGGATTTTTCTCACATTACTTTGCAGTCCCCAAGAACGATGGGGGCATAAGGCCCATCATGGACTTAAGAGACCTCAACCGGTACATACTTCACAAGAAATTCTGTATGCTCACCCTTGACTCCATTCTTCTCCTCTTGTCTCAGGGAAACTGGTTTGTCACCATCAATCTGCAGGACGCATATTTTCATATCTCCATCCACCCGTCTCATCAAAAATTCCTCCAGTTCCGGTTCCGTTCGGGCTTTCAGTGGCCCCCTGGACATTCACAAAATGCATGGCAGCAGTCGTCGCGTACCTACGGACCCAAAGGATAAAAATCTTTCCTTACATCGACAACTGGCTTCTGGTGGCCCGATCCTGTCACGAAGCGCTCTCAGCCACAAGATTCACCCTGTCCACTCTAAAGAAATTAGGACTAAAAATCAATGCAAAAAAATGCAATCTCATACCTTCTCAAGTAGTCTCTTACATAGGAGCAACCCTGGATTCTGCTCGCACAAAAGCCTTTCTTCCACAACAGCGAATTCGAAAGATCAAAAAATCTGTGAGCAAGCTCAGACCGTTCTACGGTTGATGGCATCCACCACAGCAGTGGTACCATACAGCAGACTCGAACTCAGACCCCTACAGTCTTGGTTCATCACTCAGTTCGATCCCATGACAGACAAGCAGTCCAAGAGGTTGAGAATCCCCCCTCTCATACCGCGGCATCTTGCCTGGTGGTCCAGAGCCAGCAATCTGTCATGGGGAAGACCGTTCCACTCCCCTTACCTGTCCATACAGGTCGTTACTGACGCCAGCCCCTCAGGTTGGGGCGCGCACTGCCGGAACCTCCGTGCCCACGGTCTTTGGACCCCAACCCAAAGGACCTTGCACATCAATCAACTAGAACTGATAGCTGTCATGAAGGCTTTTCAATCCTTCCTCCCTCGCATCCAGGGCCATGCTGTGCAATTGGTAACGGACAATATCACAGTAATGCACTACATCAACAGGCAAGGTGGAACGCGATCAACGCGTCTCCTCCAGCTGACCATCAAGTTCTGGAATTGGTGTCGCTTTCATGATGTTTTCCCACAGGCGATCCACATCGCTTCCAGGGACAACTCTCTAGCGGACCACTTGAGCAGGCTCCCTACCAGAATGCACGAGTGGACATTAGACCAGATGCTTTCTAGACATTTGCAAATGAGGGGGACAGCCACCTTGGACCTTTTTGCGTCCCATCTCAACACCAAGTGTGCCCGATACTGTTCCAGAGCGGGCATGGACGCCGCCTCCCTGGGAGACGCCTTCCTCATACCATAGTCAGGAGAACTAACGTACCTGTTCCCTCCAATTCCACTGCTTCTCAGGACTGTGACCAGGATAATGCGGTACGGTACAGATGCAATCCTCATCGCCCCTTGGTGGCCGATGCAACCGTGGTTCGCTCACCTATCAGAAATAGCACAAGACGTTTATCACCTACCTCAGATACCGTCCCTCCTGTCACAGGACAACAGGGCTCTCCTCCATCCCGATGTTCGGTCCCTTCGCCTGACGGCATGGAGGATAACCCCCACTTCCACAAGGTGCTAGACCATGCACGAAAGCCCTCTACCGTGCGCTTATACAAGGGCAAATGGAAAGCATTTACCAAGTTTGCCCAATCTAAAGGCATGACCACGGTACCAGCTTCTCTACGTACGGTACTTACCTTTTTGCTGCATCTCTTCAATATGGGACTTGCTCACTCCATACTTAAAGTTTACATTTCAGCGATTGTAGCACACCAACCTCCTCGTTCATACTCTGTGAGGCTTTTTTCCAACCCTACACTTAAAAGATTCTTGAAAGGTCTCCAAAACATACGACCACCCTCCCAAACCATTGCGCCCCAATGGTCCCTTCCGCTGGTCCTAGAGGCCATTACTAAACCTCCGTTCGAACCAATGGCTACGTGCTCTGAAAAACTTCTTTCCTTGAAAACGGCATTCCTAGTAGCCATTACTTCAGCCAGACGAGCAAGCAAGATTGCTACCCTCCGTACCTACAGATGCACCCAGATAAGGTTACCTTATACATGAACGTTTCCTTCCTCCCAAAAGTGGTGTCAGAATTCCATGTCAATCAGCCCATTGTGCTTCCAACCTTTTTCCCGTCTCCAACCGCACAGCTGGAGTGCAAACTTCATTCTCTCGACGTTAGAAGAGCCCTTGCCTTCTACCTACACTGTACCAAAGCCATCCGATGCTCTCCGCGTCTCTTTTTATGTTACCACGGACCACGCAAAGGTGCTCCTGCTTCTTCTCAATCAGTATCACAGTGGATTGTTCAGCTTATTCACCTTGCTTACCAGCTAGCCAAGAAACCTCTTCCAGAGGGCTTAAAGGCACATTCCACCAGAGCGGTTTCCACCTCGACAGCCCTATTCAAAGGTGTCCAACTGCAAAACATTTGCAAAGCAGCCACCTGAGCTACCCCTCTGACGTTTGCCAGACACTAACGACTGGACGTCAGAGCCAAAAATGATGCGGCGTTTGGACTTGCGATACTGTCATCTATGATACTGTGATGGCCCTCCTGCCGGTGAGTACAGCTTGCTATTCACCCATTTGTGTGCATTCACAGAGACCACTATGAAGAAAGTTAGGTTACTTACCTGTAACTTTGGTTCTTCTAGTGGTCCTCTGTGAATTCACACATCCCTCCCTCCCCTCTGTCCGTCACGGTACCGTTCTATGATACCATGCTTATCTAATTTACGGTAACGGCGGATTAGGGAACTGAAAGGTAGATGGAGGAGGCGGGGCTTATATACCCTGCAGGGGGGAGATAATTGACTCTTTTTTCTTAAGCTCTAGAATCTTCCGTATGTTCCTGCGCAGGCGCAGGATAACCCATTTGTGTGAATTCATAGAGTACCACTAGAAGAATCAAAGTTACAGGTAAGTAACCTAACTTTTTTGTTGTGATGAGGGGAGGAAGGGAGAGATTATCTGTCATTGTGATTGATGGGTGTCATTAACTGGTCTTTTTTGTGCAATGATCTCTGGCCCTTGTGACTGGGTAAGAGTTCCTTGACCTTTTTGCATGTTGTATTTTTCAGAATGGGGCGCCAGGCTATGTTTAGTTTCAGGCCTTCTTCTTTCCTGTTGAAGGTTTGTTTATGTTTATGGATTTCAATGGCTTCCCTGTGCAGTCTAACATACAGATTGCTGGTGTGCCCACCATTATTTTTGAGCACTGCCTTAACCCTCTTGGGCATAGAGTTCACCAGAGCTTCACAGGTTGTCACTGGAGTCCTCTTCCACTTCTCCACAATGACATCACAGAGCTGGTGGATGTTAGAGACCTTGTGCACCTCCACCTTCCATTTCAGGATGCCTTACACATGCTCAATAAGGATTAAGTTATCCTCAGCTTCTTTAGCAAGGCAGTGCTTGTTTTGGAGGTGTGTTTGGGATCATTATCATGTTGGAATACTGCCCTGCTGCCCTGTCTCCCAAGGGAGGGGATCATGTCCTGCTTCAGTATGTCACAGTACATGTTGGCATTCATGGTTCTCTCAATGAACTGTAGCTCCCCAATGCCGGCAGCACTCATGCAGCCCCAGACCATGACACTCCCACCACCATGCTTGACTGTAGGCATGACACACTTGTCTCTGTACTCCTCACCTGGTTGCTGCCACACACGCTTGACCATCTGAACCATATAAGTTGATCTTGGTCTCACCAGACCACATGACATGGTTCCAGAAATCCGTGTCCTTAGTCTGCTTGTCTGCAGCAAATCATATGCGGGCTTTCTTGTGCATTATCTTTAGAAGACGCTTCCTTCTGGGATGACAGCCCTGGAGACCAATTTGATGCAGTGTACAGGATATGGTCTGAGCCCTGACAGGCTGACCCCACCCCTTCAACCTGGCAGCACTCATACATCTATTTCCCAAAGCCAACCTCTGGATATGATGCTGAGCATGGGCACTTCTTCCATCGACCATGGCGAGGCCTGTTCTGAGTAGAACCTTTTCTGTTAAACCGCTGTATAGTCTTGGCCACTGTGGTGCTGCTCAGTTTCAGGGTTTTGGCAATCTTCTTATAGCCTAGGCCATATTTATGTGGAACAACAATTTGTTTTTTCAGATCCTCAGATAGTTCATTACCATGAGGTGCCATGTGGAACTTCCAGTGACCAGTCTGAGAGAGTGAGAGTGATAATATTTGCTCCCTCTTCACACCTGAGACTTGTGACACTAACAGGTCTCATGACACCAGGGAGAGAAAACGGCTACTTAGGCCCAATTTGGACATTGTCACTTAGGGGTCTATTCACTTTTGATGTCAGTGGTTTAGACATTAATGGTTGTGTGTTGCATTATTTTGAGGGGACAGCACGTTTACACTCTTGTACAAGTTGTATACTCACTGCTTTACATTGTGGGCAAGTGCCATTTCTTCAGTGTTGTCACATGAAAAGATATACTAAAATATTTATGAAATGTGAGGGGGTGTACTCCTGTGATATACCGTAAATGTTCACAATAAATATAATAGGTCAGAGAACTAAGAATGCTCATGAGTAAAGAGGACATTCTGGGGGCAGTAATAATATCTAAAATTGATGTTGATTTGGTTAAAATGATAGAATCACATCAGAAAGCATTATCATGTTGTTCTTGGTGTCTCAAAGCATTACTGGTTGGAAATTGTTGTTGTATGTAATGCATTTGCTATCTATTCTTGAGACAATTGATGTGTGCAGTGCAGTTCAGGAGTCTGTTATTGTTGAGATCAATTTTAAAGGGTGTTTAAATGCAAAGGATATGTGTAGTCCCTTTCCTGCAGAAGAACGGGGAGCAGAAGGTGAACTGTGTCTGGGAGGACATTTTCTTAGGTGTGTTTTTTTTTCTTTTGCCTTGTGGATTTTTAGGCTTGCAAGGGGGTGTTTGCTCTCACCTTTGTTCTCCCTGACCACATGGTCTGAGGAGGCGGGGTTTTAGCTTGAAATAAGTGTACCAGAAGGATGCACTTAAATTCTCTGATTTTATTTTTCATACTCTAACTTGATAAATAGGAAAGACAGATAGGAGTGTATACGCCTGGGGGAGCAGGGAAGTTTTAGGGGGAGCGTCAGACTTCCACTCTTTTTAATTCACTGATTAATCAGTTGACATGGAGAGCGCAGGATCTGTTGCACTTGTAACACCTGTGCCATGTTCGTTTTCTTGCCAAATGAGGTGTCTAGGTACAAATGATCTAAGTGTAGGCTGGTGTCCTCTTGGAAGACAAGGTCCGGCAGCTGGAGGCCTGTGTTTCTAATCTTCGCATTATTAGGAAGCAGCCTGGGTAGGGCTTGTCAGCCTTAGAAGGCAGCCCATTTAGGAGAATGAAAACTCTGATTTCAAACCTCCACTGCCTTGTGGCTATATCCACTGATGTCTAGGTTTCATATTACATCAGTATTTTCTGGTGAAAAATGGCTGGAATATATGATACTGTATTCCTTTACAGAAATGGCAGAAAACAAGTAGATATGTCATTTTGCAGCATTGGCATGTTGTTGTTTTGTTGTTGTTTAGTCGTTTAGTCGTGTCTGACTCTTGTTGAACCCATGGACCAGAGCACGCCAGGCCCTCCTGTCTTCCTCTGCCTAATGGAGTTGGGTCAAATTCATGTTGGTCGCTTCAATGACACTATCCGACCATCTCATCCTCTGTCGTCCCCTTCTCCTCTTGCCTTCACACTTTCCCAACATCAGGGTCTTTTCCAGGGAGTATTCTCCTCTCATGAGATGGCCAAAGTATTGGAGCCTCAGCTTCAGGATCTGTCCTTTCAGATCCTGAAGGTGATTTCCTACAAGATCCAGGGTGATTTCCTACAAGATGGTTAGATTTGTTCTCCTTGCAGTCCAGGGGACTCTCAAGTGTCTCCTCCAGCACCACATTTCAAAAGCATCAGTTCTTTGGTAGTCAGCTTTCTTTATGGTCCAGCTCTCACTTCCATACATCACTACTGGAAAAACCATAGCTTGGACTATGCGGACTTCGGTCGGCAAGATGATGTCTCTGCTTTTTAAGACGCTGTCGAGGTTTGTCATCGATTTCCACCCAAGAAGCAGGGGTCTTTTAATTTAGTGGCTGCTGTCACCATCTGCAGTGATCATGGAGCCCAATAAGGTAAAATCTGTCACTGCCTCCATATCTTCCCCTCCTATTTGCCAGGAGCTGATGGGACCAGTGGTCATGACCTTAGTTTTCTTTTGATGTTGAGCTTCAGACCATTTTTTGCACTCTCCTCTTTCGCTCTCCTCATGAGGTTCTTTAATTCCTCCTCACTTTCTGCCATCAGAGTGGTATCATCTGCATATCGGAGGTTGTTGATATTTCTTCCGGCAGTCTTAATTCCAGTTTGAGATTGCTCCAGTCCAGCCTTCCGCATGATGTATTCTGCATATAAGTTAAATAAGCTGGGGGAACAATATACAACCTTTGTCGTACTCCTTTCCCAATTTTGAACCAATCATTTGTTCCATATCCAGTTCTAACTGTTGCTTCCTGTCCCACATATAGATTTCACAGGAAATGGATAAGGTGGTCAGGCACTCCTATTTTTTTAAAGAACTTGCCATAGTTTGCTGTGGTCCACACAGTCAAAGGTTTTGCGTACTCAATGAAGCAGAAATATATTCTTTTCTGGAACTCTCTGGCTTTCTCCATAATTCAGCACATGTTAGCAATTTGGTCTCTAGTTCCTCTGCCCTTTCGAAATCCAGCTTATACTTCTGGGAGTTCTTGGTCCACATACTGCTGAAGCCTACCTTGTAGGATTTTGAGCATAACCTTGCTAGCGTGTGAAATGAGTGCAATTGTATGGTAGTTGGAGCATTCGTTGGCACTGTCCTTCTTTGGGATTGGGATGTAGACTGATCTTTTCCAATTCTCTGGCCACTGTGGAGTTTTCCAAACTTGCTGGCATATTGAGTGTAGCACCTTAACAGCATCATCTTTTAAGATTTTAAATAATTCAAGTGGAATGCCATCACCTCCACTGGCCTTGTTGTTAGCCATGCTTTCTAAGGCCCACTTGACTTCATTCTCCAGGATGTGGCATACTCATCAGATACATAATGCCAGAATTTGGGATTGTGGTGTAACAAGTGTAACCTTTATAAGGTTATAAACTGTAATCTTTATAAGCAATAAAATATTAAGGCAGATTGTATGCATTGATGTGACTTGCCTTTAGTATAGTGTCATTGTGATGTGCATTGAATGCTCTCGTTAGTGGAAGAAGCCAGTACAATTAAAAGTTACAATAAAAGCAAATCTTTTTTATAAACCTATGGCTGGAGTCTGTCAGTGAGAAGTTACTTTTAATGAAGAGAAAGATCTGCTGCAAACACTAAAATAGAGTTATGCAGCTGCAGGCCTAAGATTTAAAATATTTTGGCTATAGAAGAAAAGGTCATGTGGCTCTCTACATTCGAATGATTCCTCTTACTGTAGGTACTGTTGTATGGCTTCTGCTACTTGTGTCAAAGGGTTGTAACTGTAATCTGCTGTAAATCCTTTGCTTTGCTCTGCGACTCATTCCTTTCAGTGTCCAAAGGTTTCCTTTACATTTCATTTCCACTGACATCATTCCTTTGTCCCAGGGTTGTTTCTGAGGGGTTCCTAAGGCCCACATTTGTCATATTTCCCTTTCATTGACCGATGTCTCTGCCATCCACTCTTAACAACACTTTATCAGTATTAGTTTCTTGAGCCGCCTGGAACAGCTCCCTTCACATCTTCATAGGCTACCAGCTGTGTTCATTTCCAAACAATTCAAAATACTGATTATGAACGGTAGTCTTCTCTGTCTTGGGTCCCTGTAATCTAAAAGACTGCCGAGTCTCTAACATCTGCTGGAGAAGCTCTTCTTACCTTCAGAGCCCCTTTGATGGAGATATGAGAGGCAGGCTTCTTGCTGACCATGCCCAGGTTCTGGAACTCCTTACCAAAGGAAGCTGGGTTTGCACCCTCCCTGCTTTCCTTCTAGTGGCAGGCATTTGACAGTTGAGAGCCTCCAGTTATAGGATTTTGACTGAGATGTTGGTCCTCAACATTTTAAGGTAGGTTATAAGTATTACTGTTTTTAAGAGACTAATTGGAGGACATGCAATTGCATCTGGGCGTTTGAGCTTATGTAAAGCAGAACTGCCTCTTGGCCTCACCACTCTCTGAGATATATATCTTGTGTTGATCCCAGAAATTACATTCTCAGTGGTTGCTCACAAGCTGTGTGTGACACTTGCTTCGCAGTAAAGTAAGATAAACCTTTTCTTTTCTTCCTTCTCCTAACATGCAAATACCATATCATTTTTATTGTTACCTTAGTTGATTCCCCCTTTTGGGAAGACTGTCATGATAACAATTTTAAAAATGTCTGTTGTTACTTTTCATTGTTTTATTTTATTTGTAGAATTTGTGAGGCATTCTGTAATCATGGAATTCAATTACCAAAAGACTTGCCAGCTTAAGACTTAAATTAAAGCTATCTCATGTTGGCTCCTGCTGCCCAAAAACAGGAAATGCTGCAAAGACTTGTGCTTTAATGGAGATGCCTATGATCAGGAATGATGTTTTCAGTCACAAATTATATTCAGTTACAAATTAACCTCTGTGTATAGTGGTGCCTCGACTTAGGAAATTAATTCGTATTGGAACGGTGGCCGTAACTCGAAATTTCATAAGTCGAAGAACCATTTCTCATAGGATTGCAATGAAAACCAATTAATCCGTTCTGGCCGAAGAAAAAAAATCTCAAAGGAAAAAAAAGGATGCTGAGCTTTACATAGGAAAGGCCAGCCTGAATGTTGACAACATCCATGGAAGCAGTCAAGATGGTCCACAGGATATCCTCTTGCGTGCACTACCGTTCACACTTCTTGAAAAACAGCTTTGACAACTGGTGTTTTGGTGAGAAGTGGTTAATTGACAAAAAGGGGTTCAGCTTCTGGGATTTTCCCTTGTGTCATTTCACTTCGTGAATAGTAGTGGTGCCGGGGAACTCCTGTTCGATACCTTATCCATTAGCCTGTGGACTGTCTCAGGGTTCCATGATTCCCCTTGCTATTTCACATGTACATGAAAAACATGAAAGAGGCTGTCCAGAATTTTGGGGTCTGGTACCACCAGTATGCAGGTGACACCCAACTCCATCTGCTCTTTAAGATCTTCCCTTGGGTGTGAAGGTTGGGTGACCACACACTGGGGCCTGAGAGACTGAGAGAAGAGCTTCATGGAAAATCTTAAAAAAAAACAGATGGAGTTAGCTTTCATCAGACCGCAAAATTCTGGACAGCCTCTTTCCAGTTTTTCATGTATATGTGAAATAGTATGGGGTAACATGGAACTTTGAGATAATATCAAAGAACTGTTTCTCAGTGATTTACTAGTGCTGTCCAGCTATTTTAACTCAGGAAGATAAAGATGCTGTTCTCTGTTCATTCCTGATTGAATTTAATATTTCAACTTTTTTATTCAGGTCAATAATATCGGGAAATTGAAAGATTTCCTTCTGCAGCACAGGAAGGAATACATTAATGCCTACAGGTAAGTGTTACAATGGGAATAACAGAAAGTAAGTAGGTCAGAGGAAAAAGAAAATTGGATGAACATGTTGGTGCCATTTTAAAAAGTTCTAATGACAAAATCCCAGTCTGGTTGTTGAATATAGTGAACATGTCATGATGTAGCTAGTGGTCTTCAGTTGCTTTTTCCCCCAAGCAGGAAGAATAAACATTATGGTTAAAAAACTGTTGTGTTTAGCTGTTGAAAAGAATTTTTGAATTTGGTCTATTGTGAAGATAGCCATTGATGCATAGGATTTTTCTGGTTCCTATCCTTTACTTAGTGTACATTGACAAGCTCCATGGGAGACTTCAGAAACAAGACTTCTTAGTACACTACATATATTAATAACTCGGCTTTCCATATTATTTTTATGGGTATAAAACAGTTATCTCCTTTTGTTCTTTCAGCATCCCTAATTTGGCTTGAATTCCCCTTTGATTTCCTGACTCCTGTGAAACGGATTTCTGGGTTGTTGGGGTTTTTTGCTTTTTGTTGATAAATAGTTCTCTTTGTCTCTACCTGACAAATGCTGAAAAGTTGTTTTTAGGAATCTGATTTAATTTCTATCACTTTGCATTTTTGCTTCTTAGTAGTAGGCATCCTTCAGTCTCGAAAGACTATGGTATCGTGCTCTGTATGGAGGACTTGGAACAGCGTCTAGTGTGGCTGAGGAGGCCAATTCGAGAGTGACAATCCCTTCCACACTGGAGACAAATCCAATCTGTCCCCTGTCCAGCTCCCTGGTTTTGCTTCCTTTGTGACTTCCTCTTTGCCTCAGCCTGCTGGACAAGGGTCTCTTCAAATTGGGAGAGGCCGTGATGTACTGCCTGCCTCCAGGCTGAACGATCAGATGTCAGAGTTTCCCATCTGTTGAGGTCTATTCCTAAGGCCTTCAGATCCCGCTTGCAGATGTCCTTGTATCGCAGCTGTGGTCTCCCTCTGGGGCGATTTCCCTGCACTAATTCTCCATATAGGAGATCCTTTGGAATCCAACCATCAGCCATTCTCACAACGTGCCCAAGCCAGCGTAGACGTCGCTGTTTCAGTAATGTATGCATGCTGAAAATTCCAGCTCGTTCTAGGACTACTCTATTTGGAACTCTGTCCTGCCAGGTGATACCAAAAATCCGTCGTAGGCAACGCATATGGAAGGTGTTCAGCTTCCTCTCCTGCCGGGCACAAAGTGTCCAGGACTCGCTGCAGTACAGGAGTGTGCTCAGGACACAGGCTCTATAGACCTGGATCTTGGTATGTGTTGTCAGTTTCTTATTGAGCCATACTCTCTTTGTGAGTCTAGAGAACATGGTGGCTGCTTTCCCAATGCGTTTATCCAGCTCGACATCTAGAGAGAGGGTGTCAGAGATGGTTGAGCCAAGGTACACAAAGTCATGAACAACCTCCAATTCTTGTGTGGAGATGGTAATAGAGGGAGGCGAGTCCACACCCTGGCCCATGACTTGTGTTTTCTTCAGGCTGATTGTTAGTCCAAAGTCTTGGCAGGCCTTGCTGAAACGGTTCATGAGTTGTTGGAGGTCTTCAGCAGAGTGGGCAACAATGGCTGCATCGTCTGCAAAGAGGAAGTCCCTCATGCATTTCAGTTGGATTTTGGTCTTCGCTCTCAATCTAGAGAGATTAAAGAGCTTTCCATCTGATCTAGTCCGGAGATAGACACCTTCTGTTGCAGTTCCAAAGGCATGCTTCAGCATGACAGCAAAAAAGATCCCAAAAAGTGTTGGTGCGAGGACACAGCCCTGTTTCACTCCGCTTCGGATGTCAAAGGGATCTGATGTTGAGCCGTCAAAAACTACAGTGCCTTTCATTCCATCGTGGAAGGACCTGATGATGTTAAGGAGACGAGGTGGACATCCAATCTTGGGAAGTATTTTGAAAAGGCCATCCCTGCTAACCAAGTCAAATGCTTTTGTAAGGTCTATGAAGGCCACTAAGAGTGGCTGTTGTTGTTCCCTGCATTTCTCCTGCAACTGTCGGAGGGAGAATACCATGTCAGTGGTGGATCTATTTGCTCGAAATCCACACTGTGATTCCGGATAGACTCTGTCTGCAAGCACCTGGAGCCTCTTCAGCACAACACGGGCAAGCAGCTTCCCTACAACGCTAAGAAGAGAGATACCACGGTAGTTATTGCAGTCACCCCTGTCACCTTTGTTCTTGTACAACGTGACAATGTTTGCGTCCTTCATGTCCTGTGGTACTCCACCTTCCCTCCAGCAGAGACAAAAGATTTCATACAGTTCGGTGATGATGATCTCCTTACCGCATTTCAGCACTTCAACAGGGATGTTGTCCCTTCCAGGTGCCTTGCCAGAGGTGAGGGAATCCAAGGCCGCATTTATTTCTGCTAGGGTTGGTTCGCTGTCCAGCTCTTCCAAGACAGGCAGGCACTCAATGTTATTTAATGCTTCTTCGGTTACTACATTCTTTCTGGAATATAGCTCGGAGTAGTGCTGCACCCAGCGTTCCATCTGCTGTGCTCGGTCCTGGATGATCACACCTGTAGTAGACTTTAAGGGAGCAGATTTCTTCTGTAATGGACCTAAGGCCTGCTTGATACCATCATACATTCCTTTGATGTTACCTGTGTCCGCTGCTATCTGTATCTGAGAGCAAAGCTGAAGCCAATAGTCATTGGAGCATCTCCTGGCAGCCTGTTGGACTTGGCTACGAGCGGCTCGAAGAGCTTGCAGGTTGTACTCGCTAGGACAGGCTTTGTATGCTGCTAGAGCTCTTCTCTTATCCTCAATGGCTGGCATTAACTCCTCCGAATGGGCTTCGAACCAGTCAGCCATCTTTCTGGTCTTCTTGCCGAAGGTGGACAAGGCGGTGTTGTAGACAGTGTTCTTGAAGCGTTCCCATCGTTCAGGTGCATTTACATTAGCTGGACCTGGAAGGGTTTCCTCGAGTGCTTGGGCAAATTCCTTCACTTTTCTTTGATCGCGAGTCTTGTTGATGTCAATACGTGGTCTTCCTTCCTTTTTCATGTGATACAATTTCTTTGTTCGCAGTTTTACTCTACTACACACCAGGGAGTGATCAGTATCGCAATCAGCACTCTGGTAGCTGCGTGTGATCGTAACACTAGGAAGGCTAGAACGTCTAGTGAGGATCAAATCGAGCTGATGCCAATGCTTGGATCTTGGATGTCTCCAGGAAACTCTGTGTTGCAGCTTCGTATTAAAGAATGTGTTGCTGACACAGAGACCATAGTAACAGCAAAACTCCAGTAAGCGTTGGCCATTTTCGTTCATCTTTCCAATGCCAAAACGGCCTAGACAAGTGGGCCAAGAATTGTGATCAGCACCAACTCTAGCATTAAAGTCTCCAAGAATGAACAGTGACTCTCTTTCAGGGACTTTTTTGATAGTAGCTGCCAGATCGTCGTAGAATTTGTCTTTCACTTCTGGAGTGGATGACAGTGTTGGTGCATATGCACTAATGAGGGTTACTGGTCCTGCTGATGAGTGGAGCTGCAGAGACAGGATTCTTTCACTCCCCACAGTGGGTGGAACAATGCATCTCAGGAGAGTGTTTCTGACTGCAAAGCCAACACCATATTCCCTGGTCTCATTCGATGGTTTTCCCTGCCAGAAGAATGAGAAGTTTTTTTCTTTGACAGATCCCGAGTCTGGCAGTCTTGTTTCTTGCAGGGCAACAATGTCCATCTGCAGCCTACTCAGTTCCATGTCAATGACAGCTGTCTTGCGCACATCGTCTATTTCTTGCAGGTCGTTAGGAAAGCCGTAGTCAGGAAAGCCAGGGGTCATTGTCCGTACATTCCAGGTGCCCAGCTTTAGGGCAGAAGTTTTCTTATGATTGTTGCATGGTGCACGGTTGTCGATCTGCTTGTCGGGTTTCACCCTAAACCCCACGCACCCCGTGAGGTTAACAGACCGTGGCGAGGTAGCACCTTACTGGCTGGGGGCTGCCCAGCTTAAGGCGGGTGGTATCTACCTAGTGAGGTGCAATGACCTCTCCCACCGTCAGAAGTAGCCCCTGGCGTCCTGCTCTACGCCAATTCAGCAGAGACTTATAACCGGTAACTGCTACTTCCCGTGTTGTTTCGACGCTGTATGCGAAGCTGGAGTGTCCTCTCCAGAGCACGAAGCCTGGGTAAAATAGTATGGAGGATAGGCTGTTACCCAAGCAGCAAATCCCCCCTCTCCACATCGCTGAAATGGTCCAGTGGAAAGGCAAGAGCCAATACAACTGGTTCCAGCAACGTCGCAGGAGTTGGCAGAGTGAAAGAAAATGCCTCCGGGACTCCGGCTCCGGATTTTGCCTCGAGGTTATCTCCTGAAGCCCTTTCCATAAGTGGATATAGCCACAAGGCAGTGGAGGTTAAAATTTGGAGTTTTCCTTCTCCTAGATGGGCTGCCTTCCAGGGCTGACGAGTCCCACCTACCCGGTGGGACCCGGTGCTTCTTATCTACTGCTAATATCTTTAAGAGTTTATCAGTTACCCACTGAGGCATATATTTTCTTTTGACTAAAGGAATAGTCATTTTGCATTCTTTTCTCTGCTTTCAATTCACAGTTCTTTTGGATTCACAGAATTCTGAGTTTTTTCTTGCTTGAATTCTAACTCTCAGGCTAAATTCTCCAACAATATTTGTGTCTATTTCATTTCCAGCTATTGCATTATGTCGCTTACGATTAATCAATGAATCTTCCTTTGTGATCATATTTCTTTCTGGACATTTGCATGAAAATATTTAATTTCTTTTTCATCAGAGTGGTCACATTTGATCAGATAGGCGGGGTATAAATGAAATAAATAAATAAATAAATAAATAAATAAGCATCTGTAGTTGCAGCAAGAACTCGTGGATAGATTTTCTCATATATCTAATTGATATTATTTTGTCAGACTTTACATTATAGCCCATAAGTGCTAGTGCTGCATTTCACCTCACTATTAGATGAATCTTTGTGGTCTCTGTGAATGCACACAGTTGGGTTATTCTGCACCTGCGCAGGACCTCTTGGAAGTTGCCTGAAGTCCCCTCAGTTCCTTTTAGCCGCTACTTAGGTCAGACCTATCTCGACGACTAGAGCAACTTTTGATTGCGATTGCTATTTCTTCTTTGTGCATCTCCAGGCTTTTTCACTTCATTATTTGACATTCCCTTGTGAGTTATTTTTGTTCTAAAATTTTTCTCCCAGTGTCTCCCTCTAGTTTTGTTCCTCCCCATTTCCCCCCTTCTCTATCTTCCCGCTCCTTTTATGCCCCCCCGGCCCATTTAAATGGTGCGTGTTGTGCGCAAACAAGATCCCACTTTCAGATTGCCACGACCACTGTCTTTTTTGCCTAGGGGAGCAATATCAAACCCATTCCTGCCCAGAGTGTATAAACATCACCAAACTGGACCACCCACCGCCTCAATGGAAGCTACCTCGCCTCCTGTCCCTAGACAAGCGTGCCTAGGCCTGTGTCGAACCCGACCACTCCTTCTCCTAAACCAAGGGAGCAGTCTAAATCCTCCTTGATTTTGGCATTAGCATCAAAGACATCCTCAACACAGTCTCAGGGCCAGTCGCCTAAGAAGAAAAAGGGCAAAGGTGGATTGAAAAAGACTAAGAAAACATCTAAGTCTATGCAACTTACTTAACCTCAGTCAAACCTTTCTTCACCGATTTTGGAAGAGTCTTCCAGAGAGGTTCCTGACTCATTGTTGGAGGCAGAAGATTCACTCCTGCTACCTCCTGGCCAGGCTCTGGCTTCAGTGGTGAGCCTGTTGCCTAGTATTGGCCATTCAGCAGCTCTCTCCAACCTGGCCTTGGTCCATTCTAGACCTGCATCTTCAGGGCCAGCAGTTATGGTTCAGTTTTCTAACTCTGAGTCTTCTCCGCACCAGTCTCCTCCCCGCAAATATGTGTTGAAGAGGCATAATCTTTCACCTGATTTCCAGGATCCTCTGCATCAGGAGTTTTACTACCCCCAAGATTGCAGATATGAAATCAACCTGCATACTAGACAGTATTATTATGATGAACCAAAGAGAGCGCAATATGCATTCACTTATCCATCTGAGCCTTCTCCATCACCATCACCATCTCCACCCCAACATCGACATCTGGCTCATACATCCAAACTTCAGTCCTCTCTTCCGGCTCTTTTACATGTCAAATCAGCTCTCAAGTGTACTTCTTCGCATCCAACAGAGCAACCTACCTCCAAACGCTCCCATACATCTTTGGTACCGGTTTCTATTTCTCACTCGCACCTCCGTACCTCATCTTTTCAGGTCACTACCACCTACAAGGGACCTCCCCCTGCCCCTTCTGATACTTTCACAAAATGCCTTGCACCAGTCGTGGCACACCTCCACCTACACAGCATACCATTTTTCCCTACATGACTATTGGTTAATTGTATCTAACGCTTACCAAGATGCCTTGGGAGACACTTGTTTCACTCTCTCCATGTTAGCAGACCTCAGGCTCAAGGTCAACTTCATCAAATCTCAACTAGACCTCTCTCAAACTATATAGGTGCTTGCCTCAAATAATCTGTGGCCAGGGCATTTCTGCCCCAAAAGCGAATAACCAAGCTAAAATCTGCAGTATCGTCTTTTCATCCCCTCACCTCAGTTTTAGCGCATCGGGCCCAACATCTTCTCGGTTTCGTGGCCTCAACTACATCAGTTATCCATCATGCCAGACTCAAAACAAGATTCTCTTCAAGCCTGATACCTTTCCCTATTCGACCCGATGATCGACACCCCTCCCCCGCAAACAGTTGACAGTTTCCAGGGAATTAGCTCACCAACTTACCTGATGGACCTTCCTCCCACAACTTGCAGTTGGCAGTCCAGCTCACGACTCAGGTCACCACTGACGCCAGCCCCACGGGATGGGGTGCTCACTGTCAAGGCCACAGAATCCATGCCCCGTTGACAAAAAGAGAACAAACCATACGTATCAACCATCTTGAGCTAATTGCTATCATCAAGGCCTTTCGTACCTTCCATCCTCTCATCATCAATTGCGCCATTCAGTTGGCCACTGACAATATGACCATCCTATATTATGAAAACAAGCAAGGGGGTACATACTCCCTCTTTCTTCTATACCTCCCTCTTTCTTCTATACCTTAATATCATATAGATATTAAACAGCATTGGGGAGATAGGTGAGCCCTGTGGAACTCCACAATTGAGACTCCATGGGGCTGAGTCACTCTCCCCAAGCTGAACTCTCTGAGGACGATCCCCCAGGAAGGATTGGAGCCGCGCCAGGCCACCAATTCCCAACTTGGAGATCCTCCTCAGGACGATACCGTGGTCAACGGTATCAAAGGCAGCTGAGATATCGAGGAGGACCAACAGAGACATTTTCCCCCTGTCGGCCTCCCGCAATAGGTCATTTAACAGTGCGACCAATGCCATTTCTGTACCATGGTGCGGCCTGAAGCCCTACTGGAATAGATCCAGTCATCTAGAAATTCAAAAGGGATAAGTGCAAAGTATTGCACCTCAGAAAAAGAAACCAATTGCACAGTTACAAGATGAAGGATACCTAGCTCAGCAAAACTGCGAGCAAGAAGGGTCTTGTGTGATGTGGCTATTAAAAAGGGAAGTGCTATTTTAGGCTGCATTAACAGAAGTATAGTTTCCAAATCCCACGAGTGGCTAGTCCCCCTCTATTCAGCACTGGTTAGGTTTCACCTTGAGCATTGTGTCCACTTCAGGGCCCCACAATTCAAGAAAGATACTGGCAAATTGGAACAAGTTCAGAGGACGGCAACAAGGATGATCAGGGGGCTGGAAACCAAGCCCTATGAGGAAAGTCTGAAAGAATTGTGTGTGTTTAGCATTGAAGAAAGAAAACAGAGGGGTGATATGATAGCAGTTTTAAAATATTTGAAAGGCTGTCATACAGAGGAGGGGCAGGATCTGTTCTTCATCATCCCAGAGTGCAGGACACACAACAATGGGCTCATGATACAGGAAGCCAGATTTTGATTAAATATCAGGGAAAACGTCGTAACAGTTATAGTAGTATGACAGTGGAATCAGTTACCTCGAGAGGTTGTAACTCCCAACATTGGAGGCATTCCAGAGGAACTTAGACAAGCACCTGGCAGATATCCTTTGATTTTGATTCCTGCATTGAGCAGGGTGTTGGACTTGATGGCCTTATAGGCCCCTTCTATCTTCACTATTCTATGATTTTATGAATCTGTTATCCCTTTTTATACCCTCCTGCCAGAGTAGTTTCATAGAGTGTTTGAAGAGCATAGCAATAATGGAATTTATTACTTTGTTTAGAGTTTCATATGTTAGAAGAAACACTTCACCACATTCATCATATTTCAGAATGCCAGTAATAACATTAGCTATATATCTTCAATTTACATCACTTGTTTCATCTATTGAAAACTGCATCTTATTGTTGTCAACAGCAGATCTTATCTTTCCTATCACATCCTAGCAGGCAGAGATGTAATTTTTCATTAGACTTGATTCTTTTGGAATTGGGTGGCTGGAGTACTTTCAACAAGAAATGTCTGAGGCTACCACTACCTATTTTTAAGGGATTATTTGAAGTAATCATCATTGTATAGTGATACCTCACAAGATGAATGCCTCGCCGGACAAAAACCTCGCAAGATGAAAGCATTTTGCAATCGTGTTGGTGACTCGCAAGACGGCTTCTTCTATGGCCGTGCTTCACAAGATGATTTTTTTCCGCAAAACCGATGCCTCGCAAGACAAAAACAATTTGTTTGTCTTTCGAGGTTTCCCATATGCATTCCTATGGTAAACCGCCTTTAGCAAGATGAAAATTTTGCGAGATAGTGCTACTCATGGAACAAATTACTTTCATCTTGCAAGATCCTTACAAAATTCTTACTAGATGAACTTGCAGTTGAAAAAGAAGCTGTCTCAAAAAGTTGTTGCCCGTTCTTAGTGAAAATAAATTTTGCTAAACAACTTATATTTCATGACGTCACAGTTTTGTTGAATATGAAAACATTTTTGGGCCAAAATTTTAACTTTACATAATTTACAAGAGAAAATATCGCTATCACTACTGAAAATCTGCTCCCCGAACTTTTGAATAAAACACCATAATTTTACACTTGCTAAACATCTACTTGTAGGCATGTTTCCCTAGGAGGTTTTTGGCTGGGGATGAAGGCCAGGTAGGCTTTACATGTGTATTTTGCGGGGGGGGGAGTTGTTTTTTGGGCCCTCTCTTTGTTCTTCCTCATCACATGACCCAAGAGGAGGGCCTAGTGGTTTGAATTGAGATGTGCCTGGAGTCTGCTCTCATTTCCCTAGAAGGTTTTTGGCTGGGGATGAAGGCCAGGTAGGCTTTACATGTGTATTTTGCGGGGGGGGGGGTGTTTTTGGGCCCTCTCTTTGTTCTTCCTCATCACATGACCCAAGAGGAGGGCCTTGTGGTTTGAACTGAGATGTGCCTGGACCAAATAATCTAATTCTATTTCCAATCCTAATATGGTAAAAAGGAATGGCCTGAAGGAGGGTAGAGTAGCAACTTTAAAGGAGGATGAGCAGGAGAGCGTGTCTAATGGCACATGAAATTCTCTAATTCTATTTTTACCCTAATTTGGTAAATAGGAAAGCCAGTTAACATCCCATACACAGGGGAGGAGTATACTTTCAAAGGTCAGATCATACTTACACAATATTAGAGAGGGGCTCGTTAGCTCTGGAAGGCAGCCCATCTAGGAGAAGGAAAACTCCGATTTTAAACCTCCACTGCCTTTTGGCTATATCCACTTATGGAAAAGGCTTCAGGAGATAACCTCGAGGCAAAATCCGGAGCCGGAGTCCCATAGGCAGTTCATGTCATTCTTGCAACTCCTGCGACATCGCTGGAACCAGTTGTATTAGCTCTTGCCTTTCCATTGGACCATTTCAGCAACATGGAGAGGGGGGATTTGCTGCTTGGGTAACAGCCTATCCTCCATATTATTTTACCCAGGCTTCGTGCTCTGGAGAGGACACTCCAGCTTTGCATACAGTGTTGAAACAACACGGGAAGTAGCAGTTACCGGTTATAAGTCTTTGCTCAATTGGTGTAGAGCATGACGCCAGGGGCTACTTCTGACGGTGGGAGAGGTCACTGCACCTCACTAGGTAGATACCGCCTGCCTTAAGCCGGGCAGCCCCCAGCCAGTAAGGTGCTACCTCGCCACGGTCTGTTAACTTCACGGGGTGCGTGGGGTTTAGGGTCAAACCCGACAAGCAGATCAATAACCGTGCACCATGCAACAATCATAAGAAAACTTCTGCCCTAAAGCTGGGCACCTGGAATGTACGGACAATGACCCCTGGCTTTTCTGACTACGGCTTTTCTGATGTCCTGCAAGAAATAGACGATGTGCGCAAGACAGCTATCATTGACATGGAACTGAGTACAGTGGATCCTTGACTTACAGACGGCTTGACTTACATACTTTTTGAGTTACAGACTTCTCTGGTCACAAAATTTAGGTTTGACTTGCAGACTGAGATTTGACTTACAGACCAGAAAAAAACCAAAATGGAACAAAAACGGCCTGTTACGGGATTAATCAGTTTTCAATGCACTGTAGGTCAATGGAGACTTGACTTACAGACTTTTTGACTTGAGAACCGCCTTCCAATACGGATTAAGTTCTCAAGTCAAGACCCCACTGTAGACTGCAAATGGACATTGTTGCCCTGCAAGAGACAAGATTGCCAGACTCGGGATCTGTCAAAGAAAAAAACTTCTCATTCTTTTGGCAGGGAAAACCATCGAATGAGACCAGGTAATATGGTGTTGGCTTTGCAGTCAGAAATACTCTGCTGAGATGCGTTGTTCCACCTACTGTGGGGAGTGAAAGAATCCTGTTTCGCCAGCTCCACTCATCAGCAGGACCAGTCACCCTCATTAGTGCATATGCACCAACACTGTCATCCAGTGCAGAAGTGAAAGACAAATTCTATGATGATCTGGCAGCTACTATCAAAAAAGTCCCTTAAAGAGAGGCACTGTTCATTGTTGGAGACTTTAATGCTAGAGTTGGTGCTGATCACAATTCTTGCCCCACTTGTCTAGGCCGTTTTGGCATTGGAAAGATGAACGAAAATGGCCAACGCTTGCTGGAGTTTTGCTGCTATTATGGTCTTTGTGTCAGCAACACATTCTTTAATATGAAGCTTCAACACAAAATTTCCTGGAGGCATCCAAGATCCAAGCATTGGCATCAGCTCGATTTGATCCTCACTCGATGTTCTAGCCTTCCTAGTATTACAATCACATGCAGCTACCAGAGTGCTGATTGCGATACTGATCACTCCCTGGTGTGTAGTAAAGTAAAACTGCGAACAAAGAGATTGTATCACACGAAAAAGGAAGGAAGACCACGTATTGACATCAGCAAGACTCGCGATCAAAGAAAAGTGAAGGAATTTGCCCAAGCCCTTGAGGAAATCCTTCCAGGTCCAGCTAACGTAAATGCACCCGAACTATGGGAACATTTCAAGAACGCTGTGTATAACACTGCCCTGTCCACCTTTGGCAAGAAGACCAAAAAGATGGCTGACTGGTTCGAAGCCCATTCGGAGGATTTGATGCCAACCATTGGGGATAAGGGAAGAGCTCTAGCAGCATACAAAGCCTGTCCTAGTGAGTACAACTTCCAAGCTCTTCGAGCTGCTGGTAGCCAAGTCCAACAGGCTGGCAGGAGATGCTCCAATGATTATTGGCTTCAGCTCTGCTCTCAAATACAGATAGCAGCGGACACAGGTAACATCAAAGGAATGTATGATGGTATCAAGCAGGCCTTAGCTCCAATACAGAAGAAATCTGCTCCCTTGATGTCTGCTACAGGTGTGATCATCCAGGACCGAGCACAGCAGATGGAACGCTGGGTGCACAACTACTCTGAGCTATATTCCAGAGAGAATGTAGTAATCGAAGAAGCATTAAATAACATTGAGTGCCTGCCTGTCTTGGAAGAGCTGGATAGCGAACCAACTTTAGCAGAAATAAAAGCGGCCTTGGATTCCGTCGCCTCCGGCAAGGCACCTGGAAGGGACAACATCCCTGTTGAAGTGCTGAAATGCTATAAGGAGATCATCACCACTGAACTGTATGAAGTCATTTGTTTCTGCTGGAGGGAAGGTGGAGTACCACAGGACATGAAGGATGCAAACATCGTCACATTGTATAAGAACAAAGGAGACAGGGGCGACTGCAGTAACTACCGTGGCATCTCTCTTCTTAGCATTGTATGGAAGCTACTTGCCCGTGTTGTCCTGAAGAGGCTCCAGGTGCTTGCAGACAGAGTCTATCCAGAATCACAGTGTGGATTTCGAGCTAATAGATCCACCACTGACATGGTATTCTCCCTCCGACAGTTGCAGGAGAAATGTAGGGAACAACAACAGCCACTCTTAGTGGCCTTCATAGACCTTACAAAAGTGGCCTTCATAGACCTTACAAAAGCATTTGACTTGGTTAGCAGGGATGGCCTTTTTAAAATACTTCCCAAGATTGAATGTCCACCTTGTCTCCTTAACATCATCAGGTCCTTCCATGAGGGAATGAAAGGCACTGTAGTTTTTGATGGCTCAACATCAGATCCCTTTGACATCTGAAGTGGAGTGAAACAGGACTGTGTCCTCGCACCAACCCTTTTTGGGATCTTTTTTGCCGTCATGCTGAAGCACGCCTTTGAAACTGCAACAGAAGGTGTCTATCTCCGGACTAGATCAGATGGAAAGCTCTTTAATCTCTCTAGATTGAGAGCAAAGACCAAAGTCCAACTGAAATGCATGCGGGACTTCTTCGCCGATGATGCAGCCATTGTTGCCCACTCTGCTGAAGACCTCCAACAACTCATGAATCGTTTCAGCAAGGCCTGCCAAGACTTTGGACTAACAATCAGCCTGAAGAAAACACAAGTCATGGGCCAGGGCGTGGATTCACCTCCCTCTATTACCATCTCCAAGAATTGGAGGTTGTTCATGACTTTGTGTACCTTGGCTCAACGATCTCTGACACACTCTAGATGTCGAGCTGGATAAACGCATTGGTAAAGCAGCGACCATGTTCTCTAGACTCACAAAGAGAGTATGGCTCAGTAAGAAGCTGACAGCACATACCAAGATCCAGGTCTATAGAGCCTGTGTCCTGAGCACACTCCTGTACTGCAGCGAGTCCTGGACCCTTTGTGCACGGCAGGAGAGGAAGCTGAACACCTTCCATATGTGTTGCCTCTGACGGATTTTTGGTATCACCTGGCAGGAAAAAGTTCCAAATAGAGTAGTCCTAGAACGAGCTGGAATTTTCAGCATGCATACATTACTGAAACAGCGACGTCTACGCTGGCTTGGGCACGTCGTGAGAATGGCTGATGGTCGGATTCCAAAGGATCTCCTGTATGGAGAATTAGTGCAGGGAAATCGCCCCAGAGGGAGACCACAGCTGTGATACAAGGATATCTGCAAGCGGGATTTGAAGGCCTTAGGAATAGACCTCAACAGATGGGAAACTCTGACATCTGAGCGTTCAGCCTGGAGGCAGGCGTTGCATCACGGCCTCTCCCAATTTGAAGAGACCCTTGTCCAGCAGGCCGAGGCAAAGAGGAAGTCACAAAAGCAGCAAAACCAGGGAGCTGGACAGGGGACAGATTGGATTTGTCTTCAGTGTGGAAGAGATTGTAACTCTCGAATTGGCCTCCTGAGCCACACTAGACGCTGTTCCAAGTCCTCCATACAGAGCACGATACCATAGTCTCTCGAGACTGAAGGATGCCTACCCAAGAAGGCATGTTGAAATCATTGGGAAGGTTTCTAACAACCAAGACATGACCAAAATACATCATTTGTGACAGAATTAAGCAGAGATATGATACTTTAAAAAGGTCGAAATATGACTTTCCAGGCAAAATAAAAAGCATTAATTCTCAGCAGTTTACTCATAAACATGTTTTACTTATAAATTCAGATAAACATTGTAAGTAAAATGTGATGTCATAAAAATCCTCACTCAACTAAATCATTTTCAGTGGGAAATTACAGTATCTTGTTCCTGCATTCTTTGTAATCCCAGAAATCTTTAACCTGAAATCTGGCAGGCTGCCACTATATTTATTTTTTGTGTTACTAACATTTTAGAGTTTAGAGACAAAATTATACCATTAGGGATCTGTTGCATTGGGATAGTCACAATGCTAGACTGTTGTGAGCTCAAAAAATTAAAATTACTGAAAGAGGGCACTGAAGTATTTACAAATGCTACTTCATAAACAAGTTAATTATGACATAAACAGGTTCATTATAACCAATGACCTTCAGGTAGTGTGGGCGGCATATTAGATAGATAGATAGATAGATAGATAGATAGATAGATAGATAGATAGATAGATAGATAGATAGATAGATAGATAGATAGATAGATAGATAGATCGATCATCTGTCAGGAATTGTTATTGTTCAGTGACCTTGCTAGTTGTAGAGCCAGCTAACTGTTTTGAAATGACTATAATTATAATTATAATTCAAGCCTCAGTTTTGAAAGCATTTTCATTTCTGAGTTGAGTCTTTCATACCCACTTTATCATTTTGACACTCTGTACACACAGCAATTTGAAACCTTGACAAGCTCCCAACATTCAAGAAGCTTTGAGGGATATGCTGTAGCAGTGAAGCCTAACTACAGAAAGGCAAGGCCTGTTTGTCACAGACAGTGAGACAAAGATGATAGCAACACTGTAGGCTAGGAAGATGAAGAGTACAGTGGTACCTTGCAAGACGAATGCCTCGCACAATGAAAAACTCACAAGACAAAAGCGTTTTGTGATTTTTTTGGTCACTCACAAGTCTTGCAAAAATTTTCATCTTGCGAGGCACGGTTTCTCATAGGAATGCATTGAAATTTAATGTGTTCCTGCGGGCGACAAAAGGCAGTTACCAGTCCAGCTGTTCTATTGGATCCTGGCGCACATTCCTAAGGGGTGTGGGTGAGCAGAGCGCCGAACAGCTGAGAGGAGGCAACCAGCTGAGAGGTGGGCAGAGGGGTGCATGTTATTAATAATGTAGGTTTTAGGCATGCTACCTTTGAGCGGGGCCTGTTCACAGGGTGGCGAGTGCTCTCTCTGGCTCAGGCTTGGGCAGGCATGGCATTGCAGGACACGCTCCTCGGGAGCCTGCCGAAAGGTAAGCCGATCCTCCCTTTCCCTCTCTCCCTCTCTCTCTCTGCCTTTCTTCGCAGAGTTGGAACCTTCTGCATACCTGTGTCCCAAAGGGAGAGGGGGAAGAGAGAGGGGTATGTGATCATTTTGCACAGCCAGCCTTCCCCTCAACCCCCCTGCCACAGGGCTCTGTGACATACCCCTCTCTCTTCCCCCGCCCTCTGCGTCACATGTACGCAGAGGGTTCCATCTTTTAAATGTGGTAAGGGCTGGAAAGGAAATGAACCTCCCCCTTTCTCTTGCTGTGGGTCTCACATAAAAGAGGAGCAAGGAAGGGGCACTCTGGACACGAGGGGGTGGTATCCTCCTCCACCACCTCCACCATCTCCCCCACCTTCAGTGAATGAATGAATGGTTTTGTTGCCTATGCAGCTGTCCTTCCTTCGCTTGCTTTGCTGGGTTGAACAGCTGAGAGGTGGCAGCTAATGAGAACAAAACACCAGGTAGGGCCAAGACTTAGGGCGCTGCAAGGCAAGGCTGCATTAGCAGTTGCAGAAGGATGGTGTGTGTGTTAGTGGGGCCGGGGAAGAGATCTCTCCCGAAAGCCAGTTGGGGGCCCTCATGGCCCAAATGACCCAGCAAAGCAAGTGAAGGAGGGAGGGCTGCATAGGCAACAGAACCGCTCTTTCATTCATCTGTTTTTATTTTCCCCCTTCCCACACACACAACACGCCACATGCACGCATTTATGCAGTGCCTAAACTGCGAGAGCCAAAGGCTTGGCATTTCCTGCTGCCAGTGAGGACACAGCTGCTGCTGCAGAAGAGGGGCACCATCCCTCAGCCTGGCATGGCATGACACCCCTCGCCTCGCTGCCGCCCGACCCCCTCCCCTGCCATCTCCCCCTTTGGCTCCCTCAGCGCAGCTCATGAAGGAAGCGAGATCCCCTGCCACCAAGGGCCATTTCCCGAGGAGCCACCTGACCCATTCCCCATGTGGTGGCTTGTCGAGAGCAGCGGAGGAGGCGAGGAGGAGACTCCAGCCGAGAAATCAGAACACAACACCGCCAGCACCCAAGGGAGACCGGAGTTGGGGGAAGGTTGAGGAAGGCGGGAGTGGAGGGGGGAGTGAGAGAAGAGAGGACAGGGAGGGAGGCACCGCCACCGCCAGCACCATCTGCACCAGCAAGGCGTGAAAAAAGGCAGAGGGAGAAACGGCTTACCTTTCAGCAGGCTCCCGAGGAGCGCATCCTGCAACGCCGTGCCCACCTGAGCCCAAGCCGGAGAGAGCGCCCACCACCCTGTGAACAGGCCCTGCTCAAAGGTAGCATGCCTGGAACCTACATTTTATTATTAATAAAATGCCCCGCCTCTCAGCTGTTTGGCGCTCTGCTCACACACATCTCTTAGGAGTGTGCGCCAGGATCCAATAGAACAGCTGGACTGGTAACTGCCTTTTTTCACCCATAGGAATGCATTAATTAAATTTCAGTGCATTCCTATGCGAAACCGCGCCTCGCAAGATGAAAATTTCACAAGACGACATGACTTGCAGAAAGAATTATTTTTGTCTTGCGAGGCATGACTGTATGGCGTATGGCCCACACTCTCAGCCTAGTAGTTTAGGGTACTTTGCAAGGCGTGAAAGAGAAATACATGTCTAATATAATTTGAGTGGGTTATGAAGCTAGCAGGGCTTTTCACCACAATGGGCTGTTCCAATAGAAAAGTTGGGATTTTCACTGCACCACCTAATCCAGGATTTGGAAACTTCATGGAACTCCACTTTCTACCTGCTTGAAAGAGTGGTAGAGTAGCAAAGGGCACTCCATAATCTGGGAGTGCAACACAGGTCCTTAGCCAGGGCAGTTGGCTGCCTGGAGAGACCTGTCCGGTCCAGTCAGGCTCCTGCCCAGATTGCTGCACTGTCACTGAAGAAGGACCCTAGGGATGCTCAGAGCCTGTTTAGTGGCCTGGCCAGCCTAGGAGTGGGGGCAGGAAATCCAGACCACTTGTGATGCCGTGCTTCATTTGCGAAACTAATAACAAAGCACCCATATCTAGTTCCTACAGGCCATCTTCTACTCCAGTCTGCCTGCTAGTGCTGCCCAGGGTATTTGCCCAGTCCCCAGTGTGACATGTCCTCTGCTTCCCCAGTGCTGCTGCCATTCCCTGCTGCCATTCCCACTGTTTAAGGTTCAATCAGTATGCCCATTGCAGTCATTTCCTAATACCCAGGCACTGTTGCCTTTTGTTGTGCAATCTTTTTGTTTGGCATAATCACTGGGAAAGTGTTGGAAGACACAGAGAAGTCTTTTTAAAAAGTTTTGCCTGTTTGTATTTTTTAAAAGGGGAAATAATCACCATATAGTATTCCTATTGATGTAATGGAGTTCAGGATATCTGAAAATTCTGAATTTTTAAAATTTGAAATTCTAAACCCAAAGGGCTATAATTCTGAATTGCAGATCCAAATTTCAAATCCAAAGTTTGGTGCTAGTGCACATCCCTGATTAATTCCTGAAGAGGAATGGGTGCATCTAGATCTGTAATATCTAGAGATAACATGCTCTCAGCTTTCCTGACACACCCAGACCAGCACATTAAAGTGTACATCAAAAAAAAAAAGGGTAGCATGTTGGACGCCTTTCGACCTGAGGGGCCTATCTTCCCGCATCATATCTTTTAGCCTTTTGTTTCTGATCATGGGGCGTTCTTGGCAAAGATACTGGAGTTACATTGCCAATTTCTACTCCGGTTGGATTGCGTTTAGTTGGAACTCTCCACTGTCCGTCTTGGGTGCCCCTACACAGCATAGCCCATAGCTTCTCTGAGTTACTCAAGCCCCTTCGCCACGACAAGGCAGCAATCCATGAATGTGAACATCACTTTAGTGTAAAAAAAAAGCCAGTGATCAATATTTATTTATTTATTTATTTATTGGACTTATATGCCGCCCCATAGCGCTACAAGCACTCTCCGGGCGGTTTACAATTTTAATTATACAGGCTACACAATGCCCCCCCAGCAAGCTGGGTACTCATTTTACCGACCTCGGAAGGATGGAAGGCTGAGTCGACCTTGAGCCGGCTACCTGGGATTTGAACCCCAGGTCGTGAGCACAGTTTTAGCTGCAGTACAGCGTTTTAACCACTGCGCCACGAGGCTGTTAATATTTGAAAATATTTATTATGATCAGAATTAGGTAAAAAATAGGGATGTGGTGGTGCTGCGGGTTAAACCGCAGAAGCCTCTGTGTTATAAGATCTGTACAACTTCAGCTGTAAGATTGAATCCACGTGACTGAGTGAGCGCCCGTCGCTTGTCCCAGTTCCCACCAACCTAGCAGTTCGAAAGCATGCAAATGTGAGTAGATAAATAGGGGCCACCATGGTGGGAAGGTAACAGCATTCCGTGTCTAAGTCGCACTGGCCATATGACCACAGAAAATAGTCTTCGGACAAACACTGGCTCTATGGCTTGGAAACGGGGATGAGCACTGCCCCCTAAAGTCAAACACGACTGTACAAAAATTGTCAAGGGGAACCTTCACATTTTAGGTAATAAATAAAATAAGAACTCAAACACGTATTACTAAAAGAAGTTTAAAAAGTAGTTTCTTTCTAGCTTGGTCCTGGGTTTAGATACTTATAAGCAGATATAAGAGACATAAGTCTAACTAGCTATCAGCTTCATGAAAAAATGGCCCTCTTTTTTATTGGTTTGCACAGAATCCCTCTCATCATTAAGTGGCAATATTCATCTGCTGTGAATTAATGGTGATGGTCATTTTGTGAGCAGTGTGTGTTAGTTACAGCTGGTGGAAGAAAATAATAAACTTAGCAGTGTGTCACCTTATAGACTAAGAACTGCGTAATGGTATATGCTTTTGTGGCCATCATGCCCTTATAAAGAATCACAGTGTGGATTTCGAGCTAATAGATCCACCACTGACATGGTATTCTCCCTCCGACAGTTGCAGGAGAAATGCAGGGAACAACAACAGCCACTCTTAGTGGCCTTCATAGACCTTACAAAAGTGGCCTTCATAGACCTTACAAAAGCATTTGACTTGGTTAGCAGGGATGGCCTTTTCAAGATACTTCCCAAGATTGGATGTCCACATCATCAGGTCCTTCCACGATGGAATGAAAGGCACTGTAGTTTTTGATGGCTCAACATCAGATCCCTTTGACATCCGAAGCAGAGTGAAACAGGGCGGTGTCCTTGCACCAACACTTTTTGGGGATCTTTTTTGCTGTCATGCTGAAGCATGCCTTTGGAACTGCAACAGAAGGTGTCTATCTCCGGACTAGATCAGATGGAAAGCTCTTTAATCTCTCTAGATTGAGAGCAAAAACCAAAGTCCAACTGAAATGCATGCGGGACTTCCTCTTTGCAGACGATGCAGCCATTGTTGCCCACTCTGCTGAAGACCTCCAACAACTCATGAATCGTTTCAGCAAGGCCTGCCAAGACTTTGGACTAACAATCAGCCTGAAGAAAACACAAGTCATAGGCCAGGGTGTGGACTCACCTCCCTCTATTACCATCTCCACACAAGAATTGGAGGTTGTTCATGACTTTGTGTACCTTGGCTCAACCATCTCTGACACCCTCTCTCTAGATGTTGAGCTGGATAAACGCATTGGTAAAGCAGCCACCATGTTCTCTAGACTCACAAAGAGAGTATGGCTCAATAAGAAACTGACAACACATACCAAGATCCAGGTCTATAGAGCCTGTGTCCTGAGCACACTCCTGTACTGCAGTGAGTCCTGGACACTTTGTGCCCGGCAGGAGAGGAAGCTGAACACCTCCGACGCATTTTTGGTATCACCTGGCAGGAAAAAGTTCCAAATAGAGTAGTCCTAGAACGAGCTGGAATTTTCAGCATGCATACATTACTGAAACAGCGATGTCTACGTTGGCTTGGGCATGTCGTGAGAATGGCTGATGGTCGGATTCCAAAGGATCTCCTATATGGAGAATTAGTGCAGGGAAAGCGCCCCAGAGGGAGACCACAGCTGCAATACAAGGATATCTGCAAGCGGGATCTGAAGGCCTTAGGAATAGACCTCAACAGATGGGAAACTCTGACATCTGATTGTTCAGCCTGGAGGCAGGCGGTGCGAAAACACCGCCCATATCTCCAAGGAGACGTTCGCGGGGTTCCGGAGAATGGGATGGATCCGAAAGACAGACAAACCACAATACTGCTGAGTAGAGCCCAGGGGATCTCAGCCGGGTCTTGTCTAATCCTTCTTCTCCAAAAGCCACACTCCTTTAATAAGCCAAATAGCCAACACAGACATAACCATGAGATATACTCAGGTTAATCTGGGCTCTAGAAATCTTTGGTAGCGAACATATAAGGCCAATTAATATTCCTCAGCTAGTCTGAACAAGAAACAATGCTTCTAGATAGAAATCAATCATTACTGTTTTATTAATAAAAGTTGTTAAAGTAAAGAAACCAAATGTTTAGTTGGTACATTTTCAATACAAGGCACAGATAATTCCTCCCCCACTCCAGCTAGAAAAATAAAGAAATGAAACTATGCTAACTAATATAAAGGGTAACATAGTCCATCTCACGTGTCCTGGGTTCACAAGCTGTTGTAGATGCAATCCAGGTGTCTCCCCTCAGTCCATGGCAGAGGAAACTATTTGTAATCCATGATGGAACACACACTACTTTCTCTCCTCCATCGCTTCTTCTTCCCAGAGTTCCCAAGGGCCAGAAACTTCTGGACAGGTCACGCCCCATATTCCCACGAGAGCTACAGAAATGCTTTGGCTACCAGGAATGTTTCTCCTTAGTAACTAGATAAGAGATAGCCGCTGTGGCTCATCTCAGAAACTACACAGAAATCCTAATTTAAAATGGATTCTATTGAGACAGGCTTACCCATAAAAACACATCTCATCACAGGCGGTACATCAAGGCCTCTCCCAATTTGAAGAGACCCTTGTCCAGCAGGCCGAGGCAAAGAGGAAGTCACAAAGGAAGCAAAACCAGGGAGCTGGACAGAGGACAGATTGGATTTGTCTTCAGTGTGGAAGAGATTGTAACTCTCGAATTGGCCTCCTGAGCCACACTAGACGCTGTTCCAAGTCCTCCATACAGAGCACGCTACCATAGTCTTTCGAGACTGAAGGATGCCTACTACTACTGGCCCTTATAAATATATCGGTCTGGAAGTTGCCAAAGAATTTGTTCATTTTACTGCAAAAAACTCACATAGCATCCATTCTGGAATTAATTTATTCAGCGTTTGTAACCATCAAGATTCAAAGGTTAGAGAAACAGGACTTTAAAAATTTTAAAAAAGTAGTTTGGCCTTATAGGAATTCAATTCCACTATTTTCTTATTAAAAGAAGACTGCCCCATGTCCCTGTCGTCGCATATTGACAGTAGAGTAAATATTGGCTTTAGGCAATAATGGGTGGAAATATCTGATTAGTTATGACTCTGTGGCCCTAGTTGTTTACTGGAGTTCATTTCAGCTGCTCCGTGGTATGTGGAGTAAGGCCTTGATACCTTTGAAGGATTTGCCCCCGCCCCAGCTCCCTTCAATCCCATTTTCAGACATTCTGCAGTATTTTCCTAGATTTCACAACTGTTTGGAATAAATGCCTGTCAACTCTATATTGTCCCACATAATTTCTGCTACTGTATAATATCATCCTTTCCCTAGGATCCACAGATTATGCTAAAGTATTAGTAGTCTCCATCATATGGCCAGTGATCATGGGTAATTGTAGTTGTGATCCAGCATCGGAGGACCCTAGTTAGAAAAATTTAGCTTAAATGTTTAGCTAGGTCAGAAATAGTATGTTTTTGCATTTCTCAGTTTTAAAAATTCTGCTTTTTTCTCCTGTATACTGAAATGATGTATCTCACATTTAGCAATATCGAGGAGTAACTGAAATATATCAACTGCCTGTTATTTTGTAGTTTCAGCTGGGCGAGTATAAATGTGTGTTTGCTAGAAAAAATGGTTTTTAGGAATATATAAAGCACCTCATACAGTAAGTGACAGAAACTAGAAAATCATTCTAGGTTTTAAGTAGGTAATGAAGTTTGAAGTAGTGCTGGTGCAGGAAAGGTTTTTTTTCCGTTTTTTGTTTTGTTTTGTTTGTAAACAGAAAATGTATAAATGTGACTTTATAAAAATAGGATGTACTACATAGAAAATTGACATATTGACTGTTTCCTCCAGCCATGTCATGTCTGAATATGTGCGAATGACTGACAATGAGCGAGATCAGATTGACCAAGATGCCCAGATATTCATGAGGACTTGTGCTGATGCCATTCAGCAGCTCAGAACAGAAGGTAAATGGATTAAAATAATACCTACATTGGTACATGAGTGTTGAAGAGTTCTGAGAATAATTGTATTTTGCATTTTTTTTATTTTAGCTCACAAAGACATTCATTCCCCACAAGTGAAGCAACACAGAGAAGCTGTTTTGGATTTCATTGGAGACTATTTAAAAAGTAATGTGTGTCCTTTTTTATTTGCAATGGTACCATGTATGATTACAGTGTCTTGCCAGAGATTTTTCTCTTTTTTAGAACAAAACAGAAGGTGATGATGATGTGTCTTGTCATAGCTAATATTAGGTTATTAGTATCTGGCCATTATTAATAACTCAAATAGAAATTTGATCTCCATCTTTGTATGCAAGTGTTTTAGATATTTAGATATATAATGTTTCTGTCTATACCAGTGATGGCAAATGCAAGCAGAGCACTACTCATCCGCTACCTTCCACCCCAGCCGAACCTCAGACTGCACCATTGTCAGCCACCTCTTCCTGCTGTAAGCTTGCCCGTTCTCCAAAGAGATTCAGACAGTTTGGAATAGAGAGGTTCCAGAGTCCAGCGTACCCCTATTTAGGTTGAGATGAGTCCTTGTCTCACCCAGGCTGTATCACTGGCCCTCTTTTCCCAAGTCTATCCCCAATTAAAAACCATTGAGAAACCAAAATATAATCATGAGTCTTAGAGTCATTTAGATCTCTCAGAACTCAGGAAAATATTGGACTCATGGTAGCTTAGTTCATGGCCTAAAGAAATTAATTTAAGTATGGTAGCAGGTTGTCTGTTCAAGAGACCAAACAGAAATTCTTAAGTATAATTGTTTTATTAGAAAAATAAAGATTTAAAAGAATTCAGTTTATTGCAAAAGCATAGCAATCAAAAACATTTCCATCTCTAAGCAATCAGAAACTTAGCAAACCCCAGCTAGAAAAATAAAACAATAAAAATCACTTATCTAAGAAAATTAGGTAAGGCAAAGCCTACCCTCTATTCTCCTATTAAGAACTACATCCTACTGATTTCTGGAACTCCAAAGTCTGTTCAAAAATTCATAATCCAAGGCAAAGTCCAAAAACTCAAAAAGTCCCTCTTAAAATCCATAAGCTAAAAAGTCTCTCTCTCTCTCAGCAATCCTCCATTTTTCTCTCCTTGTGCTGGAAACCCCCCTCCTTTCTCTTCACTGCTATTAACCAATCAGGACGAAGGAAAAGTTGTCTCTCTCCGCCTTTCTTTCTCATGGAACTGCAGGTGTTATTTACTTTTCTTTGCAGGAATGTTTTGACTCCAGCGGCTCTTCTGCTGTGGTCGCCTAGCTACGAGATAGCACACTAGCTATCTGTGGAGAAAACAACTTCTAGATGTTTCTAGTAAAAATGACAGAGACTCAAAATGGATTCCTTCTACATAATTCCATGACTACAAATCCCATTTAGAAATTACATTCTAGCTTCAATAACCTATATCATGACACCTGCTACCTTCCTTGGTTCCGGCACTCCTTCTTTAAGAGATTGGAGATAAGATTGCTTGATTGGTTACAGCTGTAGAAGGGCCCCAGGGCAGTCAATCAATCCGAGGTTTGTGAATGACTGCTTTTGCCCAGAGGTGACTGAAAGCAGGAGGAGGGAAAGGCCCCAGTTAAGGAGAGAAGGAACGTGCAACTTCATCAAGCTTGTTTAAATGTATGTAGAAAATGGAGGATGTGTATGTGTATGTGAGAGATGTCACAACCAAGGGTTCCCTAGAGAACACCTGGAAGGTGGACAGAGAGTAATCAGGAGTTTGCACACCCTTAAAGTGCTGAGGGAGTTCCAGCAAGGCATGTACACAACCCCCTTTTATAAGTCTGCCCTAATAAGAACACTACTGTACCTTAGGATATTTCAGATAGAAAACCATGTGGTTTTTGTAGTCCGTAGACATACTATGCTCCACAGGCAGGACTCATAAGTAAGCCAGGCCAAGGCAATACCATCAGGTGACCTATGACAAGTTTACTGTTCAAGAAACCAATTGATTTTTATAATCATTATTTTATTAAAGAAAAAAAGTAAATTCTATAAAGAAAAATCAGTTTATGCAAAAGCATGCAAACAATCATTTTGCAGGTTAATTACAAAATTGTAGTGAAGTAAAGAAATCATGAAAAATATACAAGCATCCAAGAATAGTAAAAAGAATTCAAAAATCCAAGAAAACAAATAAAAGCTGGTTTAGAAGGCAAATAGGAAGATGCCTCTCCTTTAGTCCAATCAGGTAATCCATCAGGAAAAACAAAATGAAGAAAATCCAAATGAGTAAGAAAGTCCAAAGTCCATCATTATCCTGTAAAAAGAAAAATCCTGTACAAAAGAAAAATCCTGTAAAAGAAATATCCTATTCCATTAATTCTACTACTGCTATAAACTAAGCCATCTTGTTCCCAACTTACTCTTCTTCAAAAACCATGAATCACGAATCATGAATGAATTAATCAATGCCCACAGGTAAAAGTTCCTTTTTCAAGCGTAGCTGGCATATCCTTATCTTCTTCTTCTCACGGTGACATCCAATCACGGTACGAGGTTGGGGTAAACAGTCCTTCTGTACCTCCTGACTTTCTTCCCATGGGTAACATGTTATTTGGGTTTCAGTGGTTTGCAATGAGTCACAACAAAGTCCATCTATCTTATCATGGAATGTCCTTCTCATGCCCACAGAAAAGCATTCTCCCATCTCTCACTAGCAGATACTTTGTCAGCATTGCAAAAATCATTTAGGCAGAGAACCAAGATGGAATCCCTCTCGCATTATTTACCCACTACACAACCCATCTTCAGTACAAGATCTCAACCAAATACCCCAGTATATCTGGGGCAGATGACAACATTGAAAAAAGGGAACTGATGCAAGGAGGGAAACCTCCAGTTAAGGAGGGAAGGACCATGCAACTTCATCAAGCTTGTTTAAATGTATGTAAGAAATGGAGGCTGTGTGTGTATGTGAGAGTGAGAGAGTGAGAGAGAGTGAATGAGAGAGAGAAACTCAAAACTTCAAAAAGGGAACTGATGCAAGGAGGCAAAGCTGCAGTTAAGGAGGGAAGGAACATGTGACTTCAAGCTTGTTTAAATGTATGTTAAAATGGAGGCTGTGTGTGTGTGTGTGTGTGTGTGTGTGTGAGAGAGAGAGAGAGAGAGAGACTCAAAACTGAAAAAAAGGGAACTGATGCAAGAAGGGAAAGCTCCAGAAGGAGGGAAGGAACGTGCGACTTCATCAAGCTTGTTTAAATATATGTAGAAAATGGAGGCTGGGTGTGTATTTGTGTGTGAGAGAGAGAGAGTCAGAACTTGAAAAAGGGAACTGGTGCAAGGAGGGAAAACAGTTAAGGAGGGAAGGAATATGCGACTTCAGACTTGTTTAAATGTATGTAAAAATGGAGGCTGTGTGTGTATGTGTGAGAGAGATACTCAAAATTGAAAAAAGGGAACTGATGCAAGGAGGGAAGGACCGTGCTACTTCATCAAGCTTGTTTTAATGTATGTAAAAAAATGGAGGCCGTGTGTGTGTGTGTGTGTGTGTGTGTGTGTGTGTGTGTGTGTGTGTGAGAGAGAGAGAGAGAGAGAGAGAGAGAGTCAAAACTGAAAAAAGGGAACTGATGCAAGGAGGGAAGGACCGTGCTACTTCATCAAGCTTGTTTTAATGTATGTAAAAAAATGGAGGCCGTGTGTGTGTGTGTGTGTGTGTGTGTGAGAGAGAGAGAGAGAGAGAGAGAGAGAGTCAAAACTGAAAAAAGGGAACTGATGCAAGGAGGGAAAGCTCCAGTTAAGGAGGGAAGGAATGTGTGACTTCATCAAGCTGGTTTAAATGTATGTCAAAATTGTGTGTGTGTGTGTGTGTGTGAGTGAGTGAGTGAAAGATAGACACTCAAAACTGAAAAAAGGGAACTAATGCAAGGAGGGAAAGCTCCAGTTAAGGAGGGAAGGAAGGTGCGACTTCATCAAGATTGTTTAAATGTATGTAGAAAATGGAGGCTGTGTGTGTGTGTGAGAGAGAGAGAGAGAGACTCAAAACTGTTAATTTCCACTGCATTTAGCTCTGCAGTTTCTGCTGAGAACAGCAGAAGTCTAAAGTGTGTAGCAATTGCGTTTCTCTATTTCTCATCCCCAAAGCAGGCAAGAGTATCACAGTTTATTCCCAAAATCCGATTCCCAGTCTTTCTGCTCCTGGTCCTACTTTGACTGCAACAACAAACAAAAGATCCAATCCATCTCACATGCAGTCTTCCTCTTATCCCACTGCTTTGCATTTTTTCCTGCATGCTGCCTTACGATTTTCTTACGATGCCACTGTAGTACAGTACCCTTCGGTTAGTTATTTTAGCTTGTATTGAAAGTCCACACTTAATTTGCTTTACTTATCTTTCTGACAAGTCATGCTATATGTAAAACGTCCAACACTACATTTCAAATACGTGAAATGTGTGTATACAATTTATATAGTACATAAAATGTGTATTAAAAGTTTGCAGTCAGCCTCAGCTTCAGGATCTGTCCTTCCAGTGAGCACTCAGGATTGATTTCCTTCAGAATGGATAGGTTTGTTCTCCTTGCAATCCAGGGGACTCTCAAGAGTCTCCTCCAGCACCACTATTACAAAGCATCAATTCTTTGGCGGTCAGCTTTCTTTATGGTCCAGCTCTCACTTCCACACATCACTACTGGAAAAACCATAGCTTAGACTATGCGGACCTTTGTTGGCAAGGTGATGTCTCTACTTTTTAAGATGCTGTCTAGATTTGTCATCACTTTCCTCCCAAGAAGCAGTCATCTTTTAATTTTGTGGCTGCTTTCCCCATCTGCAGTGATCATGGAGCCCAAGAAGGTAAACTCTGTCACTGCCTCCATATCTTCCCCTTCTGTTTGCTACAGGGTGATGGGACCAGTGGCCATGATCTTAGTTTTTTTGATGTTGAGCTTCAGACCATATTTTGTGCTCTCCTCTTTCACCCTCATTAAGAGGTTATTTAATTCTTCCTCACTTTCTGCCATCAGAGTGATATCATCCGCATATCTGAGGTTGTTGATATTTCTTCCATTAGGTCCATTTCCTCTCATTCCATTTAAACCGGCAATCTTAATTCCGCCTTGGGGTTCCTCCAGTCCATCCTTTTGCATGATGTATTCTGTATCTAAGTTAAATCCTGCTTAAGTCTGCTTTGGAGACTTAATGCCTTGGATGTTTTTCTGGAACTCTCTGGCTTTCTCCGTAATCCAGCACATGTTAGCATTTTGATCTCTAGTTCCTCTTCCCCTTTAAAATCCAGCTTGTACTTCTGGGAGTTCTCAGTGCACATACTGCTGAAGCCTACCTTGTAGGATTTTGAGCATAACCTTGGTAGCATGGGAAATGAGTGCAATTGTACGGTAGTTGGTGCATTTTTTGGCACTGCCCTCCTTTGGGATTGGGATGTAGACTGATCTTTTCCAATCCTCTGGCCACTGCTGAGTTTTCCATTGATGATGATAAAAAAAGCACACTGGTCCTTTGTTGTTGGGCTGTGGCACCAGGTTGGGTGACATGACCTTTAGCCTGGTTTGTTCCTTTTTGCACACCACACAAAGAATGATTCAAGTGGTAGGGAAAGCCCCCCCCAACTCTGTGTTGGCTGTCTCTAGCAAGTATGTCATTGCTAGCACCACTCTGGCAGCCACTGATGATGATTAAATCCTCTGCGAGCTAGCAAAAATTTAATGCAACTTGCTCAGCACATTGGACACCTTACTTCTCCCTAAACCACCCCATGGCTGGTGTGCAGTGTGTTCCAGCAAAAATAGTCCACATTTTTATTAAATTTGGTGCATCCTGCTAGTTTGGTACACAGCCTGTGTAGATTCAATAAGATTTTGAATTCAAATAATGTAGGATTTCCTTCCTTTCAAACCAAGGGGGTAATGTCGGCATATATAAATATTTTTTTTGGGGGGGGGAGAAAGGTAAAAAAGTTCCCTGACCCCTGATCTGGGTTGTCCGGGTGCTGCATGTGTTGCTCTCAAACTAACAGCATATGGGCCAAGGTTTGACAAATTATCAGCATGCATACAACATCAAAAATCACATTGTGCAAAAGCATGCTGAGTATCCTTTATCAAAAATACATGCATATAATTATTTTTAAAGTTTGTATAAGTTACCTGGCTTGTATTATTTTAATATTTTCCATTTACTAGAATTAATGGTTATTTTTCAATAAAAATGTTTGTATCATTGAAAGTTCTGTTATGTTTTGAAGACAAAAGGTGATGTTTAGTTCAGACAACTGTATGAGTTGTTTTTTTCTAAACTAAAACATCAGTATTCAGATTTAATTGCAGTGTTGGCACTTTGAAAGAAATAATTTGGTTTTGTGTCGCCGTTTGGGCACTTGGGCTCAAAAAATGTTAGCCGTCACTGGTCTATACTATTCTATGTCCACATTCTTGTTAATGTAATTTACATGGTGACAGCCATCTATCAGATATGTTTTAACTTAGATTCTTGCTTTGAACAGGCAGTTGGACTTGATCTTCTGATAGTCTCCTTCAAGTTCTACGATTCTGTGTTTGTTTTATGTACATTTTCAATCAAGAGTAAATAGTAAAAGAGTAAAATTTGCAAATGATTTCACTTTGTTCAGGATGGTGAAACAGCAAGCACTCTCTAAATTGCCAATAGAATAGCAAACATTAGCGTAACTACAAAATAACAATTTGAAATAGAAATTGTGATTTCTTATCTGTTGGTGTTTATGTTACAATAATTACATAGACATTCTGCATGGACTATCAACATTAGAAGAGATTTTGGGTTCAGAATAATATCTTGTCATATTACATCTTCTCATCTACCAGGTCTCCCTTAGTGTAGCCACCTGCATAAGGAAGCTTGAGAAGAGTGGGCGACATGGGTATAAGATCTCAAGGAGATACGCTCTGACAAGTATCAAGGTCCGAAATAGTTCAGGGCTTTATAAGCCAATGTTAATACTTTGAATGTGGTGTAGAAGCAACAGGGAGCCAATGCAGGTGTGTCAGAATTGGGAAAACATAATATTTCAGTGCCCCTGAAACAAGCCTGGCTGCCACATTCTACACTTGCTGCAGCATCCATTAGCCTTCAAAGGTAGCCCCAAATACAGAGCATTGCAGTAGCTGATACTTGAGATTAGCAATGCATGAACTAGTGTGGTCAGGGATTTCATGTCCAGAAAGGGCTGCAACTGTGCAATCTGCTGGAGTTGAAAAAGGTAGACCTGGCCACGGCTGAAATTTGCTTCTCCATAGAGGGAGCCAGTTTCAGACGCACACCCAAGTTGCAGACCTGGTCTTTTAAGGGGAGTGTAACCCCATCTAAACCAGTCAAAGTGGCACCCAACCAGTCATGTTCCCCTCCCAACAACTTATCTGCCTTGTCAGGATTCAGATTCAGCCTGTTAGTCCTTCTCTAGTCCATTATTGAGGCCAAGGAACACTCCAGGGTCTATACAGCTTCCAATGCTGAAGATGTAAAGGAAAAAGAGCACATAGAAAAATAAATTTTAAACGTTATTTTTCATGTAGAGGAACTAATCAGATTTATTAAATTTTGAACAGCGTAGAGTGAATTTGTTGGAGCTCAGGCAATGAGCAGGCTGATGGGCTTTGTGGTGACCACCAGATAATAGGATAGCAAAGAGTCTCTTAGCAATAGATTAAAGAAGTCAGCCACACACACAGAGATGGATGTCTGCCAGCAGTACTAGTGGGCTACTCATCAAGGAAACAGAATGAGAAATCTTCTTCTGGCTCCCTCCCCCAGGAGACTGTCCTTTTATTAACATTACAAGGTCACAGGTGTAAGCAGCCCCTTATCTCCAAAGAGATTTACGGGGGTGCCGGAGACTGGGATGAGTCCGAAATCCAGACAAACCTCTGACTGCTGAGCAGAGCCCTTAGGTCTCAGCAAGGTCCTGTCTAAACTTCTTCCTCAAAAGCCAATCTCCTTTATTAAGAAAGCAACACACACAGACAAATCCATGAGTTATACTCAGAATAATCTGGCTCTAAATCTTTGGTAGCAAACACACATGGCCAATTAGACATTCAGCTAGTCTGTACAAGAACCAATGCATGCAGATCAAATCATTACTGCTTTATTGAAAAGTATTGCTTTAGAAAAGGTTTCAGTTGATGGTAAAATAGTTCAGTAGGTACATTTTCATATCAAGACAAACGGAACACTCCCCTCCCCCACTCCAGCTATAAAAATAAAGAAAAGGAATTTTGCTAACTAATAAAAAGCATAACACAGTCCATCTCACGTGTCTTGGGTCTTCACAGGCTGATGCTAGATGAAATCCAGTTGACTTCCATCAGTCCATGGTAGGAAAAATAGTCCATAGCAAAGTTATAATCCATTATAGGAAAAAGCACATGTCTAACCTTTCTCGGTCCAACTCCATCTTTTTTCAACTCCTTACCAACTTCCCTCTTCTTCCCAGAATTCTTCATAAGGAACACCCCCTCCTGGGTCTTGTTGTCCCGCCTAACTTTCTCATGAGAGCTTGAGAGTTGTTATCAAGTTTTGTGGCAGAATTATTTTGACTACGAAAGTCTCTGCTCTCTACTCATCTTAGCAACGAGATAACCAGAGAGCGAAGCTTCTCTGAAACAGCATGAAAAACTTTCCTACTACAGAACAGACTTTAAATCAAGATGGATGCTATTGGGACAATCTTAGGACTACATATCCCATTCTAATACACATAAAAACACAAATCATCACAACAGGTAGTGACAGCATTACAGATAGTAGACAGGGTTCAGATAGGACAATGGTTACATCATGTTATTAGGGTTGGTCTGGAGAAAGGCAATTAGTCAAGCCCTCTGATTGGCCTAAGGAAAGGCCTCTATGGCAAGCTCTCTATGATAATGAGAAAGAGGAAGAATGTTGGCAACTCCTCCCCTCAGAAGTAGCCACAGGATGCTAGGAGAGTTTTCTCTACACTACAACACACATGTGGCTTAGCAACTTTGGGAATGGCACCCCCACATGAATTATTCTGCACAGACTCTAAAAGAAACAAACAAACAAACAAAAAACCAACTCCACAACAACACCTAAATTGGGGAAGGGGGAGAGAACTCAGGGATCATCCTTCCAAGTAGACTTTGTTATATCTCAATGTTTTGGAATTTTTTGCTATAATATTTTAATGATCTTTTACAACATGTTCAGAAGTGGTATATGTCTGATAATCATATACTGGGGCTGTCAGCACCACGGCGCTCGAAAGCACGCATATATGCCTGGACAGAGAGTAATTTGGAGATTGTACACGCTACCACGTGCTGAGTGAGTCCTAGAACTCAGCTAGCCGTGAACAACTCCCCATCTTACAAGTCTGCCCTAATAAGAACACCCTTGTACTCTCAGATATTACTGTTAGAAAAACATGTGGGCTTTGTAGTCCTTAGACTTCTCTTGCACCACAGGCAGGACTCCTTAAGTATGGTAGGCCGAGGCAGCACTCTCAGATGACCCTAACACAAGTGTACTGTTCAGGAAACCAATTGAGTTTTATAATCATTATTTTATTAAAAAAATAAGCATGTTACTAGGTATCAAAACCAAACTAAGCCAAGGCAAGTAAATAAGCATTGTGTTAGTTATTTACAACTCTGTAGTGAGGCAAAGAAAACATGAAAAATAGAAAAGTGTTCAAAAACCTTACAAGAATACAAAAAGCCAATAAAAAGAATAAAAACAGTTCCAATAAAGTAATTCATCAGGAAAAACAAAATAGTCCAATTAAGTCAGCAAAAGGCTATAGTCCTCAGTGATCCTGTAGAATAAAAATCCTGTACCAAAGAGAAAAATCCAGTAAATGTCCCATTGTCCTTAGAAAGTATTCCAAAAGTAAAAGTCCATAAAGAAATAATTCATTGGAAATAGTCCGTAGGAAATAGTCCTTAAAGAAATAGTCCTTAGGAAATAGCCCATAGGTGCAAGGGTAATCCAGTATAGCATAAGAATCAGTCCATGTGAAGAATGGTCACGATAGACTTCAGGGTTGGTCACGTAAGACTGAAGAGTCGGTCATGAAAGACATTAGGGTGAGTCACGAATGACAATGTCCATAGGCAAAAAGTTCCTTTTTCAAGAGTAACTAGCAAGGGCTTATCGTACCTTCCCACGATGTTATCCAATCAGAGTCTGTTACTAGGCAAACAGTCCTGTTGCACCACATGACTTCTTTCCCATAAACAACAGATGTTTTTTGGGTTACTGTGGTTTAGCAAAGAGTCACAACAATTCCCATCTATCTAATCACACCGAGTCCTTTCTCAGGTTCTCAGAACAACATTCTCCCTGCTCGCACTAGCAAACATAGCATGTCAGTATTATACAGCTCTTTTATACAGAGAACAAGATGGAACCTCTCTTGCTCATTTCTTAATTACAAAACCCATATTCATTACAAGATTTTCACTCAAAAACCCATCTCATCACAGGGGCAAGATCAGTATACTGTATTAGCTTGTGAACTTTGCATGCGTACATGGGCGCCCCAATGGGTGTCATAATGTAAAATGAGATCCAATTCAGCAAAGACTTCATTTGTATTTTACAGGAGTATGTAAACTGTATTCAGAACAAAGAGCTATCCGGGTGAAGCGAGTTGTTGATAAGAAAAGATTGTAAGTAATACTCCTTTTAAATCAAAAACATCTGTTGTCTTCTGTTCCATACCCTAATCAAATTTGTGTGTGGACTGATTATTGTCTCTCTGTTATTTCTGGTCTGGGCAGATGTATAACTTAGGTTCAGTTTTCATCTATTTTAGTGCTACATACATGTCCAAATAATTGAAAATGTGACAGGTATTGTAAACGTTTGTTTGCCATTCCTACAAAGTAAAGTTAAAATAGCCTTCCAGGATTTTGATTGTCTTGTCCTGTTCCTTCCCTTCACTATAAATATGGCATTGTAACCTATAAGAGACTGCAGTCCTGTACTGGACTTTCTGCTGAGTAGATAAGTAAAACTAGCAGTGCTGTTAGTCTGGGTGAGGTGGTTGTCTCAGCTTTTGACTACTGAGGATGGTCAAAGTACCATTGCCATGACTGCCCTGGAACAGAAGCAGACCAGGACACAAGGAAAAGGGAGTAGTGCTGCTGCAGTGCTCCCAGACAAAGCAGAGAGAGGAAACCAGAGAGAATAAATGTGTGTTCATGGAGATTGTTCCCCCCAATCTCCATGAACACTCGTGACCAGCACTCATCTCTCCTTGAAACCAAGCTACCTTTTTCCTGTTTTCCCTCTCTGTCTGTTGGGGGTTGGGCAGGTGGTACAGCAGTGCTGCTCCTTTCTCCTCACATCAGGTCTGGTCACCTGCTTGATAATGACAGAGGGGGAATAGAAAAAAGTAGCTTACCTTGCTGCTGCTCATCTTCATTGACAGGCAGTGATGGCCAACTCCAGCTGTACATGTTACCTGCTGGGAGAAGGTTACTTGACCTGGTATGGGAAAGAGTTAGAAACTATAGTCTCCTATCCCTTAGCTAATGTTTCTAGTGGTTTTGGAGGCAGATTCCTGATGGCTGTTATTTCTCAAACTTGGGATGCTTCTGTTGAGCAGTGAGCCCTATGCCACTGCCCTATAAATGTGTTAACTTACAACTCACACCTTCCCAGTCAACTCTGGCATTGGCTATGTTAACTGGAGTGATGGTAATGCAGCACATCTGCATGGTCTTAACTGGAGAAAGTTGATGTGGAGGAGAAGTAGGCATCAGGTGCCCCCCCCAATGATTTAGCAGCTCCCGGGAGCACATCAGCTGACTGTTTTGAACAGAGGTCAGCCATTGTTATTTTAAAAACCTTTTTTTTCAAAACAGAAATAGATTTCTGCTTGAATTTCCCCAGCATTCTGGTTCTTTACTTGTTTTGTTTTTGTTGCAGCTCTCTTGTGCTCAGTGCAGGATCTTTGGATGGGAATTTTTTTATAGTGGCTTTTAGTTGTTTTTACACTATATATCTATACCCTCCCTACATCAATTCCAACATATAGCAGCCTTTCCAGAAATAAAGCACTGAAAAGGAGTTACTGGGCCCTGTTTCCGGCAGTGCCTACAAACTCTGTAACTTGCCCAAGGCCTGGAAGGGCTCATAATCCTATCAGACATACACAGTGGGTGATTTCAGCTCATCTCTCACCCAAGAGGCACAGTATGGATTCAGATTCCTAGTGTTTTTTCTCACTTGTTTTGTATTTTCTTCCCAACGTTATGTACTTCTTATGATTTGTTTATATCAGCTGGGTATGAAATAGGTTATTTTGCTAGGTTATTTTACATTGCTTTCAGACTTGGTTGGAGTGCTCATAGTAGTGTAGTGATTTTTAGTAAACTGCTATTAAAGCCTCATTTTTAAAGCACAATGTATATTTTTAGAATTGCACTTTATAAAGTCCTTTTAATTAACACCCTATACAGTGGTGCCTCACTGTAGAGCGAAAACGTCGTAAAGCGAAATAAAAAAGCCCTTTGAAATGCATTTAAAACCTTTCAATGCGTTCCAATGGGCTGAATAACTCACTGTCCAGCAAAGATCCTCCATAGGGGCAGCCATTTTCGGTGCCTGTAGAGCGAGGAATCCGTCCAAAAACACAGCAGGGAGCCATTTTGAGCAGCTGACGGCCATTTTGAAAACCCGATGATCATCTGTTTTGATCGTCGTAATGCGAAGAATCGGTACCCGAAGTAGGGACCCAATCATCGTCAAAAGAGAAAACCCCATTAAAACATCGTTTTGCGATCGCAGTTACGATCGCAAAAACATCGTTGTGAAGCGGATTCGTCATTATGCGGGGTAATCGTTAAGCAGGGCACGACTGTATATTCAAAACTTCAAACCTTGGCAAGTGCGTATTCATAAAACAATATTAACAAAAATATTATCTTAACCACTTTACATATTTCCAAAAACAAAACAAAACAGAAAAACGTAAACAGAATAAAATATCTTTCAAAGATTTGACAGGATAACTGATATGTAGTGTTCAGAGAAAGCAAGTGCTTACAAAGTTCTAGACAGCAGCATAATAGAATTCTGCTTGCGTAAAAGTACTTTGGACTTTACCAGTAGGGCAAAGGAGAACTTATGACTATAAGCTGCTTATAATGCAATATCCCAGTAACCAATTAGTGTGTATAAAACTGTTCCAGGTTTATGCCAGGAAGGATTGGAGTAGGGTATGGATAACAAATGAGTTATAAGTGTGAGTTGTCACCAGTATGACTGATCTTCATTGACGTTTTTTTTCTCCTTTTTGTTCTGGTAGATCCAGGCTTGAACATGAACAGAATAATAAATCCAAAATGGCTTCTTCTCCTGAAATCACTGTTCAGACTGCAGAAGAATTGGAGGAAAAACCTTTTTCTGAAGTCAGCAAAGGTGATATTTCAGACTTATACTGTCAATAGGCATGTGTGTATATGTGAGCATCTTGTTCGTTCAGTAGAAAACATCTATTACTTCAGTCTACTTGGCATTTTCAGTGTATTTTATGTAGATGGAAATACAAAACTTAGAATAAGACATTTTCAGAGCTCCAAATCTAAAGAATAGTATTTGGGGTTGGGGGCTGGTTTCAGTCAGCTTGGCAGACCTTCAATTCAATGCCTTGGATTTTTTCTGAAATCATGAATTGATATAGACATTTGACAAAGAATCTTCTAGATGCCCTTTGCATTTTGTACCTTGTCCTAAAGAGCTTCTGTGGATTAAATGGTTGATAATTTTCATATCAAGTGATAGAAAATGTAGAATAAATCATGAACCACATATCAAAGTCATTTGAACATCTGTTTCAGCCTTCTCTAACTAAGGTCCTCCTGGAAGATTGACCTGCAGGTCTTATCAGCACTGACCGTTCACTACATGGGTTCATGCTTACAGGAATTGTAGGCCAAAAAATGATCCAGATTAGGGAAAGCTGGTCTGCTTCATGGAGGCACTGGCTGCAAAGATGGTTATTTCTTTACTGACATTCATCAGCACAATCCTGTTTGGAGGAGCCCCTTAACGTAAGTTGTTAAAAGACTTGCATAGCCTTCATCTTACTTAAAAAGTATTTTGTAGATATTTGCAGCTGCTCCAGTTTGAGCACTTCGTTGTTTACAAGTTTACTGACAGAATCCCTTTGACTACTTCTCTTGCAAATGCTTGAATTAGTTTCAGTTGATTTCTGATTTGAGATTGCTGCAATGTTATGCAGTGAAATAATTGCTTTCTTTGGCAGAAAACTTAGAAGTCACAAATTTTCTTCTAAACCCAAGAATTTCTGGATTTGTAGGTGAGAAATTCTGGGGAAACATTTTCAGAGTGATAACTGGAATTAGGTTGTTGTTAGCTAATCTTTTGGGTAGGAAAAAAAAAGATAAATTTTTATAGATGCACAAGAGTACATCTCTGATATTGTGTGACCAGACAAAACATTCTATAAGCAGTACAGATAGAAAAGGGCAGTTCAAACATAATGTTATAGCTTTTCAGTAGGTTCTTGAACTGGGACCATATTTGACAGATTGATTGTAAACAGTATGATCTTGCTGTATGCCAGATTTGGAGCAAATTGAATTAGTACTTTTGAAGTTCTATTTTCTGTTTTAAAAAAATCTTTCCCACTCATCTCATGATCTCTTTTTAATACCATTTTGGTAGCTTATACCGAATTCTGTAGGTTTTTTTAAGGACCTACCTAGTGCTCTTGAAAAAGGAATGTGTCCTAGATCTGTCTGTGTAGCTAAGTGGCAGGGCTTGCTGAGGCATCTGAACTCAAATAGGGTGGCAGGTGCTTCCCCTCCATTTAAATAATTACTGTTGTTGCTGTGTGAGAATATGGGAGTCCTACTGTAATTGGTATGTGTTTGCTACTATCTGCGGTTTTCAATATCTGCAAGGGGGCTTGGAACAGATGCCCTACAGATACGGGGGTTCCTCTTGTATTCCAAAATTCATCAGGGTATGTTAAGTAAATGACTTTTCTTTGTTGCAATAATTCTAGACAACTCAAAACCTCTTACAAGCCAAAAATATTTTAAATATATACTTTTTGAGAAGTCAGAGACATGCCATTTCATCTTGCAGAATTCATCCTTATAGTAATAAGAAACTATAGACAGATATGCTTAAATATATATGAATACTTAAACTGTAGGCAAGTACTTACTTACGAAAATACATCTTAATTATAAGCTTCTTCTTCCTGGTCTCTGTGAGTGCACACTAATCGGTTTTAGTGTGCTTATGCAAAGAACCTCGGAATATTCTACAGCTTAAAATGCATGTTGCTAGGACCTCCCTCACATCACCCCTGGCTCCGCCCACAGCACTGAGTGCCTCAGTTCCTTTTTTGCCGCCACTGCAGCAGCACCTTGACTTTGGAGCTTCTGTTTTTTCCTTCTGGAAATTGTACTTACTTCAGCTTTTTCAACTTACAACCTTGGATTGTGGTCACTACGTTAACAGACTTTCCTCCGTGAGTTAAAAAAAGAAAGAAAACTATTGTTAGAAAGAGAGTTAGAGGAACCGCTTGCGAAAACACCGCCCATATCTCCAAGGAGACGTTCGCGGGGTTCCGGAGAATGGGATGGATCCGAAAGACAGACAAACCACAATACTGCTGAGTAGAGCCCAGGGGATCTCAGCCAGGTCTTGTCTATTCCTTCTTCTCCAAAAGCCACACTCCTTTAATAAGCCAAATAGCCAACACAGACATAACCATGAGATATACTCAGATTAATCTGGGCTCTAGAAATCTTTGGTAGCGAACATATAAGGCCAATTAATATTCCTCAGCTAGTCTGAACAAGAAACAATGCTTCTAGATAGAAATCAATCATTACTGTTTTATTAATAAAAGTTGTTAAAGTAAAGAAACCAAATGTTTAGTTGGTACATTTTCAATACAAGGCACAGATAATTCCTCCCCCACTCCAGCTAGAAAAATAAAGAAATGAAACTATGCTAACTAATATAAAGGGTAACATAGTCCATCTCACGTGTCCTGGGTTCACAAGCTGTTGTAGATGCAATCCAGGTGTCTCCCCTCAGTCCATGGCAGAGGAAACTATTTGTAATCCATGATGGAACACACACTACTTTCTCTCCTCCATCGCTTCTTCTTCCCAGAGTTCCCAAAGGCAAGAAACTTCTGGACAGGTCACGCCCCATATTCCCACGAGAGCTACAGAAATGCTTTGGCTACCAGGAATGTTTCTCCTTAGCAACTAGATAAGAGATAGCCACGGTGGCTCATCTCAGAAACTACACAGAAATCCTAATTTAAAATGGATTCTATTGAGACAGGCTTATCCATAAAAACACATCTCATCACATGCCCCCCGTGATTACAAATAAAATTCAGAGAAGTTAATCTGATCTAATTTTTCGTAATCAAGTATAAGTAACTAAAAAGTAATGCAAAGTAACTAACTGGTTATATATCAAAATTCAACTACAAAGCAAATATGATAATACTGAAACATAGCACACTGTTGAATACATTGTTTCAACGTTCAGGTTCATAAGAATCTTCACCGTACATCCTAGAAAGACCATCTGCCACAACATTCAATTTTCCAGGAATGTGTTGAACTTCAAAATCAAAGTCTTGCAATGCTAAACTCCATCTCAACAATTTTTGGTTGTGAGACTTCATCTTCTGCAACCAAACTAGAGCTCTGTGATCTGTTTGAAGAGTAAATTTACGCCCCCATAGATAAGGTCTAAGTAAATTTAGAGACCAAAATATAGAAAGAGCCTCTTTTTCAGGTACTGCGTAATTTCTCTCTCTCTCCAAGAGTTTTCTAGAGAAGTAGGAAATAGGGTAAAGATTCCCATCTTCTCCTTGCTGTAACAAAACGGCTCCAAGTCCTAATTCAGAGGCATCTGTTTGTAGAACGAATGGTTTGTCAAAATCTGGGGACTTCAATATGGGTGCATTCACAATCTTAGCTTTTAAAGCATCAAAAGCACCTTGACACTCTGGAGTCCATTTTACCTTGACAGGCTGTCTCTTCTTAGTAAGCTCTGTCAGAGGTGAAGCCAAATGACTAAAATCAGGAATGAATTTTCTATAGTAGCCAACTAGGCCCAAAAACGAGTGTACCTGTTCCTTAGTTTTTGGAATAGGCCAATCATTAATAGATTGTACTTTGGCTTGCAGAGTCTGAATTTCTCCCTGTCCAATCAAATGACCTAAGTACATGACTTTCCCTTGCATCCATTGACATTTGCTGGCTTTGACTGTCAGCCCTGCTTGCTGAAGTCTGGACAAAACAGTTTCAATGTGAGACATGTGAGAATCAAAATCAGAACTGAAAATAGCAACATCATCAAGATAAGCACTTGCAAAAGGTAAACCTTGTAAAAGTTTGTCTATCATCCTTTGAAATGAAGCACCAGCGTTCTTCAAACCAAATGGCAATCGTCGGAAACGAAAAGTTCCCACGTGCGTGATGAAAGCGGTCTTATCTCGTGAATCTTCGGCCAAATCTAACTGCCAATACGCATTCTTTAGATCGAGAATGCTGATAAACTTAGCTTTAGCAAGATGTTCAATTAAATCATCCATTCTAGGTAATGGGTAGGGATCTGGAACAGTAACACTGTTTAACTTTCTGTAATCAACACAAAATCTTACTTCATCGAGAATTTCACCCATAGCATTTCGTTTTGGAACCAGAACCACCGGAGAAGCCCATGGGGAGAATGACGGTTCAATCACCCCCAAAGATAACATCTTTTGTATCTCTTGTTCAATCTGAGTAGCATGATTTCCAATTGCTCTATATGGGCTAGACCGTATGGGCTGGGTATTGTTCTCAGTAGTTATTACATGACTGACCAAATTGGTGTAACCTGGTTTATCTGAGAACACATCTTGGTGTTGTTCTAAGATCTGGAACAACCTTTCTTTCTGATCAACGGTACCTGTTAAAACAAGATTGTCAGACCAAGTACCTGCATCTTGCAATTCAGACAACATATCAATGGGTTCATTTGCAGCATGAAAATATTCAGCATGATATTGAAAAACCATTGCAGATCTAGCCTTGTAAAGTTTCAATCTATTGACATGATAAAGAACAGGTTTCTTGTTAGAACCCAACATTTTGACAAGATAGTTGACATTTCCCATTTTTTTTAACAATTTCTCCTGGACCTTCCCAGACAACTTCTAACTTAGAAGGTCTGAGTGGGTTCAGAACCAGTACCAAATCACCCACAGAAAATTCCCTGTGTCTGGATCTCTTGTCGTGGTAGAACTTCTGGCTGGCTTGGGCGTCCATCAAGTTGTCTCTGGCCAACTCCTGGACAGCCAAGAGTTTCTCTTGAAGATTTCTGATGAAATCAGCAACTGGGGCAGTACTACTTTTAACCACGCCCTCCCATTCGGATTTTAGGAGGTCCAATGGTCCTTGTAGATTTCTTCCGAAGACCACCTCACTTGGGGAAAAACCACCTAGTGAAGAATGTGCTAAACTACGGTAGGCAAACAAAGCAAAAGGCAAGAGCTCATCCCAGATGTTTCCATAGACTTGGGTCAACGTTTTAATCATCCGAAGCAAAGTTTGTTGACCTCTCTCCACCATACCATGAGATTGAGGATGATGGGACGTACTGAAACTGAGGGTTATTCCACTTATCTCGCAGATCTTACGCATGAGTTCACTTGTGAAAGCTCCTGCTTGATCACAAGTGATTTTGGATGGTACACCAATACGTGAACACAAGTCAACGATGATTCTAGCTATGGTTGTAGCTGTAAGGTTGCTAATAGCATAAGCTTCTATCCATCTGCTAGCGGAGCAGATGAAAGTAATGATGTACTTCTTCTTGGTTTTAGTAGGAACGAATGGTCCTAGCACATCCATTTGCAAATACTTGAACACATGGTCGGGAACTTCCATAACTTGCATCTCGGCTTTCACCTGGTCGGTTTGATGGCCTGTTCGTTGGCAAAAGTCACAGGAACTGACATAGTCCTTTACAGTTTTAGAAACACCAGGCCAGTAAAAATGTTGAGAAATTCTCTTGAGGGTTTTTTGTATTCCTTGGTGCCCACGAGAAGGATGGTCATGAGCCATTTCTAGAATTCTTAGTCTATACTCAGAAGGCACCACTAACTGTTGAATAGGTTGGGCATCCATGTTGGACTTGGGGTAGTACTCTCGATACAACAGTCCATTTTCACCCCATAAAAAGCTAACTTGCTGCTGTGCAGGACGTTCAGCATAGTTGTCTGCTTGTGACCTCAAAGAAGCTAGAGAGGGATCATTAAGTTGCTTCAGTCTAAAGTCCTCTGATCCCTTTGGTATCACCTCCTCTATTGTAGTTTCAGTTTTAGCTGCATTATCAGGTTCGGTGACAAGAGGCTGCTGTTGGGTAAGGTCTCCATCTGAGCTATCCTCAGTGGATTCCTGCTCCGGTTCAGGATCATGCATCTCCCTACTTTGAGAACGTGTGACTACCTGTATCGAAGCTGCATTTTGACTTTGCATGTGATCCAAAAAGGCAAGATCATTTCCAAGCAGAAAATCAGGTTTTCCCTCATGGGTTAGGATATGTTTTGCATCTGACCAGGACTTGTAGGTAATTTTTACATATGCCAAAGGAACAAATTTCTGCTCAGTCTCTATAGACCCATAAGTTTTTATTGGACACCTCAGATTGTTCAGAATCAAGGTGGGGTCTAGAAACTGTCGACTTATCGAAGAAATGTCGGCACCCGAGTCACGAAAAGCGCTCAAAGCCATATCGCCTGTTGGTGTGTGCAGCAAGACTACCTCAGTGAACGAGCGGGTCGCCCAGTCCCTCTGTGCATCTGGCACTATGCATTCAGGGTCCATAACAGAAAACCTCTCTCCTGATGCAGTCTCTTTTACAATTTCTGAGGAAATTGAAGCAATTTGTAAGTCCAAAATTCTAGGCACATAGTGGTTTACTTTGGCCTGTGTTCCACTGGCTTGAGAAGGGGTTACAGATGTGCTAACTCCCTCTGGATTCTGTGGAGGCCTAATACTTGACTGGTTAGGCACAGAAGTTGCAGTACTGGTGGCTGGCGCCTGTATAGTTCCCACTGGCTCAGAACTAACATACGCCATCTTGGGAGTACTCGTTTTATTTCTGCGTGGAGTTGGGACAGGAGTTTTTCTAACTGGCTCCTTATCTTGGCTAGCTGACACATTCAACCTTGGGCAATCACGTCGCAGATGTGAGCCACCACACTCATAGCATTTAAGAGGTGTTTTACTCTGGCTAGGAGCTAGGCTCCTTCGTGGTTCAAATGAGCTTTGTCTGGGGTCTTGGGAAAAAGACTTTCTAACTTCAGGCTGACTTTGTCTCTTAGGGACCACTGGAGCAGTCTTTGCTCTAACAGCTGGTTCAGGCTTCCTAAAGGAAAGAATCTTGTCAGTTCTTAAGGCCAGGGCCTGCAGGTCTTTGAAGTCTTTCTCCAACAAAGTACTCCTTATCTCTGTAGGTACCAAACTAAGAAAATGCTCCATGTACATCACTGTTCTCAAATCTTTGAAGGTTCTCACGCCTAATGAGTCCAACCATTGATCTCCTAGTTGCTCTAACCGATCAGCCAATGCAGAATAACACTCATTAGGTTGTTTTTTTAATTTTCTAAAGTTCTGACGAAGTATCTCAGGACTAAAACCAATTTTTTTTTACACTGCCTCTTTAAAAACACGCCACTCCACTCTTTCATCAGGTAATTTAGCTACGATGTTGGCAAGCTGACCACTGCACTGGGTAGATATTAATTTTACATACCAGTCCTCAGGAATATTAAGGTCTCTGCACGATCTTTCGAATAGCTCCAAAAATGCTACGACATCTTGGCCATCGTGGTAATAAGGCAGGTTACTTCTGTCAACACTAGCTATGGATTTTTTAAAAGCTTCCTTTTCCTTCCTTTCAGCCTCTAAATTTGCAATCTTCATCTGTCTGTACTCCTTTAGTAATCTCTCAGACAGGTCCTGATTACGAATAGATTGAGAGTGACATGCAACAAAATCAATAAACATCAGGGTTAACTTGTCCACTGCTGACAAACTTTGATTGGGGTCTTGCCCTGCAGCACCTGCTGCTGCTGCTCCTGCTGTTTCATCAGGCCTTCCCCTGTCTGGCACTTCTCCTGTGCTGGGTATCCTCCATGTCCTCAGCCTGATCTGAATCAGAGGCAAGCTCCTCTCCCTCAGGTGGTAACTCAGCCATCAAATTGCCCTTTTGCAATTCCCTTCGTAGATGTGGAGAACTGTAACTGACCCTTTGCTTAGGTCTGCTCCGAGTCAAAACACTGTGCTCAACTGCCTCCAGAATTTCCTGGTTTAAAGCCTTCTTCACTGTAATGCCAGGCTGACCAGCAGATGTCCCTCCAATCTTAACTGTTCTCTGAGTCACAAACCGCTGACTAGGCAACTGCAAAAAGTCATCTCCTTCCATACAAGCCTCATTCAACGCCGACGCCAATCAATTCCAAAAGGAAAAATCCTCTCCCCACTCCTGCAGCCTAAACTGTAGGGTGTGGGCAAGCCATAAAACATCCCTACCTGGAGCTTCAAAAGAGGCAATCGCTACCTTGCCTGAAAATGCCCACTCATAGCCAAATTAAACAGAGTTTAATGTCTGTTAAAACCTAAGCGTTGTTTCTTATCAGACTTCGCTGTTGCAGCTAAGTCTTTCCGTAAGATCCTTAGCTGGAAAGAGAAAAGCAATTTGGCTAATTTACAGCCTGTCAGCATGCACGCACTCCCTCAGCCAAGGCTTCCGGAAGAATGCCCGCAGCTTCACTTACAAAGCAAACACCATAAATCCATAAATCACATTAAAGCACGTGTTCCGTCCCACGCTGCCGCCATGCGAAAACACCGCCCATATCTCCAAGGAGACGTTCGCGGGGTTCCGGAGAATGGGATGGATCCGAAAGACAGACAAACCACAATACTGCTGAGTAGAGCCCAGGGGATCTCAGCCAGGTCTTGTCTATTCCTTCTTCTCCAAAAGCCACACTCCTTTAATAAGCCAAATAGCCAACACAGACATAACCATGAGATATACTCAGATTAATCTGGGCTCTAGAAATCTTTGGTAGCGAACGTATAAGGCCAATTAATATTCCTCAGCTAGTCTGAACAAGAAACAATGCTTCTAGATAGAAATCAATCATTACTGTTTTATTAATAAAAGTTGTTAAAGAAACCAAATGTTTAGTTGGTACATTTTCAATACAAGGCACAGATAATTCCTCCCCCACTCCAGCTAGAAAAATAAAGAAATGAAACTATGCTAACTAATATAAAGGGTAACATAGTCCATCTCACGTGTCCTGGGTTCACAAGCTGTTGTAGATGCAATCCAGGTGTCTCCCCTCAGTCCATGGCAGAGGAAACTATTTGTAACCCATGATGGAACACACACTACTTTCTCTCCTCCATCGCTTCTTCTTCCCAGAGTTCCCAAAGGCAAGAAACTTCTGGACAGGTCACGCCCCATATTCCCACGAGAGCTACAGAAATGCTTTGGCTACCAGGAATGTTTCTCCTTAGCAACTAGATAAGAGATAGCCACGGTGGCTCATCTCAGAAACTACACAGAAATCCTAATTTAAAATGGATTCTATTGAGACAGGCTTATCCATAAAAACACATCTCATCACATGCCCCCCGTGATTACAAATAAAATTCAGAGAAGTTAATCTGATCTAATTTTTCGTAATCAAGTATAAGTAACTAAAAAGTAATGCAAAGTAACTAACTGGTTATATATCAAAATTCAACTACAAAGCAAATATGATAATACTGAAACATAGCACACTGTTGAATACATTGTTTCAACGTTCAGGTTCATAAGAATCTTCACCGTACATCCTAGAAAGACCATCTGCCACAACATTCAATTTTCCAGGAATGTGTTGAACTTCAAAATCAAAGTCTTGCAATGCTAAACTCCATCTCAACAATTTTTGGTTGTGAGACTTCATCTTCTGCAACCAAACTAGAGCTCTGTGATCTGTTTGAAGAGTAAATTTACGCCCCCATAGATAAGGTCTAAGTAAATTTAGAGACCAAAATATAGAAAGAGCCTCTTTTTCAGGTACTGCGTAATTTCTCTCTCTCTCCAAGAGTTTTCTAGAGAAGTAGGAAATAGGGTAAAGATTCCCATCTTCTCCTTGCTGTAACAAAACGGCTCCAAGTCCTAATTCAGAGGCATCTGTTTGTAGAACGAATGGTTTGTCAAAATCTGGGGACTTCAATATGGGTGCATTCACAATCTTAGCTTTTAAAGCATCAAAAGCACCTTGACACTCTGGAGTCCATTTTACCTTGACAGGCTGTCTCTTCTTAGTAAGCTCTGTCAGAGGTGAAGCCAAATGACTAAAATCAGGAATGAATTTTCTATAGTAGCCAACTAGGCCCAAAAACGAGTGTACCTGTTCCTTAGTTTTTGGAATAGGCCAATCATTAATAGATTGTACTTTGGCTTGCAGAGTCTGAATTTCTCCCTGTCCAATCAAATGACCTAAGTACATGACTTTCCCTTGCATCCATTGACATTTGCTGGCTTTGACTGTCAGCCCTGCTTGCTGAAGTCTGGACAAAACAGTTTCAATGTGAGACATGTGAGAATCAAAATCAGAACTGAAAATAGCAACATCATCAAGATAAGCACTTGCAAAAGGTAAACCTTGTAAAAGTTTGTCTATCATCCTTTGAAATGAAGCACCAGCGTTCTTCAAACCAAATGGCAATCGTCGGAAACGAAAAGTTCCCACGTGCGTGATGAAAGCGGTCTTATCTCGTGAATCTTCGGCCAAATCTAACTGCCAATACGCATTCTTTAGATCGAGAATGCTGATAAACTTAGCTTTAGCAAGATGTTCAATTAAATCATCCATTCTAGGTAATGGGTAGGGATCTGGAACAGTAACACTGTTTAACTTTCTGTAATCAACACAAAATCTTACTTCATCGAGAATTTCACCCATAGCATTTCGTTTTGGAACCAGAACCACCGGAGAAGCCCATGGGGAGAATGACGGTTCAATCACCCCCAAAGATAACATCTTTTGTATCTCTTGTTCAATCTGAGTAGCATGATTTCCAATTGCTCTATATGGGCTAGACCGTATGGGCTGGGTATTGTTCTCAGTAGTTATTACATGACTGACCAAATTGGTGTAACCTGGTTTATCTGAGAACACATCTTGGTGTTGTTCTAAGATCTGGAACAACCTTTCTTTCTGATCAACGGTACCTGTTAAAACAAGATTGTCAGACCAAGTACCTGCATCTTGCAATTCAGACAACATATCAATGGGTTCATTTGCAGCATGAAAATATTCAGCATGATATTGAAAAACCATTGCAGATCTAGCCTTGTAAAGTTTCAATCTATTGACATGATAAAGAACAGGTTTCTTGTTAGAACCCAACATTTTGACAAGATAGTTGACATTTCCCATTTTTTTTAACAATTTCTCCTGGACCTTCCCAGACAACTTCTAACTTAGAAGGTCTGAGTGGGTTCAGAACCAGTACCAAATCACCCACAGAAAATTCCCTGTGTCTGGATCTCTTGTCGTGGTAGAACTTCTGGCTGGCTTGGGCGTCCATCAAGTTGTCTCTGGCCAACTCCTGGACAGCCAAGAGTTTCTCTTGAAGATTTCTGATGAAATCAGCAACTGGGGCAGTACTACTTTTAACCACGCCCTCCCATTCGGATTTTAGGAGGTCCAATGGTCCTTGTAGATTTCTTCCGAAGACCACCTCACTTGGGGAAAAACCACCTAGTGAAGAATGTGCTAAACTACGGTAGGCAAACAAAGCAAAAGGCAAGAGCTCATCCCAGATGTTTCCATAGACTTGGGTCAACGTTTTAATCATCCGAAGCAAAGTTTGTTGACCTCTCTCCACCATACCATGAGATTGAGGATGATGGGACGTACTGAAACTGAGGGTTATTCCACTTATCTCGCAGATCTTACGCATGAGTTCACTTGTGAAAGCTCCTGCTTGATCACAAGTGATTTTGGATGGTACACCAATACGTGAACACAAGTCAACGATGATTCTAGCTATGGTTGTAGCTGTAAGGTTGCTAATAGCATAAGCTTCTATCCATCTGCTAGCGGAGCAGATGAAAGTAATGATGTACTTCTTCTTGGTTTTAGTAGGAACGAATGGTCCTAGCACATCCATTTGCAAATACTTGAACACATGGTCGGGAACTTCCATAACTTGCATCTCGGCTTTCACCTGGTCGGTTTGATGGCCTGTTCGTTGGCAAAAGTCACAGGAACTGACATAGTCCTTTACAGTTTTAGAAACACCAGGCCAGTAAAAATGTTGAGAAATTCTCTTGAGGGTTTTTTGTATTCCTTGGTGCCCACGAGAAGGATGGTCATGAGCCATTTCTAGAATTCTTAGTCTATACTCAGAAGGCACCACTAACTGTTGAATAGGTTGGGCATCCATGTTGGACTTGGGGTAGTACTCTCGATACAACAGTCCATTTTCACCCCATAAAAAGCTAACTTGCTGCTGTGCAGGACGTTCAGCATAGTTGTCTGCTTGTGACCTCAAAGAAGCTAGAGAGGGATCATTAAGTTGCTTCAGTCTAAAGTCCTCTGATCCCTTTGGTATCACCTCCTCTATTGTAGTTTCAGTTTTAGCTGCATTATCAGGTTCGGTGACAAGAGGCTGCTGTTGGGTAAGGTCTCCATCTGAGCTATCCTCAGTGGATTCCTGCTCCGGTTCAGGATCATGCATCTCCCTACTTTGAGAACGTGTGACTACCTGTATCGAAGCTGCATTTTGACTTTGCATGTGATCCAAAAAGGCAAGATCATTTCCAAGCAGAAAATCAGGTTTTCCCTCATGGGTTAGGATATGTTTTGCATCTGACCAGGACTTGTAGGTAATTTTTACATATGCCAAAGGAACAAATTTCTGCTCAGTCTCTATAGACCCATAAGTTTTTATTGGACACCTCAGATTGTTCAGAATCAAGGTGGGGTCTAGAAACTGTCGACTTATCGAAGAAATGTCGGCACCCGAGTCACGAAAAGCGCTCAAAGCCATATCGCCTGTTGGTGTGTGCAGCAAGACTACCTCAGTGAACGAGCGGGTCGCCCAGTCCCTCTGTGCATCTGGCACTATGCATTCAGGGTCCATAACAGAAAACCTCTCTCCTGATGCAGTCTCTTTTACAATTTCTGAGGAAATTGAAGCAATTTGTAAGTCCAAAATTCTAGGCACATAGTGGTTTACTTTGGCCTGTGTTCCACTGGCTTGAGAAGGGGTTACAGATGTGCTAACTCCCTCTGGATTCTGTGGAGGCCTAATACTTGACTGGTTAGGCACAGAAGTTGCAGTACTGGTGGCTGGCGCCTGTATAGTTCCCACTGGCTCAGAACTAACATACGCCATCTTGGGAGTACTCGTTTTATTTCTGCGTGGAGTTGGGACAGGAGTTTTTCTAACTGGCTCCTTATCTTGGCTAGCTGACACATTCAACCTTGGGCAATCACGTCGCAGATGTGAGCCACCACACTCATAGCATTTAAGAGGTGTTTTACTCTGGCTAGGAGCTAGGCTCCTTCGTGGTTCAAATGAGCTTTGTCTGGGGTCTTGGGAAAAAGACTTTCTAACTTCAGGCTGACTTTGTCTCTTAGGGACCACTGGAGCAGTCTTTGCTCTAACAGCTGGTTCAGGCTTCCTAAAGGAAAGAATCTCGTCAGTTCTTAAGGCCAGGGCCTGCAGGTCTTTGAAGTCTTTCTCCAACAAAGTACTCCTTATCTCTGTAGGTACCAAACTAAGAAAATGCTCCATGTACATCACTGTTCTCAAATCTTTGAAGGTTCTCACGCCTAATGAGTCCAACCATTGATCTCCTAGTTGCTCTAACCGATCAGCCAATGCAGAATAACACTCATTAGGTTGTTTTTTTAATTTTCTAAAGTTCTGACGAAGTATCTCAGGACTAAAACCAATTTTTTTTTACACTGCCTCTTTAAAAACACGCCACTCCACTCTTTCATCAGGTAATTTAGCTACGATGTTGGCAAGCTGACCACTGCACTGGGTAGATATTAATTTTACATACCAGTCCTCAGGAATATTAAGGTCTCTGCACGATCTTTCGAATAGCTCCAAAAATGCTACGACATCTTGGCCATCGTGGTAATAAGGCAGGTTACTTCTGTCAACACTAGCTATGGATTTTTTAAAAGCTTCCTTTTCCTTCCTTTCAGCCTCTAAATTTGCAATCTTCATCTGTCTGTACTCCTTTAGTAATCTCTCAGACAGGTCCTGATTACGAATAGATTGAGAGTGACATGCAACAAAATCAATAAACATCAGGGTTAACTTGTCCACTGCTGACAAACTTTGATTGGGGTCTTGCCCTGCAGCACCTGCTGCTGCTGCTCCTGCTGTTTCATCAGGCCTTCCCCTGTCTGGCACTTCTCCTGTGCTGGGTATCCTCCATGTCCTCAGCCTGATCTGAATCAGAGGCAAGCTCCTCTCCCTCAGGTGGTAACTCAGCCATCAAATTGCCCTTTTGCAATTCCCTTCGTAGATGTGGAGAACTGTAACTGACCCTTTGCTTAGGTCTGCTCCGAGTCAAAACACTGTGCTCAACTGCCTCCAGAATTTCCTGGTTTAAAGCCTTCTTCACTGTAATGCCAGGCTGACCAGCAGATGTCCCTCCAATCTTAACTGTTCTCTGAGTCACAAACCGCTGACTAGGCAACTGCAAAAAGTCATCTCCTTCCATACAAGCCTCATTCAACGCCGACGCCAATCAATTCCAAAAGGAAAAATCCTCTCCCCACTCCTGCAGCCTAAACTGTAGGGTGTGGGCAAGCCATAAAACATCCCTACCTGGAGCTTCAAAAGAGGCAATCGCTACCTTGCCTGAAAATGCCCACTCATAGCCAAATTAAACAGAGTTTAATGTCTGTTAAAACCTAAGCGTTGTTTCTTATCAGACTTCGCTGTTGCAGCTAAGTCTTTCCGTAAGATCCTTAGCTGGAAAGAGAAAAGCAATTTGGCTAATTTACAGCCTGTCAGCATGCACGCACTCCCTCAGCCAAGGCTTCCGGAAGAATGCCCGCAGCTTCACTTACAAAGCAAACACCATAAATCCATAAATCACATTAAAGCACGTGTTCCGTCCCACGCTGCCGCCATGCGAAAACACCGCCCATATCTCCAAGGAGACGTTCGCGGGGTTCCGGAGAATGGGATGGATCCGAAAGACAGACAAACCACAATACTGCTGAGTAGAGCCCAGGGGATCTCAGCCAGGTCTTGTCTATTCCTTCTTCTCCAAAAGCCACACTCCTTTAATAAGCCAAATAGCCAACACAGACATAACCATGAGATATACTCAGATTAATCTGGGCTCTAGAAATCTTTGGTAGCGAACGTATAAGGCCAATTAATATTCCTCAGCTAGTCTGAACAAGAAACAATGCTTCTAGATAGAAATCAATCATTACTGTTTTATTAATAAAAGTTGTTAAAGTAAAGAAACCAAATGTTTAGTTGGTACATTTTCAATACAAGGCACAGATAATTCCTCCCCCACTCCAGCTAGAAAAATAAAGAAATGAAACTATGCTAACTAATATAAAGGGTAACATAGTCCATCTCACGTGTCCTGGGTTCACAAGCTGTTGTAGATGCAATCCAGGTGTCTCCCCTCAGTCCATGGCAGAGGAAACTATTTGTAACCCATGATGGAACACACACTACTTTCTCTCCTCCATCGCTTCTTCTTCCCAGAGTTCCCAAAGGCAAGAAACTTCTGGACAGGTCACGCCCCATATTCCCACGAGAGCTACAGAAATGCTTTGGCTACCAGGAATGTTTCTCCTTAGCAACTAGATAAGAGATAGCCACGGTGGCTCATCTCAGAAACTACACAGAAATCCTAATTTAAAATGGATTCTATTGAGACAGGCTTATCCATAAAAACACATCTCATCACATGCCCCCCGTGATTACAAATAAAATTCAGAGAAGTTAATCTGATCTAATTTTTCGTAATCAAGTATAAGTAACTAAAAAGTAATGCAAAGTAACTAACTGGTTATATATCAAAATTCAACTACAAAGCAAATATGATAATACTGAAACATAGCACACTGTTGAATACATTGTTTCAACGTTCAGGTTCATAAGAATCTTCACCGTACATCCTAGAAAGACCATCTGCCACAACATTCAATTTCCAGGAATGTGTTGAACTTCAAAATCAAAGTCTTGCAATGCTAAACTCCATCTCAACAATTTTTGGTTGTGAGACTTCATCTTCTGCAACCAAACTAGAGCTCTGTGATCTGTTTGAAGAGTAAATTTACGCCCCCCATAGATAAGGTCTAAGTAAATTTAGAGACCAAAATATAGAAAGAGCCTCTTTTTCAGGTACTGCATAATTTCTCTCTCTCTCCAAGAGTTTTTCTAGAGAAGTAGGAAATAGGGTAAAGATTCCCCATCTTCTCCTTGCTGTAACAAAACGGCTCCAAGTCCTAATTCAGAGGCATCTGTTTGTAGAACGAATGGTTTGTCAAAATCTGGGGACTTCAATATGGGTGCATTCACAATCTTAGCTTTTAAAGCATCAAAAGCACCTTGACACTCTGGAGTCCATTTTACCTTGACAGGCTGTCTCTTCTTAGTAAGCTCTGTCAGAGGTGAAGCCAAATGACTAAAATCAGGAATGAATTTTCTATAGTAGCCAACTAGGCCCAAAAACGAGTGTACCTGTTCCTTAGTTTTTGGAATAGGCCAATCATTAATAGATTGTACTTTGGCTTGCAGAGTCTGAATTTCTCCCTGTCCAATCAAATGACCTAAGTACATGACTTTCCCTTGCATCCATTGACATTTGCTGGCTTTGACTGTCAGCCCTGCTTGCTGAAGTCTGGACAAAACAGTTTCAATGTGAGACATGTGAGAATCAAAATCAGAACTGAAAATAGCAACATCATCAAGATAAGCACTTGCAAAAGGTAAACCTTGTAAAAGTTTGTCTATCATCCTTTGAAATGAAGCACCAGCGTTCTTCAAACCAAATGGCAATCGTCGGAAACGAAAAGTTCCCACGTGCGTGATGAAAGCGGTCTTATCTCGTGAATCTTCGGCCAAATCTAACTGCTAATACGCATTCTTTAGATCGAGAATGCTGATAAACTTAGCTTTAGCAAGATGTTCAATTAAATCATCCATTCTAGGTAATGGGTAGGGATCTGGAACAGTAACACTGTTTAACTTTCTGTAATCAACACAAAATCTTACTTCATCGAGAATTTCACCCATAGCATTTCGTTTTGGAACCAGAACCACCGGAGAAGCCCATGGGGAGAATGACGGTTCAATCACCCCCAAAGATAACATCTTTTGTATCTCTTGTTCAATCTGAGTAGCATGATTTCCAATTGCTCTATATGGGCTAGACCGTATGGGCTGGGTATTGTTCTCAGTAGTTATTACATGACTGACCAAATTGGTGTAACCTGGTTTATCTGAGAACACATCTTGGTGTTGTTCTAAGATCTGGAACAACCTTTCTTTCTGATCAACGGTACCTGTTAAAACAAGATTGTCAGACCAAGTACCTGCATCTTGCAATTCAGACAACATATCAATGGGTTCATTTGCAGCATGAAAATATTCAGCATGATATTGAAAAACCATTGCAGATCTAGCCTTGTAAAGTTTCAATCTATTGACATGATAAAGAACAGGTTTCTTGTTAGAACCCAACATTTTGACAAGATAGTTGACATTTCCCATTTTTTTTAACAATTTCTCCTGGACCTTCCCAGACAACTTCTAACTTAGAAGGTCTGAGTGGGTTCAGAACCAGTACCAAATCACCCACAGAAAATTCCCTGTGTCTGGATCTCTTGTCGTGGTAGAACTTCTGGCTGGCTTGGGCGTCCATCAAGTTGTCTCTGGCCAACTCCTGGACAGCCAAGAGTTTCTCTTGAAGATTTCTGATGAAATCAGCAACTGGGGCAGTACTACTTTTAACCACGCCCTCCCATTCGGATTTTAGGAGGTCCAATGGTCCTTGTAGATTTCTTCCGAAGACCACCTCACTTGGGGAAAAACCACCTAGTGAAGAATGTGCTAAACTACGGTAGGCAAACAAAGCAAAAGGCAAGAGCTCATCCCAGATGTTTCCATAGACTTGGGTCAACGTTTTAATCATCCGAAGCAAAGTTTGTTGACCTCTCTCCACCATACCATGAGATTGAGGATGATGGGACGTACTGAAACTGAGGGTTATTCCACTTATCTCGCAGATCTTACGCATGAGTTCACTTGTGAAAGCTCCTGCTTGATCACAAGTGATTTTGGATGGTACACCAATACGTGAACACAAGTCAACGATGATTCTAGCTATGGTTGTAGCTGTAAGGTTGCTAATAGCATAAGCTTCTATCCATCTGCTAGCGGAGCAGATGAAAGTAATGATGTACTTCTTCTTGGTTTTAGTAGGAACGAATGGTCCTAGCACATCCATTTGCAAATACTTGAACACATGGTCGGGAACTTCCATAACTTGCATCTCGGCTTTCACCTGGTCGGTTTGATGGCCTGTTCGTTGGCAAAAGTCACAGGAACTGACATAGTCCTTTACAGTTTTAGAAACACCAGGCCAGTAAAAATGTTGAGAAATTCTCTTGAGGGTTTTTTTGTATTCCTTGGTGCCCACGAGAAGGATGGTCATGAGCCATTTCTAGAATTCTTAGTCTATACTCAGAAGGCACCACTAACTGTTGAATAGGTTGGGCATCCATGTTGGACTTGGGGTAGTACTCTCGATACAACAGTCCATTTTCACCCCATAAAAAGCTAACTTGCTGCTGTGCAGGACGTTCAGCATAGTTGTCTGCTTGTGACCTCAAAGAAGCTAGAGAGGGATCATTAAGTTGCTTCAGTCTAAAGTCCTCTGATCCCTTTGGTATCACCTCCTCTATTGTAGTTTCAGTTTTAGCTGCATTATCAGGTTCGGTGACAAGAGGCTGCTGTTGGGTAAGGTCTCCATCTGAGCTATCCTCAGTGGATTCCTGCTCCGGTTCAGGATCATGCATCTCCCTACTTTGAGAACGTGTGACTACCTGTATCGAAGCTGCATTTTGACTTTGCATGTGATCCAAAAAGGCAAGATCATTTCCAAGCAGAAAATCAGGTTTTCCCTCATGGGTTAGGATATGTTTTGCATCTGACCAGGACTTGTAGGTAATTTTTACATATGCCAAAGGAACAAATTTCTGCTCAGTCTCTATAGACCCATAAGTTTTTATTGGACACCTCAGATTGTTCAGAATCAAGGTGGGGTCTAGAAACTGTCGACTTATCGAAGAAATGTCGGCACCCGAGTCACGAAAAGCGCTCAAAGCCATATCGCCTGTTGGTGTGTGCAGCAAGACTACCTCAGTGAACGAGCGGGTCGCCCAGTCCCTCTGTGCATCTGGCACTATGCATTCAGGGTCCATAACAGAAAACCTCTCTCCTGATGCAGTCTCTTTTACAATTTCTGAGGAAATTGAAGCAATTTGTAAGTCCAAAATTCTAGGCACATAGTGGTTTACTTTGGCCTGTGTTCCACTGGCTTGAGAAGGGGTTACAGATGTGCTAACTCCCTCTGGATTCTGTGGAGGCCTAATACTTGACTGGTTAGGCACAGAAGTTGCAGTACTGGTGGCTGGCGCCTGTATAGTTCCCACTGGCTCAGAACTAACATACGCCATCTTGGGAGTACTCGTTTTATTTCTGCGTGGAGTTGGGACAGGAGTTTTTCTAACTGGCTCCTTATCTTGGCTAGCTGACACATTCAACCTTGGGCAATCACGTCGCAGATGTGAGCCACCACACTCATAGCATTTAAGAGGTGTTTTACTCTGGCTAGGAGCTAGGCTCCTTCGTGGTTCAAATGAGCTTTGTCTGGGGTCTTGGGAAAAAGACTTTCTAACTTCAGGCTGACTTTGTCTCTTAGGGACCACTGGAGCAGTCTTTGCTCTAACAGCTGGTTCAGGCTTCCTAAAGGAAAGAATCTCGTCAGTTCTTAAGGCCAGGGCCTGCAGGTCTTTGAAGTCTTTCTCCAACAAAGTACTCCTTATCTCTGTAGGTACCAAACTAAGAAAATGCTCCATGTACATCACTGTTCTCAAATCTTTGAAGGTTCTCACGCCTAATGAGTCCAACCATTGATCTCCTAGTTGCTCTAACCGATCAGCCAATGCAGAATAACACTCATTAGGTTGTTTTTTTAATTTTCTAAAGTTCTGACGAAGTATCTCAGGACTAAAACCAATTTTTTTTTACACTGCCTCTTTAAAAACACGCCACTCCACTCTTTCATCAGGTAATTTAGCTACGATGTTGGCAAGCTGACCACTGCACTGGGTAGATATTAATTTTACATACCAGTCCTCAGGAATATTAAGGTCTCTGCACGATCTTTCGAATAGCTCCAAAAATGCTACGACATCTTGGCCATCGTGGTAATAAGGCAGGTTACTTCTGTCAACACTAGCTATGGATTTTTTAAAAGCTTCCTTTTCCTTCCTTTCAGCCTCTAAATTTGCAATCTTCATCTGTCTGTACTCCTTTAGTAATCTCTCAGACAGGTCCTGATTACGAATAGATTGAGAGTGACATGCAACAAAATCAATAAACATCAGGGTTAACTTGTCCACTGCTGACAAACTTTGATTGGGGTCTTGCCCTGCAGCACCTGCTGCTGCTGCTCCTGCTGTTTCATCAGGCCTTCCCCTGTCTGGCACTTCTCCTGTGCTGGGTATCCTCCATGTCCTCAGCCTGATCTGAATCAGAGGCAAGCTCCTCTCCCTCAGGTGGTAACTCAGCCATCAAATTGCCCTTTTGCAATTCCCTTCGTAGATGTGGAGAACTGTAACTGACCCTTTGCTTAGGTCTGCTCCGAGTCAAAACACTGTGCTCAACTGCCTCCAGAATTTCCTGGTTTAAAGCCTTCTTCACTGTAATGCCAGGCTGACCAGCAGATGTCCCTCCAATCTTAACTGTTCTCTGAGTCACAAACCGCTGACTAGGCAACTGCAAAAAGTCATCTCCTTCCATACAAGCCTCATTCAACGCCGACGCCAATCAATTCCAAAAGGAAAAATCCTCTCCCCACTCCTGCAGCCTAAACTGTAGGGTGTGGGCAAGCCATAAAACATCCCTACCTGGAGCTTCAAAAGAGGCAATCGCTACCTTGCCTGAAAATGCCCACTCATAGCCAAATTAAACAGAGTTTAATGTCTGTTAAAACCTAAGCGTTGTTTCTTATCAGACTTCGCTGTTGCAGCTAAGTCTTTCCGTAAGATCCTTAGCTGGAAAGAGAAAAGCAATTTGGCTAATTTACAGCCTGTCAGCATGCACGCACTCCCTCAGCCAAGGCTTCCGGAAGAATGCCCGCAGCTTCACTTACAAAGCAAACACCATAAATCCATAAATCACATTAAAGCACGTGTTCCGTCCCACGCTGCCGCCATGCGAAAACACCGCCCATATCTCCAAGGAGACGTTCGCGGGGTTCCGGAGAATGGGATGGATCCGAAAGACAGACAAACCACAATACTGCTGAGTAGAGCCCAGGGGATCTCAGCCAGGTCTTGTCTATTCCTTCTTCTCCAAAAGCCACACTCCTTTAATAAGCCAAATAGCCAACACAGACATAACCATGAGATATACTCAGATTAATCTGGGCTCTAGAAATCTTTGGTAGCGAACGTATAAGGCCAATTAATATTCCTCAGCTAGTCTGAACAAGAAACAATGCTTCTAGATAGAAATCAATCATTACTGTTTTATTAATAAAAGTTGTTAAAGTAAAGAAACCAAATGTTTAGTTGGTACATTTTCAATACAAGGCACAGATAATTCCTCCCCCACTCCAGCTAGAAAAATAAAGAAATGAAACTATGCTAACTAATATAAAGGGTAACATAGTCCATCTCACGTGTCCTGGGTTCACAAGCTGTTGTAGATGCAATCCAGGTGTCTCCCCTCAGTCCATGGCAGAGGAAACTATTTGTAACCCATGATGGAACACACACTACTTTCTCTCCTCCATCGCTTCTTCTTCCCAGAGTTCCCAAAGGCAAGAAACTTCTGGACAGGTCACGCCCCATATTCCCACGAGAGCTACAGAAATGCTTTGGCTACCAGGAATGTTTCTCCTTAGCAACTAGATAAGAGATAGCCACGGTGGCTCATCTCAGAAACTACACAGAAATCCTAATTTAAAATGGATTCTATTGAGACAGGCTTATCCATAAAAACACATCTCATCACATGCCCCCCGTGATTACAAATAAAATTCAGAGAAGTTAATCTGATCTAATTTTTCGTAATCAAGTATAAGTAACTAAAAAGTAATGCAAAGTAACTAACTGGTTATATATCAAAATTCAACTACAAAGCAAATATGATAATACTGAAACATAGCACACTGTTGAATACATTGTTTCAACGTTCAGGTTCATAAGAATCTTCACCGTACATCCTAGAAAGACCATCTGCCACAACATTCAATTTTCCAGGAATGTGTTGAACTTCAAAATCAAAGTCTTGCAATGCTAAACTCCATCTCAACAATTTTTGGTTGTGAGACTTCATCTTCTGCAACCAAACTAGAGCTCTGTGATCTGTTTGAAGAGTAAATTTACGCCCCCATAGATAAGGTCTAAGTAAATTTAGAGACCAAAATATAGAAAGAGCCTCTTTTTCAGGTACTGCGTAATTTCTCTCTCTCTCCAAGAGTTTTCTAGAGAAGTAGGAAATAGGGTAAAGATTCCCATCTTCTCCTTGCTGTAACAAAACGGCTCCAAGTCCTAATTCAGAGGCATCTGTTTGTAGAACGAATGGTTTGTCAAAATCTGGGGACTTCAATATGGGTGCATTCACAATCTTAGCTTTTAAAGCATCAAAAGCACCTTGACACTCTGGAGTCCATTTTACCTTGACAGGCTGTCTCTTCTTAGTAAGCTCTGTCAGAGGTGAAGCCAAATGACTAAAATCAGGAATGAATTTTCTATAGTAGCCAACTAGGCCCAAAAACGAGTGTACCTGTTCCTTAGTTTTTGGAATAGGCCAATCATTAATAGATTGTACTTTGGCTTGCAGAGTCTGAATTTCTCCCTGTCCAATCAAATGACCTAAGTACATGACTTTCCCTTGCATCCATTGACATTTGCTGGCTTTGACTGTCAGCCCTGCTTGCTGAAGTCTGGACAAAACAGTTTCAATGTGAGACATGTGAGAATCAAAATCAGAACTGAAAATAGCAACATCATCAAGATAAGCACTTGCAAAAGGTAAACCTTGTAAAAGTTTGTCTATCATCCTTTGAAATGAAGCACCAGCGTTCTTCAAACCAAATGGCAATCGTCGGAAACGAAAAGTTCCCACGTGCGTGATGAAAGCGGTCTTATCTCGTGAATCTTCGGCCAAATCTAACTGCCAATACGCATTCTTTAGATCGAGAATGCTGATAAACTTAGCTTTAGCAAGATGTTCAATTAAATCATCCATTCTAGGTAATGGGTAGGGATCTGGAACAGTAACACTGTTTAACTTTCTGTAATCAACACAAAATCTTACTTCATCGAGAATTTCACCCATAGCATTTCGTTTTGGAACCAGAACCACCGGAGAAGCCCATGGGGAGAATGACGGTTCAATCACCCCCAAAGATAACATCTTTTGTATCTCTTGTTCAATCTGAGTAGCATGATTTCCAATTGCTCTATATGGGCTAGACCGTATGGGCTGGGTATTGTTCTCAGTAGTTATTACATGACTGACCAAATTGGTGTAACCTGGTTTATCTGAGAACACATCTTGGTGTTGTTCTAAGATCTGGAACAACCTTTCTTTCTGATCAACGGTACCTGTTAAAACAAGATTGTCAGACCAAGTACCTGCATCTTGCAATTCAGACAACATATCAATGGGTTCATTTGCAGCATGAAAATATTCAGCATGATATTGAAAAACCATTGCAGATCTAGCCTTGTAAAGTTTCAATCTATTGACATGATAAAGAACAGGTTTCTTGTTAGAACCCAACATTTTGACAAGATAGTTGACATTTCCCATTTTTTTTAACAATTTCTCCTGGACCTTCCCAGACAACTTCTAACTTAGAAGGTCTGAGTGGGTTCAGAACCAGTACCAAATCACCCACAGAAAATTCCCTGTGTCTGGATCTCTTGTCGTGGTAGAACTTCTGGCTGGCTTGGGCGTCCATCAAGTTGTCTCTGGCCAACTCCTGGACAGCCAAGAGTTTCTCTTGAAGATTTCTGATGAAATCAGCAACTGGGGCAGTACTACTTTTAACCACGCCCTCCCATTCGGATTTTAGGAGGTCCAATGGTCCTTGTAGATTTCTTCCGAAGACCACCTCACTTGGGGAAAAACCACCTAGTGAAGAATGTGCTAAACTACGGTAGGCAAACAAAGCAAAAGGCAAGAGCTCATCCCAGATGTTTCCATAGACTTGGGTCAACGTTTTAATCATCCGAAGCAAAGTTTGTTGACCTCTCTCCACCATACCATGAGATTGAGGATGATGGGACGTACTGAAACTGAGGGTTATTCCACTTATCTCGCAGATCTTACGCATGAGTTCACTTGTGAAAGCTCCTGCTTGATCACAAGTGATTTTGGATGGTACACCAATACGTGAACACAAGTCAACGATGATTCTAGCTATGGTTGTAGCTGTAAGGTTGCTAATAGCATAAGCTTCTATCCATCTGCTAGCGGAGCAGATGAAAGTAATGATGTACTTCTTCTTGGTTTTAGTAGGAACGAATGGTCCTAGCACATCCATTTGCAAATACTTGAACACATGGTCGGGAACTTCCATAACTTGCATCTCGGCTTTCACCTGGTCGGTTTGATGGCCTGTTCGTTGGCAAAAGTCACAGGAACTGACATAGTCCTTTACAGTTTTAGAAACACCAGGCCAGTAAAAATGTTGAGAAATTCTCTTGAGGGTTTTTTGTATTCCTTGGTGCCCACGAGAAGGATGGTCATGAGCCATTTCTAGAATTCTTAGTCTATACTCAGAAGGCACCACTAACTGTTGAATAGGTTGGGCATCCATGTTGGACTTGGGGTAGTACTCTCGATACAACAGTCCATTTTCACCCCATAAAAAGCTAACTTGCTGCTGTGCAGGACGTTCAGCATAGTTGTCTGCTTGTGACCTCAAAGAAGCTAGAGAGGGATCATTAAGTTGCTTCAGTCTAAAGTCCTCTGATCCCTTTGGTATCACCTCCTCTATTGTAGTTTCAGTTTTAGCTGCATTATCAGGTTCGGTGACAAGAGGCTGCTGTTGGGTAAGGTCTCCATCTGAGCTATCCTCAGTGGATTCCTGCTCCGGTTCAGGATCATGCATCTCCCTACTTTGAGAACGTGTGACTACCTGTATCGAAGCTGCATTTTGACTTTGCATGTGATCCAAAAAGGCAAGATCATTTCCAAGCAGAAAATCAGGTTTTCCCTCATGGGTTAGGATATGTTTTGCATCTGACCAGGACTTGTAGGTAATTTTTACATATGCCAAAGGAACAAATTTCTGCTCAGTCTCTATAGACCCATAAGTTTTTATTGGACACCTCAGATTGTTCAGAATCAAGGTGGGGTCTAGAAACTGTCGACTTATCGAAGAAATGTCGGCACCCGAGTCACGAAAAGCGCTCAAAGCCATATCGCCTGTTGGTGTGTGCAGCAAGACTACCTCAGTGAACGAGCGGGTCGCCCAGTCCCTCTGTGCATCTGGCACTATGCATTCAGGGTCCATAACAGAAAACCTCTCTCCTGATGCAGTCTCTTTTACAATTTCTGAGGAAATTGAAGCAATTTGTAAGTCCAAAATTCTAGGCACATAGTGGTTTACTTTGGCCTGTGTTCCACTGGCTTGAGAAGGGGTTACAGATGTGCTAACTCCCTCTGGATTCTGTGGAGGCCTAATACTTGACTGGTTAGGCACAGAAGTTGCAGTACTGGTGGCTGGCGCCTGTATAGTTCCCACTGGCTCAGAACTAACATACGCCATCTTGGGAGTACTCGTTTTATTTCTGCGTGGAGTTGGGACAGGAGTTTTTCTAACTGGCTCCTTATCTTGGCTAGCTGACACATTCAACCTTGGGCAATCACGTCGCAGATGTGAGCCACCACACTCATAGCATTTAAGAGGTGTTTTACTCTGGCTAGGAGCTAGGCTCCTTCGTGGTTCAAATGAGCTTTGTCTGGGGTCTTGGGGAAAAGACTTTCTAACTTCAGGCTGACTTTGTCTCTTAGGGACCACTGGAGCAGTCTTTGCTCTAACAGCTGGTTCAGGCTTCCTAAAGGAAAGAATCTCGTCAGTTCTTAAGGCCAGGGCCTGCAGGTCTTTGAAGTCTTTCTCCAACAAAGTACTCCTTATCTCTGTAGGTACCAAACTAAGAAAATGCTCCATGTACATCACTGTTCTCAAATCTTTGAAGGTTCTCACGCCTAATGAGTCCAACCATTGATCTCCTAGTTGCTCTAACCGATCAGCCAATGCAGAATAACACTCATTAGGTTGTTTTTTTAATTTTCTAAAGTTCTGACGAAGTATCTCAGGACTAAAACCAATTTTTTTTTACACTGCCTCTTTAAAAACACGCCACTCCACTCTTTCATCAGGTAATTTAGCTACGATGTTGGCAAGCTGACCACTGCACTGGGTAGATATTAATTTTACATACCAGTCCTCAGGAATATTAAGGTCTCTGCACGATCTTTCGAATAGCTCCAAAAATGCTACGACATCTTGGCCATCGTGGTAATAAGGCAGGTTACTTCTGTCAACACTAGCTATGGATTTTTTAAAAGCTTCCTTTTCCTTCCTTTCAGCCTCTAAATTTGCAATCTTCATCTGTCTGTACTCCTTTAGTAATCTCTCAGACAGGTCCTGATTACGAATAGATTGAGAGTGACATGCAACAAAATCAATAAACATCAGGGTTAACTTGTCCACTGCTGACAAACTTTGATTGGGGTCTTGCCCTGCAGCACCTGCTGCTGCTGCTCCTGCTGTTTCATCAGGCCTTCCCCTGTCTGGCACTTCTCCTGTGCTGGGTATCCTCCATGTCCTCAGCCTGATCTGAATCAGAGGCAAGCTCCTCTCCCTCAGGTGGTAACTCAGCCATCAAATTGCCCTTTTGCAATTCCCTTCGTAGATGTGGAGAACTGTAACTGACCCTTTGCTTAGGTCTGCTCCGAGTCAAAACACTGTGCTCAACTGCCTCCAGAATTTCCTGGTTTAAAGCCTTCTTCACTGTAATGCCAGGCTGACCAGCAGATGTCCCTCCAATCTTAACTGTTCTCTGAGTCACAAACCGCTGACTAGGCAACTGCAAAAAGTCATCTCCTTCCATACAAGCCTCATTCAACGCCGACGCCAATCAATTCCAAAAGGAAAAATCCTCTCCCCACTCCTGCAGCCTAAACTGTAGGGTGTGGGCAAGCCATAAAACATCCCTACCTGGAGCTTCAAAAGAGGCAATCGCTACCTTGCCTGAAAATGCCCACTCATAGCCAAATTAAACAGAGTTTAATGTCTGTTAAAACCTAAGCGTTGTTTCTTATCAGACTTCGCTGTTGCAGCTAAGTCTTTCCGTAAGATCCTTAGCTGGAAAGAGAAAAGCAATTTGGCTAATTTACAGCCTGTCAGCATGCACGCACTCCCTCAGCCAAGGCTTCCGGAAGAATGCCCGCAGCTTCACTTACAAAGCAAACACCATAAATCCATAAATCACATTAAAGCACGTGTTCCGTCCCACGCTGCCGCCATGCGAAAACACCGCCCATATCTCCAAGGAGACGTTCGCGGGGTTCCGGAGAATGGGATGGATCCGAAAGACAGACAAACCACAATACTGCTGAGTAGAGCCCAGGGGATCTCAGCCAGGTCTTGTCTATTCCTTCTTCTCCAAAAGCCACACTCCTTTAATAAGCCAAATAGCCAACACAGACATAACCATGAGATATACTCAGATTAATCTGGGCTCTAGAAATCTTTGGTAGCGAACGTATAAGGCCAATTAATATTCCTCAGCTAGTCTGAACAAGAAACAATGCTTCTAGATAGAAATCAATCATTACTGTTTTATTAATAAAAGTTGTTAAAGTAAAGAAACCAAATGTTTAGTTGGTACATTTTCAATACAAGGCACAGATAATTCCTCCCCCACTCCAGCTAGAAAAATAAAGAAATGAAACTATGCTAACTAATATAAAGGGTAACATAGTCCATCTCACGTGTCCTGGGTTCACAAGCTGTTGTAGATGCAATCCAGGTGTCTCCCCTCAGTCCATGGCAGAGGAAACTATTTGTAACCCATGATGGAACACACACTACTTTCTCTCCTCCATTGCTTCTTCTTCCCAGAGTTCCCAAAGGCAAGAAACTTCTGGACAGGTCACGCCCCATATTCCCACGAGAGCTACAGAAATGCTTTGGCTACCAGGAATGTTTCTCCTTAGCAACTAGATAAGAGATAGCCACGGTGGCTCATCTCAGAAACTACACAGAAATCCTAATTTAAAATGGATTCTATTGAGACAGGCTTATCCATAAAAACACATCTCATCACACCGCTAACAGTTTTTCCCACCCTTTTTTCCATCGGGCCTACTCTCATCTTTTATGGCCTCTTCAGGCCCCTTTAAGAGGTCTGAATCCTGCTCAAATAAGATTACACTCTCTGACAAGCATTCACAGTGCCTTTTTTGCCTGGGTGTCTATGAAACAGTGGTGTCCAAGGGAGGGATTTAGATTCATTAGGCACTGGGGAACATTTTGCGACAAGCTAGGCCTGTACAAGAGGGACGGGCTTAACTTGAACGAACGCGGAACAGGAGTGCTGCCACATAACATTAAAAGGGTAGCAGAGCAGCTTTTAAATTGAATCCCGGGGTAAGCCGACAGGAGCCGAGCGGCATCCAGTTTGGGACTCCTCATCCCTGTGGAATGAGGGTGGAGAGGGTAGAGAACCACAAAGTGATGACAGTATAGGAATTAAGACTGGGAGCGTGATGGGATGTGATAGTTGGTCCACTGGAATGAGATGCTGTGGGAAAAAAGAAACAAACAAGCAGCCCTTCTTGGGGGACCCTGTATGCAGGTGCTTTTACATAAATGCCCAAAGCATCCGAGTAAAGATGGAACATTTGGTGGCTAAGGATAACACTGATATAGTGGCCATAATGGAAACCTGGTGGAATTTGGAGAACCAGTGGGATACCACAATCTATAGGAGGGATACCACTATAGGAGGGATAAGGAGGGGCAGGTTGGAGAATGGATGGCGGGTCTGACTCCATCATAAAATCACCGTGGGTTAAACTATCAGGCCCAAGGAGCAATGTGGTAGTGGGAGTGTGCTCCAGATCAAAAACTTGAGGGGGACCTTGAAATGAGGAGACAAATCAGGGAGGTATCCAAGAGGGACAGGATTGTAATCATGGGGGACTTCTCTTATCCTCACATTGACTGAGTCAAGAAAGAGAAACCAGGTTTCTTGACATGGTAAATGACTGTGCCTTGGAGCAACTTGTTATGGAGCCCACCAGAGGACAGGTGACTCTGGATTTAATATTGAGTGGTACTCAGGACCTGGTTAAGGACATGAACATCACTCACCTGCTAGGGAATAGTGACCACGCTGTGATCTCTTTCACCATACATTTTAGGGGGAGAGTGTCAAGCAAATCTGACACAAAAATCCTTGATTTCTGAAGGGTGAACTTCCCTCAGATGAGGAAACTAGTTGGAAAGAAGTTGAAAGGGAAGGTGAAAAGAATCCAGTCTCTCCAGAGTGCATGGAGCCTGTTTAAAACAATGGTAGTAGAGGCCCAGTGGAAGTGTATACCGGAAAGAAAGAAGGGGTCAGCTAAGTCCAAGAAGGTGCCGGCAGGGTTAACGACCGGAGTTAGAGAGGCTTTAAAGGGCAAGGAGGGGTCCTTCCGTAAATGGAAATCCTTCCCAAATAAGGAAAATGAAAAGAAGCACAAGCTCTGGCAAAAGAAATGTAAGAAGATGATATGGAAGGCAAAGAAGGACTTTGAGGAACGTATGGCCAGCAATATAAAGGGGAATAATAAAAGCTTCTTTAAATATGTTAGAAGCAGGAAACCTGCCAGAGAAGCGGTTGGCCTTCTGAATGGTGAGAGAGATAAAGGGGAGGTAACGGGTGTCTTGATATTGAAGGAGAGTGGGACTTGTAGTCAATGAGGATGAGAGAAAATTGAGTCTGTTAGGTTTCAAAGTGAAATTGAAGACATGGGAATGTAGTAAAGGCTGAGACGCTGTTTTTCCTAATTTACAGCCAGGTTAGTACAGAGTGAATCCTGATAAGAGTGCAAGGTCAGGAGGAGCTTCGTCCTGGTGAAGCTAGCAGCTCTTGGGAATAGCTCCCGGAGAAACTAGAACCGCTTCAGTCTGGGATCCCCCTAGGAATGGGGGGAATTTTGGGGGGGTCAGGAGAGACCCTCCTGAAGCTTGTGTGAGCCGCAGAAGTTAGAAGATTGGGCAGCAACTCGATTTTTCTTTCTTCTGGAAATTCACATTAGCACAGACTGAAGACGGGCGCCATTTTTTGCAACAAGCCAGGACAGCTTCAGCGCCGAGAATAAGAGAACAAGAAGCACGGCGAAAGTATAAATAAAGTAAGTGGGAGCCCTTGTTGTATGAAAAACCCCATTAAAATGAAGAACAAGTGATTGTGTGAAAAATTTATGACCGAAATGAGATAAGGAGGAGCAGCGTATTTAGCATGTCAGCTCGTAATTAAGCTGATCAAGGTCGTGTGGATTTTAAGAGAACAGCCAGGCAGAAACAGCTTGTGTTTTTATTAAGGGAAAAACTTCTGGACACTGGACAGGCTTTGAGAGAATAAAATCTGCTGTAAGCTGTACACTTTGGACCTTCTCTCCTTTTGGATATACAATTCTTAGACTGTGTGGGACTCTGTTTGCTGTGGAAAACACATTTGCTAGGAGTCTGATTGTTGGCCCTCCCTGTTTGGGGGAGGAGAAGGAAGCCTTTGGAAATAAAAAAATAGACTGTGAGCTGCATTTGAACTGAACTAATGATTTAAATGGCACTCTGATAGCATAGCCTGGCTGGGTGAAGGTAAAAATAAATCTTGAGAAGAGAAAAGAACATCTTCCGGTTTGGCGGCTGGCAACGAGTTGGACCTTCTCTCCTTTTGGATATACAATTCTTAGACTGTGTGGGACTCTGTTTGCTGTGGAAAACACATTTGCTGGGAGTCTGATTGTTGGCCCTCCCTGTTTGGGGGAGGAGAAGGAAACCTTTGGAAGTAAAAAAATAGACTGTGAGCTGCATTTGAACTGAACTAATGATTTAAATGGCACTCTGATAACATAGCCCAGCTGGGTGAAGGTAAAAATAAATCTTGAGAAGAGAAAAGAACATCTTCCGGTTTGGTGGCTGGCAACGAGAAAAGGGATTGGACTATAAAAACACTTGAGAGACTCATGTTTTAAATTCCATCTTTTTGTTTGAGTTTCCCTGCTACTTTATTGTTAACACTGCAATAGTTTTAATGTAAAATATTGGTCTTGAGGGTTACTCATATAAAATGTATATGTGGGCAAAGGGGAGAGGGAATTCTAAGTGATGGATAAAAGAGTGGGAATTGAAGAGTATTTTATATATAGAGAGAGGAGATATATTGGAAAAATGGAACTTCTCCCTGGGGAAAATAGAGATCAATGGCTAGATTGGAAAATCTCCTTTCAAAGGACAGTGTTGGAAGGATTTGCGCAGGTAATTTATCATCTTGATCAGATACAAGATCTTATTAAAGATCCTAAGGAAGAGAAAATAGCAGAGGTTAAATCATACCTAAGAGAAATGCCAGAGCCGGGTATATTGAAAACAATACCAGATAATACAAATGGGATGGTGTGTTACCCACTAAGCTATGTAGCCATAACAGCTAAGAAAATTGAGGTTGAAAAGAGAATTATTGCTTTAGGGGTTGTTCCCCCTTTCAAAATACGGAAGAAAACAGAGTCACAGAAAAAAAAGAAGCACATGGAGAAAAAGGGAGAAGTGAACAGAATATATACTATTTTAGACCTGTCGAGTGTACTTTCAAGACAAAAGGAGGGTGAAAGAGAGGATATATTTCACAATTGGCCTTGGTGTTCTGATGGTATTGGAATAACTTAGATGTAAGCTGTGTTATAATTGTAAGTTGAAAGCTAAAGGGGTAAATACATAGACAAATAGCTAGAAGAAGAAAAAGAAGAAGAAGAAAGATGAGCTTTTATTGGAATATGAATAGATTATATGTTTATATATTTAATATGAAAAGATTGAATGATTATACATTTGATGTTCTCTTATACTCAAAACCCCTTTTTCCACCCTTTCCATTGCCCTTTACCTTCCGTATCCCTTCCCCATTTCCTAATAGTTTTGAAAACAAACAAACAAATAAATAAATAAATAAAAGAGTGCAAGGTCGAAGAGGCCCCAGTGCGAAGGCCCAACAAATTCCCATCTAATTGGAATAGAGATAACAACCTGCATCTCCATGAGAATTGGAGACGGAATGGACAGTTACACCTTTTTGAGTTAATTGGTTTATGGCCATGTAGAAGGAGGTCCCGGGAATGTTCCTGAATTACAGAAACAATACTTCTATATTTTACTGATGTAAAATATCCTTCATACCTTAAAACCCACCTTTCCTTTCATATCTATTATCAGTGGTCCCTCAATAAAATATTTTGTTTATTTAAGCCAAACTCTCCTCATGTGTAATTAAGAACTCAAGCAGACCATCAACAGGCTACAATACACTCATGTCAGGTGAAACTAAATGTTACCAAAGGGAACAAAGTGATTAATTAAAATAGAAGACTAGAGATGGGGGTATTCGTATAAGAAGGCCTTTTAATAGAGTTTGCTATAATCCATGTTTTTCAGCATCTCCAGAGGCGCTTGGAACCAGTCCCTCACAGATATGTGGGTCCCACTGTACAGGCCTACAAAGCTATTCCCATACATACCTGCTATTGTTAATTATAAATACTTACAAACATGGACGTTTAAAAAGAGCCCAATCATCACATTAATCAGATAAGTCATGAGCTGATTTCTCCTGCAAACCTGTTTTTTTTCCTTCAGCATTCACTTTAGAAAGAAGAAACTTCTCTTAGATTGAATGTAGTGGATGCTCTTCTATCTCACCCCAGCTGCCATAAAAGCGTTTATTCTATCTTCAGCTTTTGTTTCGATACTGAAGTGAATAGTCATATAAAAATGTATACTACGTGAGAGGCACCTTTATTGTACTTTATCTAAAACCGGTTTTAAATAGAAGGCAAGCATATGATTTATGTCAGTGGTTCTTAACCTTTATTAATCGGATGCTTTTGAACTGCAACTCCCAGAAACCCCAGTCAGGACAGCTGGTGGTGAAGGCTTCTGGGAGTTGCAGTCCCAAACTCCTGAGTAACCCAAGGTTAAGAACCAGTGATTTATGTGGAAGTATTACCAGTCTAATTGAAAATCTTCATTTGTAAGTACAGTGCTGCCTCAACTTATGAACGGCCCTACTTAACAACCATTTTGAGTTACGACCAGCTCCGGCCGCAAAATTTTGCTTCTACTTGCACCTGGACCTTCCAGTTATGAAATGAAAAGGCAGGGAAAAAAGGTGGGAAATTCAAATTTCTAACTGTAGGTGGCAACGAGGCTGCTTCTTTGTAGCACTTTCGCCCCAGCAGTTAGCAGTGTGCCTTGGAGGAGGCTTGGGACTTCCTCCTTCTGCTTCCGAGTGAGCGTGTGTGTGTGTTTTCAGGGAAGCTTCGGGCTGCCTGGTAAGGAAAGGTGCTGTTTTCTGCTTTTTAAAAACTGTTCTGGGTGTTTTTGCAGCATAGTTTTGAGCTGGGGGTTATGTTTCTGTGCTATGATGGGTCATGGGGGCTTGTTTTTTGGGTTCCCCCCCCATTTCTGATGGGTCTTGGGGATTTTTGTTGCTTTTTGGGCTTTTTTCCCAATTTCCGATGGATCTTGGGGGGTTTGTTTGTTTGTTGGCTTCCCCCCCATTTCTGATGGGTCTTGGGGGTTGGTTGTTTTTTGGTGGGTTCCCCATTTCCGATGGGTCTTTGGTTTGTTGGTTGGTTGGCTTTCCCCCCATTTCCAATGGGTCTTGGGGGGTTTGGTTGCTTTGTGGGTTATTTCTCCCATTTCCAATAGGTTCTGCATGCTTCCCTTGCTTCTTCCTTTGTTTTCTTTGCATTTCTGACCTGCCCACTTTGTTCTCTGTGCATTTCCAATGGGTCTTGCATGCTTGATTGCTTTTCCTCTCCCCTCCCCCCTTTGGCCAGAAGGGATTAATTGCATTTCCAATGCGTCTTGCAGTGGGTTTTTTTTTTGCTGATTTTTTTCTTCAACCAGAACGGATTAATCACATTTCAGTGCATTCCTATGGGAAATGGTGCTTCGACTTACAACCACTTCGAGTTATGTCCATCTTCTGGAACGGGTTATGATCGTAAGTCAAGGCACCACTGTATATATGCAAGCAGAGATGAAAAATAATTAATGGACATTTTTAGAGGCCTTCCTCTGGATACTTCCAAAGTTTGGCAGATGGCTTCAAGGAGCAATAGCCATCACTGTTGTAGTGCCCTATTTGTGGAATGTTCATCCTAAGCATGCTCACCTGGCACTTACTCTGTTACCTTTTCTATTTCAGGAAAAACCTTTCTGTATACTTGGTCATTTTCAATTTTTTTTTAATTTTGTGGGTAGTATATGCATTTTTCTGTGATCTTTGTTCTTCTTGTGTGACAACAAGAATGCATTGTAACTTCAGTATTTTCATTGTTTTAATTCTACAATCATGGTCAAACATATTGGCACCCTTGCAATTCTGTCAGAAAATGCAACCCTACTCTCAGAAAATTGTTCAATTCTGGACAATTCTGGTTTTGCCCTGAATAAAACATAACAAAGTGTCTTGGAAGAATTCATTGGCAAAATTCAAATACATAATAAAATGAAACAGTAACCTGCTTACTTTAGTCTTTATTAATTTATAAGTTGCTTAAGCAGAGGAGTGAGGCTAAAACGGTGGCTGAAATTCTGTCGTTTAGCATAGTAAGGCACAACTAGAGCAGGCCTATTTGACTATAGAACATATATAGGAGTTGACACACCAAATTCTCACTCAACAGACCTAATTCTAGTTCCTAATTACTATGCTGAGCAACAGGATTTCAGCCAATATGTCCCTGCAGGACATAGCAGAATGAATTTTCAGTACATTTGGGCCTTGACAGTGTTAAAAACCCACTCACTGAGAATAATGTCATATGAGTAGTAAAATACTTAGTAAATACCTTTTTAAACTTAGTACAGTGGTGCCTCGCTTAACGGGCACCCCGTTTAACGACGAATCCGCATAGCAATGGCTTTTTTGTGATTGCTTTTGCGATTGCATTGCGATGTTGCCTATGGGGAAAAATTGCATAGCCCCATTTTCCCCCAGCTGACCAGTGGAGGCTTGGGAAAGACCGCGGGGGAGCCCCCCCGTGGTCCTTCCAAAGCCACCACCGCTCAGCTGGGCAAAAATGCCGGCGGTGGCTTGGGAAGGACCGCGGGGGAACCCACCCCCGCGGTTCTCCCAAAGGCCCCATTTTCGCACAGCTGATCAGCGGTTCCAAAATGGCTGCCAACTGTGTTGCCTCGCTTTAGAGGCACCGAAAATGGCCGCCCCTATGGAGGATCTTCGCATAACGGTGAGTTTTCCCCCCATAGGAACGGGGTTTAATGCATTCCTATGGGGTTTTTTGCCCTGTATAGCGACGAATCCGGATAGTGACGATTTATCCGGAATGGATTATCGTCGCTATGCAGGGCACCACTGTATGCTATTCTCAGGGACAGTGATCCACTCATGTGGCCAAGTAATGTGATGAATTAGCATTTTAGAAATTTCCCATTGAATCCCAAGTTGCTGTAGGTATTTTTATTTGTTTTGTACTTGCAGCACACAAAATGCTCCCTCAAGCTTCGCTGCCAGTAATCACTCCCACAGGCATCCCAGTGGTATGGAAGGTGTGGCAAATTGTTTTAAAGGCTGGCCCCTCAATTGCAGGCAAAAAGAACTATGGAAATGTTCAGTTTCAGTCTAAGAGATGTAATATTTTGAATTTTTTTATTATGGATAAGGGCATAACTAAAATAAGCAGAGTAAGTATATTAGAAAAGCTGATATTCTGTTCTTTTTGAGTAATCAGAATAATATGAGCTGCAATAATGTAACTAAAAAGTAAAAAAGAGGAAAAATTATATTATGGTTGTTGTAATTGTTGTGTGGAATCATAAAACGTCCAGATTTATTTAAAAATCAAAAATTTCCCCACCCATTTTCCTTTCCGTATTCCCTACTCTTTTTGAGAAAATAAAAAAGTGTAAAAACAACAAGAAGATATACAATAGTATGAAGTATCTTGGCTTTGGTCTCCATTGACACATGTTTAGCTTACACTCAATGATCTTCTGTAATCCCTTGTTCCTTCCTGGTCTTAGTCTTCTGATTTCTTAGCTACAATCTCCATTGGGATTGAGGATTTTAAAAATGTATATACAGTCTTCGTTGTCAATATCAAAGTTATGCAGTTCTTCTATCATCATTTTATCTCTTTTTAATGATCAACTATAATCCTGCTTTTGCACTAATTATTAATTGTCATTAACAATTTGAACTCTTTCTTCCCTCTATCTAGGTAGGCCTTTCTCTTGACTAACAGAACTGGCTTTTTGCATTCTTCCCTGATAGTAGCTTTTGATTTTAATCCACCATTCTGATTCACAGTCAATTTAGTAAAGCAGAATAGTTCTTTATGCAAAATTTAAATTTGTGAGAAACGTTACTAACATTGTATATTGGCACTGTGATTCTTTTGGTGTTTTTTTTTTCACTTTACTCTAATTTTTTATACTAACAATTTATGGTTAGGACTACAGTCTGCTCTTGAGCTTGTTCAGTCTTTGGCTGCCTAAACCATGCATTTGCAGTAGACAGATAGTTGACTTCAGATAATTCTATGAGGTGTTGTTCTTTATTTCCAACTCCTAGGCTAGCTTCTCCAGCAATTAGTACTGCTTTGTGTATGAAATTGTTCACTTGGAATGCTTTTAATTCCGATAAATTTTAACTTTCTTCATATTTATGATTGCTTATGTTTTCTGTCTCATTACAGACAAGAAAATGATAGATGAACATGCTAATTTTGGACTTTGGGAGGATGGCAGAGGAGGAGAAGAAGAGCTTTCACCTGAAGAAATCCAAATGGTAAACTGATATTCTATTAGTTGACCTTTTTCTTCTAGCTGACCATGCCTTGCCACTGTTGAATGTGTAATAAGTAAGGGGGAGATAATGTTGCCATCCAAGGTTATTGTGGCTGCTTATTGTGACAGCTCCCTAAGGCCTCATAAAATAATCAATGGTATAACAACAATCATATTTATTTTATGGTCACAGATCTGATAAATAATTGATGTCTAGTAAAACCCTCAAATATATTTTCAAAAAACCTAATAAATATCAGGAGGAATATTAGGTTAAAAAATAAAAAATAAAGAAGACAAAAACATTAAAGACTAACCACTATATTTTAATGTGAGGATGTGAACTTGTCCACAAATGCTCACATTAAAAAATAACAAATAGCCTTTAACGTCCCACAATGTTTTTGTCTTTTTTTTCTTGCTGCCTGATATGCCAGCACAGACTGACATGGCTACCTCTTCTAAAGGAAATGCAGTCCTCAGCTAGTAATGCAAGATAAAAGAATTTAGTGACCTACTTTGGCCTGACTCTCAACTCAAATAAGTTATAAAGTGCTCTACAGTGGTACTAAAACAAGGTAGAGCAGGAAATTGGGAATTTTCTGCAGTTGATTGTTGAGATGACAGTTCAGTTGCACAAAAATAAATTCACCCGGAATCTTTCTTTCCTTTCTTTCAGAGCATTGCATAAATTAAAATTATGGACATACAGTGATGCCTCGCAAGACGAAAATAATTCATTCTGTGAGTAGTTTCGTATTGCGAAAATGTCATCTTGCGAAGCGCTGTTTCCCATAGGAATGCATTGAAATTTAATTAATGTGTTCCTATGGGCGAAAAAAGTCGGAACAAAGTCAAATTTGGTTTACAAAATGTTTATTAAGTGCTCTTTAAAGGCATACATGCTGTACAAAAGATTTCAAACATTTCAAGCACAAAACTTCAACTTTTTAAACATCATAGAAAAACATGATGTTTTTATGAAGCGGAAATCCTCTAACAAGTCTTCCTCAAGGCCTGGAGGATGAACAGGAGCATTGTCCATCAGAAACACAGCCTTCAGCGGCAGGCCATTGTCCAGCAGGTACTGCTTGACAGTAGGGCCAAAAGCCAGATTGACCCAGTTCACAAACAGGACACGTGTGACCCAAGCCTTAGCGTTGGATCGCCACAACACACTCAGCTGGCCTTTGTTAACCTTGTGCTTCTTGAAGAATCGTGGACTTGTGACCAAGCAGCTTGGTCTCCTCTTGAGTAAGGAAGGTCCTTTTGGGCATCCTCTGCCAAAACAGCCCAGTCTCGTTGCAGTTGAAGACCTGCTGTGGAAGGTAGCCCTGTGTAGTCACAACCTCCAGGAACTTCGTGGCAAAGTCCTCAGCCGCAGGAACATCAGAACTGGCAGCCTCTCCATGCCTGACCATGCTGTGGATTCCAGATCGGGTTTGGAATCTTTCAGACCGGCCTCTGCTTGCCTTGAAGACTTCTGGCTTGGCTGAGGTTCCTGGCTCTTGCTGTACGAGCTCTGCATGAAAGGCCTTGGCCTTCTCACAAATGACAGCCTCAGTCACTGTGTCCCCTGCATGCTGCTGCTCTTGCATCCAGATGAGCAGCAACTTCTCCACCTCCTCCAGAACATCTGGCTGATTCTTCACGATCCTGGTGACTCCCTTGTCGCAAGGATCTTCTCCCTCATCTTCACGATGGTCCCGATCGTGAATGGATTCCTCTGGTACTCCCTGGCAAGGCCTGTCACTCGCATGCCTCCGTTGGTGCTTCCTGATGACCTCCTTCATCATTTCTAGCGTCATCTTCTCCTTTGTCCGCTTCCCGGCCTCTGCAGGAGCAGCCTTCTTGGGACCCATGTCAGCACAGTTGCTATGTTCGCAAAAACAAAAGGCAGTGCTTCACATCCGCTTCGCACACACCTTCCCACCCATGGCCAAACCTGCCCTGGACAAACAAGTGGCATAACAGCCCCCCCCAACACAGAGAACAAATGCATATGGTAAAGCTAAGCTCCCTACCTCCCAACTGCTCAGAACAGTTGACCAGCACAGCCCATATTTGCTCCTTGAAGTAAATCCTGGAATTGCACATGGAGATGTGAGCTCAGGCTACATTGGGGAGGCTTTTTAAACCTCCAGGAACAATGCATCCTGGGTATTAACGGTTGTGCGATTTAAAACAAACCAAAACAAAAAAGCAAAAAAATCATCTTGCGAAGCACAGCCATAGAAAAATTTGTCTTGCGAGTCACCAAAAATAATCACAAAACGCTTTGCGAGTTTTTTGTTGCGCCAGGCATTCGTCTTGCGAGGCATCACTGTATATGAAATATAGGTAAAACTAAAAATAAAATTTTAAGATAATTCAACTATTTTTGACCTAAAGCCTTCATGAGTAGCATTATCCCTATTTAGTAGATCTTCTTTCGTACATGTGTGTGTGGGGGGGTTAAATTGCATGCATATAAGTGCTGCATTGATTGGGCATTTCTACAGTGTTACGGTCAGCCAGAGCATTAACTGTCCATCACAGCTGGGAGGGAAAATCTCAGCCAATGAGAGGGCGGAGGGTGGTGCAGAGGCGGGGGGAGCTGTGCTATATAAGGTGTGTGTGAGGTGTGAGTGGGGCAGATATAAGAGAGGGAATGAGAGATAGCAGATAGATGAGAGTTGAGTGTCTGAGCTGCGAGTTAAAGTAATCTTAGTGTCAGTGAGAAAGAGTCTGTGATAGCTAGTGCCTGAGAAACAGTGATTGATTTATTATTTATTTAACAGTGATTTACCATTCCTTTCTTTTTGTATTCAATAAACCAAGTTTTTATTTTCAAAAGTTATACTGGCCTGCTGCATGATTCTTTAAGGAATGGCTGGTGGCAGTAAAGAAGAGTAAAGGGTTTTTGAAGTGACGTGATGACCTCCCTTTGTGAGTCTTGCATGCATATAAGTGCTGCATTGATTGGGCATTTCTACAGTTATAGAAAATTTGTCCTGTATCTAAGTAGTTCTATTTTACTTGATTATTTTTTGATCTTCCTATTTCATTTTGAAGTCTAAGTGATTTCCAGATGGTCGAGCCAAAGTCTTGTCTTAGTAGGAAACACTCTTCAGCATTCATCCATTCAGTGTGTTGTTTCTGTTCTCCATTGGTTTAACCTAACTTCTTCTGGTTTCATATTTAGAGCTTGAGATCTGTGCAGAAAACTACCTTGTCTTCAGCTGTCATTCAGGGGGGTTGGCATTGACAAATTGGCTGGGTTTGGTGGTGTTACAGTGCAATGCTTCTGAAAGTGAAGGATTTGGCAGGCACATGCTGGATGCCCGAGTATACTCACAATATTTTTCCATTCTTCAGGGAGGCACCTTTTATGTTCCCACTAGTATATACCATGTTTCTGGAGTGAGAGTTGGGATGTAGCTGGTCCAGCATTCTCTTGAAATGGAGGAACAAGAACAGAATAGATCAGACGTAGAATACGTCTGTGCTGAGCATTCAGGATTGGATTACCTACACTCTTAATGCACTGTTGAGTTGTAGGCTCACTAAGAAAAATTAGATCTGGATTGTCACCTCTTTGCCACCTGCCACTGTTAAATGAAAAAAACACCAAAAAGAAGAAGAAGAACACAGCAAGTCCCACGCTGGGACAGCAAAAAATCAAAAACAAAAAACAAACAAATCCAAAAATAAAAATAAACATTGGAGCAAATCCCATACTGGGACAGCAAAAAACAAAACAAAACCACAACACAGAAACATAACCCTCCAGCCCAAACTTATCCTGTAAAACCCACCCTGAATAACTTTTTTTTTAATGGAGCACCTTACCTGTCCGAAGCCTCCCAGGGATCCACCGCCACCACAATCGCCACCTTTGGAGGCCTCCCAGGGCTTCCCCATCCCGATGCAGGCTTTCCCGGGGTAGACCGGGCTTGTCAGTGCTCAGACCATACACCGCACACTGCATCAAATTGGTCTCCAGGGCTGTCGCACCAGAAGGAAGCATCTTCCAAAGATGATGCACAAGAAAGCCTGCATACGGTTCACTGCAGACAAGCAGACTAAGGGCATGGATTTCTGGAACCATGTCATGTGAGACCAAGATAAACTTACTTGGTTCAGATGGTGTCAAGCGTGTGTGGCAGCAACCAGGTGAGGAGTACAAAGACAAGTGCGTTGTGCCTACAGTCAAGCATGGTGATGGGAGTGTCATGGTCTGGGCCTGCATGAGTGCTGCCGGCATTGGGGAGCTACACTTCATTGAGGGAACCATGAATGCCAACATGTACTGTGACATACTGAAGCAGGACATGATCCCCTCCCTTTGAAGATGCCACAGGGCAGTATTCCAACATGATTAACATCCCCAAACAAACCTCCAAAATGACCACTGCCTTGTTAAAGAAGCTGAGGATAAAGGTAATGGACTGGCCATACATGTCTCCAAACCTAAACCCTATTGAGCATCTGTGGGGCATCCTGAAATGGAAGGTGGAGGTGTGCAAGGTCTCTAACACTCACCAGCTCTGTGGTGTTGTCATGGACTCTGTGCCCAAGAGGGTTAATGCAGTGCTGGAAAATAATGGTGGCCACACAAAATATGGACACTTTGTGCCCAATTTGGACAGTCACGGGGTGTACTCACTTTTGTTGGCAGCGGCTGGCCCCTGGGCTTGCTGGAACTGGGCTGCAGATACGGATCTCCACCCCCCACACTTGTGCTGGGGGCGTCATGCTCGCACAGGCGGCATGCTGCTCCTGTGGGGGTGCAAGTTGTGCTTGCGCAGGGGTGTGTTGCACTTCTGCAGGAGGCGTGTTGCACTCCCATGGTCACACGCATGTGGGGGGGCGCAACACGCCCCCGTGAGCACAACACACACCCCACGAGCGTGGGGGTGCCCCGTCCGCACATGGAGTCCGCTCCCCCCAACCGGTCTGTGGCCCCAAAAAGGTTGGGGATCGCTGGTTTAGACATTAATGGCTGTATGTTGCGTTATTTTGAGGGGACAGCACATTTACAAGCTGTACACTCACTGCTTTACATTGTAGCCAAGTGTCATTTCTTCAGTGTTGTCACATGAAAAGATGTACTAAAATATTTGTGAAATGTGAGGGAGTGTAATCACTTTTGTGACATACTGTGTATATGTTCATGTCTACAACCATATATCAGTCTTTTGTTTAAATCACAAACCTGAACATAATGTATTTTAGCACAATCTGATCTATAAGATTTAAAGGGGTTTTTTTAATGAAATATTTCAAACAATGGCATTTTTAGCAATACCTGTACATAAAATAATAGTGTTCTGTCTTTGTATTTAATCAGTGCGGAATAGTTAACTTCTAATCTGCATGAGACTGAAGGCTTATTATTTACAATATTTGAGAAACCAATACAACTCGCAGCTGCCTTGGGCTCTTGTTCTTTTATTTTTGTTAAATCAGATTAGAAGGTGTCATATCTAGGTATTAAGGAACACACTGACTTAGAAAATAATTTCATGCATCATTTGCTTTCTACTCCGGAAAATGTTTCTGCAGCATCAGAAGGAATCTTGATCTCCTTTGTATTGGATGTAGAGACAATTCTCAAGTTATGCAGTTAGCTTTTAAAAACCCTTGGCTTTTGTTTTCTTTTGAAAAGAGGGAAAATTGTTCGTATGTGTAACTAGTGTTGTGTTGCTCCTATTGTTGGAGTTCAGATGCAAATTCTTTTTTTTTTTCAATGATCTGTTCTGTGTTCATTGGGTTATTGCTGCTTAGCCCAGCCTAAAAATAATACACAAGAATAATATGAAGAGAAAGAAAGGTGGAATAAAATGCAGTCAATTTGTGACTATTTGTACATAGATTTGCCCATATTGAGAACACATTTTTTGCAATAGTGTGTGTGTGGGGGGGGGGGTGTGAGGATCCCAAGGCGGAAGCCTTGGTAGGAGTGCCGCTGCTCCCGAAGAGTAACAGCCAGACTCAGACATCTCCCCCACCATCCCCACCGCGGCGGGAAGAGAGAGGTGTGGAAGCCCCTGATTGGGAGACAGAATGCGGCGGAACCCTCACCCTGAACAAGGGGGTAGATACCCGGGACCTAGAGGAGGCTGTGAAAGGGTTAAAAATTACCCGCGAACCGGGGCGAGTGCAGGCGGGAAAAAGAGGGGAGGAGATAGAAGCAGGGATGGGGGATATAAGAGAGGGGGCGAGGGACATTCCGGGCGGTTGGGAATGGGTTTGGATGGAGGATCCCTGGACCCACAAATGGGAGCAAGTCCGGGTCCCCCATGAGGAGGCAGAGAAACGTCGGCAACTGGGGTTGAAGCCTCGTCCCTCCTATTGGGGAGAAACAGAGGCTAAAGAGTGGCGAAGGAAGCTGAGAGAGGAACGAGAGGCGGTAGCCCGAGAATTAGAGCGTAAACGGCAATGGCATATCGCCGAGTTGAGGAAGCTGGGGGGTTACCCGGTCCATGGGGCGTCGAAGGAGGAGAGGGATCCTCCTGGGACGGATGGAGCGGCGACGAGGAGACCCTACCCTTGGTCTCCCTGGATGAAGAGTTGAACCCTGGACTGGGACCTGTGCCGCCTTCAACAGGTCCTTGGAACCCAGAGAACACCAATCCCTTTGTACATAGTTTGTGGACTCCTTCCAAACCTAACCTTGGTCTCCAAACCTCCCTGAACCCTTTCATGGGGGTAGTTCCTGATGATGTTAATGTTGAAATAAATACCGTTCCGTTTGATGTTCCTCCCGAGCCTCGTCTGTTTATTGGAGACAAGACAGCCCACCCCAGCGAACCCTCACAGGGGGAATTTACAGAGTGGGAGAACAGAAGAGGGGAAATATATTTTAGGTGGGCAAGTTTAATACATATTAAGATCTTTGAACAGAGTGACCTTTTTTTCTTTTTTAATCTTTATACACATATTGTTCCTAGGTTTAATATTGCCTTTTAATGATGTAAAATGCTTCATACTGATTGTTCCTAGCTTTAATTATTGTTTTTTGATGATGTTAACCATTATTGTCTACTCATTGATTTAAACTTTAAACATTGTCTTTCAGTGCTGTAAGTCACCTTGGGTCTTTTTCAGGGATAAGGTGGGGAATGAATGAATGAATAAACAAATAGATAAGATACATTTCAACATGATTGCAATCAAATGAATGCAAGGTGGATATAAGGTCTTCACACAACAACCTCTGCTACTGCACTGTAAGAACAAAAACCATGGTGATATATTAATATAATGTCCAGAGCATAAAATATCCTTGGACGATATGTGATGTTGACTGAAATGGCTAATGCTACTAAAGTTACTTAAGTTACCAGCAATAGGCATCAGCACAAGCCCGAACATTCTGTGTTTTCAGATTAGTCATTTTTGAAAAGCTGAATAGGACTGTGGAATTCCTAATATCTGAAACCTCATATCCTTTTCTTTCTTTCCAGTTTGAGCAGGAAAACCAACGCCTTATTGGTGAAATGAACAGTCTGTTTGATGAAGTCAGGTACACTTCTCCCTCAAGTTGCTGGGTTTTTGTTTTTGTTTTTTAAATGTTATGAGCCAGATATCCTCTGCTATAGCTCAATATAGCATAATGCATAACCTGGGGGGTGGGGAATAAAGCCACAGAGACAAAAATGAAGTAATGAGGTGATAAACTTTATCTAGCACTCTTAGGAAAGGGTAAACAGGACATTCCTAGTAAAACAATAAACTGCTAAGACTACATAACAAAACATATCAAAATAGTAAAAGCAGTTAAGGCAATGGCAAGCACACACCTTGCTCTGTCAGTCTGCATCAGTGTGGGAAGTTCTGTGTCAAGCAAAAACAATTAACCTCTTTTGTAGAGCCTTACCAGGAAGAGAGAGTGCGAGCAAACACGAGTTCGAAAACACGTGTAAGCCTGGACAGAGAGCAATCAGGAGTTTGCACACGCTAAAATGGGCTGAGTAAGTCCAAACTCAGCTAGCCATGCTACAACACTCCCTCTTACAAGTCTGCCCACATAAGATGCCCTTGTGCCCTTTCTCTATTACTGAAATAAAACCATGTGGGCTTTGTAGTCCTGAGACTTATCTTGCACCACAGGCAGGACTCTAAGTAAGCTAGGCCGAGGTAGCCCTCTCAGATAGTGTACTGTTCAGGAAACCAATTGATTTTTATAATCTTTATTTTATTAAAGAATAAGCATGTTTCTAAGTATCAAAGCCAAATTAAACCAAAGCAAATAAACTAGCATTGTGTTAGTTATTTACAACTCTGTAGTGAGGCAAAGAAAACATGAAACATAGAAAAGTGTTCAAAAACCTTACGAAAATACAAAAAGCCATTAAAAAGAATAAAAACAGTTCCAGTCCAGTATTTCATTAGTAAAAACAAAATAATCCAAGTAGGTTATAAAAAGGCTATAGTCCTCAGTGATCCTGTATAACAAAAATCCTGTACTAAAAAGAAAGATTCAGTAAAAGTCACATTGTCCTTAGAAAAGTCCAAGAGTATAGTCCATATGAAGTATTTCAAGAAAAGAAGTTCATAAAGAGTATTCCATAGGTAACAGTCCATAGGTAATAGTCCATGCATAGTCCTTAGGAAAAAGCCCATAAGTCCAAGGGTAATCCAGTATAGTAAAGGTTAGTCCCATGTGTCACGAATGAATGAAGAGTCGGTATTGAATGACAATGTCCATAGGCAAAAAGTTCCTTTTTCAAGAGTAACTGGCAAGGGCTTATCGCACCTTCCCACGATGTCATCCAATCAGAGTTCGTTGCTAGGCAAACAGTCCTGTCACACCACATGACTTCTTTCCCATAAACACCAGATGTTATTTGGGTTACTGTAGTTTATCAAAGAGTCACAACAATTCCCATCTAATCACACCGAGTCCTTTTCTCAGGCTATCAGAATAACATTCTCTCCGCTCGCCAAGAAAACAACCTGTCAGCATAGCAAAGCTACTTTATACAAAGAAACAAGATGGAACCTCTCTTGCTCATTTCTTAATTACAAAACCCATATTCCTTAAAAGATTTTAACTCAAAAACCCATCTCACTCATGGCTCTAAAATAGGTCATAATTCCAGGTGAGGTCCACTTCAGTTAAGACAAATAAGACAAACACATTAACCCCATAATGACTGGAATGTAGGTTTTGCCATATGCCAACATAAACAACCCACTTTATGCAGATATACTCTTGACTTCCCTTTTCTTTAGATATATTGACACAAACACGCTATTGGGTATGGCATTTCTATAGTATGAAGAGCTAATGTATAGTGTGCTGTGTCTTGCTATTATACCTGTCTAATCTTTTCCCAGCTAGATAAATGAAGCTGATAGAGCCTTCTGTTTTTATGTGCTTGTTTACAGGTTCATTTTGCTGCACTCTTGATGTTTGTTGTTCATTGCTAACTATATAATACAGTTCTCTGATTAACATTGTCTTATACTGACTGACAGCCTGTCCATGCTGCATCGATGTTGGCATTGTTTGGATTAGGGGGAAAAAAGACTACATCTGCATATGTTTTTTCTAGTTAGAACAATGTATCCTTCTCCTTTAAGTGTCATTGCAGACCTTTCTGGCCCAGTTGTAGGGCATACATTCTTTTTGGCACCATTCAGCATGATCCAAAATAGCTCTTTTGTTTAGCCTGTTTGACTGGCATTGTGGGTGGCATTAACTGCAGTGACAACCCTGTGATGTATCAGGTGGGTTGTGACATTGAGAGGGAGGGCAGAGAAACCTCCTCCTCTATTTTCATCATCTTTTAAAAAAAATAATCCCAAACTGACACGGTGAAATTCTATTACCATGTGAGGTTGGTGCATTGCCATTTCAGTGTGCCCCACCCCAGCCCAGCCCCTTGAATGACAGCCAAGAGAAAAAGCAGTCTTGGAGTCCATGAGCTCCACCCCACAAGGAAGATCCACAACAGACCCCAGTTGAGAAGAAAGGCAGGAAAAGGGTTACTTCCCTTCCCTCTCCCCGAGCTTCACTCCAATATTTTCTCCTCAAGCTGCAGCTGTCCTTGGCTGCTGTTTCTGCTGCCTCCTTATTTGCAAGTAAATTGGGTAAACATATGCATGTGTTAACTGGGTAAACCTTGCTTTCTAGTAAACTGTGTGAACCTTGCACTGTGTGGACCTGTAGTATGGGAGAAGAGGATCCATAGCACAATCTCCAATGTGAATGGAAGGTTTGCTCAAGTGAGAGTTAAAACAGATTGCACTTAAGATTCCTTTTAAGCATGGCACCAAATTTCCCGGTGTGGACAGGCCTGAGACAGATAAATTGGCCCACTCTGGTTTAGTTCATCTATTTAACTCTTCTTCTTGCAGTAATCAACCAGCTTCTGGAAGTTTATACTCCCTAGCACTTTTTTCCCTTCTAACTGCTTTTAAAACAAGAGACTGCTAAATGTTGTTCTGCTAATTTATAGTATCTTCTTGGTAATTAACTGTATTAATTTACAGCTTGTAAGTCTGTAAAAAATGTACCATTTTATGTGTGTATTAGTATACCAAGAAATGAAGAATGCTTGCATTTAAATAATGCAGATTTTGTTACTTTTTTAGACAAATAGAAGGGAAGGTGGTTGAAATATCTAGACTTCAAGAGATATTCACAGAAAAAGTCTTACAACAAGTAAGAACAGACTAACTCTTGTACTTTAGTACCTTTAGATTAATAAAAGGAAAGTATCTTTAAGAAATTTTGGATGACTGAGCACAAATAAGCAGACAAGTAAGGTTTGGAGAGAGAATAAGATAGCTTCCTTGACTTCTTTTTTGGTTCAAAGCTACTGTTGCCCCCTCCCCCACCCAGTTCTCTGGATCAAAACTATACAAAGGCTACTGCAGGGGAATCAAAAAGATAGATGGAGCAGGCAGTAATACAAAAAGGTATAGGAAGAGGCCATTTGCATTATTCCTAATGATGCCAATTATAAATGAAGTTTTGCTCTCCTCCATTTGAACTGAATTCTTTACTGACCATTCAATTTAAATAGAAGAAAGGGGCATTTAGCGAGAGGTTTAGAGTTCAGTTCCTCACTGTACCTTCTTAACAGGGACTGGACTTGATCCATGGGGTCTCTTCCAGCTCTGCAGTTCTAAGATGATGATTCGGATTCAAACCATAGTGTCCTTTTCTGTATTTGTAAAGTGGTTATGTATTGGGGCTGTGTCATGACACTTGAAACTGTTCGTATCCTTCCCTTCCATAAACATATATGGAAGGTGCAGATGTATATTGCTGTGTACTTCAAGTGTCTCTTTATGGGGAAAAAAATTGTTAAAACCTTTGAGGCCAGAAGTTGGGCATTAGTAACAGCTCTGTATACCCTTATCTGCTCCTTTTCCAAGTGACATCTGGAAATGCTCCTTTTCCAAGTGACATCTGGAAAGGTTCTTTCACTCCAGTCTGCTTGGCTGCTATGTGAAGAGAGAAAGAAACTCATAATACATACAGTGATATTGCCAAGGGATAGAGGATTAGGCATGGCGCTGTTGCTTGTGTGCAACTACAGTTGTGCCCCCATTTGTGCTCTAACACTTAGCACTGGTCTCTGATTTAAAGTAAACATTAAAAGATAACAGGCAATTTTTGTTTTTATCTCTTGTTCCTCTTCATTCATTTCATTTGCTATAGCTTGTCTGTGTTTTTCAACATTCATGTTAACAGGAAGCTGAAATTGACAGTATCCATCAGATAGTTGTGGGTACAACTGAGAACATTAAGGAAGGCAATGAAGACATAAGAGAGGTGATCTAACATATTTCTTCCTTTGTGTTAAATGTTTGTGAAGTCTAACATGAGTCACCTTCAAAGCCTGCTTACAACATATTATGAGAAAACATTCAATTTAATTTTTAATTGTACCTTCTGTGGAGATTGCACCCCAAATTATATACAGAGCTGTGTCATATTCCAGCAGTTTTTTCATCATGAGGTAACTGAGGATTCAGAGGTAGATGTGGGTACCAAAAAGTGCTGGAAATTGAACCACCAAATGACTCCATCTAAAAACAGGTGAAGCTGGAAGAAAGGGAACAGTTTTGAAGAAACAAAAGCTGATCCGGATCAAGACTGAGTCTCTGTAAAACTGAGACAAAGGCAGTTTAACCCTCATGCCTAGGCTGGAACTCCTTTAGTTCCTCAGAGTCACATTCAGCATGTAGAATCCAAATAGAACTAATTAGGCCTATCATAAAAACAATCTGTAACATTATCACCTGAAAAGTTGTAAATAGTGTCACCAGGTTTCAAACATGTGTCATGTACACATGGTTTAACAATAGCTTAAAATGGCTGGTTTAACATGGTTTAAAAATGGCTGAGAAAAGGCTGTTGCTTTTTTTCAGTGTGATCCTTTTTGTCCCAGCCAATGTAATACATTAGGACAAAAATATCACACACTGCTTAGGCACATGCCACAAACCATGATTCCAAGCAGAAATAACACACTGTGTGTATTGGTAGTAGGTTGAGCTCCAGAGACATTGGAATTCTCAGTGAGTGTAGGAAATAACAAGATATTAAACTCTAAACCTAATGGTAGCCCTCCATACAATAGAATTCCTGTGGTTCAGGAAGGTTAGTTGAAGCTTAAATAGTATTTGTTATTCTTCTGAAAAACACAATTCTCCAACGCAGACTCACTGCAGTGCCTCATTCTGAGGAACGGTCTTCCCCAGTGTGTGGCACTGAAGAGCAAGATGGTCCTTACATCCTTGGCTGAGAGTGGTTCTTAAGTTCATGCAGTACGTACTACTATGAGAAAATAAAACAGGCCCTTAAATCTTGCAAATGACCAGTTGAGCTGCTTCCCCATTGCTAGAATTTGGCCTTGAACTGCAGCAGGAAGTTTTAATTAGGAAGCTGGCTGCCAAGCCACGGTGTGGAAAAATCAATGTGAGGAGCTAAATTTATCCTCTCCCTATTCACCACCAGGACAGAGAGGCAGAAAAACTTTGGAGCCTTCTGTGCTATAATTCCTTTCTTAGAGGATGGCTGTTCTGCTCTAGCCATCTATCCAAAGAGATCTGGGATCTCAATCCAGCCCTGCAGAGGACAGCATTGTAGAAATCTTTTTGTAGGCTTGCCTAGTGTTAGAGATACATCTTTTGGGGAAAAATGAATATCTTACTTTATTGTGATTTTAAACATACGTATTTTTAGTTGTTGTACACTGCCAGTACCTTCAGTGGGAAAAAGGCGAGATATAAATTAAATAAGGAAGTTAGTAAATATATAAATAAATAAAGTGTCCTGGAGAAAGAGCCAAATTTCCCCAAAGTGGAAGGAAATTTGAACTTGTCTCAACAACTTAGAAGTTACTCACAGGCTAATACTCAAAAATTCATTAGAGTTAGGGGCTAAGCTTCGACAGTTACACATTATTTTAACATGTAATTATATTCATTAAGTTATTTGCAGTGGTCTGCAAAGCTTAGAGGATTGCTCCTTCCTACATTACAGGTTTAAATCTTAACTTGTAGCTGTCACTTTGTTTCCAATACGTTTAATCAAACGTGCTACCTTGAGTTCAACATGTGTAATCCTATCTGCTGCCTTGGGCCCAACGTGCAGTCCTTTAATCCATAATCTTTATGAATATTCTTTCTGAGCAATTCTTCCTTCCCCTTCGCTCTCCCTTCTCAGCAATAGAAGGCACTTTTCAGGGACATTCCCCTGTTCCACAGTTCAGATTGTATCCACAATGTTCCACACATCTATCTAAATGTTGTAACATCACTCATACCTGCCTTGGTCAACAAGTCAGCCTGTATTCCCTATTAGTTTCAGCTATATTCTGCTCTTAAAAATACATAATTCATGCATTACTAGAATGTAAATACCTACTTCTTTTTATCTCCTTAGCATTTGAGATCCATACTGAATTATGTTCTGCCCATTCCTGAATCAGATACAGTGGTGCCTCACTTAACGACGTTAATCCGTTCCGGAAAAAATGTCGTTAAGTGATTTCATCGTTAAGCGATTTTTAAAAGCCCATAGAAACACATTAAAACGTGTTTAATGCGTTCCTATAGGCTTCAAAACTAACCTTAAGTGAAGATCCTCCATGGGGTGGCCATTTTCGGTGCTTCTTAAGGGAGGCAAAACAGCCCCTGACCATTTTGAAACCGCCTATCAGCTGTTCAAGAAAAGTTCCCAGACCCTTTTTAAACTTTGCATTGCAAAAGCGAGAAGGAGCAATGTTCTCATCTGCTCTCCTTGTCGAGGGAGCTATTCCTTCTTCTCTCTTTTTTTTCTCTCCTGCCTGCCTGAGCCCACCACTGCTTTCCTCCACTGAGTGTGTGGTGTGTGTGTTTTTGCGTGTGTGTGTGTGTGTGTGTGAGTGCACGTTCCCCTTCCCCTCGCCCCAACGGAGCCCAAGGCCAGATGGCCGGGATTGGCCACCAAGGGCTCTGAGCTCCGCCCGCTTGAGTCTGGCTTGGGAGAGAGCGAGAAGGAAGGGAAGGGAAAAAAAGAGGGAAGGCAGAGGAGGTGAGGAGAGCGGGGCCGCGCTCCCTGCGCTGCCTAGTCTGGAGTGGGAGCCTGGCAGCGGCGGAGCACCAGCAGCAGGAACAGGAGCAGCCACGACCGGAGCCTGCTTGTCTGATGACGAGTCAGCCCCGGAGCCTTCTCTGCTCCGTGGGTGCACGTTCCCCTTCCCCTCGCCCCAACGGAGCCCAAGGCTGGACGGCCGGGATTGGCTGTCAAGGGCCCTGAGCTCCGCCCGCTTGAAACAGCCCCTTGAAAGAGAGCGAGACAGCGAGAAGGAAGGGAAGGGGGAAAAAAAGAGGGAAGGCAGGGGAGGCGAGGAGAGCGGGGCCGCGCTTCCTAGTCTGGAGTGGGAGCCTGGCAGCGGCGGAGCAGCCCTCTCTGCTCCTTTAAGGCAAGGCAGGCGGGGGGGCTCGCAAGAGGCACCCCTCGCGAGGAGGGGGGAGGACAGACTCCGGGCTAGAAGGCGAAAGGGGGAAGCCGGCAGAGGAGAGAGAGGCCGGTGGTGGTGGTGGTGGGGGACTCCCAGTGGAGGCTGGGCTTCCACGGGATCCCTTGGCCGGGATGAGAGGCTCCCCCTTAGCTCCCCACCGGGTGGATCCTCCCACCTCCTCCCGGACGTGCAAGGGTCGCTTTGCCATGATCGCAAAGCGATTTATCCCCATAGAGGCCATCGCTAACCGATCGCTCTGGCTATGGCCCAAACCCCATCGTTAAGTGATTTCATCGTTAAACGGAGCGATCAGTAAGCGAGGCACCACTGTACTGTGGTCTGTGCATGGTACTTGCATTAGATTTTTTTTCCCCTTTTTCTACAGGCAATCAAGAACAATGCTGGATTTCGTGTGTGGATCCTCTTCTTCCTTGTCATGTGCTCTTTTTCTTTGTTATTCCTGGACTGGTATGGTAGCTAACCTTGATTGAAGCTTGCTTGAAGCCATGTTTAATCTGAAGATGTCTTCCCTGCAACACTGTTAGTATTTCATAAAACATCATGGTGGAAATATCTTTTTTTTACTTTACTTTTTACTTTATTTAGACTTGTACCCCGCCCCTCTAAACAAAGTCTACTCATACACCTACATCATAAATCTACACACATCTGCATTCTTGAGGCAAATACTCGGGTTGCATTTATACAGCACTCAATAATTTCCTGGAACAGGACAAATCTTTAAACAGCTAACAGACTGAAACCGGGCAAGTGGCAGGGAAATCTCAATAAAAGTGTAATGACAGTCATTTCAACAGGACATCATGGAGCTAGTGAAATGTACACAAACAAAACTGTTGTGGTGAATGAGCAGGAGACACTTTAGCCATCTATCCAATATTTATTTTAATCCCCCGATTCTCACTAAATTTAAAAAAATGTTCATATGAATTGCATGTTATAGTCCTGTAATATCAGTCAATTAACAAGGCAGTGAGTCCCACTGCAAGAATTGTATTGAAGATAACACAAAATTTATTTGTCACAGTTTTGAAGTTGCTGTATGTGAAGCATATAATATACATATCATTGCAGTGTAATGAAACATGAACATATCTAATGCATTTATGTCCAAGAATTTTGGATACAAAAATCTGTTGTAAATTACAACAGTTTAACTGCTGGCCAAAGTGAACCTACCTGAAGCTATGCAGAAAGTCCAAAATTGCTTTGTTTTGTAAAGGAATGAGTTCACCCACAACTGACACTGCAATTTACAGTGGATGAGTTTTGCTGTCTTCTCTTAAAAATTAAAAAAAAACATTGTACACCACCACAAAGAACAAATAATCCAAATTCTTCAGCCATTGCTGTGTAGCACAATTATAATTTGCAATATGTCTGGGAAAACTAGAGGGAATTTTATTGCAAATGGAACAATGGAAATCCTTCAGTTTTGATTTCTCTTAAGTTCAGTATCCATGTATGCAAACATACTGAGTTTGAGAAACATGATCATATTTTACTTTACAGAGTGAAAATGTCAAAAATTACATGTGCATTCACATTCAACAAAGTACTGATTACTAGGAAATACAAACATGGTATTGTTGACTACATTCATACAGGGCAGAATTTTTAAAAATGCAAAAGAAAGATTTGGCACATAATTTATTGCTCTTATACATTCCACACAGCAATACTGACATACTAAAATATATTTTACAACACATAACTATGTCCTGTGCTAAAAAATTTCCAAATGGAAAAGCAACTGGCATTTTCTAAGTGGACTGTGCTGCTTAAATGTATTGAAAAGAAACATAACCTAGAAGTGGAACTAACCATGTTTGTTCTACTAAATATGTTGGGGAAAGAGAAATATTCATGTTTGCAAAACAAGTTTCTATGAAAATAATGAAACTTTTGACATGTCCACTGGAATATAGCAGTTCAGAACATAATCAAAATGACAGCTGTAGTTAGCTAAATGGTTTAATTACAGTGACATAAATTGAGTCCAAAGTCATTCTAGTGTGGTATTTTTTTTTAAACAGTGATGCTTTTGCAACATGACCACCACTGGTTGGAAACATTACTCTGATGTCTCTACAATACAGCCACAGCACAGTAGCACAACACTGGAGATGTGAGGAACAGGCCAGAGCCAACTCTAACCTGTTTTCAGTCCAGGCATGCTGCAGCATTCCACTACACATTGACCATCAATGCTTAAGCCACTATGCCCATGTTTAAAGTTAATGAAATGTATTTAGAAAGCTTTTTTTAAAAAAAAATGTAAGAATTTAGGAATCTGTCAACATAATAAAAGTTCAGCTACCATTTTAACACTGGCCTATAACATTTCTCTGTGCTCTTTTTATCTTGAGAAACAGCCTGCTTTTCATTCCACCCTTAAGGGACGTGGTGGCGCTGTGGGCTAAACCGTAGAAGCCTGTGCTGCAGAGTCAGAAGACCAAGCAGTCGTAAGATCGAATCCACGGGACGGAGTGAGCGCCCGTCGCTTGTCCCAGCTCCCACCAACCTAGTGGTTCAAAAGCATATAAATGCAAGTAGGGACCACCTCGGTGGGAAGGTAACAGCGTTCTGTGTCTAAGTTGCACTGGCCATGTGACCACGGAAGATTGTCTTCGGACAAAACGCTGGCTCTATGGCTTGGAAACGGGGATGAGCACGAGTCGAACACGAGTGGACAAAAATTGTCAAGGGGAACCTTTACCTTTACCTTCATTCCACCCTTACTCCTCACATGCCATATCAAACAGCAACGGGTGGCAAGTTGGAAGATTTAATGCAGGTATACACTTTTCTCCTCCATCCAGTTCTACAGATATGTATGTAAAAGTCCTGCTGAGTTCAGTGGAACATATTCCCTAGTATATATGCTTAAGAATGCAGTCTTAATATTTAGACATTAGAAAATGCCGAAGTATGGATTTCACAATATTTAAAAAGGGAAATATCTTAATATTATACAAAAAGAGAAAATTCTAAGAAAATTACTCCTGCTGTCATTGGACAAATTGCACTGTGAGTTACATCTACAGTGAAAGGCTTTTCTTCTCTTCCATAGGGCTGCACTACTCTTTAGTGTATTTTCTATTCTGAAAACATTGTCATGCTTAACATTCTTACACATTTTCTAAATATCACCATTCTAATGTACAGCTCCCTAGTGTATATTTTGTGTTTCAGTGCAAGTAAATATACATGATTCTCTAGGCATAGTGGTAATGCAGTGAAATAGTCACAGCTATAACAAATCAATGAGTAAGCATTCTTTTTGCAAAAACTTGATGCTGTCTTACTTGCTTGGTACAGTGAGCAAAAGTAGGCCAACTTTATTTCTTGATAATTCATTTTGGAGCTTCAAGCCAATTTTAGATACAGTTCCTAGCTAACTGTTATTTCTGCAAAACTGATTTTAAAACACAGAACACCAGTGCACACTGTAAAATGCAAATCTCTCTTGTCAAATTGCTCAATGAAATTTCTAAATTGCAAGAATGTATCAAAGTTTATTTTCATTGAAAGAGAAATTGGTATTAAAGCATAAGCAATGCCAATATGCACTTTGCCATTAATGGCCTAAGCTTTCGTTTTCTTTTTTCTTTTTCTTTTTGCAAAGCAGTTATCAGCAAACTAAGCAATTTGCACCATAAATATGAGTAACCTCTAAATTATCTGGAACCACGAGACATTTCATGAAGGCCCATTTGATACTTTCAAATTAAGAAGATTGATCATTCTAAGCTGATTTTTCAGCAGCGTCAGTCTCCTGCTCAGACAGTTTTTCTTCTGAAAGCACCATCATCCATGGAGATACAGATCGTGTGATGGTCTGTTTGGCCAGGTTGTAGTGGTTTATAACTGTATAAAATTTCCCTCTGGCACTAGAGTCTTGTTCAGAGTAGTAATTCTCTAATCCAGCTGGACTGCATTGATTGTTCTGAAAGACAACCATCATTTAAGGATAATTAATGTTATTTCTTGGCTACTTTTCGATTTCAAAAATATCTACATTTGAATGCAGATGTATTTTTTAAAAAGAGCATGTTAGAGAAAGCCAGGTAAGTAAGACCTGAATAGGGATCAAAACTGATTAAAGTGACTGAAGTAGAGAAGACTGCTCCATTGTTGTAGCCACTCAACTTGAGCCACAACCTTAGGGTGGGTGCATAGGCTGAGTGTGTTCTGGCTCACAGTAGGAGACTGTCTGGATAATGCAGACTCCACTTCTTCAGACAGTTGCTTTCTCACACATTCAGATAACTAATGAACAGGACTGTAGTCAAAGAGTTAGGCATACACAGAAAAGATTTATGATAGGAAATAAAAATGAAGATAGCTTGAAGGATGTGAGTTCTATATCACTCATGTCCACTCATGTCCAACATATGTATGCAGCACTGCTGTCTTCTGGTCTCTCCCTACAATTATACCAGCAGCATCTTATCATTCGTCCCCCTTTTCTCCCATTCACTCTAAGACAAACAAAATAAAGCTTCTCACCTCCATGCTACCTCTGACTGCTAAAGAGTATTCAACTTGATAATAAATGTGTGACTTCCTAGCACCTTCCCTCCTCAGAATTAAGTTCAACACTTGTCTCTTTTGAAATTATAAAAATAATCTATCCTTAGATGAATTTCAGATTTAAATGCCCATTTTAGAACCCCAACATTTAAAAGATGCACAGCAGTTTTTCACCAGACCCAAACTGGTAAAAATAGGAAGCGGAAGTATGTTAAGGCTTAGTGTGAAAACATGTCTCATTTAAAGAATTTTATTTACTCCTGTAACCATTTTTCAGTATCTTAAAAAACATTTTCAAAAGGTTGCTAGTTTATACCCCATAAAAGTAGATTCTGTGTCTTTATATATTGATACTGCAAGCTGCATCTTAAAACAGATTTTCAGTGTCTATAATATTTCACTGTGCAAGCAGTTTGGCTTTCTTCTCACTCACATAAGGAGTCATCAGATCACCTTGTATATGTGGATGTAAGCCTATTACAATGGCAATTTATACTTCTCTAATAGCAACAAGCCTTGATTCAGCATTGTTACCCTGGTGGAATGCTATGCTCTGCCAACACTTGACAGCTTCCCAGGCAGAATGTTAGAAAATGCACTCATCCTTAATTACAGAAGTTTTGTAGGTTTTTACAAAAAAAAAGTGAAACAATCAATATAATCCTCAGAGAATCAAAATGTTTCTTGCAATGCAATCTTAATAATCTCTACTTAGGAGTAAGCTTTATGGAGCTGAGGGAAACCCCATCTGGGAAGTGTGCATTGAATTACAAACTTGGGACGTGGGTATTCTTATTCAAGTGAAGCACCACTTCAGAAACCATTTTTTTACTTTTTAAGTTCCTTTTCCTATTTTCAGAATCAGCATTACTGGAAATGTCCCAGAATCTCAAGCTTAAAAACAAACAAAAGAATGATTATTTCTGATTCTAACGTGAGATATGAATGTCAACAGATCAACCATTCACATTTTAGGTAAACTCCATATATTCATGCTACAGTATTCTAATTTCAGCACATGTCCAGGAAAATAAAAACCCAGAGATATTTGTCTACTGAAATACCTGGTCAGCATATGCCTTTCAACACAAATACTAATTTGGCCTAATAACAAGCATTGCCTGGTACTCTTACTCTTGGCATTACCAGCCTCAGGTAAAGAAATACTGAATATTTTTTATTAACCCATATCCAGTAACCAACAATTGAATTAGAACCTCCCAGGTTTAAGGTGGAAAGAGCATATCAGTCTACTGTTGGAGACATGTATCCTTTCATGTTCCTTAACAGAGGCAGATACCACTATGGCATTTATCACTGCAGAGATAAACTATCGGTTATATGAGGTCTGTTCTAGAGAACAGAATAGACAGAAATCTGCACAATTTATTTAAATTCTATCAATTGAATAGGCAAAAGATTAATATACTGAACAGATTTTCATTAATTGATAGCACAGCCTTCCTCTCTCAGAAAATTTTACTGAAATGATTGGGATAGTACCAAAACATTGTCAAACACACAGAATTTCTGCCCCTGTTTTGTTTTAAATCATACAACAATTGTTTTATGACAAAGTTAGAAGTGAAAAGAAGAAAATTTCTAGTCATACTTTTCACACCTTTTATAATTTTATAAGTTTGCCATGTTACCTTTAGTTTTTCTATTCATCCATTACTGGCCAAAATGCTATCTACCGTATATGGAAGCAAAGCTGCAGAAGCCACCTTAACATGGCACCAAGTGTGTGCCAGGCAAGCAACCAACACCTCATCAATTAGGCCATGATCACACAAGGGAAATGTTCTCTAGTTCTTCCAATACGTTCCATACTTCTGTTGTACTGATTCTTGGTCATGTGTATATATTACCAGGGCAAACATCCCAAGAACTTTTAGTGGTAACAATTTATTTCCGATTTAATGATACATCGAAAAAGGTTTTCTATTTGGGAATATGTTTTCTGTTCCACTGGGGGTTCCTGTAGAATCACATTGGTCTGTCTGCTTCCCCCAGCATCTCCGCTGCATTTCAGCTTAATCTGTCATTTCCTTTTCCCCCCCCCCCTTGCAATCCCGACTGTGTCCTCACAGCGAGTGACAAAAAGCAGCATGTCAAAATGCCATACTGCAGCAATGGCTCAGTTGCTCTGTGACGTATTTTTACCAATGTATCAATGTATTAGGTGCAAATAAAAATTAATAACACACATGCTGAAATAATGGAGGCCACTTTCACCACTTCAATTCTGAAAAGAAGTGGGGCAATTCATGCACAGGCAATTCTGGTAAGGAATGCACTGATACAGCAGAAGTACAAAATAACACAACTCTCCCAGGGAGTGGAAAATAAACTGAAGTTACACTGCTGGCCTCTTGACTGTGTATCGTGCGACCAGAGGAGGGGGGAGCACGATACACTGGGGAATAACTAGAGAGCACATCCCTCATGTGACCAGGGCCTCAGTCACAGCTAATTTTGCTTCTCTGTGTAGTAAAAATCAATTGGATCTTGGCCACATTTTTTCTCGCAAAAAGATATACGAGCATCCCACTGTCTTATTTAAAGATATTATATGCTTTACCTTGAACACAAAACCTTCTGGACAGGTATGGTCATACTTGTAAACTTTGTAGACTACCAGAAATACAATGCAGGTGAGGAATGCCAGAGCAAAAAGGACCAAAACAGTTACCTGTAAGTGGGGAGAAAATGTAATTTTCCATTAATTTTATGTTGTCTACTAAAAAAAATAAATCAATACCTTCAGAAAAACAGACTGTATCTATGCTCCAGTGGAGAAAATTCCCAGGAATGCCAATACAAGTGATAAAAGAGAGTGTGTATACTTCTTTAACCATGTTCCTAATGTTAGCATATGGCACAGCCCCATTAACACCTCCCTTTCAAAAGGAAAGATGAAAGAGTGGGTCTCTGACTACGGACTCTGGATGGAAAACCCACATCAGCTGTTACTTGAAATGTTTTAGGAATAAAGGAACCTTGCACCTGCATTGTGGAATGGAGCAGTGGTACAAATTACTTGTGGTGATAAAGCCGCCACAAGATATAGTTTTGACAGTGTTCATGTAATGGCTCAAATCATAGACAAATGGTGACATTTCAGCTCACCATCTCTAAAAATTCTTCTGAATGTGAAATGAATAGGTGAATAATGGTTTGCACTTGTCTGTAACAAGTATTCAGTGAACAATCATCATGCTAAAAAAATAGCACCACAAAAACCTAAGTTTTATTTTTTCAGTTTGATGGCAGAGAAATTTTTTGTGTGATGTTTTCAACTAATGCAAAAACACCTTGAAAAACCTGAAATTGAATATATTTTCACATTTTTCCAATGAGAAAAGGTAAATAAATATGAATTTGATTTTGAAACATCACAACATAAAAATCCGTGCAAATTGTGAAATGAAAAAGATTTTTTTTCTCTCTCATTGAAATGCATTGGACGGACAGTTCAATAGAGTTCAATGAGGGAAAAACAAAAAATCACCAAAAATTAACGACGACTCAGAACAACACCATATTAAGGTTGCATAGGGTTCAGGAGGTGGGCTAACGATTGCAAGCATTTAAAACATGTTCCAAACATTGTAAGACACTTAAAAATGAGCGAAAACGGAAGAGCTCCAAAGCACTGTAGCCGGCTTCAGTGCTTTTGAAGTCCTTCCCGATGTCCGTTTTCGCTCATTTTTAAGTGTCTTACAATGTTTGGAACCTGTTTTAAATGCTTGCAATCGTTAGCCCACCTCCTGAACCCTATGCAGACTTAATTTGGTGGTGTTTTGAGTCGTCGTTAATTTTTGGTGATTTTTTGTTTTCTCCATTGAAAGCCTTTGAACGGACCATTCAAAGGCTTTCAATGGAGAATTTAAAAAATCACCAAAAATTAACGAAGAGTCAGAACAACACCAAATTAAGTTTGCATAGGGTTCAGGAGGTGGGCTAACGATTGCAAGCATTTAAAACAGGTTTCTAACAGTTTAAGACACTTTTACAGGAGCGAAAAAGGGACATCGTTAAGTGAAATTCCCCCATAGAGAACATCGTTAAACGATGGGGGAAATTCCTCAAAGAAACCCATTGCTGTGCGAATTCATCGTTGTATGAAGCAATTGTTGTGCGAGGCACCACAACCACCACAATCTCAACAACAGGTGCAGACATTACCTGCAGTGCAGTCCATGGAAAGTTTTCAAGAGCGGATAGCAAAAGAGCCACTTGTTGAAATGTCATGGCTAGTGTCCTTTTCTCTTCTGGCAAACTTTGCACGAGTGGTTGGATTTTGTCTCATATAAAGTGATCCTAGGTTCCCACTGCACCCTGATAGTTGGCCAATTTTTTTCCAAGAGCAAAAGTAAAATACACACACCTTCCAATCTGATCCATTTACATCCTGTTGAATAAGGTTTACTTTTAGACCTGGCTTGACAGACTTCAACAATTATTGAATTTGGCTGAGGATGCTTGAATAGGAAATATGCACGCTCTTCCTGGACTTTATACAGGTTCTCTATTCTCTTTGATGATGGTGGCAAGGAAGATGGCTTTTTCTAGGATTCTTTAATTAGGTAACATAATATTTGGAGTAGTTGAATCTCAATTGGCTGAACAATGTTCTTTTGTTTTGTTTTGTTTTCAAAAACTGGGTCTGTTTTTGGAGGTAATGGTATAAATACCTCAATCTTGAGTGATTTCACCATCCTCAATATCATATCTGAGTAGCTGCATACATCATCGGAATTATTTATTACTTTTTTATTTATATAACAGAAAAAAGACAATAAACATTCAAACATAAGTTACAATACACTCCTTAAATTCACTATCCTTCTACACTGTCATTCTTTACATTTCACCTCCACCCTGTGCCACCCTCCCCTTCAGGACCAGGTTCCAATATTTTAACTTTACAATTTGTGCCACCTCATAACTTTCCAAAAATACATTGATTCATCTCTTGGTATGTACCCCTTCCTTTTAAACAGATCATGTTCCAGAAATGGATTCCATATTTCTCTAATATTTTTAACATACCTCTTCTAATTTTCATATCACAAAATCTATTATTAGTTGCCATATTCCACATTTTTCTGTACCATTCCGCCATATTGATTTGATTGTCACGTTTCCAATTATTTGCAATTACTAACCTTGCCATAGTTACTATTATGGTGATTGACTATTTTTCTTCCCTATTTACTTGTTTAACAATGTTTAAAGGCAACCATAGGAGACAATTGTATATCAATTCCTATTGTATTTCTTATTTTATTAAAAACCCAGGTCCATTCTTTCCTTCTAATTTCACAAAACCACCATATATGCATATACGTCCCTTTCTCATTCTTTTACCTCCAATGTAGAGATAATATATACTTGTTTATTAATTTAAACAATGTTTAATACCATTTCCATATTGCCTTATGTAACGAACAGCCCTGACCTCACCTGCCCGTCACCACAAAACATTGATGCGGGAGCCAATGAGTGAATGGAAGGCAGAGCCAGGGGGGAGAGAAGAGGATAAAAAGACTGGTGGAGGGAGTTTGAGAGAGAAAGAGACTGTGTGTGGCTTAAAAGTGAGAGAAGAGTGAATTAGAGAGTGTCCTTTCAGCTTTGGCCCAGTCACTTCATTAGCTCTAGAGCTACTTGTCCTCTGCTCTTCCTCAGTAGTATATTGGATGTCTTCCGATCTGAGGGGCTCATCTTCCAGCGTCATATCTTTTATCCTTTTGTTTCTGTTCATGAGGTTTTCTTGGCAAAGATACTGGAGTGGCTTGCCAGTTCCTGCTCCAGGTGGATCGCATTTAGTCAGACCTTTACCATGGGTGTTTCATATTCTGCCTTTACTGTTTTTATATATATTTCACTTATAATATCATTCCTAATTTTTATTATTTCCCCTTTGTCTTTTTCTATATATTCCTCAAACTCTATCAGTCTTCCTACCTTTCCTTTCTTCCTTTTCTAGTCCTTTGTCCATTTTTCTATTACAGTATCTGTAACCATGAGATCGCCTCTTCTACAAACATTTCTCTTATTTGCTCATCTTGTATTCTTTCCATCCATTCCTTAATCCTTATATTCCCTTTATCTTTTATTAATGCCTTTACTTTAAGATTTTCTGGGAATTTTTTAACATTGACTATCTGGGTTACAGGGGAAATCAGTGACCTCAATACAGTGGTGCCTCACTTAACGACGTTAATCCGTTCCGGAAAAAACGTCACTAAGTGATTTAATCGTTAAGCGATTTTTAAAAGCCCATAGAAATGCATTAAAACGTGTTTAATGTGTTCCTATGGGCTTCAAAACTAACCTTAAGTGAAGATCCTCCATAGGGGCGGCCATTTTCGGTGCCTCTTAAGGGAGGCAAAAGAGCGGGTGACCATTTTGAAACCACCTATCAGCTGTTCAAGAAAAGTTCCTGGACCCTTTTTAAACTTTGCATTGCAAAAGCAAGAAGGAGCAATGTTCTCATCTGCTCTCCTTGTCGAGGGAGCTATTCCTTCTTCTCTCTTTTTTTCTCTCCTGCCTGCCTGAGCCCACCACTGCTTTCCTCCACTGAGTGTGTGGTGTGTGTGTTTTTGTGTGTGTGTGTGTGTGTGTGTGTGTGTGTGTATGTGTGAGTGCACGTTCCCCTTCCCCTCGCCCCAACGGAGCCCAAGGCCAGATGGCCGGGATTGGCCGCCAAGGGCTCTGAGCTCCGCCTGCTTGAGCCTGGCTTGGGAGAGAGCGAGAAGGAAGGGAAGGGAAAAAAAGAGGGAAGGCAGGGGAGGCGAGGAGAGCGGGGCCGGGCTCCCTGCGCTGCCTAGTCTGGAGTGGGAGCCTGGCAGCGGTGGAGCAGCAGCAACAGGAGCAGCCACAACCGGAGCCTGCTGGTCTGAGGAGGAGTCAGCCCCGGAGCCCTCTCTGCTCCGTGGGTGCACGTTCCCCTTCCCCTCGCCTCAACGGAGCCCAAGGCTGGACAGCCGGGAATGGCTGCCAAGGGCTCTGAGCTCCGCCTGCTTGAGCCTGGCTTGGGAGACAGCGAGAAGGAAGGGAAGGGAGAAAAAGAGGGAAGGCAGGGGAGGCGAGGAGAGCGGGGCCGCGCTCCCTGCGCTGCCTCATCTGGAGTGGGAGCCTGGCAGTGGCGGAGCAGCTGCCACCGGAGCCTGCTGGTCTGAGGAGTCAGCCCCGGAGCCCTCTCTGCTCCTTTAAGGCAAGGCAGGTGGGGGGTTCGCAAGAGGCACCCCTCGCGAGGAGGGGGGAGGACAGACTCCGGGCTAGAAGGCGAAAGGGGGAAGCCGGCAGAGGAGAGAGCGGCCGGTGGTGGTGGGGACTCCCAGTGGAGGCTGGGCTTCCACGGGATCCCTTGGCCAGGATGAGAGGCTCCCCCTTAGCTCCCCACCGGATGGATCCTCCACCTCCTCCCGGACGTGCAAGAGTTGCTTTCACCCATTGTCTCTGGCTCTCCATGAAGTCTGCCATCATCAGGGTAAACTGCTCTTGCAACCTGAAACTCGCATCTCTTTTATCTGCTGGACTGCTGCTGGCCTCTGCTCCAGCTGTTCCCCTCTGGGTGATTATTTCTCCTGTTAGCAGGTCCTGCTGAGTTGGAACTTGTTCCGCCCCAGTGTACTGCTGTGCCTTTCTTGGCTTCACTTTAGGTTTAACAACTTCTGGATTTGCTTCTATTAATCTGTGGGCATCTTCTTCATCCTCTGGGTTATCTACTTCCCAGTGTTCCACTGCTTCCAAAATCTCCTTATCCACTGATACTTCAGGCAGTGAAAACCGACTGCTAAAAGCCATTTTTCCTTTTTTTTTTTTTCTTCTCTCCCTGCAGCCTTGGCCAAAGCACGGGAGGAGCAATAAAACAATTAAACTGTCAGCTTTGACTAATCCTACTTTCCCTTCAGGAAATCCTTTTGGCTCTGGCTTGGGGTAGGAAATTTTCCTTTTTAAACTTTATTTAATTACTTTTAAATTACTTTTATTATCCTGGCTGCTCCTTATAGACTCCTGCTACACTCAAAACAATTTTGCCACTCTGTCACCTGAGTGAATCGAGCTGGCACTTTTTAAACAACACAATGCTTGTTCCTTAGAACTCTTAAGCCACTGGCAGAATCTCTCCTTGCATTTCTTTAGCCTGAGCTTTCTGCATAGGAGTCTTCTCCAGTCACAATAATTTACAACCTTCCCTGCTTTGCTCTGAAGCTCACGCCAGAGAAGTTTCTCTTGTCCTTTATTTAGCAGTGTGTATCTGCTTACTCACACATCTGCCTTCATAAAACAATTACCAGCGCTAATTCAGCCCTTGAGCAAAGCGCAAACCAAGCTGCAACTCTAAGCTGCCAGCATGACATAAACACAGCACATGGATTTGTATCCAAACACAGCCACCATGGCTTGTAAATCAAATCCCATCTGCCACTATACTGTAACTAAACACGGCACGTGAGACTCAGATCCCACCGCTGCCACCATGTGGTAAAAGCGTTCCTAAGAACTGCCTTTACACGAGACAGAGAGGGATTCAGAATGATTAGTCCCTAATGCCAGCAAAACCGGGTCCTGTAATTTTGCCCTAGGCGACTTCTCACTCCTTCACCCAAGTCTGTCTCGATTTTAAATAAACAATCTGGAAGGTCTGCTCTTCCTTTTTTAATACTCTAGGACCCTCATTTGGTAGCGTAATGTGGCCAGATCAAAACAATCTTAGTTCTAAAATATCCAATTTACTACAGTAGCTTGGTCTAAACAAGGAGACAGCTTACAGACAATTTGTCTTTTTATATTTTATTACAAAAGATAGCATTTCAACAAGCTTAGTTTAACGTCATTTAGTATTTCCAAAATAACCCCCAGCCTTAGCCACCAGTTATTTCCTCTATAAAATGAAAACAATAAAATGTCTAACTAGATCTTAAATAAGCATTCTTACGCAATCCTTTTGATTAAAGTTCTGTCGGCTGCATTTCTCTCGGTATGTCATCTCTTCTCCGTCCTCCCCCTTCCATCTCTTCTCCGTCCTTCTCCTTCTTCTCTGCCTTTGCCCATCTTCCTTAAATTAAGAAGTTATGTCCTTGTCCATCGGAGCTGAGATAAGATAAGGGTCAGCTTGCTCTTCTTAACTCTTTTTTTTTCTTTAGCTGGAGAAGAACTGACCTTGTACATTTTCTCTCTAATTAGCACCTGGGCATAAGCAGATTTCTAGCTTTTTCGTTGCAGCTCTGAACTAAATCCTATAAAATACAACACTATTCTATTTTCATAATCAAATCCATGACAGCCATGATCGCAAAGCGATTTATCCCCATAGAGGCCATCGCTAACCGATCGCTCTGGCGATGGCCAAAACCCCATCGTTAAACTATTTCATCGTTAAACGGAGCGATAGGTAAGCAAGGCACCACTGTACTCTTCTATAACTTCTCCAACTTTTTAGAAAATTTTCATAAAGGTATTTGCTATATTATTAATCTCTTCCTCAGTTTTTTCTTTAAAAAAATACTCTCCAAGCTTTCCTCATTTTTGCCCTTTTCATATCAATTTTTTATTGTTTAGTGTAATATCCAGAACATGCCTTAACTGATTTGCTATATAATATAGCTTAATGCTATACCTCAGCCTCCCTCTTTTGGTGAAATGTGCCACAGTTTATCAATCCTGGCTCTTTTGTTTCCATTACAATACTTATTTATCAAAATCTGCCATTCCTGTAATTGTTTTTCTGTTATCTTTATTGGTAGCATCCAGAATTAAAAATTTAATTTGGGGATAATTTTCATTTTGCAAATCACTATTCTGCCAAACCACTAAATCTTTAATTTTTTATATTTCTTTATTTGATCACTTATCTTTTTCTTCAGCCTCTCCAAGTTTATTTTAATTACACCCATATCCTAAGTTTCCCTAAATATTTGATTGAATTTTTAATGCTTCCCCTCAAATTTATTTTTCACACAGATCTTTTCTTGTTGATCGTAATTTAGTACTATACATTCAGACGTGCTCCAATTTACCGTTATTTCTTCAAAATGTTTTAAGTGTTATTTTATTTTCCCAATAGCTTCTAATGGATTCTTAATTATTAATAAAATATCATCTGTGAACAAGTTTATCTTGTTGTTCTCCATGTGCCCTCTTCCCTTTACAGTGGTGCCTTGCATAGTGATCACTCCGCATAGCGAAGAAATCGCTTTGCGATGCTGTTTTTGCGGTCGCAAAAGCGATCGCTTTGCGATGGCCCCTATGGGGAAAATTCGCTTTGCGATGATCGCGAGGAAGCAATCATTGCAAAGCCCCCATTTTCACACAGCTGATCTGAGGTTCCAAAATGGCCACCCGCTGTTTTGCCTCACTTTAGAGGCACCAAAAATGGCCGCCGCAATGGAGGATTTTCGCTTAAGGTGATTTTTGGAGCCCATAGGAACGCATTGAAGGGGTTTTTATGGGCTTTTTAAAATTGCTTAGCGACGAAATCGCTTAGCAATGATTTTTGCTGCACGAATTAACGTCGCTAAGCGAGGCACCACTCTATTTGTTTATCATCTCTAATTTCCTGTGCCAGTATTTGTATTATCAATGGAAATAAAACTGGAGATAATGGGCAGTCTTGTCTTGTTCCGTGACAATTATGTGATGTACCATAATTCACTATTACTCTAGCTCTATTTTGTGAATATCGTTGTTGCATTATATGCTTAATGTGAGTACTGAACCCTAATTGTTCTATCACCATCTTTAACATATTCCACTCCACTTAGTCAAATGTTTTAAAAAATCTACCCCAATTTTGGCTTTTGTTCCTTTTGCTAAATGCACTTTATTAAGTATTCTTCTCATTAAATCAGCCATTTGTCTCCCTTGCAAAAAACCATTTTGATCTTTATTTGGTCCCAATAAAACCATTTAATTTATTTGCTAGGATTGCAATAAATACCTTTGCATCTTGGTTTAACAATGATATTGATCTGTATCCTATCATATCCAAGGGATTTTTAATGGGCTTTAATACTAATACTACAGCTGACTCCCTCCAAGACTGGGAGATTTCTTCCTGTCTTAAAATTTTATTGTATAATATTTTTAATGTGGGTATTAGGGTCTTTCTAAATATTTTATAATATTCCATTTATTCCACAGTTTTTTCCTTGTTACAATTTATTTATAACCCGCTCTACTTCCTCTTCAATGATTAGTTGTTCCATTCTATTTCTATCCTCTTGTTATACTATAAAAGTCCTGGCATGCTTCAAGCTTATCTTTCATTTTATTGCATCTTAGTTAGTTAGTTAGTTAGTTAGTTAGTTAGTTAGTTAGTTAGTTAGTTAGTTAGTTAGTTAGTTAGTTAGTTAGTTAGTTAAAATATTTTCCCTGTCTTTCTCCTTGGTGGTTAAAGCAATGGTAGGTGACAAAGCAACAGTATCTCCTACATCTGACTAAGGAGAAGTAGATGAAGAGCATTTCCAACCAGCCTCTGTGTCACTGGAATCAATTTTGACCAGTACACTCTTCTGTCTTTTCTTTCTGTGACACATAAATACCCATTTCTTTAGGTTCAAGCATTCTTTGAACTGGGTTTTGGTGTTTTTGAGCTTAAGACTTTTCTTTTCCAGTATTTTCTTAGTAGTTAGATCCAAACTTTTAAAAAACATTTTATTAATTTTTCAATCTATCTACATTCAATTCGTGCTTGTTAAACATTGTGTTACATGGGGTGCTTATAATTATTTGTTTTTTGTGTCTTGGTGTCTTCTTAGTTGTCTCTTCAAAATCCATACATTTTTAGATATTTAAACCATTTGAGTGTGTATTTTAGCATATAATATTGGCTACTATCATAATATTGCTCTCAGAGTATACAATGTTCTCAAAATCCTCTAGAAGCATACCTAATAAAAGTAATTCCAGTTCCAAATCTATATAATTTTGTGGTGATTTAACCGACAAACTTAGTATTTTATATCAATAATAACTGAGTAGGTTCCTAACAGATAATAGATGTTATCTAAAGCAGCAGTCCCCAACCTTTTTGGGACCGTGGGCCATTTGGGGTGTGTAGGCTCCATGCATGGACCGATTGGGGGGCAGGGGCATCCCTGTGCTTGCGGGTGGACGTATCATGCTAATGGAGGGGCATGTCGCACTCGCGTGTGTGTTAAAGGCAAAACTCAGCGACAGCCAAATAAGTGCACAAAAGCCTAGAGGGGGTGGGGGCAACTACACATGGATGCCTGCCTCCCCACTCAACTGATACGTTCCCCCCGCCACCACCCCAGGCAGACCCACCAGTGTCGCCCGCCAAGACGCTCGGCACAACTTTCGCGGGGCTTGGGCAACCTTTTTTCTTTTCCGATTACACTCTGGTGGAAGGATCCCATCTAACTTGAGGGAGGGGGTACGCGGGTGTGCATGTGCCTGTGTTGGAGAGGGTATGGAGGCAGTGGTGCCACTGGCACTCCGGGGATTGGAGGCACACCAGCCCAGCCACAGCCCAGAGCACACCAAAGCCAGTGATGCTGCCGCTGCCCTCGCCGCCACTGGCTAGGAAAGATGGTGCAAGCTGGCGTAGGCTCCTTCCCACCGCGGCTCCTCCAGCGTGAGGCGGAGGTATTAGGCTGGCCTCCTAGAGTCAATTCCCACACCCAGCCGCCTCTCTGGCCAGCGACTGCTTGGTGCATGTGCACTTTGTGTGCCAGGGTGGCTGTTGTCATGCCTATGTTGCCGCCCCCAGCTTGGCTGTGGCTGGACAACTGGAGCAAGAGAGTTTGGGAGAGTCCTCGCATCCTGAGGAGGGTGGGTGAGTCCAAGGCTCTCGCTCATGGACAGCTGTCAGCCCTGTCACCTGCCTGCGGAGCCCATGGCTCCTCCCTGAGGTGGCTGCCCAGCACCTGTTGGCTCGCTCAGCTTCCTTCTGATCACCCTGGGAGCATGTAAGGGAAGAAGGACGGGGGCAACGAGTGAGCCAGCCAGCCAAGAAGCTAAGCGCAACCGTGACACACCCCTCCACAAGTGCAGCACGCCCACTGGGGGGGACAGATATCCATGTCCATGGCCCAGTTCCAGGAAGCCCAAAGCATTTTATACAGATTTTTTAATAATTGTTTAGCCATTTTTATCTCCACATTTTCTATCATGTCTTTATCAATATTATATCTAATGTATATATCTAATGTAATCTAGCTTCAATTTACCTTAAAAATCACCACGTTATGCCTTTACCCTTATTAATGATCCCTTATTTCAGTTTAATTCCCTTTTTAAATATATAAGATATGCCCCTTTACAATTCCAGAAGTTAAGTATATACAGTGGTGCCTCACAAGACGAATGCCTCGCAAGATGAAAAACCCACAAGACGAATGGTTTTTGCGATCGCTGTGGCGCCTCGCAAGACAGCTTCTTCTATGGCCATGCTTTGCAAGATAATTTTTTCCCCACAAGACCGATGCCTCGCAAGACTAAAATAATTCATTCATCTTGCGAGGTTCCCATAGGAATGCATTGCAATGCATTCCTATGGGAAACCACTTTTCGCAAGATGAAAATTTTGCAGGATGGCGCTACTCGCAGAACGAATTACTTTCGTCTTGCGAGGCCCCACTGTACATGCTTTCAACGTTAAGGGCCACCTTAATATTTTTCCTCTTTTCATCTTTCTAAGTAACTCCTCTTATTTGTCTTTTCCCAATTTTTGTTTCTGTCTCCCTAAATAGTCTGCCATCCCTTGTGTCACCTGAAAACATTTTATACACTTGATCTATCTCCAGTAGATCTTCCAGGCTATTTTTAATTAATTCTGCTGATTTCCTCCCCTTATCTTCCCTTGACACAGTTAAGTTTCGTTATATGGTCATAGACCCAAAACTTCAAAGATAAAAACATAATATAAGATATACAGAGTAAGTAAGTTGTTAGAATATATCGATGGTATAAAACTTGAGTCAGGTGTTTATCTTAGTATAACATACAAATTCTTAAAACTGAGAATAAAACCTAGCCACTGACTGTGTTATTAATTGGTTCTTTCCCAACAGCAGAAACTTCAGGTAGTCTGTGGAAGATATACTAGTACGTTTACACATTATTGGGTAGACATAACGGATACGTTTGAACCAATATAAGCTACAATTTAGAATGGTGTGTGCAAATTACCTATATCAAATCACAGTACCAAGGTATTGTTTTGTCTTCTCATTTAATTTAAACCAAAGTACATTGTTGAACGCCCTTTATGGATTGCTGATTTGTCGTGGCAAAGGGGCTTGAGTAATTCAGAAGCGATATGGGCTATGCCATGCAGGGACACCCAAGACGGCCAGATCATAGTGGAGAGTTCTGACTAAACACAATCCACCTGGAGCAGGAACTGGCAAGCCACTCCAGTATCTTTATCAAGAAAACTCCATGGACAGAAACAAAAGACAAAAAGATATGATGCTGGAAAATGAGCTCCTCAGGTCGGAGGCCGTCCAACATGCTACAGAGGAAGAGTGGAGGACAAGTACAAGTAGCTCCAGAGCTAATGAAGTGGTTGGGCCAAAGCCAAAAGGACACTCGGCTGCCGACATGCCTGGAACTGAAAGGAAAGTCCGATGCTGCAAAGAAAAATACTGCATAGGAACCTGGAATGTAAGATCTATGAACCTTGGTAAGCTGGATGTGGTCAAACAGGAGATGGCAAGAATAAACATTGGCATCCTGGGCATTAGTGAACTAAAATGGACGGGAATGGGTGAATTCAATTCAGAAGATTATCATATCTACTATTGTGGGCAAGAATCCCGTAGAAGAAATGGAGTAGCCCTCATAGTCAACAAAAGAGTGGGAAAAGCTGTAATTGGATATAATCTCAAAAATGATAGAATGATTTCAATATGAATCCAAGGCAGATCTTTCAACATCACAGTAATCCAAGTTTATGCATCAACCACCAGTGCTGAAGAGGCTGAAATTGACCAATTCTATGAAGACTTACAACACCTCCTAGAACTGACACCGAAGAAGGATGTTCTTCTCATTATAGGGGACTGGAATGCTAAAGTAGGGAGTCAAGAGATAAAAGGAACAACAGGTAGGTTTGGCCTTGGAGTTCAAAACGAAGCAGGGCAAAGGCTAATTAATAGAGTTTTGTCAAGAGAACAAGCTGGTCATCACAAACACTCTTTTCCAACAACACAAGAGGAGACTCTACACCTGGACATCACTAGATGGGCAATACCGAAATCAGATTGATTATATTATCTGCAGCCAGAGACGGAGAAGCTCTATACAGTCAGCAAAAACAAGACTTGAAGCTGATTGTGGCTCTGACCATCAGCTTTTCATAGCAAAATACAAGTTTAAACTGAAGAGAGTAGGAAAAACCACTGGGCTAGTCAGGTATAATCTAAACCACATCCCTTATGAATACACAGTGGAAGTGAAGAACAGACTTAAGGAACTCGATTTGGTGGACAGAGTGCCTGAAGAACTATGGATAGAGGCTCATAACATTGTACAGGAGGCAGCAACAAAAACCATCCCAAAGAAATGCAAGAAAGCAAAGTGGCTGTCCAACGAGGCCTTACAAATAGCAGAGAAGGGAAGGGAAAGAAAATGCAAGGGAGATAATGGAATGCTGACTTCCAAAGAATAACCAGGAGAGACAAGAGGGCCTTCTTAAACAAAATGAAATTCAACAGGGATAAGTGAAAAGTACTGCACCTCAAAAAAAGAAACCAATTGCCCAGTTACAAGATGGGGGATACCTGGCTCAGCAAAACTACGAGTGAGAAGGATCTTGGAATTGTCGTAGATCACAAGCTAATTATGAACCAACAGTGTGATGTGGCTACTAAAAGGCAAATGCTATTTCAGGCTGCATTAATAGAAGTATATTTTCCAAATCTCACAAGGTGCTAGTTCCCCCTCTATTCAGCACTGGTTAGGCCTCACCTTGAGGATTGTGTCCAGTTCTGGACCCCGCACTTCAAGAAGGATGCTAACAAATTGGAACAAGTTCAGAGAAAGGTGACAAGGATGATCGAGGCTCGAAACCAAGGCTTATGAGGAAAGGATGAAAGAACCGGGCATGTTTAGCCTGGAGAAAAGTAGACCAAGGGGTGATATGAAAGCACTTTTCAAATATTTGAAAGGCTGTCATACAGAGGAGGGGCAAGATCTGTTCTTGATCATCCCAGAATGTAGGACATGCAACAATTTGATACAATAAAGGTATCACCTGTTCCTGCATTAAAATCTTTAAGAATTCTTGGAGAACAGGGGAAATTCCTGCAAACTGGTAGCAGGCTAATATTATCCCCATGTTCAAAAAAGGGAGAAAAAGAAGATTGGGGCATCTACCTGTGATCTCTTTTTACTAGAATCAAAAACTTGATACCTGAGAGACGTGGTGTGAATGCAGCATATCTTGCTTTCAGCAAGGTTTCTGAAAAGGTGATACTATTGCGGCTAAAATGGTAAAACATGGGACTAAACAATGCTACTGTTGGATGGTTCTGTAGCTGGTTCATACACAATATTCAGAGAGTGCTCACTAATGGTTCTTTGTTATCCTGGAAAAAAGTAATGAATGGAATGGCACTAGTTTTATCCTGGGTATGGTGTTGTTTAATATCTTTGAATAGTTAGTATTTTTGAAGGCAGAATCAGAATTCAATATAACCTAAACAGATTGGAACATCAGTCCAAAGTAAGCAAAATGAGTTTAAACAGGGAAAAACATAAACACCTCTGTCGAATGCACAAATACCGGATTGGTGACATCAGAAGTATGTGTGAAAAGAATCTATGGAAGTCTTAACAGACTACAAGCTAAACATGACTCAACAGAGTGATGCACCAAGAGCAAAAAGCACTATTGTGATAGTAGTTCTGTAATGAATCAACAGAATCACAGCATCTAGATTATGGGAATGAATAGTACGTCTCTGTTTAGCCTCAGTGAGACTGCACCTTTGAGCAGACCTCAGTTCTTGATACCACAGTTTAAGGATACTGACATGCTAGGGGACAATAATGAAGATGGTAACAGGTTTGGAAACCAAGACCTACAAGGGACATTAAAGGGAGTTGAGTATGTTTAGCCTAGAGAGGATTATGCTAAGACATGATATGATAAGCTCCTTTAAATATATTAAAGGTTGTCATGCAAAAGACAGAACAAGCTTTATTGTGCTTTTATTATGTGATTTCTTAGTGTAATTCATTTAGTAGATTTTATATTTTGTTTGGTCATTGTTGATTATATCTTTGTTTTTATGTTATTGTTTATTCTGTTTTGCAAACTGCCCAGAGTGGCCTTAGCAACCAAATGGGCGATATAAAAATCAAACAAACAAACAAATAAGAAAGCTTATTTTCTTGGCTCCAGAGAACTGGACCTGAAGCAATGCATTCATACCACAAGAAAGGTGATTTCAACTAAGCATTAAGAAGAACTCATAGGAGAAAGAGCTGTTTGACAGTTGAATGAACTATTTCAGAAGGTGGTGGATTCTCCTTCACCGTAGGTTTTTACACAAAGGTTGGACAGTCATGTGTCAACAATGCTTTGGCTGTGGACTCCTTTAATATGGGTTGGACTCCATGAGCCTTAGGGTGTCTTACAGCTCTACAGTTCTATGAACATTGGAAATAAAGTTTTAAGTGTGTAAAAGAAAAAAAGGCTATAAAACGCCTTGAAAAACAAACATTGTGTGTTTAAATGAAAAAGGAAAAGTTCTGTGCTTAACTGTTTGAACAATTTTTCTTCATGTCTGTTATTATGATTTTTCTTTTGCAGCCAAGTTTGTATAGAACAGAAATGAAGGTCAGGCCATACAATCCTTGCTGAGGCATGGGACTGATAGAATATTCTAGTCTATGATTGCTTAGTAAATTTCATAATCTTTGTACCCAAAACACTGTGTACAGTTTGGAAAACAGGACACAAATATTATCAACAGGTTCATGAATTCTAACATGAAATCATGAAAGCTGTTTACTGATCCATCTGATACAAATACTGAAAATAAATTATATATGGACAAGAGAAGTGGAAGATTATTCAAAATCCACCAAAATTGTTTTGGTGTATTTCAACAAAACTTGTACGCCCTGAGCTTTAATGAACTTCCCCATTTTTACACATGTATCTGCAGACTCTTCCTTGAAAGAGTATCTCCGGACTCTTCCTAGGGCAGGACAAGTCCATGCCACTCCTCAGATGAGCCAACACAGTCTAAGTCCCCTTTTTAAATATTTTAAGTCATCATCTTTAGAAAAAATGGAAACAGAAGCTGTTAGAATAATGAAATAATTTTTCTGTTCTCCAAAATGAGTTTGGTAATACTCACCTTAACCCGTTCTGAGGCACCTTCAGTAATGTTGACTGTGAACTCAGCTACTTTTGGTGTACGGAATTTTCCCTTCTTACGGTCAGGTTCATAATCTGTTTTAGTCTTGACCATCACCTTTTCAAGGAACATTATCAAGAAAAGATAATCAACTACTAGGCAGATTGGAACAGCTGCAACCTTAGTCATGTAGTATTCATCAGTCTAACCTTAATATGGATTTCAATGTAGTCAAATAGCCCAAAACAGCTCTGATTAACACATAAAGGTTCCTGTATTCACATGTCATAGGTGTCTAGGAAATTCCTGAAACCATCCAACTCACTACATTTAATTCAGGGAAAAGAAAGCTAGAAGAATGATGTGTGAGGTACTCCCCAACACAAGCCCTGCTAAAATGAAGAAGAAATGCACAACAGAATGGCTGCTGTTCATTTCAACAGAGCAGAAGTTCCTACTGATGGTAATGATAATCCCATCAGTGACCTCAGGACAGCTTATAGCAATAAAAAATTTAAGCACCTGGGGCTGATGGGGGAAACGCAGAAAGCTACATATATGCAAAAACTTTTTAGCAGCAAGGAACACTAATGCCAAGGTCTTCTTAATAGTATGTTTGGGCAAGCTGCAATTACACCTGTGAATTTCTCTGAAAGTGTTTCACACCCTTGTGGAATAGTGCTATATTTTTACTGGCTACAGTATTTTTACTCTATTTTACCTCAGACCACTAGACTCAAACAAATCTTTATAACACAGGCTACCCTTAATGGATTTAATGTCCTCAATGTATCTTTGTTTTCTCAGTTCATTTAATAACTATGCATAACTTTTTAAAACCAGTTGCATAATCTGTGCTTTTCTCCGTCTTCACATTTGGAATAGATTAATTATGGCGTCACAGTAGTGGTGCCATATATTTTGTGGAAGCACAGTAAAAAGGATTATACAAGCAAAGTAAAAAAAAATATATAACTATGAAACTAGGCCTCAGATCAGCACCAAATGTAGCAGAAAGAGTTTTTGAGTTCTGGGGAAAAAACACTGTTTTACTCCCATGCAGAACCAAGTGATCCTTGTGAGAGCTCTTAGAAAACATGAAATATGTAGATAACACAATATTTGCATATCAAGGGGGATAAACCTTCTGTTTTAACCTCTTTCATTTTGTCCACAGGAATTAGGCCATGGGTGATTTCAATTTAGACCCTTTAATTACTGATTTTAACCCCTAAAACTTCTGAAATTGCTCCTTTTTTATAATCTCTGAGAATTCCGAAAGAATTATTTGCATAGCATAGCATTCTGGCCAATCAGAATGTGTCTCCAGTCAGCCCATAGTGGAGGTGTCTATCACTTTTAACATTTCCATGGGCTTCCTGGCAACATATTCTTAGCTCCTGCCTGTGAAAATATTCTAAAAATTATTTTAAAAAATAGATATTAATATACAGTGGGGTCTTGACTTGAGAACTTAATCCATATTGGAAGGTGGTTCTCAAGTCAAAAAGTTCTCAGGTCAAATCTGCATTTCCCATAGGAATGCATTGAAAACCATTTGATCCGTATCTGCTATTTTCCGTCCATAGAAACTAATGGGAAGCTGCTATTCTGCCTTCGACCACTAGAGGGAGATATTTTGTTTCTTTTTTTCTTAGGTCAAGAAAGGTTCAGGGAAGGCAGGGAAAATACAGTCCAGGCAGTCTGAAGACTGTCTCCCAATCCACTCTCTAAACGCTGGGAGGAGTCAGGAAGCAGACAGGCAGCCTTTTCACTGACCAACAGTTAACTGAAAGTTCAAATTTTGCACTTTCCCTGCCTCCCACGTGGTTTTTTTTTTCAGTTCTTAACTCAAATCTAAGTATGTAAGTCAAGTCAATATTTTCCTATGAGAGTGGTTCTTAAGTCAAAATGTTCTTAACTCGAGCCGTTCTTAAGTCAAGACCCCACTGTAGAGCGGCTTGCTCATTTAAGCTGTGAAATTACCATTTTTCCCTTTGAGAATAATCTCAAAGCACGGTTAACCCAGTTTATTCATGAGTAAGTTTACCCAGTTTATGGATCCACATGATTTCATATTATTTTTAGATGCTATCCTCCCTAAACCAACGCTAGATCATAGATCCTATTTGTACCTGCAGACTACACCACAGAAATCATGCACCTGTCAGCACATGGCTTTGAGTAGTGCAAGAACATAGAAATTATGCACGGAGCATATGGTTTTTCTGCAGGATCATCCCAAAATCACTGTCCATTCATAGGCCTCATTTCTGCCTATAGGCTACAACACTGGTTCTTAACCTTGGGTTACTCAGGAGTTTTGGACTGCAACTCCCAGAAGCCTTCACCACCAGCTGTCCTGACTGGGGGTTTCTGGGAGTTGCAGTTCAAAAGCATCCGAGTAACAAAAGTTAAGAACCACTGGGCTACAACACAGAAACAATGGGTCCCCATCCCATGGCTTTGCAGTGGCACAAAAACATGCATCTGAAGCACAGATCCTCATAGATCTACATGATTTTTACACAGGATCACCCTACAACCACTCTCCAAACATAGGCCCCATCTGAAATCATGGGTCCCTCAGTGTTTAGAGACTGACAGCATAAATGACCTTATGATTGTGAATCTAAATGGACCTCCACTACCACAGTTTAACCCTACTAAAGCCATCGATAAATGGTACTTCAATGCTAAAACTACCAAGCATCTTCAAGGACACAAGTGCAACACCTCTGACAGCAGTGCATTTTATACTAAGACGACATAGGCAAATACTGTGTACATAATACAATTTATTTTGCGTTTGTACACATTGTTACGTAGAAATAAAAGTGAACAAGTGCCTACTTTAAATTTGTTAACATAAATTGCAAGGCTATAGTGCAGTCATGCTGACTGGTGAAATTTCTGACTGACTGAAGAGACATTTTAAAATTTTTCAAGCCCTGTATATATGTGAAATAGTATGGGGAATAATGGAACCCTGAGACACGCTACACGTCAAGGTGTTGAACAGGAGTCCCCTAGCATCACTATTCTTCACAAAGTGACACCATGCAAGGGAAAATTCCAGAAGCTGACTCTTTTCTAGAAAAACCAGTTAACCACTTCTCACCCAAACACAAAGCAATTGTCAGTGCTGTTTATCAGAAAGTGTGAATGGTAGCGAGCAAAGGAGGGTATCCTGTTGACCATCTTGGCTGCTGCCATTGGTGTTGTCAACATTCAGGCTGCCCTTTGCTATGTAAAGTTTGGCATCCTCTTTCCTGCTGGCAACGCAGGCATAATGTTTTGCAGCAATATTGGTCCATTTCCTGGCTTTTTCAGTTGTGGGTACAGAAGCACAATATCCCACATTCATAAACTGGAGATTTTTTGAAGAATTGAATATATACAACTTTTGCATGCATATTAACTGCTTCTTGCTGGGCATCTGCACTTATCATGTTGATCATTAATAACTTTACATAAAGTCTTGTCCTTATTTATTTATATCATCTCTATGCTATCTTTCTCCCATAAAGGGTCTCAATGTTGCTCACGATAAAATACAACTTAAAAGCATAATAAATTTTCCGTTAAAATAATTAAGCATACAATAGTATAAAATAATCATCCATGAACGTTTTTAAGCTTCTAATTTAAAAAAAGAAAACTTTTAAAACACACTTTTAAATTACTCTACCTAAAACTGAAGAGGTCATTTTAAATGTCTTTACCTGTCACTGGAAGGACAAGGGGGTTGCAGTCTCCCAAGGGAAGGCATTCTGCAACCTTGGAACTATCACAGAGAAGGCTCTCTCTTCTATACCCACCAAATATACCTGAGGAGGACCTCCTGAGAAGGCTCGTATGGGGAGCTACAGTCCCTCAGATACCTTGGATCTAAGCCATGTAACTCACACTTCGAACTGGGGCCCGAAACACACAAGCAAAGCTGTTGTAACCAGCCCTGGTCAGCATAACGGTGTGGCATTCAACCTATGATTCAATATATTGATACAAGAGCAATTCAAGTTTCTGACTTTATTTATATTACAAACATTGAGACTTTAATTTATTCCATGTATATACACACGGAACTTCTGAATAGACACACATACTATCACAATGGCAACTGACAAGAAGTCCCAATGGTCTGCACTTCACCTAAATATGCTTAATATGCTGCATGACTTAGATCTTGAAGAATGCCTTCAAAAGTTTATATCTACATTAATATGTTATTACATCCAGAGCCAGGGGTTGGCTAGATACCCTTGTTATTTCTGCTGAATATGTTCACTGTACAACCATCACTAATATAGGAGGTTCTGATGGAAAATGAGTGGGATGCAACAGGAAAGTTACTAAGAAGAAAGTTACTGTTGGAGCAAGCAGCTGCAGCTCATCAGTTCTGTGCCACTAGCCTACACATGTGGCAGCTGGAAACAGCTCACAACCAAGTGGTGGGGTGCACTGGGAAAAATCCATGAGCCATCCTGGTTTAATCCTGCCTAGGGTTGAAACAACACACATCGTTTTTAGCAGTAGAAGAGACCTTTATGGTAAGCATGAATGTCAGAAACAAGTAGTAATTAGTGCTTATAGGTTACTAAGGTCTAATTCTAAAACTAACTGTAAGCACTAATTAATCTAACAGAAGCAAAGACTGTAAAGCTTGTGTAGGTCAAACACATATATTATGAATGGTTGCATTCCATGTGGCTTTCAGGGTGAACACAGAACTGAAATTACGCCAAAAAAGGACAATCATGAGGGGCAGTCATTTCTTCCTTGTAGAAGGGTAACAGAGCAATTTAAAAACTTTACTTTCCACATTTTCTATTGGCTGAAATCACATTTTTAAATTAAAAATATACAGAAAGATAAACATGAGAACTAAGTCCATAAAATGATATGAAGAAATAAAATTAGCCACAGTGTAGTTACCAAACATAGTTAATGCCAACATGCATTAAATTAGGCAATTAATCATTTCTAGTGATGAGGGACATGCATCAAAACATGTAAGTTTGAGAAAGCCTTTGCAAGCTATTCAGACTCAATAATACATTCCAAGGGAGGGAAGACATGCACATCCATTATGTTTATATAACTTAAGCTATATTATTGTATTCCTTATTAGCTCAGGCAATATTGTTTGGGAGCTTTTGTCTTTGCCATTCTGCATTTGCACCAACTGAGCAGCTGTGCTTAGTGTGCAAGTGGAAAAAGCCACACCCATACATGAACAAAAGCATATGGAACTGCTGGAACAAAGACTTGGAATGTCCTATTTGATAAAAGATACAGCTTTCAAACCTGCTCTCTGTAAGTTCCAGGCCATAACCCCATCTACATTACAGACTCAAAGTTCTTTTCCAACCTGTCCCCAATTTTCCTTTACAAAATACTTAGTATGCCAATATAGACTCCAGGTTTTCTTGCAAATAATATTTATTTCTCAGTTTTGAATGTTCTGTCCTTTGGAATGTTTCCAAGTCATTTGAGAGAGAAACAAAAGATACTACACTATCGAAAAACAATCCCAAGAGTAAATATATACTAATAAAAGGACAGGACCACATTAATAAAAACAACTAAAAAAGCTGGGGAAAATAAAAATGTTTTGTCTAGCATTAGAAAGCCAAAGACCTTCCTTGGAAGGGAAATCCACATATAAGGTACCACTAGACTATCTTGTTTCTATACCAATATAATTGTCAAAATCCTAGAAGTGTAGTTCATCAATGGTGCAGAAAATTCTCTGCCATAGTTCTCCCATCTCCCCCCCACTTTTTTTTTTTTTTTTTTAGTAAATTGTGTTATGAAGAGGACAGGGAATGAATATGAAATAAGGTCATGTCTGATTTGAGTGCAGCTGTGCTCTAAAATGCCATTTAGATGCTAGGAAACCAGTTACTCCACAATGTTCATAAGGAGATACTCAAACTGATTTAATAGGTTGTATTCAACACATCCTTCAACTCCTTTACAAATACGCATTCTATGGCTTGCAAAAACAGCCTCTGAATCAACCCCTAGCAAGACGTGTTGGACCTTCTTTTGGATTATCCGAACGAAGCCCTCTAGCCTAGGGAAACTTAATAGGATGCTTTGAGAACTGTTTTGTGTTGTTTTGATCCAAAAATCGTTTTCAAACTGTCCCATGCACTCTGAAAAAAGTGCAACCTCATTACTCAGAGTAACCTCCTCCATGCCCATAGAGATGACACAGACTGCAAGCCAGTCAATTTAGACATGGCAGGGGACAGATTTGACAACTGAGATACAATAATATAGCAACTAGAGGCAGAGAAATTGTCTGCTCTGTAGTTTAAATCATACATTGTGAATAATAACTAACCTAATTTTGAAGAAAAAAGTAACCAGGAATGTTTACCTGCTACATTCACTAACTTTTAAGGAAATTCACTGAAATTAACTACACAATAATTGTTTTCAATATATTTGCCTGAACAAACATAATGAAATTCATCTTTTAAAATGATCCGTTGCAAGCTTTCTGACAGGTATTACCCTATTCTTTTGTTGTTTGCCTGCTATCTGGATGCAATTGTTTGGGGTGGAATTTAAAATCTACTGTACCTTATCAGGAGGTGGGAACTGCAGCTGATTGACATCCAGGGGCGTGATCAAGGGGATGGTGTCAAATCCATCCTCTAAGAGGGGATGCTTTGTGCTCTTCTCGCTAAAATTATTTCCCAGCTTCACCATTTTTTCCTGAACGAAAGGGAGTCCTGAAAAATGCACACGTGCAGAAATGCAAAAGACGGATCAAAAGCACAATCTGATTGTACATAAATTAAATAAAATAAACTGGCCAAGCACCCCGGCAGGCCTCGTCATGCTGCTTTCCAAAGTGTGCCTAAACAGGGCGCAGAGGGGGAGGGGGAGGGGCGCGGGAGGGGCTTTCAGGCGCCTCAGACCTGCCCTGCCGCAGTGAAGCCCACGCGAGGCTGGCTCGGGAAGTTCCGAGGGCAGCCCATCCACCTTGCCCGTCCGGCGTTCCCCGCTGCCCTCCCTTCTCCTTTCCCCTTCTCCACGCTCTAGCCCCAGGAACCGCCTTCAGGACCCCCTCCGTCTCTCCGGCCGGTGGCCGCCCTCCTCCTCGTGCCTCCCGAAGCCTCGCCATCCCTTTTCCTTCAGCTCCTCCGCCTCCCTCGACCTATTCGCCCACCTGTCTCTTTGTTCTCCTTCTCCCGGATGCAATACCTCGGAAAAGCTGCCCACGCCTTTCCTCCCTTCACTGCAACGCTGGCGGCCGGGGGATGCCGCCCCCCCAGCTCAGGAAAATCCAAATCCGCACGTACCTTCCTTGCCTCTCGCGCTTCCTGACTTTCTCCGAAGGACGGGAGGGTCCCCCTGTCCAGAATAAAAGAATGGCTCGAAGCCTTTTCTTTTTCAGAAAGATCGGGCAGAAATGGCGGGGCTACCCCTTTAGACGCTCGCTCACTCTCTATGGAACAGCTGTTGCGGGCGGGGGGGGGGAGAGCAACGAGAAATGGGCAAGGACCAAAGGTAGCATCGGCGCAGGGGTTAATTCGGGAGCGGCGCAGCGCGCCCGCCGCCGCCGCAGCTCCTCAGGCGTGACGCAGCCGCTGCGTAGCTCCCTCCTTGTCTTCGAGCCCCAGTAGCATCAAAGCAGGCCTGCGGGAGTCTAAGCGCCCAGCGTCTTTGGGATGCGGCGGGCCACCGTGTGCACGTGTGCGTTTGTAGTTGCATGTGCCTGAATGGGCTGCAGGAGCTCCGGCTTTGCGTGAACGGATGAGCCCATAAGGCTGGTTCTTCCGCGAAGGACCTCCGCGTTACCCCGATGCGACAGTTAACTCGCCGGGAAAAAGCGCAGCAGGAGGGTCTGATAATGCCCTGTCGGACCCACTGCGAGTTGGCTGCCTCTGCGTAGGGGCCGACCAACCCGGAGACCTTTGGTCAGTCCCCAGGCTGCGACCACCGCAAAGCTCGAAGTGTGCTCAGCGACGGTGGGTGTCAGGAACTGGCCGCGCCGCGGCGATAAAGCCTCTCCCCCCCGCCGCCGCCGCCGCCCTATGCTGGTTTACAGTGAGGGTGATGTTTAAATCCCTCCGTTCAGTTTCGGATAGTCATGAACACTTCTCTACAGCGGGCTACGGTAAAAATATTAAATAATCCACAGTTGTGTGATGGGATACAGCGTACTCCACTCAGGTGATTTGATTACTGTCGAAGAAAGAATCAAAACTATACAACATTTTGTGACACTCGTTGGCGTTTGAAAAATCTGAGTGAATTTACAACTGTATAACTGCAGCTATTACAGAAGCCCCGTGATTGCTCTCCACAATCATTTATGGGCTGAGCTATAATCTATCTGGTGGTGGGAAAACACCCAAATGCAGGGCAACTAGCTGACGGTTTAACGCGGGTTAGAATACTAGAGATGGCTCTGCTGACTGTACAGTTTTAGTGACTATTGATACTTGACTTTTCGTTTCATACTTTTAGTTAAGTGAGCTTGCTTGCAGTCTGACACACACATGCAGAAATATTCCCATCCAAGTGTGAGTTCTGAGTATAGGATGTTTCTTCATGGATTCAGAGAAATCAGAGAAATACTAAGGTGGTGAAACATAAATATTCTTATTAAGTGTTGGGTTTTTTTGCAAGAAACTGCTCAAAATGGTTGCTCAAAAGCCTGTGTGAATATTTTCAAAAGAATATTGTAATTATTTTATAAAAATGTTAATTATTTTCAGAAGACACTACTGTACTCATAAACTCAGTGGCCAAAATCCTGTTATTTAAGATAGTAAACCACACTAGATTAACTCCATTGAACACTTGAGTGATTATACTAAAGGATCACTCCCATTTCTCTGTAAGCTTGTTTGTGCAGTTTGGTGCTTCTAGGATGATTCTCTGCTATGCACTACATTATAGTTTTGAAATATTGAAGTTTTGAGATGCATTAAATCAAATGAGCAACATCAATGTAATGTGATTGATCTCTATGTTCCATAGGTGATGGGTACATAAATAAGAACTTACTTTAATAATTGTTGTTACGTACATGCCATCATGTCACCTCCTCCAACTCATGGCAACCCTATGAACGAGTGATTTTGAAAATTCCTGCCTGTCTTCAACTGCCCTCCTCAGCAATTGTAAATTCAATCCTGTGGTTCATTTAGGGAGTCAGTTCATCTCATATTCAGTCTTCCTGTTTTCCTGCTGCCCTCAACCTTTACCGGCATTATTGTTTTTTCCAGAGAATCCTGCCTTCTCAAGATGTGGCCAAACTAGAACAGCCTCAGCATTTTTGCTCTAGAGATTGTTCAGGCTTGATTTGATTTAGGACTCATTTTTTCATCTTTCTGGCAGTCCAGGTTATCTGCAAAGCTCTCCTCTCCTTTTGAAAGAATCCATTTTTTCCAGTCCAGCGTTTATATCCGGAGATGATGATCAGAAATATAAGAGTGTGGATGATCTTGGTCATCCTTACACTTAATGATCTTTTCTAATTTCTTCATCACTGCCCTTCCTGGTCTCAGTCTTGTTCTGATTTTTTTGGCTGCATCTCCATTTAGGTTGATGATTGAACCAAGGTATACAAAATCTCTATTTAGTTTTCTTCATTGTCATGGCTAAAGACTCTTCTGTAGTCATGAGTTTTGTCTTCTTAATGTTCAACTGTAGTCCTGCTTTGGCACTTTCTTCTTTCAAGTCATTTCAAGTCATTGCTGCTTTCTGCTAGTAAGATGGTGTCATCTGCATATCTTAAATTATTGATGTTTCCTCAATCAATTTTCACTCCTTCATCTGAATCTAGCCTGGCTTTCCATATGAAGTGTTTGTTCTGTGTACAGATAGAACAGATAAGGCAATAAAATACACCCTTGTTTGACATTTTTCCCAATAGGAAACCATTCTGTCTCACTCCATATTCTGCCCTAACAGTAGATTCTTTTATAATAGGCCTGCAGAAAGGAAAAGAAATTTCCATTCCTTTGAATTGTGGTATTGGAAGAGAGCTTTATGGATACCATGGATATACATGTGCTAGATCAAATCAAGTTGCAAATCTCTCTAGAAAGAAAAATATCTGAACTGAGGTTATTATAGTTAGGATATATCAAGAGAAAAGAATTATTGTAAAGATAATAATGCTGAGTACATTCAAAGGTACTAGAAAAAAAGAACTTGCATGAGGTAGCTGGATTGACTAAAAAAGAAACCCACAGCTTTTGGTTTGCTAAACCTGAGCAAAGGGTCAATGACAGGACCTGTTGTTGGATGTCACTGATTCACAGGATCATCATAAGTCAGCTAAGAGCATATAACAACAAATACAAGCCACACGAAGGCTTTTGCATAGTCAATGAAGCAGAAGTAGATGTTTTTTCTGGAACACTCTGGCTTTCTCCATAATCCAGAGAATGTTAGCAATTTGGTCTCAAGTTCCTTTGCCCCTTTGATATCCAGCTTTTACTTCTGGGAGTTCTTGGTCCACATACTGCTGAAGCCTACCTTGTAGGATTTTGAGCATAACCTTGCTAGCGTGTGAAATGAGTGCAATTGTAAGGTAGTTGAAAGATTCTTTTGCACTTCCCTTCTTTGGGATTGGGATGTAGACTGATCTTTTCCAGTCCTCTGGTCACTGTTGAGTTTTCCAAACTTGCTGGCATATTGAATGCAGCACTTTAACAGCGTCATCGTTTAAAATTTTAAATAGTTCAACTGGAATGCCATCACCCCACTGGCCTTGTTGTTAGCCAAGCTTTCTAAGGCCCCTAGACTTCACTCTCCAGGATGTCTGCCTCAAGGTCAGCAACCACACTATCTGGGTTGTCCAGGACATCCAAATCTTTCTGGTGTAATTCCTCTGTGTATCCTTGCCACCTCTTCTTGATGTCTTCTGCTTCTGTTAGGTCCCTCCCATTTTTGTCCTTTATCATGTTCATCTTTGCACAAAACGTTCCTTTAATATCTCCAATTTTTCTGAACAGATCTCTAGTTTTGCCTTTCCTATTATTTGCCTCTATTTCTTTGCAATGTTCATTTAAGAAGGCCCACTTGTCTCTCCTTGCTATTCTTTGGAAGTCTGCATTCAATTATCTGTAACTTTCTCTGTCTCCCTTGCACTTTGTTTCCCTTCTCTTCTCTGCTATTTGTAAGGCCTCGTTGGACAGCCACTTTGCTTTTTTTCATTTCCTTTTCTTTGGGATGGTTTTTGTTGCTGCTTCTTGTACAATGTTACGAGCCTCTATCCAAAGTTCTTCAGGCACTCTGTCCACCAAATCTAGTTTCTTAAATCTGTTCTTCACTTCCACTGTGTATTCATAAGGGATTTTGTTTAGATTACGGTATACCTCACTAGCCCAGTGGTTTTTCCTACTCTCTTCAGTTTAAGCTTGAATTTTGCTATGAGAAGCTGATGATCACAGCCACAATCAGCCCCAGGTCTTGTTTTTGCTGACTGTAGAGCTTCTCCATCTTTGGCTACAGAAAATATAATCACCCTCTTGATACAGTGGTGCCTCGCTTAGCGAATGCCTCGTTTAACGATGAATTCGCATAGCGAGGGGGTTTCTGGGGGAAATTACTGCCTCGTATAGCGAGGCTGTCTATGGAGGAAACTCGCATAGCGATGTTTCCCTCATAGGCCCCCGGCGGGCGCTTCGGAGCGGCCGCGGGGAGACCTCTCCCGCGGCCGCTCCGAAGCGCCTGCCCCGAGAATGCCGGCCGGCTGGCCGGCGCTTCGGAGCAGCCGCGGGAGAGGTCTCCCCGCGGCCGCTCCGAAGCGCCGGACAGCCTGCAGGCATTCTCCGGGCGGGAGCTTCGAAGCGGCCGCGGGGAGACCTCTCCCGCGGCCGCTCCGAAGCGCCCGCCCCGAGAATGCCGGCTGGTTGGCCGGCGCTTCGGAGCAGCCGTGGGAGAGGTCTCCCTGCGGTCACTCCGAAGCGCCGGCCAGCCTGCAGGCATTCTCCGGGCGGGAGCTTCGAAGCGGCCGCGGGGAGACCTCTCCCGCGGCCGCTCCAAAGCGCCCGCCCCGAGAATGCCGGCTGGCTGGCCGGCGCTTCGGAGGGGCCGCGGGGAGGCCTCTCCCCGCGGCCCCTCCGAAGCGTCAGCCAGCCCCAGCTGGTAGCCTGCCCAGGCCGCCTACCCGAGCCGTTCTCGGACGCCTGGAAGTCCGAGAACGGCTCGGGTAGGCGGCCCAGGCAGGCTACCAGCAGCGGGGACAGAGGGGGGGTATCCGGAAGGTTTCCAGGTGAAAGCCTGGAAACCTTCCGGACACCCCCCCACCCTGCAGCCGCCGCTTGAAGCCTGCCCGGGCCGCCTACCCGAGCCGTTCTCGGACGCCTGGAAGTCCGAGAACGGCTCGGGTAGGCGGCCCGGGCAGGCTACCAGCAGCGGGGACAGAGGGGGGGTATCCGGAAGGTTTCCAGGTGAAAGCCTGGAAACCTTCCAGACACCCCCCCACCCTGCAGCCGCCGCTTGAAGCCTGCCCGGGCCGCCTACCCGAGCCGTTCTCGGACGCCTGGAAGTCCGAGAACGGCTCGGGTAGGCGGCCCGGGCAGGCTACCAGCAGCGGGGACAGAGGGGGGGTATCCGGAAGGTTTCCAGGTGAAAGCCTGGAAACCTTCCGGACACCCCCCCCACCCTGCAGCCGCCACTTGAAGCCTGCCCGGGCCGCCTACCCGAGCCGTTCTCGGACGCCTGGAAGTCCGAGAACGGCTCGGGTAGGTGGCCCAGGCAGGCTACCAGCAGCGGGGACAGAGGGGGGGGTGTCCGCTCCCAGCGACCCCCCACGGCTTGGATCCAAGCTGTGGGGGCAGGCTGAGAGGGTGGTGGGATTGGGATGCCTTTCAGGCATCCCGGGTTTGGATCCCACCCGCCGCCGGTTACCCTAACCGGCGGCGGGTGGGATCCAAGCCCGGGATGCCTGAAAGGCATTCCAATCCCACCACCCTCCCCCCGCGGCTTGGATCCGAGCCACGGTGGCTACCCCAGCCATGGCCGGACTCTAGGGAGTCAAGCCATGGCTGAGTTAGCCGCCGTGGGTCAGATCCAAGCCACGGGGGGAGGGAGAAAACCGGATAATCCATTCCTATTGGAACGGATTAACCGGTTTCCAATGCATTCCTATGGGAAATGGTGCTTCACATAACGATGTTTTCACATAACGATGTTTTGTTTGGAACCAATTAACATCGTTATGTGAGGCACCACTGTATTCAGTTCTAGAGATGAGCACAAACTCAAAAACTGATGGTTTGTGGTTCATTGCTAACTATAAGCCACCATGAGCCCACAGAAAAATGAACTCATACTTCATTTTTCCAGTTCATTCTTGGTGGGACCTACCTGCTCCTGCCCTCTGCCTAGGTTTCCACACCTCTGCCACTCACCTGTCCCTCTTACCTCTTTACCTGCTCCTGCCACTGCTGCCATCCTCAGAGGCAGCAGGCCTGGGTTCTCTGCCAGGAGCTGGCCACTGCCTCTGCACATTTGCCCACCTATCAGTTGGGCAGTAGGCAAATGATCAGAGGCAGCAGCCTGTTCTGGGAAGCCGGACTACTGCTTCTGAGTATGTGCCTGTCATCTAGCTGATTGGCGGGTGAACAATAAGAGGCAGTGATAGTGGCAGGAGTAGGGAGGTGTTTCATTTTGTTTTGATAAAATAGGCTCCCTCAACTGCATCACAAACCAAAGCACAAACATTGGTTTTTCTGGTTCATGGTTTAGTTCCTGCCCATCTCTATTCAGTTCCCTTTCCAGAAAGCATTTTTCAGTAAACAAGGACAATAATCGTTGGCTTAATTAATCCTAGGCTATAAATAACAAAGGGGAATGGTAATCATGTCTGATCCGGCTTGTGAGGTAGCACTAAGTAGTTAACAAGGAAATACAGTATACCTGGGAATTACAGCAGATGCAACATTTGATAATGGCCTTAGAATCTTTGGCTTATATCGTGTCCACTGAGATGGTTATTGTCACTATCCCCACATGGCCCCTGCTTGTTTCATCAAACTGGGTGCTCATGCTATGTGCCCCTCAGCTGTCATAAGTTGATTTCATTGACAATATCTATTATTAATAATCAAGGTCCAGGCCATACATTATTATAAAATAATCAATTAGAAATTGTTTATTGTTACAGATGTTGCTAGAATAGGCAACGTTGTTAACTCTTAAATATTCTCCTTTATCCCTCTCAACCACCACTTTCCCACCCAAATTCCAAAACTCTCCTAACTCTCAATCTCCTCAACTCTCTCAAAACTTTCTATCTCCCCCTCCACCTGCTGAATCTCTTATATGTTGTGACTCCACCCCTCCAGCAGTCCTATTGGTCTATGCAGATGACATATCACCTGGGTGGACACCACATTCTTCTCCCTTAATAAGTTTGTTTTAGGAGGGGAAACTTAACGGTTTGACCTCATAAACAAACAAAGGTTTATGGGAGAATATAAACACTAACCACTTACATTATTTACATCACTAAAGATATATTACATTACTCTTACATCAATAAAGTCTTATTAACCCCTTGCATTACTTACATTAATACAAATTACATTACATTACTTTTACATTAATAGCTATACTCACCATTATTTTTTACCATCACTATACACCTCTCAGTTCATCAACATCCAAGTGATCTCTGCACTTTAATCAGATTCCATAACTATACACAAATAGAACATTTAATACAATATTACAAACTTTTATCATTAGTCATTTGGTCTTTGAGACAAGGTGTCAGCAACCACATGGGGTCCCTTTTATGCTGTGTATTTCAAAGTCAAAGTCTTGTAGAATCAGCGTCCATCTTGCAAACTTGCTGCTATTGAATTTCTAGTTCATAGACACACTAAAGGGGAATGGACGGTGCAAAGGACGAATTTCCTTCCCCAATGTAGAGCTTCAGCTTTTGCAGCATCCATAAGATAGCTAGGCACTCCTTCTCAATGATGGACAAATGTCTCTCACCAGTTTGGAGTCTCCTGGTGATAAAAGTCACTGGGTGTAGACTCCCACTGTCATCTGCTTGGCACAGCACGGCTCCCAGTCCCACCTTCGACACATTCATGCAGATGATGAATTCACAGTCAAAGTCTGGTACAACAAGGAAATGTCCTGAAGTCCCTGCCCTCTTCAGATGATTGAAGGCTACTTGGCACTCTGATGTCCACTCAGCTTGCCTCTTTTGGGTGAAGCCTGTTTTCATTTTCTCAACTGTGGGAAGTGTAGGCAGTTTCTTCAACTCCTCCAGGACAGCTCTTGCTGCATTCTTGTTTGAAAGCTTATTGCTCTTGCATTCACCCTTACTCATAAACTCGCCCACAGGTACTTTTGTCTTCATATGTGGGGGACCACTATCTTGGGTCACCTCAAAATTCACAAATTTATTGAGATTTTCATCATCTGGTTCTCTCCCATTAATCTCTGGTTTCTCAGGTAGGGGCTTGCCTTGCAGAATTTTCAGTCCTTTTGCAGCTGCATGTGGAGCCTTCCCAATACTAGTCTCCTGAAACCTCCGGTGCTGCCGCAACAAATCCACAAGTCCTGACCATGGCAACTGCAATTCACTTCCCCTTATGGGCTATGTATCGGTACCTCTTCCTCAAGACAGAATGTTCTTTCCTGGGCCTCTTTATCATGCCAGCTTTTCTTCTTTTCTTGATCACCTCCCAAGCACTTATCTGGGTGTTCAGGGGTCAATGAAATGGGATTCTCATTTAACTTTTCCAAAGCAATCATTTAAGATAATATTTTCCTTCTGCTCCTTAACAAAGAAAGGACTACTAGGATTTTTCATTAGCACCAAATCAGCCGTCTTTCTCATTTCCAGATCTACCCAAATTACTTGGCATAGCCAGGAGGGTCGGTTGAGGGGCCTAACACCGAGAGAGGCCCCGAAAGAACAATAAACCAGGCCTTCTCAGCAGTGGCCCCTTGACTATGGAACAACCTTCCATCAGAGATCCGCCTGGCTCCCTCGCTGGGTGTTTTTAAGAGCCATTTAAAAACTTGGCTCTTCAGGCAGGCCTTCCCTCCTGTCAATTCTTGAATCCTATGTTTATCTTCTTGCATTCCCCAATCTTGACCACACTATATTATTGTTTAAATGTTTTAATGATTATGAATGTCGTTTATTTCGATTGTGATGTTTTATTGTCATTTAATGATATTTTATGATTTTGTAAGCTGCCCCGAGTAGACGCTGTCTAGGGGGGCGGGGTATAAATCAAATGAATGAATGAATAAATAAATAAATTTCAAGCTGTTCACCTAAAGTAGGTCTTTCAATAAGAATTTCAGCGCTTCCCTCAGAGGCTTCAATCTGCCTCCCCTGGGAGCGTGTTACTATTAAAATACTCTGCATGTGCTTGGCTAGATCTAAACCAATCACACAAGGAGCTGGGATTTGGTCTGACACTGCTACTTTCCATATACCAGACCACCCATGGTATTTCACTGCTACTCTAGCCATTGGCAGAACCACAGAGTCTGAGCTAATGCCTTTAGGGTGATGTTCTGTTCCAACATATTCTCTTTAGGACTGATGTCTGAGTGACAAATAGTAATCTGGGAACATGTACCTTTTAAACCTAAATACCTTATGTTGTCAATAAAAATAGTCTCTCCAGAGTTATCCAATAAATCCTGATCACACTTGATTAGGAAACATTGTACCACTCTGGCTTCAGGAATTTCTGGGCTCTCTGCCAAGACTGTTCCCTTAGCAACAGCACTGCCGCTAACTTCAGCTGCTGAAGACTGAAGAAGAAACACTTTTTTAGGCTGAATGTAATTTCCACCTTTAGGCTGACTACAATCCCTATTCTTTTGAGTTTCACATTAAGCCCAAAAATGTCCCACTTCACCACAGGAAAAACATTTCTTATTGGCTTTAGGTTCAGAATAAAGGGTTTTATTAACTTTTCCCTCAGGATTATGTGATTTCAGGGAACTGTGCTCTGGGGGTGAGGGTTTCACTTTAAAATGGCTTCCCTTAGCTTGAGTCTGTCTGAAGTAATTTCCACTGGATTGGGAATGTTTCCTGCTGTTGTCTCATCCTTGTGTATCAATTTGTACCTCAGAGAATCAAGGATCTCTGATCTCATTAATAGAATCAGCATAGTCAGATGTCTGTAGCACATTTTAAGATCCTTGTCGTTGACCAGATAATGCAGTTCCCCTGGCAAAATTGAATAAAATTGTTCTAACCCAAACACATTTTTCATATGGTCTAAGGTAGAGACACATTCCTGTTCCAGCCATTTATTGAGATACTGCATCAAACATGCCCCCGGGTTGGGTAAAAGACTCCTCACATTTCTTTGAAATTGAACTAAATTTTCTTCTGAGGTGCTCTGAATTAATCCCAAATCAGGAATACACCATAAGCCTCAAAATCTCTAGCTTGGTCCAGAGGCATCTGTGAATAAAGCTCAGATAAAACCACTTATTAGTGATCTTAAAATTACCTTCCTCTAATCATCTTTAACATCAAAGTCCTAACAAGCTCTCTCAAATGAAATCAGAAAAGATTCAGGACAATCCCCCTTCCTATATTGGGGAAATTTCTTTAGGTCAATTTTTCAGAGATTTCGCTCAATGGAATTTTACTATTATTATTATTATTATTATTATTATTATTATTATTATTATTATTATTATTATTATTAGTAGTAGTAGTAGTAGTAGTAGTAGTAGTAGTAGTAGTAGTAGTAGTATATTATTATTATTATTATTATTATTATTATTATTATTATTATTATTATTATTATTATTATTATTATTATTATTATTATTAGCTAATTCCAATTTCTTCATCTCAGTTTGGAATTGCATTTCTCTTTCCTTTTCTTTCTTTAATTTTTTTCTCTTTCCAATTCTTGCTCATACTCCCCTTTCCTTTCAAGTTCACTGTACTCAAAATTCCCTTTCCCTTTCTTTAAGTTCTAGTTCCCTTTCTCTCTCTTTCTTTAATTTCTAGTTCCTTCTTCAGTTCGAATTCTTGTTTTAACTTCCATTTTTCAAAATATTGGGAGCTTTGAATATTTTCTCCCTCTGAGGTAATCAATACAGGTCCCTCAGTTTCTTCTTCACTCTGAAATTGAGGTTTTCCATTTCCCTCAGTACTCTGGTGCTCAACTTGTGCCTCCATAAGTGACTTTTTATTTCTTTTGGGCGGCATAAACAATACAGTTTCTTATTAATCTGGACTAGTTCTTTTCCCTCACAAAAGTCAAATGTACAAGTTTTTTTCTCTCTTCCAATGGTTTTCCTTGTAACTAGGTTGCACTTTTCAAAGCAGCTTGCCTCAGCCACCCCCAAGCTTACAACTCCCATCACAACACTTTCCTGTATGGGTGATTCTTATCTCCAGACACAAAAACAACTTTTGCTTAGCTTTTATTATCACCTCAGATCTATCCTGAGCTAGGCTTCCACTCTATCCACCACTGTTGTACTTTGACTTTTGGGGGTGTCAGGATAATAGTTTATGGGGTTGAGACCTTGCACAGAAGATGGGTTATGTAGTGGTGAACAATGTAAAATGGATTCCATATTGCTTCTCTGTATAAATGTTTGCTGCAATACTGACAATGTAGTTTTGCCAGAAGGAGGGGGTATGTTTTTCTGAAGGCCTGAGAAGAACATTCCAAGATAAGATGGATGGACTTTGTTGTGGCGTATTGCAGATGGCTAAGCCAAACAACACCTGTTACCCATGGGAAAGGAACGGAGCAGGGAAGACAGAAGATAAAGAGGGATTGTTTACCAGACATCGTGCCGTGATTGGATGACATCGTGAGAAGTAGAAGATAAGGGATGTGCCAGCTAAGCTTGAAAAAGGAACTTTTGCCTATGGACATTGATTAGGATGATTAGCATGATTTGGATTATTGGAGCAAGGATGGAGGATACGGGACTCATGATCCGGAACTGGAATTAATTTTTCTATCTATCCCTTTGGACATTTATACTTTCTTGGACTATTTTATTATGCTTTTTCCTATGGATTACCTTCTTAGACTAGAAGAAGGGGGCACCTGCCTTTTTGCCTTTTCTTAAATAGCTTTTTACTTGTTTTCATGGATTTTTGCTATTATTTGTATTTTTATATTTTTCATGGATTCTTTACTTCATTACTATTTTGTAATTAACCTGGAAAATGATCTTTTGCTTGCTTATGCACAAACTGACTTTTCTTTATGGAACTTTCTATTTTCTTTAATAAAACAATGATTATAAAAATCAATTGGTCTCTTGAACAGTAAACTGTCCTAGGTCACCTGAGGGTAAAGCCTTGGCCACTTTACTTTAACGAGTCCTGACCTGTGGAGCATATTTAGTTCAAGTACTACAAAGCTCACATGGTTAACTATTTGAAAAATCCTAAGGTACAGCAGTGTTCTTATTAGGGCAGACTTGTAAGAGGGTGTTTGGCACAGGCCTTTGCTGAGGTTCCAGGACTCACCCAGCAGTTTAAGGGTGTGCAAACTCCTAATTACTCTCTGTCCGCTGATCAGGTATCCTTTAGGGGAACCTTGGATCTTTACAGGGGGCACCACTGGCTACCCTACATCAGTCAGCAAAAAGGCTTGGGCCAGGCCTGACAGTAAGGATCATGTTCTTAAACTTCCACTTCCACAGGTATAAATTGTGCCACATGATTGTCTTTGCCTGCTCAGTGTAATTAAAAGCTGTTTAGAAAATATGTGAGTATTTTCACGGAAGACCTCAGCAACCACTGCCTCAGGGTCAAGCCTGTAGTTATGCAGAGTGTGACAACTACCTCATTTCATGAAGTGACAGGAAATCATTAGTAACTTAGGGTTACTTGTATTTTTACTGACAGAGTTGAGGAGAGGTGCTTGCAGGATTTTCTACTACAACACTAGTTAATCTAACTAGAAATATACAGATTGAACAAGGAACAAGACAGGGATGTCCATTATCCCCCTTATTATTCATTTTAGTATTGGAAATACTTAACAGATCAGGGACAATGAAGCAATTAAAGGACTTAAAATTAAGAAGCTTGTGGGTTCTGCTCTTTTCCTCTTATTTTCGAACGAGTCACTTTTTCTTACAAAAGAATTGTAAAAACATGTTGACTAAGTACTAGGCTGCCAGGCAAGCATTTCCCCACCACCACTCCCCAATTCACCAACATTTAATCCCTCCCCATTCCAGCTTCTGTAGAAAAGTTGGAGGCAACAGGAAAAGAGGAAAACCAAATGTGAGATGGATTGACACCATCAGAGAACCCACAGGGTTGAGTTTGCAGCAGCTGTGCAGGGCTGTTGAGGACAGTGCAAAGGGGCAACGCTGCAACAACAGAAGCTTAAAACAGCATGCTGAGACATGGCTCTTCAAAGAGGACTGTCCCAATTAACAAAATTACGATCATCTTTGCAGACACCCTCGGCCTGATCGGATCGTATGGCAGATACCCTGGACTGCCAAAAAAGATGAGTAAGTGGGTTCTAGATCCAATTAAGCCTAAATTATCTCCAGAGGCAAAACAAACAAACAAACCTGAGGCTGTCCTACTTCAGGCACATCATGAGAAGGCAGGCATAGATTGAAAAAGACCATAATACTTGGAAAGGTGGAAGGCTGCAGGGCAAGAGGAAGACTAAATGCAAGATAGACCTACTCCCTAAGGAAACCACAAGCTTGAGTTTGCAATAGATGGGCAGGGCTGTTGAGGCCAGGCCATGTTGGAGATTGCTCATTCCTAGGGGTGCCCTAAGTAGGGGAGAATTTGACAACACATAACAATAACAGCAACCACAGGTTTTGTATGCATCTGCCAGTTCCAAAAAGTTGAAAGGTTATTCCCTTAATTGGTTGTTGTGGGTTTTTGAGCTCTTTGGCCGTGTTCTGAAGGTTGTTCTTCCTGAAAAACCCACAACAACCATCAGATCCCAGCCGTCAAAGCCTTTGAAAATAAATGCCCTTAGCTGCTTTTAAATTTTTTATCATCATCATAATAAAAAATAATACCATCCCCTCCTCCTGACCGAGCCTGGTTCCCCATTAGTTTTTCCATAGATCCTAAATACTACATTTCTGCATACCGATGGAAAAAAGTGGCATGTTATGCCCTCCCTCCCTCTCTGAAAATCTAAATGACTAATTAATCACCAACAGGCTTCTGACCTTTTTTCTCCAAAGTTCAGGTATTTATTTCAAAATTTAGAAGTATCAATTTTTCTAAACTCTGGCAGTTAGGGCAAGCCTGGAGCCTCGTTTTTTTGTTTTTTTTTAACCCATCTTTCTCCCTGCAGTATCTCCAGTGGCTCACAAAACCTGACACAATGATATATATTTTTTACATCTCACTATAAGGCAGCATAAAAATGCAATAACAAATACATAAATGCTAAAAGGTTCTAAAGGGAATCTTGTTGAAATAATTTTGAAAATATATTTTACATGATAAAAATTTTAAAAAGCAATTCCATTTCATTTCCCTCCCTCCATTTCTCCACGGCAGTTTACATGTTTAAAAGCCTACCACAAAGTCTTTGCCTGCCAGAGTCAAGACTGCATGGCAAACAGCTAAGGCAGGGAAATATTTAATAAAAAGCCGGCTTTATGCTCAGACACAGTTTGCCTTTTATGTATTATACTTACTTACTTGAATAATCTCAAAAATGAAAGCTTGAAAGCCAGTCTCAACACAGTCCTCTTGAAGATGCCGGTCACAGAGACAAATGCTTGATTAGTATGCTTTAGTCCCTCCTCCTCCTCGCAGTCCCTAAGCAGGAAATGTATTGACATCCCCCTATGGCCTCTATTAGGTTGTCTAATCTGGGCATCAGATATGCATCCAGCTTGGTTACGTGGTTCAGCTTCCTATAGTCCACACAAAATCGAATGCTGCCATCTGGCTTATCAACCAGAACTATAGGAGCAGCCCAAGGGCTGGATGAAGGAACAATGATGTTTTCTTTCAACATATCATCTAGTTCCTTGCGCACCTTATCAACATATGGCCCAGTAACTCTATAAGGAGTAACTGCTTGTGGGGGTGCATCTCCGGTATCAATCTTGCGCACCACTCCCTTGGCTAACCCTGGTTTGCTAGAGAAAACCTGTTGGTACTTCATAACCAAGGCCTTCAATTCACTTTGTTGCTCATGGGAAAGTAAAGGGCTAATTCTGAAATCTTCAGGGTTATATCTAGCTTTCCCCCTCCCTTCCCAATATGGTAGGTCATGTTTCTCATTGTCTGCTTCCTTCATGGCAAACAGCACTCTGTTCTCCTCCCTATAATATGGTTTGATCATATTTACATGGACCACCCTCCTGCCTGGTTGTCCATCTTCCTTAATGATATAATTAATTTCGTTCATTTTGGCAATTATTCTGAATGGTCCTACCCAATTTAGTTGTAATTTGTTCCCTTTGAGAGGTCTTAGCACAAGTACCTCATCTCCAGGATTGAAATTTCTTTCTCTGGCTTTCTTATCATACCAGACTTTTTGCTTATATTGCTGCCCTTGTAAATTTTCAGCAGCCAGCTCTAAATTTCTTTTCAAAGTGTTCATCAGGTTGTCTAAATATGATATCACATTCTCAGGATCAGATTCTTGTATTTTCTCCCAACTTTGTCTGAGTAAGTAAAGGGGTCCTCTCACTTTTCTCCCAAACAGCAACTCAAAAGGACTAAATCCTATACTTTCTTGGGGTACAGACCTATACACATATAACAGAAGTTGTAATTTCTGATCCCAATTGTAAGGATTCTCAGCAGAGTAGGCCCTAATCATGCGCATAAGAGTACCATTAAATTTCTCTGCAAGGCCGTTAGTTTGAGGATGATAAGGGGTAGTAGTTAAATGTTTGATCCCACATATTTGTCACAGTCTCTGCATGAGCTTTGAGGTAAAGGATGATCCTAAGTCAGTTACTATTTCAGACGCGAAGGCCATATGACTCATATAACTCAGCAAGGCATCAGCCTTGAGTCTCAATATCCCTCAGAGGAATGGCCTCTGGGTTTCGTGTGGCATGATCAATAATGGTCAGAATAAATCTGTTTCCCCTTTAGGTGACTCTAGGCAATGGTCCTATAATATCCATACCAATGTGTTGGAATGGGATAGAAATAATTGGTAAAGGGCATAGCTTGGCCTTAGTTTTATCACTGCTATTCCCCTGCCTTTGACAAACATCACATCTTTGACAGAAATCTTTCATCTGCTTTCCCATCTCAGGCCAGTAGAAATTCTGTGATATTCTTCGTTTGGTTTTGTAAATGCCTAGATGAGCAGAAAATACATCTGAGTGTCCCCTTTCTATTATTTTCTGGCGATATTTCAAAGGAACCACTAGCTGTTTTTGCAGATTTTCCCTTCCTTTCCTGGGGTTCACCAAAGACTCCCTGTACAATAAGTCCTTCTCAATAAGAAACCTTTCAGGTCTTTCAGGGGTTAACTGTTCTTCAGAAATGTTCTCAAAGCAGCGTTTCAGCGTGGAATCTGCTTTTTGTTCCTGAGTGAATATATTGCTTTGGGGACTATTAAGTTGAATTATCTCGGCTGAGTCATTACTGTCAGTCATTCCCTTCATATGACTTTCATTTCCTTCCTCAGCTGTCCCTGCATTCTCTTGTTGGGAATGAGTCAGAAATCAATGTGACAAACCCAGACCTACTGGGATATGCCACACTTTAACTAAGCTGCCACCAACCATTCCCTGTAAGGAGTCACACAGACCAGGAATGGATTTTTAACAAATAAAGGAATAAGGTTTATTTAAACAACACACAGGGAAAATAAAATGATCAAGGGAATAAGATACAGTAACGTGGCTTAGTCTCAATCATACATACACCAGTTGGTTCACTCAGAACACTCTTAACTAAAGCACAGACCCTGAACCTATCAGTTCTGGCTAACCATACAGACACCTGAACCTATCAGGTTGGTACTGACTGACACACAGTAGTACCCTGTCTGACACACAGACTCCCACTCAAGCTTCTTCTCTCAGCTCTTCTCCAGCTTCTCCTCAGCTTCCTAACTTCTCCACACCAACTCCACATATATATACAGTACAGCCCCTCCTCCTGATGTCCCGCCTTCCACTCCCCATAGGATGGAACTTTCCCTCCAAACCCATGACAGACAGGTAACATCAGTGCTGTATGTAACACCTCCCCTCTTTAGAAGTTGTTTTGTAGGGGGAAAGCTAAGGTGCTTTTCACCAAAAAACAACCTGGATAAAACACACAAAAACAGTTATATAATAACATACAATACCATACTTACTCTAGGATAAACATATCTATTAGGCATTTAAACATTTACCATTTTCAATACATCAAGTTACCTTTATTCATACAAACCAATCATGTTTACTAAACAGGTACATTTAACTTTTTGTCATCAAAATATATACATAGTCCATGTTTCTTTCGCCGTCTTCATTCTTCAGGTCTTCTTGACAAGGCGTCAGCAACACAGTTCACTGACCCTCTGACCACCTTCACTTCAAAGTCATAGTCTTGCAGGTTTAAAGCCCACCTCATAAGTTTACTATTGTGGGTTTTCATTGTCTTTAACCATTGCAATGGTGAATGGTCAGTGCACAGAATAAAATGTCTTCCCCAGATGTAAGGCTTGGCCTTCTGGATCGCGTAGACTATGGCCAGGCACTCCTTCTCCACGGTTGCCAAATGTCTCTCACCTTTCTGGAGTTTCCTACTCAGGTAGGACACTGGATGCTGGTCACCATTTTCATCCTCCTGGCAAAGTACTGCTCCTACCCCGCTGTTAGACGCATCGGTGTAGATGATGAACTCCCGGTCGAAGTCTGGAGCACGCAGCACTGGATAGTTGATGAGGGCTTCCTTCAACCTCTGGAACGCCTCCTCACAGTCACTGGTCCACGGGATGCGGTCATCAGTCTTCTTCCGCGTCAGATCGGTCAGCGGAGTCGCTATCTCGCTAAACCTCGGGATGAACTTTCTGTAGTAGCCCACCAACCCAAGAAATGATTTGACTTTTTTCTTGGTGTTGGGTCTGGGCCAATCACGAACTGCTTCTATCTTGGCCTCTAGGGGTTTGATCACTCCTCCCCCTACTATGTGACCCAAGTATTTTATTTCTGGGCTACCCAGCTGCAGTTTGTTCTCTTTGCAGGGCCTGGGCCAAAGCACTCCCTCCCCTGGGTTAAAGTGCCTCTCCCTGCCTTCCTGGTCATCCCAAGCTTTCTTTCTGACCTTTTGAGCTGGCAGGGTCTCTGCTGCTAGCTCTAGGTTTCTCTTTAGGTCATTCCTTAAAGAGTCTATACATGTCACAACGTCTTGTGGGTCATCCTGGGTGATCTGCTCCCAATCTTGCTTGATTAAATCAAGGGGCCCTTTCACCCTCCTCCCAAATAAAAGTTCAAACGGACTGAACCTGGTACTGGCTTGTGGCACTGATCGATAAGCAAACAAAAGGGATTGCAGCTTCTGGTCCCAATTGTTTGGATTCTCTGCTAAGTAAGCCCTAATCATGCGCATTAGAGTCCCATTGAACTTCTCAGTTAACCCATTACTTTCAGGGTGATAGGCAGTGGTTTCCTTGTGCTTAATTCCACAGATTTGCCATAAGCGTTTCATGAGCTTCGATGTAAACGATGCGCCCAAATCTGTGATTATTTCTGAGGCAAATCCCATCCTGGACATATACCCCACCAAGGCATCTGCCACTGTGTTGGTTTCAATGTTAGTCAAGGGTATGGCTTCAGGGTACCTCGTGGCATGGTCCACAATGGTGAGAATGAACCTGTTCCCCCTCTTTGTGGCCTTGGGCAAAGGTCCCACAATATCCACCCCTATGCATTTGAACGGAGTGTCAATCACAGGCAAAGGGCACAACTTTGCTTTGGTCCTGTCGCGGTTATTCCCCTGCCTTTGACACACATCACATTGTTTACAGAATTCTTTGATCTGCTTCCCTATTTCAGGCCAGTAAAAATTCTGTGTGATTCTCTGCTGTGTTTTGTTCACCCCTAAGTGTGCAGCAAACATGTCAGAGTGCCCCCTTTGTAAGATCATGGGGCGATACTTTTCAGGTACCACTAGCTGACTTCTGATCCCATCTCCCCCTTTTGAGATATTCCTCAGGGTCTCTCTATACAAAATTCCCTTTCTCTCACAAAATCTCACTGGGGTCTCAGGTGTTAGCTGGGCGTCTGTCACCTGTTCAAAACACTTTTGGAGAGTGGCGTCTGCCTTTTGCTCTTGGCCAAATCTGCTGTCCGTGGTCAAGGTTTCCACCACAGCTTCGGAACTCCCCCCACCTGCTTCCGTCTCGGGCTCATCATTACCCCCCTGAACTGTCCCCGTGGTGGCTTGTGAACGTGTAATCACTACCACCCGTTTCACGTGTTCAGCCAGGTCATTTCCCACGAGCACGGCTGCTGGCAGAGTCGATGAAATCGCTAGCCGCCAAACTCCCCTCCAGCCTTGAAAGTTCATAGGCACCTCAGCTACTGGCAGCGAGATCGCCTGTCCCTCAATCCCTGCCACCTTTATGCTCTCATTCGGGATTATATACTCCCTAGGAATAATATCTGGATGGCACAGGGTCACCTGGGAACAAGTATCCCTTAACCCCCGATACTGATGGTCAAGTATTCCTACGTCCACCCCTGCTGTTTCAAACAACTGAGAATCTGTTCTCACAAGTAAGCAGCGCCTGACCTCCACAAGAGGACCATTTTCCTCAGCCTGATCAGCAGATGTAACTGTTCCAGATTGAGTAGCCATGGCAACAGGCTCCCTCAGTGACAAGGAGCTTTGCTCTTTCTGGACACAGAACACAGCTTTTGGCTTGGTTCCACTCGAATCATGAGACACATTTCCTTTTAGCTGCTTTAATTTCTCACACTCTGAGATTAGATGGCCCTTTCCCTGACAGAAATAACATTTTCTGCTATATTTTGAGTCTTTCTCATCTTGTTTTGGTTTTCCCTCCAAAATCTGAGGTCTTGGTTTCATGTCTGAGGGCTTCCCTTCACCATGGGCCCCTCCCACTTGCTGGTTTTTCCCTGGTCCCTGAGAGTACTTGCTGTAGGTATCTTTGGGTTTATCTACAGATTTCCACTCAGCACCTAAGGGCTTCCTTATTTGGGAAATAAAATCTGCGATCTCGGCCGCTTCCGCCACAGATTTCGGTTTCCTTTCCCTCACCTGGAACTTCAGTTCCCCATGCAGGACTGAATAGAACTGTTCCAGCGCTATCAAGTCTTTGAGCTGCTGAAAGGTCTCTGTCCCCTCCTGAGATAGCCATTTCTCTAGCAGCCTCACCAGTTGGGCCCCCACTTGGGTAAAAGTCTGCTCTGGTTTCTTTGTGAGGGACCTGAATCTCTGCCTCAGCTGTTCCGCATTTATCCCATGTCTGGCAAACACCAGTTTTTTAAACTCTGCAAAATCTTTCATCAGTTCCTCTGGCATCTCTGCATAGACTTCTGCCAGGCTGCCACTGATTAAAGATCGCATGATGGTCATCTTCTCAGTTTCCCTTACTGAGAAGTCCACAAACGCTCTTTCCACTAGGGAAAAGAACACCTCAGGACAATCTCCCTTGTGGTACACAGGGAATTTCTTCAGGTCAGTTTTAGACAATTGGCCTCCCTCAGAATCCCTATTGTTATTATTATTCTGGTTCATCAGTTCCAATTTTCGTAACTCAAATGCCATCCTTTCTTTTTCCAGAGCAATTTTCTCTCTCTCCCATTCAAATTGTCGTTGTTTCTCCCTTTCCCTTTGCTCCATCTCCCTCACCCTCAGTTCATGCTGTTGGGCTATGAGCATTTTCCTGAGCTCTGGGTTCTGTTCTCCCGTGCTGTCACCCTGCACTGAGCCAAATTCATCCTCAGAACCTTGGTCCACCTGGGGGTCTTTCACTTCACCCATTTCTGCCATTTGGCTTCGAGTCAAGGGCATAATCCCCCCCCAGAACAGGCTGCTTTCAAAAGTCAAGCCTCAAAATAAAGCAACCACTTTTTTTTCTTCTCTTTTGCCTCAGAACCAGCTTTCTATAGATTGCTGCTGTTCTTCAGCACTAACTTGCAACTGTTGCCAGCCAGAGTCCAACCCCCTCTGCTAGGCCTCTCAGCAGACAAGCTAGATCACTGCTATTTCACACAGTTTTGCCTCAGCCTTTTTTCCCGCTAAAACAGGTTGCCTCAGAGCTCCCTAATCTAGTCCCGTTGGCACGTTCTTCCACTAGCTCACCTCCCCGTGAGGTAAGCCTAGAAGATTACCTACGCGCCCTCAGATTGTCCCTGACTAGACCCCCCTTGCTCTGGGCACACTTGCCAAGGCTTTGCTGGACCACTGGACAACTGGACCAGTCGTATCCCACACGCTGGACACCAATCAATGTGACAAACCCAGACCTACTGGAGGATGCCACAGTCTCACTAAGCTGCCACCAACCATTCCCTGTAAGGAGTCACACAGACCAGGAATGGATTTTTAACAAATAAAGGAATAAGGTTTATTTAAACAACACACAGGGAAAATAAAATGATCAAGGGAATAAGATACAGTAACGTGGCTTAGTCTCAATCATACATACACCAGTTGGTTCACTCAGAACACTCTTAACTAAAGCACAGACCCTGAACCTATCAGTTCTGGCTAACCATACAGACACCTGAACCTATCAGGTTGGTACTGACTGACACACAGTAGTACCCTGTCTGACACACAGACTCCCACTCAAGCTTCTTCTCTCAGCTCTTCTCCAGCTTCTCCTCAGCTTCCTAACTTCTCCACACCAACTCCACATATATATACAGTACAGCCCCTCCTCCTGATGTCCCGCCTTCCACTCCCCATAGGATGGAACTTTCCCTCCAAACCCATGACAGACAGGTAACATCAGTGCTGTATGTAACACTAAAAACCTCTTTACATGCTCAGAGAGGTCAGTTCCAATCAAAACCTCTGCTGGCAATTGTGAAGAAATCCCAATTCTCCAATGTCCTTCCCATCCCTAATATCGGATAGGTATCTCAGCCACTGGAAGAATGACAGCTTCTTCTCCAATCCGCTTAACAGACATGTTTTCCCCTTTCAAAATGTATTTCTGAGGGACTATATCAGGGTGTGTGACGGTAGCGATGATGTCATCTGCCTGGCATTGCTGTGGCTGGAGTTCATCTGCCTATAGCATGACGGGAGGTGGGACTTCAGAGGGTGGAGCCATGGTATTTAAGGGGGAGTGAATGAGGTGAGAGTTAGATAGGGTCTAAGATAGGGCTTAGATAGGGTCCAAGATAGGGACATGATATGAACCAGATAGGGCTTGGATAGGGTCTGGTAGGGACTTAGGGAGTTAGGGCTTGTATAAGTTATAAAGTACTGTATTAGTGAAGGTCTGAGAGAGAGTGTGTATGAGGGGATACTTTATTATTTCAGATTGCCTTTTATTTTAGTTGATAAAGTGATTTATCATTCCTTTTGTTCTTACAAATAAACATAAGTTTTTATTTTAAAAATCCATACAGTTGCCTGAGGAGTCGGTTGAGTGTATGGTTGGTGGCAGCGTGAATAAAGTGTGTGTATGTGAGAGTGACGTGACACCTCCTTTGTGACGTGTGAGGAGGCTGTCACAATAAAACTGGTGTCCAGCGGTTGGGATACGAGTTGTCCAGTAAAGCCTTGGCCAAACTGACCAGAGCAAAAGGATTTCAGTTAGGGTCACCTGAAGTGTAAAGCGTGGGTAACTCTCTAGAATGTGACTCAAGGGGAGCAAATCTAGTGGAGAGGCGCTTAAGCTTCAGAGTGGGAGAACTGATATATGAGCTCTGTGGTGTCCATTTTGTGAGGGAGAGTGGCCCAAAAGCAGAGGCTGTGGTGGTTTGGTCAGCGTGTCCAGAGTTAGGAGAACTCTGTGGGGACACAGACCAAGGGCAGCAAAGCTGAGGGATCTCCATTGTAAACAGCAGAACCTAAGTGTGTGGGTAGAGCTGTAATAAAATTTAAAGTTGTGCCAAAGGCAGAAATATAAAGTATCCTTAGTTGGCAAGGGGCCCAGTGTAAGGGACAGAAGACGCCAAAGAAGTTACACTGCAACTAAATATCACAGACCATAGCACAGAAAGGAAAAATAGTGATTTTAAACAGAGGTTTGGAAATAGAAAAGAGCCTTTTTTGTGAATAAAATGCCCTTAACTCGCATTATGAAATCTGAGATTGAGCTGAGAGCTGCAGAGATGGCAGCCAGTTCAGAGGAGGAGTTTAATGGTAAAGAGAAAAGATTTTCCTCAGCGAAAAAGGAAAGGTCTTCTAAGAAACATTTAACAGACCTAAGAAAATTTGAGTTATCACTAGAACATGAATTCAGAATGAAACAACTAGAGAAGGAGGAACAAATTAAACAGCTTAAAATAAGAGGAAAAGAAAGCAATGAAATCAGTCAGGTAGATGCCAGAAAAAAAGGAAATGGCCATGAGATTAAAAGAGATGGAACTGAAACACCAAATTAGTATGGCAAAATTAAATTTAAGACACATAAATCAGAATAATAACTATTTATCAGTTGAAGAAACTTCAAAAAGAGAAAAGTATGAGGCTCAGGCCAGACAAAGTGAGCAAGATCTTGAAAAATATAATCAGCAAAAAGATATTAAATTAAAAGAAATCAGAGATAAGACTGAAGAAAAAGTAAAAGAGATAAAAGCTAGGGCTGAGGAAGAAATTTTACAGATCAGGGATGAGTTTGAGGCTAAGCAAAAGGAACTGGATTTGAGAATAAAGGCAGGAAAAATTGAAGATGTCATTTCACAAATTAGAAAGCCTTTATATTCTGAGGGAAAAAACATGAGGAAAACATGGGAAGAATACCCTAAATATTCTCAAGGGCAAGTTAAGAGCCAGCAGAAAATGGGCGGCCATTTTGTTGGGAAGCCTTCAGAACAGGGCCAAGCCAAGATCCAGGTTTTGGAGGGAAAAGAAAATTTAGAAGAATTTGCTAGAAAAAGCTCATGTCATGGGAAGAAAAAATTTGCCTCAACTGCCAAGAGAGGGGCCATATTGATTCCCAGTGTCTTAAAACAAAACAAAATAAAGAAAATTTACCTCAGAAAGTGAATTTAAAAGAGGCAAAGTCTGTGTATTACATTCAGAACAGCCAGATGACTCCCCCTAGAGAAGGCCCTGTAGCCATAGAAACGAAAGCAGAGGCAGCTAAGCTCTCTAAAATTGATACATTTAGAGGGAAGATGTCAACTTATGATGAAAATATTCCTATTGCTGCTGCATCAGTTCTTATAGGCACTGATCTCTCAAAACATGTCAAGAGTGCCTTTGTGATTACACAATCACTACCAGAACAAAATGAGGCAGCAGGAAAGATTACTGATTTTTAAGAGGGAGTTAGAAATCTATCCCAAGCTGAGGCAATTTCTCTGGAAATACCTCAGGAAAATATGTTTGTCCAAAAGCAGCTAGCAGACCCCACTTTAAAAGGCTGTTTTGGAAAAGTGGCTGGCAAAGGATTATCCCTTAAACAAGGGTTGCTATACAGAGAAAAACAGTTAAATATTTTAAAAGGGGAACTTGAGATTAGAAGCCAGTTAATGGTACCAGATAAGTATTCAGTCATAGTTGATGCACATTTGTGTATAAGTGAAATCAACCAGAGAATAACCCAGAAGTTTTATTGGCCTGAAATAGAAAAACAGGTTAGAAATTTCTGTCAGAAAGTTGATATGTGCCAGAAACAGAGTTATAACAGTGACCAGACTGAGGTTAAGATGTGCCCTTTACCAGAAGTATCTACACCGGTTAAAAATATTGAAGCTGACATTATAGAACCATCTTTTACATCCAGGCTTATAACTAGAGTGTGGCAGATTTGTGGAGTAAAGCACTTAGAGAATTCTCCCTATCATCTGGAAAGTGATGGGTTGGCAGAGAGATTCAATGGAACCCTCATGAGGATGATTAAAGCCTATTTAACTGAGAACCATACTAACTGGGACCAAAACCCACAGTTACTTTTATATGCCTACAGATCAGTTCCACAAGAGAGTACTTGTTTCAGCCCTTTTGAGCTATTATTTGGGAGACATGTGAGGGCTCCACTTGATCTAAGTAAGCAAAATTGGGATCAGATTGTTAAAAGAAACCCCCAAAATGTGATCACATGTGTAGACTCTGTGGTAAACAGCCTCGAAAGAAATCTAGATTTGGCTGCTGAGAATCTAAGACCACAAAAAGTCAAACTGAAAATGTGGTATGACAAAAAGACTAGGGAACTTCAGTTTATTCCTAGAGATGAGGTCTTTCTGGTGAGGCCTGTAAGCAGCCCCTTATCTCCAAAGAGATTTATGGGGGTGCCGGAGACTGGGATGAGTCCGAAATCCAGACAAACCTCTGACTGCTGAGCAGAGCCACTTAGGTCTCAGCCAGGTCCTGTCTAAACTTCTTCCTCAAAAGCCAATCCCCTTTATTAAGAAAGCAACACACAGAGACAAATCCATGAGTTATACTCAGAACAATCTGGCTCTAAATCTTTGGTAGCAAACACACATGGCCAATTAGACATTCAGCTAGTCCGTGCAAGAACAAATGCATGCATATCAAATCATTACTGCTTTATTGAAAAGGCTTGCTTTAGAAAAGGTTTCAGTTGATAGTAAAATAGTTCAGTAGGTACATTTTCATATCAAGACAAACGGAATACTCCCCTCCCCCACTCCAGCTAGAAAAATAAAGAAATAGAATTATGCTAACTAATAAAAAGCATAACACAGTCCATCTCACGTGTCTTGGGTCTTCATAGGCTGATGCTAGATGAAATCCAGTTGACTTGTATCAGTCCATGGTAGGAAAAATAGTCCATAGCAAAGCTACAATCCATTATGGGAAAAAGCACATGTCTGACCTTTCTCAGTCCAACTCCATCTTTTTCCAACTCCTTACCAACTTACTTCTTCTTCCCAGAATTCTTCATAAGGAACACCCCCTCCTGGGTCTTGTTGTCCCGCCTAACTTTCTCATGGAGCTTCAGTTGTTATCATACTTTGTAGCAGAATTATTTTGACTACGAAAGTCTCTGCTCTCTGCTCATCTTAGCAACGAGATAACCAGAGAGCGAAGCTTCTCTGAAACAGCATGAAAAACTTTCCTACTACAGAGCAGACTTTAAATCAAGATGGATTCTATTGGGACAATCTTAGGACTACATATCCCATTCTAATACCCATAAAAACACAAATCACCACAAGGGGAACAAGTTACAACTGAACTGGAACAGTCCATATGGAGTTATTCATGAAATGAGTAACCTCAATGACATTCTTGAGGGAGTTGAACACCTAGACAAAAGGGTTGTTCATGTAAATGCCCTTAAGCCTTCTTATAGTGAAGAAAAAAATGTGCTGTTTGAAATGAAAGCAGCTGATAAAAGAGAACATGAGTTACCTTTCTGGAAAGGGAGGGGTCAGCAAAAGTTCATCTCAGAGGAGGTGCAGATCAGCCCTGCTCTATTCATAGAACAGCAGAGTGATTTAACATTAGTTAATAAGTATCAGCAGGTTTTCTACAGCAAACCTAATGTAGCCAAAGGAATGTTACATCAGATTGATGCAGAGCTGATGAAGAAAAGGAGCAAGGACCTCGTTCCATGGTCCAATGACTGCAAGGTGGCTTTTGGAAAGCTAAAAGAAGCATTTACCAACCACCCTGTGTTGCATGCTCCAGACTTAAAACAAGAATTCATCGTCCACACCGATACTTCGAAGGCTGGGGTAGGAGTCGAGCTGTACCAATGTGATGACAACGGAGACCAGCATCCTGTGTCCTACCTGATCTAGAAACTTCGAAAGAGAGAAAAGCACGTGTCGACCATCGGAAAAGAGTGTTGGGCCATCGTTTACGTGATCCAGAGAGTGAGGGCCTACATCTGGAAAAGACACTTCATTTGGTGCGTGGACTATTCACCTTTTATATGGCCAAAGACTATGAAAGCCCAGAACAGTGAACTAATGAGGTGGGCTCTCCTTTTGCAGGACTATGACTTGGAGGGTAAGGTTGTCAAATGGACAATGAACTGTGTTACTGACACCTTATCCCAAAGACCTGAAGACGGCGGCTGAATAAACATGGACTCTTAAAATATAAGTGTAAAGGTTGTAAAATGTGTTATTGTTGTTGCATTATTATTTGTGTACATAAATATGCAATTGCTTGTTTAAAAAGTAAGTATATTTGAAAAGATATGGTTATGCATAAAAGTGTTATATGGTTGTGCTAAGTGTTGTATTGGGGTATGCATTGTTTTATTTGTTGTGCAGTTGTTTTGGGGTGAAAAGCACCGTAGCTTTCCCCCCACAAAACAACTTTTATAAGGGGGGAGGTAATGTGACGGTAGCGATGATGTCATCTGCCTGGCATTGCTGTGGCTGGAGTTCATCTGCCTATAGCATGACGGGAGGTGGGACTTCAGAGGGTGGAGCCATGGTATTTAAGGGGGGAATGAATGAGGTGAGAGTTAGATAGGGTCTAAGATAGGGCTTAGATAGGGTCCAAGATAGGGACATGATATGAACCAGATAGGGCTTGGATAGGGTCTGGTAGGGACTTAGGGAGTTAGGGCTTGTATAAGTTATAAAGTACTGTATTAGTGAAGGTCTGAGAGAGAGTGTGTATGAGGGGATACTTTATTATTTCAGATTGCCTTTTATTTTAGTTGATAAAGTGATTTACCATTCCTTTTGTTCTTACAAATAAACATAAGTTTTTATTTTAAAAATCCATACAGTTGCCTGAGGAGTCGGTTGAGTGTAGGGTTGGTGGCAGCGTGAATAAAGTGTGTGTATGTGAGTGACGTGACACCTCCTTTGTGACGTGTGAGGAGGCTGTCACAGGGTGACCTAGGGTTACTTGTGAGCACGAGTCCTTCAGAGCTATGTATTTATTGTTAAAGACATAAATACTGTCTCCAGAAAATTTAAATAATTCCTGGTCCGTTTTAATTAAATAACAATGTTAATTTCTGCCAAAGGAAAATCAGGTTCTCTATTTTCAGCTTGTGTAGGGAGCTCAGCTTGTGTTGCCATGGTGCCTAACTCCTCCCTCTGAGTATTAACCTGTTCCTGCTGCACACAGTAAACAGCTTTAGGCTTAGGTGAATTTCCTTTTTGTGGCCCAAATTCTCTATTTTTACCACACTGTGTTGAAATATGGCCGTTTTCTCCACACTGAAAACAAGTCCTAAAATTCAATTGATCACTCTTAACTCCTTTTCCCTCCAAATTTTGGTTTCTGGTCTGGTTCTGATCTGAGGGCTTACCCACAAAATGGCCCCCAACCTTCTGCTGGTTCTTAAATTGTCCTCTGGGATTTGTGTCCTCCCATACTTTCCTCACAACTTTTCCCTCATAACCACTTGGTTTTCTAATCTGTGAAATAAAATCAGCGGCCTGTCCCGCCTCTTGCAGATTTTTGGGTTTCTTGTCCTTGACTAGATACCTCATTTCACTAGGTAGGTGTAAATAAAACTGTTCAAGACCAATGATGTTTTTAAGATCTTGTACTGTTTCAATTCCCTCCTGTTGGATCCATTTATCCAGGTATCTGGTCAAATTGGCCCCAAACTGCGAATAAGACTCCTCAGGTTTCTTGTTCAGAGACCTGAACCTCTGTCTCAACTGCTCTGCGTTGATGCCATACCTGGCAAAAACTAACTTTTTGAACTCATCATAATTTTTAATTAATTCTAAAGGCATCTCAGCATAGATCTCAGCCAGGCCTCCACTAATTTGAGATCTCAGCACTATCATTCTTTCAGATTCCCTTACTTCAAAATCTTCACATGCTCTCTCAAACATCATCATAAACGATTCTGGGCAATCCCCTTTTCTAAAGACTGGGAATCTTTTCAGGTCTGCCTTTGATAAACGTCTCTCCTCAGAGTTGGCTCTGCCATCATTGTTATTGTTATTATTGGCCTGAGCTGCCAGCTCTAGCCTTCTGATTTCAAATGCCATTCTCTCTTTTCCTAAGGCAATCTTTTCTTTCTCCATTTCTACTGCCATTTTTTCTTTCTCCATTTCTACGGCCAGTTGTCTTTCCTCAGCTTTGGCCTTCATTTCTAGCTCCATTTCTGAATTCTATTGGGTCCTCCCCCCTGGAAGTCTCCCTTTCTTGATCTGAGGTAAATTCTTCCCCAGAATCCCCATTTTCTTTATCTGACCCAAGTGCCATTTCACAAGGCACTTGCTCAGCTTTCTTTCCCCTGGTTAAAGGCATGTTCCTTTACTCAGGCTTCTGATTCAACTTTCAAGCCTCAATTTAAAGGTACACCTTTTCCTGTCAGTGAGAGTCTGTGTTACAACTTAGCTTTCCAGCACTCATCCACTGGTAAGCTAGCTACAGTGTCTAGGCCTCTGTCAACCAGGTAGGCCTGTCACCAAAGACAGAGTTTCTTTCCCTGCCTCAGGCACCAAAACCACTTAAAATCACAGCTTCACCCTATCCTAGGTTTAGCTGACTTTGAGTCCCCTCAGCTTATCTGCCCTTGGCCTCCGCTTTGTCCCCTTAGAGCTCTCCCTTGAACTCAGGACAAGCTAGCCAACCTGCCACAGATTCTGCTTTGGGTAACTCTCTCCAGAAATGGTTTCCACAGAGCCTCCCTATCTTAGCCTCCTAATCTGAGTTTCAGAGCCCTCCTACTAGACTTTCTCCCCTTGAGAAAAGTCCTCGGAAGTTACCCACTCGTCCACTCAGATTCCCTGACTAAAGATCTTCTCTGCTCTGGGCACCTTTCCAGTCCAAGGCTTTACTGGACCAAGCACGTACCCCACACGCTGGACACCAATTAATGTAGCGGGCACGCTGAAGCCTCTACCAACTCAGGCCTCCAGGAGTGCTCACTCTTCTTCTCAGGTAGCTGCCACCAGGTATTGCTGCTTCAATACCAATAAATCACTGAATCATGTGATTCTTCAAAACTTAAACTTGTTTATTGGATTAACAAAATAAAGTAAGTTAATCACAAGAAGTTAATCAAGATCTCTCACTCACTGACACACACAGACTCTTCCCTCACTGACTGTTTGGCTCACAGGCCCTTAGACACTCCCATCACTATCTCTCACAAAATCTCACTCTAATCTCTCCTCTTTCCTCATACACCCCTTTATATATACCAGCTCCTCCCCCTTCGGCACCACATTCCGTCCCCTCATTGGCTGATGTTCCACTGCCCAGCTGTGACGGACAGGTGAGCGCAGGGCTGAATGCTACAGGGGCGACTGCAATAACTACCGTGGCATCTCTCTGCTCAGCATTGTAGAGAAGCTGCTTGCTTGTGTTGTGCTGAAGAGGCTCCAGGTCCTGGCAAATAGAGTCTATCCAGACTCACAGTGTGGATTTCAAGCTAATAGATCCACCACTGACATGGTATTCTCCCTCAGACAGTTGCAGGAGAAATGTAGGGAACAACAACAGCCACTCTTTGTGGCCTTCATGGATCTCACAAAGGCCTTTGATTTGGTTAGCAGGAATGGCCTTTTTAAAATACTTCCCAAGATTGGATGTCCACCTCGACTCCTTAACATCATCAGGTCCTTTCATGAGGAAATGAAGGGCACGGTAGTTTTTGATGGCTCAACATCAGATCCCTTTGATATTGGATTGCAAAAGATCTCCTGTATTGAGAATTAGTGCAGCAAAATCGCCCCAGAGGTAGACCCCAGCTGCGATACAAGGATATCTGCAAGCGGGATCTGAAGGCCTTAGGAACAGACCTCAACAGATGGGAAACCCTCACATCTAAGCATTCAGCCTGGAGGCAGGTGGTGCATCACAGCCTCTCCAAATCTGAAGAGACCCTTGTCCAGCAGGCTGAGGCAAAGAGGCAGTCGGGAAACCAGGAAAATCAGGGAGCTGGACAGGGGACAGATTGTATTTATCTGCAGTGTGGAAGGGATGGTCACTCTCAAATTGGCCTTCTCAGCCACACTAGATGCTGTTCCAAGTCCTCTATTCAGAGCACATTACCATATTCTCTTGAGACTGAAGGATGCCTAATCAATCAATCACCCATGGGCAAAACACAAAACAACACATGAAAATGAAAAAAGGTTGCTGAGGTTTTTATCCAGTGGAAGTCCCTTTCAGAAGAGGGAAGGAGACATTTTTCAGTGATGCCCCTCTCTTGCACACCACTTCAGATGTGCTGTTAAGTGTGAGTTGGGTAACTGCGCTTGGTGTGGTGGCAATGGAGAATGAGGACAGCACAGGAGAAAGAAAATTGGGGTAGGGAAGCAGCCTAATTTCTCCTTCTACCAGCAAGATGATCCTTACTGGACACAAGCCTGTGTATTCCAAAGCTCAAAAATGCAGCTTGATAAAAGCTCCACTTTATCTTCCACAAACAACCTCTGACACTTCAATGTACCTAAAGAGTAGCAATTAAAAACAATATGTCTCCATGGCTTCTGGCTACATCCTGATGAAAACATAGCCAGGGCTATGTATTAATGGCCCATTCTAGTTTCATCAAAATACTTAGTCTTCATTATTATTGTTTAGTTGTTTAGTCGTGTCCAACTCTTCGTGACCCCATGGACCAGAGCACGCCAGGCCCTCCTGTCTTCCACTGCCTCCCGGAGTTGTGTCAAATTCATGTTGGGAGCTTCGATGACACTGTCCAACCATCTCATCCTCTGTCATCCCCTTCTCCTCTTGTCTTCACACGTTCCTAACATCAGGGTCTTTTCCAGGGAGTCTTCTCTTCTCATGAGATGGCCAAAGTATTGGAGTTTGAGCTTCAGAATCTGTCCTTCCAGTGAGCACTCTGAATTGATTTCCTTCAAAATGGATAGGTTTGTTTTCCAGGGGACTCCCAAGAGCCTCCTCCAGCACCACAATTCAAAGCATCAACTCTTGACTCCCTACTTTAGCATTCCAATCTCCTAGAATGAGAAGAACATCTTTCTTTGGTGTCAGTTCTAGAAGGTGTTGTAAGTCTTCATAGAATTGGTCAGTTTCAGTCTCCTCAGCATTGGTGGGTGGTGCATAAACTTGGATAACTGTGATGTTGAAAGCTCTGCCTTGGATTTGTATCAAAATCATTCTGTCATTTTTGAGATTATATCCCATTACAGCTTTTCCCACTCTTTTGCTGACTATGAGGGCTACTCCATTTCTTCTATGGGATTTTTGCCCATAATAGCAGATATGGTAATCGTCTGAACTGCATTCACCCATTCCCGTCCACTTTAGTTCGCTGACGCCCAGGATGTCAATGTTTATTCTTGCCATCTCCTGTTTGACCACATCCAGATTACCAAGATTCATAGATCTTACATTCCAGGTTGCTATGAAATATTTTTCTTTGTATCATCGGACTTTCCTTTCACTTCCAGGCATGTCCACAGCTGAGCATCCTTTCGGTTTTGGCCCATCTACTTCATTAGCTCTAGAGCTACTTGTACTTGTTCTTCGCTCTTCCTCAGTAACATGTTGGATGCCTTCCGACCCGAGGGGTCCATCTTCCAGCGTCTTATCTTTTAGCCTT